>NC_063181.1:30211795-30811795 GCF_023159225.1 Perognathus longimembris pacificus | reverse complement strand
TTTCAATTACACTTGAGACTTTGTCATTTGCTGATAGTGTGAATTTAGGAGATACATAATAATTTAAAGAGCTAAATCAAAGCCTAATTTATACATTAGAGCCAGAAAAAGGGATAAGACAAAGGAGAATGAAGTAAAACATGTAACTCTTCATTTCTGGATAAAGCTATTAAGATTTTCTTGTAGCTTATCTGCCTCAGAATTGCCCTTAATAAAGCTGTAGATTTGGCTGTTTCCAGAAGTTCTTTATTCTGTATCTGGTATTTGTCACCATTTGCTTTGACTTTTACAAGCTGATACTAAATATGTACATTGGAGTTTCTATCCAGGAAATAAGAGCAAACTACAGAACAGCACTACATTACAAACATAGAAATGATGCAAGATACTTGTGGTGATCAGAAACTACACGACAGCTAATTAGCATGTTTTTGCAAAGGAAATAAACTTTCAGGTTTATATTTTCAAAGCTCTCTTCAGGTTTGTTGTTTGGTTTCACTTGCTTTATGTGGGGTGGTTGTTGATTGCTGCTGTTTGGGGTTATGTATTGGGTATTGTACTCAACACGTGCACTTGCTAGGCGGGTATTCTACCACTTGACCTATGCTCCAGACCTTTTTGCTTTAGTTGATTTTGGAGTGGGCCTTCTACCTAGACCTTCTGTGTAGCTAGGACCTCAGGCATGCATACCCAGCTTGTTTGTTGAGATGAGGTCTTATTAACATTTTCCCTAGCCTATCCTGAAACCACAGTCTTCCTAATCTCTGCCTCCTGGGTTACAGGCATACACCACTGTACCCAAGAGAGCTCAGCTCACTCTTATTAAAAGGCCAACCTTGTGTCATTGCTTAAAATAGATTTTTAAAAATATACAAAGGAGGAAAGAAACAGCTCTTAAGTGTTAAAAAGACAAAGCCAAGAACTTTGGTATTAGAAGAGGTCACAGCAACTAGCCACATTTTTGTAGAAGCAACACTAGCCATTGTATATACAATCTGTTTATTTCCTCTGTTTCCAAGACTGAGACCAGGAGGTAAGAAGGAATGGAGTTGGGTCCTTATCATACATTTAGATCCATTTGCATTTACTCTGCTTTGATTTGAAAAGAACATCACACTGTTCTGTGGGGCTCCATAGGTCATTGCAATTCATCAGAATAAGCCCAGATAATCAGCGTTGTTACAACATGCCTTAAAAACTTACTCTACCATCTGAGTATTTTGAGATCTATCTGTCTGGTACTTGAAGGTAAATTAGATGAAATTTGTAACTAAGCTGTGGTTTCTTTCTGTCAGGTTCTGAAGAAAGTCTCCAAATATATTCAAGAACAGAATGAGAAGATATATGCTCCCCAAGGCCTCCTTCTGACAGACCCCATTGAGAGAGGACTTCGAGTTGTATCTTTTTAGTCCAGATCATAAAGTCTAAATATTTATAAAAGGAAAATTTTGATGTCACCATTTGGCATTGGGTAGAGAGAATTTAACTCTAGTCTCTTACATTTGCCTTAGGAAGTTTCTGTGTGAACTACATGCCATAAGCATCCTGTCATCAGCATTTTTCTAAAAGCATTTTTCTCCATCCTTTGCATTGTGCAGATCTCTGAATTGTTTAGTATCTGGTTACCATCTTTCTTGGTGGCAGTTCTGAGGGCATCTTGCAGTAATAATGGGGGTTGTCTGAGTAATGCATTTCAGCTGCAGAAACAACCTGAAGCCCCTTCGAAACATATAAACCCATGAGACTTGTCATCCAAATAAATTGCAGTTCCCCGGGTTCATCTGACTAGCTGAAATCACTTACAGCTGCCAGATGAATCGTTTCATTAACTTTGACAGTATACATGTTTTCAGAGACAATAAGCTTTGAAAATCACTAAGTGAATTCATAAATAAAATTGCAAAAGGCTAGTTTAGCTTGATTACTGAAGTAATGAGTAAATAAATTCTTTTTTAAACTGGGACCTTCCGGTTGATAATAATTTCAGCAGTTTCATTAAACTTTTAGGGGTCATGAACCTTCTCCTAAGAGACAGTTTCCATAAATTTCAGGGCATTTTTGGGTTTCTGAATTTCATTACTTCTATGGATTCTCAGTCAAGAAATAAATAAGAAATAAAGCATCCTTCCAGATTTTAAAAAAATTGTATACTTGTGAAGGAACTATGCATGGAATAACACAAAATTGCTTGTTAAATTTTTTAACTAAGTAGAGAAAGCATATTTTGCTTAAATAGGAAAACATTCTGATAATTCTAAGCAAGGCAGATTAAAAGCAAAATCTGTAGACATTGCTGGTCTGGTGCTGGTGGTTGGGAGTTTTTTGATGGTGGTTTCTTGATTGATTGCTTTGCTTTTTTTTTTTTTTTTTTTTTTTTTTTTTTTTTTTTTTTTTTTTTTTTTTGCCAGTCCTGGGCCTTGAACTCAGGGCCTGAGCTGTCCCTGGCTTCTTTTTGCTCAAGGCTAGCATTCTACCACTTGAGCCACAGCACCACTTCTGGCTTTTTCTATATATGTGGTACTGTAGAGTCAAACCCAGGGCTTCATGTGTATGAGGCCAGCACTCTACCACAAGACCAATATATTCCCAGTCCTTTGCATTTTTGAGATAGGGTCTCATACTGCATAGCTCAGGCTGTCCTTGAACTTGTGATCATCCTGTCTCTACCTCTGGAATGCTGGGATTGTAGCATGCACCATCATACCTGGCTGTATTTCCCTTTTCCCTTTTATGTATTATCTTTCTAGAGTGTATTTTCTTAACAGACATGCTGCTTAGATTGAAATTACCATTTATGAAGACAGAGGTTTGAGCACTGGAAGATAAGCCATAGAATTAAAGGTAAATGTAAGTTCACATGATTTATAGGCAGCTTTCCTTGCATTATATTGGCATTAAATAGCCAGAGTGCTGGCTAACAAGTTTGGCTGTTTGTGCCAGTCCTACAGCTTGAAGTCAGGGCCTGGGCTGCCCCTGAGCTTTTGTGTTCGTTGGCACTCTATCACTTGAGCCACATTTCCACTTCTGGCTTTTTGGTGTTAAATTGGAAATCAGAGTCTTGCGGACTTTCCTGCCCCAGCTGTCTTTGAACCATGATCCTCAGACCTCAGCCTCCTGGATAGCTAGTATTACAGGTGCAAGCCACTGGTGCCAGGCTTTTTTAAAAGGCCTGTTTTGAGCCTTTTCCTTCCTCTCGGTGTTTATAGCAGCGGGAGGAACATAGAGAAAGAAAGAGTTCCTCTGTGTGGGAGATGATTATTCCCTTCTCAACTTTTTCAGTAGCTGTTTTTAAAACATTGTTTCTGTTCCCATGTTCATTTACTGAATCCTCAACATTCTAAAATACCTTCTCTTAGATCTAAATCATGACATCTGCCATATTTTTGTTTAAAAAGCATTTGTTTTAGAACACATAGGCTTACTTGTCCATATATTTTCTCACATACAATTTCTAAACTGCTATTTCTCAGATGAGCAGCCAGGAACTGTGTGGTTTTATTCTGTGACATTGGATAAGTTTGTTTTATCCGTTGCAGCTGCAGTGACTGGCACGCCTATATGTCATGACTCATTCTGCAGCTATTGCTGCTTCGTAGGATGGTTTCAGAGGTGGTTTGGTGTTTTGAGCAATTACACACCAGAGACTAATCAATCAATAGTCAAACAACTGTGAAACTTTGAAATGGGAAAGATTTACATTAGGGACTTCTGGAGAGTTTCATGAATGCAAATATTTTTGTTAAACTCAGTTTAGTTTTCAGTGTTGCGTGTTTCCAGAGTTCCAGCATCCAGTGTGGGCTGAGATCTCAGAGGATGGATGACTGTAACAATAACATTCATTTCTACCTATTTTCTTAAGTCTACAGGTGTCTGCAGATTGAAATGTGTTACTGGGATTAACAATTTAACTAAAATGTATACCAACTATGGGCATGGCCTTTGTATTTTAAAAAGGTTTTAAACCAAGGCATTTCTTAAAGTATTTCCCCTTCTATCTTTTTAAAGTCAGGTCTCTGTAGCCATAGCTATATTATTAGATAGGCTGATAATGTTTCTTTTTAAGACTTATCTTTATAAAACAATGAAATGATGAACATAGTAGTGAACAATAATAAAAAATGTCCAACTTGGTGGCACTAGTGCCAGCACTACTAAATGACTAATCACCACAACTATGCTAGACACATACTATTACCTCCTTTTTTTTTTTTTTTTTTTTTTCGGCCAGTCCTGGGCCTTGGACTCAGGGCCTGAGCACTGTCCCTGGCTTCCTTTTGCTCAAGGCTAGCACTCTGCCACTTGAGCCACAGCGCCACTTCTGGCCGTTTTCTGTATATGTGGTGCTGGGGAATCGAACCCAGGGCCTCATGTATACGAGGCAAGCTCTCTTGCCACTAGGCCGTATCCCCAGCCCCTATTACTTCCTTTTTTAAAATGAGGCTGAGGCACAGAGAACTGAAGCTACTTGCCCAAGGTTAAACAGCTAGTAGGTAGCTAGCTACCAAGGCATCCTCGCTCCATAGCTGGCACAACCTCTCCTGGTGTGTTGGCAATTTCAATGTACATGACTGGAGTTTTAGACTATTAAGCTAAATCCCAGAATTTTCTTAGAATGTTGGGTTAAGGGACAATAGCTTACATTCCTGGCATAAACTGTTATCATTTGTGTTAGGTCCACCCAGGAGAAATAGCCTCTTCCCTTTGTTCTCTTCCCTGCCCCTTCGAAGTCCCTACCTAGCACCTGTAACCCAAGCAACTAAGGTCATTTCCCCATCTTGTGCAGTCACTTCATCTGCTGTGGCCACACCACCTCTACCCCCCTAACCTCCCTATATAATCTCCCTCTTCCCGCCATCAGCTTTCCTGCTCCTCGTGCCTCCATCTTGTGTTCTCTCTCTTCTAATACACTCTCCTCTGCCTGAACCCTGTGGGAGTTTCCTATCCGAGGATGGGGAAAGGGCCTCAGGGCCTGGGGGGCTACCCACTACCCCAGGGCATGCACTGGAGGAGAACAGAGGGAGGGGGCCATTTCTCCAGGGCAAACCTAACATTTTGACATAGTAAGTGTCGTTTTAGAGGTCTAAAATACTTACTTTTCACCTCTAATTACAGATTCCACCTCCGGCTGGACCCCTCCTCTGTCCTCGGGCGATCACAGTGTCCCTACCTCCTCTCCAGAGCGTCATTCCTTTGTATCTGCTGCCAGAGCCATGGTGCCACCTACGCCAAGGACTAACTTTCTAAATTCCACCCCTGGAGTGACTTCTCCTCGCTCAGCATCCACTGTGTGGCTCCAAATTGTGTAGGATTCTGTAATCTTTTGATTAACTTCTGAGAAAAGACAATGAAGCAGTTCACTTTTTTAATCCACAGTCATTTAATAAAGTTTGCAGTTAGAGGGCCTAATGCAAAGTTTGTTTCTTACCTGCTACCAGGTAAGAAATTTCCATTTCCTTGAGCCAGTTTCCCTAGTAGGTTAAAACTTCAAGAAGTCATATCTTAGCCAAAATTCAGATTGATGAAAAGCTTTTCTCTAGGTGAGGGGTGTATTATGCCTGCGGTTTTGCCAATGCATCTCCCAGATTTCAGAGAACTACCATTTCTGCCATGATTCAAATCTTAAGATTTATTTCTGCCGTTCAGTTTCTCAAGCCGAAGCTCAATGAAAAAAGAAAAAAAGTATAATATTGTTTGTTTTATTACAGCAGTTCTTGCTAATTAAATCAGTATTTAATGCAATGTTCATTCTCTTCTTGGGAGATTTAGGTTGATTTGCATTACCTTTGGATGTTGGGAAGATGTGGTATGTGTTGCTTGTTCCTTTACACAAATAAGTAAGCACAATGAAATGGATGCCAAGCTGTCAAATACATAGATGTCCCTGCTCTGTTCCTGAATGTGTAATACATGGTATAATAAATACTTTAATTATAGTTTTGTTATAAATATAACTTATGAGAAAAAGGTTGATAGGGATAATACTGTATATTGCTAATTTTTAATCCTACTCACAAACTTTCTGATCCATATTCTCCTCATATACAGTATTCAGTACACAGAAACTTTTAAGTTTGGTTCAAGTAAAGTGAGCTAACTGACTTCCATGTGAAACTTTCAAGTCTTCAGTCAAGATTTCTAGTTCTGTCTCTACGTTCTTAGTATTGGAGATTCTTATGTCCTCTTTTTTTCAGGATTTGAGAGCACTGTATTTGGGAGAAAGTTAAGTATATTAGAGAATGAAGCAGTTTAAAAGTTCCAACTTTCAAAGATAATGTAGGTGCTAATACTGGATTTAGTCTTACAAATTTAATTTCTGAGTCTGGTAGTTAATATATCCCATCTGACTGTGTAATATTTAATTGTATAAAACTCATTTGTTACTTTATAGCCTGTAATAGTCTGTCTGTCTGCCTTTAAAACCTGTTGCAATAACTAACTTTGCTGAAATAACATATTAGTAAAACTTTTCTTAAACAAATTGTCACTGTGTAAATACTTGGTGTGACTTGATGAAATAATATGGCATTCCATTTGGCAGATAAAAATACTGTAACAACTGGTACAATGTACAGTAGGATTTTTTGTTTTGTTTTATTTTCTGTGCCAGTTCTGGGGCTTAAACTCAGAGGGTTTGAATGCTGTTGCTTAGCTTTTTTGCTCAAGCCTGGTGCTTGAATCACTGCACTATTTCCATGGAGAAAGATTTTAAAACACCTTCCAGTTATTTCCATGCTTTAAGAACAGATAGAGGGGGCTGGGAATATGGCCTAGTGGTAGAGTGCTTGCCTAGCATGCATGAAGCCCTGGGTTCGATTCCTCAGCACCACATATGTAGAAAAGGCCATGGGGCTGGGAATATGGCCTAGTGGCAAGAGTGCTTGCCTCATATATATGAAGCCCTGGGTTCGATTCCTCAGCACCACATATATAGAAAATGGCCAGAAGTGGCACTGTGGCTCAAGTGGCAGAGTGCTAGCCTTGAGCAAAAAGAGGCCAGGGACAGTGCTCAGGCCCTGAGTTCAAGCCCCAGGACTGGCCAAAAAAAGAACAAATAGATATATGTTCGTGTAGATTTAAAAAAAAAAAAGTTTTCTTTTTTCTTTTTTTTTTTTTTTTTTTTTTGTAGTAATACCAAACTTGGAACTCACACTTGTTAGGTAGATGTTCTACCACCTGAGCCACACCTCCAGCCCTTTTGCTTTAGTTTTTTGTTTGTTTGGTAGATTCTGGGGCTTGAAGTCAGAGACTGCTCCACTTCTGGCTTTTGGTGCTTAATTGCAGGTAAGAGTCTCATGAACTTTTCTGCCCAAGCGGACTGAACTACTATCAGATCTCAGCCTCTTGAGTAGCAAGGATTACAGGTGTGAGCCACAGGCCCCTGCCTCAGTTTGGTATTTTTTGTATGTTTTCGTTTTTGTAAAGCAGGCCTCAGACCACAGTCTTCCTCCTTTGGGCCTCCTGTGTTAGCGGGAATCACAAGTCAGCTTCACCATGACAGGATTTTTGGGTAGAGATAGGATCTCCATAGCTTTTTACTTGGGCTGACTTTAAAACCAGGCTCTCCAGTTCTGGGGCATAAACTCAGGGCCTGAGCACTGTCCCTGGCTTCTTTTTTCTTTTTTGTGATGTACAGAGAGATTACAGTTTCATACGTTAGGCCATGGGTATGTTTCTTGTACTGTTCATTACCCCCTCCTTCATTCCCCCCTCCCCTCTTCCCATTTCCCTCTCCCCCCATGAGTTGTTCAGTTGGTTTACACCAATTGGTTTTGAAAGTATTGCTTTTGGAGTCGTTTGTCTTTTTATCCTTTGTCTCTCAGTTGTGATATTCCCTTTCACTTCCCTAGTTCTAATACCAGTATATACAGTATCCAGGGTACTCAGATGAGATACAGTGATAGCGCAGGGACAACGATAGGAAGGGGATACAAGAGGATCATCAACAGTAGAAGCTATGGTTTCACATGGCATGTTAAAAATAATTACAACAGTGATATAACACTCATTTTCATAACTTGGAGTTCATTTCACTTAAAATCATCTTATGTGTTCATAAGGGTATAGCTATTGGGCTCTTGTCATCCTCTGCTGTGACTAGCCTAAACCTGTGCTAATTATTCCCTATGAGGGAGAGTCCATGTTTCTTTGGGTCTGGCTCACTTAGTATAATTTTTTTCCAAGTTCTTCCATTTCCTTACAAATGGGACAATGTCATTCTTTCTGATAAAGGCATAAAATTCCATTCTGTATATGTACCACATTTTCCTGATCCATTCATCTACTGATCCATTCATCAACTGGGTTGGTTCCATATTTTAGCTATGGCAAATTGTGCTGCGATGAACATTGTTGTGCTGGTGGCTCTAGTGTGTTCTTGTTTGTAGTCTTGGGTAGATGCCCAAAAGTGGGCCTGCTGGGTGGTAGGGGAGCTCTATGTTTAGCCTTCTGAGAAATCTCCATACTGCTTTCCAGAGTGACTGAACCAGTTTACATTCCCACCAACAGTGAAGTAGGGTTCCCTTTCGGCCACATCCCCTCCAACATTTGTTATTGTTAGTTTTCTTGATAATGGACATTCTTACTGGGGTGAAGTAGAATCTCAATGTTGTTTCGATTTGCATTTCTTTTATGGCCAGTGATGTAGAGTACTTTTTCATATGTCTCTTGGCCATTCTCATTTCCTCATCAGAGAAGTCTCTTTTTAAGTCTTCAGCCCACTTGTTGAGGGGGCTGCTGGTTCTTTGAGGTTTTGTTTTGGAGGAATTTAACTTTTTGAGTTCTGTGTATATTTTAGATATGAGTCCTTTGTCTGTTGTATGGCCTGTAAAGATCATTTCCCAATCTGTGGGCTTTCTGTTTATCTTGGGAGTTATGTCCTTTGCCGTGCAGAAGCTCTGCAGTTTGATGCAGTCCCATTTGTCCAACCTTTGATTTGTTGCAATTCTGGGTCTTTATTAAGGAAGTTTCGTCCTGTGCCAAGGAGAACAAGTGTTTCTCCTCCTCCTTGTAGTGTCTTCAAGGTACCTTTTTATTTCGAGGTCTTTGATCCATTTGGAGTTAATTTTGGTGTAGGGTGACATATAAGGATCTAGTTTTAGTTTGTTGCAGGTATTGAACCAGTTTTGCCAGCACCATTTGTTAAAGAGGCTATCTTCCATCCTATTTTTTTAGCTCCTTTATCAAAGATTAAGTAGATATAGTTCTGCGGGTTCATTTCTGGGTCTTCAGTTCTGTTCCATTGGTCTTCAGGCCTGTTCCGGTGCCAATACCAAGCTGTTTTTATTACTATAGCTTTATAATACAGCTTGAAGTTGGGTATTGTAATTCCTCTAGCACTGTTCTTTCTGCTTAGGATTGTTTTTGCTATTCTAGGTCTTTTATTGTTCCATATGAATTTCTGGATTGCTTCCTCTATTTCATTAAAAAATGGTGTTGGGATATTAATGGGTATTGCATTGAATTTGTAGATAGCCTTTGGCAACATTTCCATTTTGATTATATTAATCCTCCCAATCCAGGAGCATGGGGTTTTTTTTTCATTTCCTTAGTTCTGCCTTAATTTCGTTTTTCATGTTTTTAAAGTTCTCATCATAGAAGTCTTTCACTTCTTTGGTTAAGGTTATTCCTAGGTATTTTATGTTTTTTGAGGCTATTGCAAAACGACTTGCTTTCCTGATTTCGGCCTTAGTCGTCAGGTCATTGGCATATAGAGAAGCCATTCATTTTTGAGGGTTTATTTTAGATCCTGCTACTTTGCCAAAATTTTGGATCAGCTCTAGTTGCTTGGGAGTGGCGTCTATGGGGTTCTTTAGGTATAGGATCATGTCATCTGCAAAGAGAGAAAGTTTAACTTCGTCTTTTCCTATTTGGATCCCCTTTGTGTTTTCTTCTTGCCCAATTGCTCTGGCTCGGAATTCTAGTATTATGTTGAAGAGGAGAGGAGAGAGTGGACATCCCTGTCTTGCTCCTGATTTTAAAGGGAATGGCTTTAGCTTTTCACCATTTAGAATTATGCTTTCTGTTGGCTTGTCATAGACTGCCTTTATTATATTCAAGAATGTTCCCCGGAATCCCAGTTTTTCCAGGGCTTTTATCATAAATGGGTGCTGGATTTTATCGAACTCCTTTTCCGCGTTATAGGGATAAAACCATGTGATTCTTTACCTTGCTCTAGTTGATGTAATAGATTACATTAACTGCCTTGCATATATTGAACCAGCTTTGCATCCCTGGGATGAATCCAGTTTGATCATGGTGTATGTTTTTTTGGTTTTTTTGGTTGTTTGTTTGTTTTGATGACCTGTTGAAGTCGATTGGCCAGAAGTTTGTTGAGAATTTTTGCATCAATGTTCATCAGGGAAATTAGTTCTCTTTCCTTGATGAGTCCCTGCCTGATTTGGGGATGAGGGTTATACTGGCATCATAGAATGTGTTTGGTAGCGAACTTTCACTTTCAATTTCATTGAAGAGTTTGAGAAATATTGGTGTGAGTTCTGTTTTGAAGGCCTTGTAGAATTCTGCTTTGAATCCATCTAGACCTGGGTTTTTTTTGGATGGGAGATCTCTTATTGCAATTTCTATTTCAATGCTGGTTATGGGTCTGTTTAGAAGATTTAAATCTTCATGGTTGAGTTTGGGGATATCCATTTTTGCTAGGAAATCGACCATTTCTTCCAGATTCTCGAATTTGTTGGCATAAAGGTTTGCAAAATAGTCCCTTATTGTGTTCTGAATTTTAGTTGTTTCTTTTTTTTTTTTTTTTTTTTTTTTTTTTTTGGCCAGTCCTGGGCCTTGGACTCAGGGCCTGAGCACGGTCCCTGGCTTCTTCCCGCTCAAGGCTAGCACTCTGCCACTTGAGCCACAGCGCCGCTTCTGGCCGTTTTCTGTATATGTGGTGCTGGGGAATCGAACCTAGGGCCTCATGTATCCGAGGCAGGCACTCTTGCCACTAGGCTATATCCCCAGCCCCTGAATTTTAGTTGTTTCTGTGGCGGTGTTACCTGTTTCATCTCTGATCTTGTTTATTTGGGTGTGCTGCCTTTGTTTTTTGGTCAGATTTGCTCGGGGTCTGTCTTGTTAATTTTTTCAAAGACCCAACTCTTCGTTTTGTTGATTCTTTTGATGTTTTGTTTTGGTGTTTTTTTTAACTCATAACTCATTTAATTCTGATTTGATTTTAATTAATTGCTTCCATCTATTGGTTTGGGGTTTGGCTGTTTTTCTCTTTCGAGGAGCTTAAGGTGCTTCTTTAAGTTGTTGAATTGCTGTTTCTCCAGTTTGTTTCTGTAGACACTCAGAGATATAAATTTTCCTCTGAGTACTGCCTTTGCTTTGCTATGTCCCAAAGCATCTGGTACTTTGTGTCCTCATCTTGGTTGAATTCCATAAACATATGAATTTCCGATTTAATTTCTTCAGTGACCCACTCATGGTTCAGCAGTGTGTTGTTTAGTCTCCATCAACTGTAGGATTTTCTGTGGTGGCTGTTTGAGTTGAGCTCTAATTTGATTCCATTGTGGTCTGAGATAATGCAGGGAATAGTTTTGATACTTCTGAATTTGTACAGATTTTCTTTGTGCCCTAAGATGTGATCCATTTTGGAGAATGTTCCATGTGCCGTTGAGAAGAATGTGTATTCTGTTGTTGCCGGGTGGAATATTCTGTAGATGTCGATTAAGTCTATTTGGTCTATGCAGTTGTTTAGTTCTGTGGTTTCTTTGTTCAGTTTTTGGCGTGTTGATCTGTCCAGAGGTGATAATGGAGTGTTAAAGTCCCCAACTATCAATGTGTTTGGGTCTATGAGTGTTTTTAGAGACAGTAGTGTTTGTTTGATGAAGTTGGGTGTTCCTGTATTTGGTGTGTAGATATTTAGGATGGATAAATCTTCCTGTAGGAGAGATCCTTTTATTAGTATTTAGTAACCTTCTTTGTCTCTTCTTACCATTTTTAATTTGTAGTCAATTTTATCTGATATTAGGATTGCAATTCCAGCCTGTTTATGGGGGCCATTTGCTCAGTAGATGTTATTACAGCCTTTCACTTTTAGAAGATGTTTGCTTTTGCTGGATAGATGTGTCTCTTGGAGGAAGCAGAAAGATGGATCTTGATTTTTGATCCGGCTTATGAGCCTATGTCATTTAATTGGAGGATTAAGTCCATTAATGTTGAGAGTTAGGATTGAGAGATGATGGTTTGTTCCTTTCATTATAGCTATCTTGTTATAAGCTGTGTCTTCCCAATTCTTGATCTAATATTCTTGTTTTCTATTTAGGGTTCATTTCTCTGTCTGTATTGTGATCTTGATTATTTTCCTCGTGTAGTACATCCTTGAGGATTTTCTGTAAAATTGGTTTGGTGGAGATATATTGTTTAAGTTTTTCCTTACTGTGGAAGACTTTTATTTGACCTTCGGCTATGAATAAGAGCTTAGCTGGGTACAGTATTCTTGGTTGATAGTTATTTTTCTCTAGGGTGTGGCATACCTCATTCCAGGCTCTCCTTGCTTTCATGGTCTCTGCTGAGAAATCTGGGGTAATTCTGATTGGTTTTCCTTTATATGTGATTACTTTCTTCTCCCTAGCAGCTTTAAGGATTCTTTCCTTGGAATCTGTTGGTCTTGTTTTGATCACCATGTTTCGATGGGGTATCCTATTCTGGTCTGGTCAGTTTGGGATCTTTCTTGATGGCTTCCATGTTTTTGCTATAATTTTCTCTTAGGTTCTGTATGGACTTCTTTACTTCATTAATTTGGTTCTGAGTGCTGTCTCTCAAATCTTTTAGCTGGGTGGCTATCTTTTCATTGGACTCTTGAAGTTCATTTACCTTTCTATTTGTGGAGGCCATGAAATCCTCTATTAATTTTTGGTTCACCTCCTCACGCTCTAGAATAGTTGTCTGAAGAGATTCAAACTTTTCATTTAACATTTTTATCAGTAGACTTTGTAGAGCATTTTGAGGGTTCTCTTCTAGGTCTTTGACTGCTCTGCTTCCTGCTTGTTTTGAGTGGGAGATGAGATTCCCTTGTTTGCCATCTTTCTTGTGTTTCTTCTGCCCATTTGGATTGGGAATGTCAATCTACAAGCACCTGTGAGCACCATTTAAGACCCAAAGCAGACCTTACCAAGCACTGTTGTGTAAATCTTAGAAGTTCACAATTATATACAGATACCTTCCCTCTCTTTTTTGTATATAAAAGCAAATTTGGTGTCCCCAAAGAATACAAGTTTTATATAACAACCAACCCTGAGCCCTCTATTCAGTAGTTACTTACTTACCGTTGTAGCCATATGAGCAATTTTTGTTCTTATATTTAGTTCTTTTTGGACTGGTGGGATTTTTCTATGAACCCCTTTGGCTCACTCGGATTGAACAGGGATACCCTCTATCCAATAACCAGAGGTCAATGGAGTCTGGAGATCCTGGAAGTAAATTTAGGAGGGTAAGTTAGGGGTAGTGAAGAGAGTAGAGTAAAATGAATGGGGGATGATGATTTTGGTTTAGTTTCAGTGAAGTGGAAAAGTAGAGAAGAGTAGAATCGGTAGAAAGAACGAGGTGAAAATGATAGAGAATGGAGAGTCAATAGAAAAGAGTAAAGGTGTTAGTCAAAGGAAAATAATTTTAAAGAAAATGTAAAAAGAGAAACAAAGAAATAATACAGGAAAACAAACACACTAAATAAAAAAAAATCCCAATAAAACAAATTAAACACAGAAAAAAAACAAACGACAGCTCAAAAATGAAAAATAAAAAATAAAGTTTAAAAATGGAGTCTTCCTTGTTTGGGTGGGCTATTTCCAGTCTCTGGTTTCCTCATGATGGTCTACAGTCTTATTTTCCTGCTGCTTGGCTGGTTTGATTTGCTTTCAGTTTGCAGGGGGTGGATCTGTTCTGACCCTTCTCCCCTGTCAGTGAAATCCTGGGGCTCTGTGGTTCACACAGCTTGCAGGTAGGACTTGGGTGTCCTCTGTAGTTGGGGGATGCTGAACAGTCTGGGGAACCATGGCTCCTCCTGTCTGCTGTGGAGCCGCAGCCTTTAATGCCTAGCTCTGAATAGGCTGTGGACTCAGCAGGGCTGGGGGCCTCAGGCCTGGTTTACCTGGCTGTGGGTCACTTGCCTGGGGGAGGTTCCTCCCTCCTGGGCGGAGCGACCTTCTCCTGGGCGGAGCTGGCTGTGGAGTTCAACTGGCTTTGCTGGTGGGAGTTGGGTGTCCTCTGTAAAGGGGTCGTTTATCTGTCCCAGTAACTGTTTACTCTCCGGTCTGATTGTTCTGTGCTGCCAGTAGCTGCTCACCGCTTTTGGTTTGATTTTAGAATTTCTGGCTGCTGGAGAGTCCACAGCCAAAGCATGGGCGGGGCAGGGCGGGGCACTGCTGGCTGAGTTTGTGAGCCAAGGCCCCAGGAACGAGCCTCCCGCCTGGGCAGGGTCATTCTCCTGGGCGGAGCTGGCTCTCGCACTTCTTACCCTTTTCAAAGATGGCTCTTTCGTCCATGTTTTCCCCTGGCCCACTTTAGTTCCAGTCTGGTCTGACCTCGTCTATGCCAGAGTCAAAGATGGCACTTTGCTCTGGCGGTGGGGGAAGGGCTACCTTCCAGATGCTGCTCTGTGGGCGTGAGTGAAAATCTCTGTCGTGGGGTACTAACGCTTTCTCTGCGATTTCAGCCTGTCTGTGTTCAGCCTGCAATCCGTGTGTGTCTGCTGCCGTCAGGAGGATTTCTCCCTGGTCACTGCTGTGTCCTTTAGGTACAAAGAATGCCGGGCGCTGTGCTGGCGCCAGCACCCGTGGCGGCGGGACACTGCCTGGAGCTCAAATCTGTTTTTAGGCCAGCAAAGTTGATTTTTCCTTCCTGGCCATAATCCCTATACTGTTATAACTTACTTGGGCTGTCTTTCTAGGAATAAAAGTTTCTCTGCTGTGGTAAAACTGGGATGTCAGAGGGAGCTTAGCTAAGGCTCTGCTGCCCCTCCACCATCTTCCCGGAAGTCCCCTGGCTTCTTTTTGCTCAAGGCTAGCACTCTACCACTTGAGCCACAGTGCCACTTCTGGCTTTTTCAATATATGTGGTGCTGAGAAATCAACCCAGGCCTTCATGCCTACTAGGCAAGCATTCTACCACTAAGTCACATTCCCAGCCCCCTAAATATTCTTTTGTAAGGTTGTTTATGTGAAAAGTTCAACATCTCTTTCCTATCTAATACATATAGTTTTGTTTAAATATGAAACAGCAAAACATGCTGGGTGCTGGTGGCTCTCACCTGTAATCCTAGCTACTCAGGAGGCTGAGATCTAAGAATTGCAGTTTAAAGCCAGCCAGAGCAGGAAAGTTCTTGAGACTTACCTGATTAATCACAGAAAAAGCCAGAAATGGAGGTGTGGCTCAAGTGGTGGAATGCTAGCCTCAAGCACATAATCTCAGGGACAGAACACAGTTCAAGCGTTGGGACTGGGGAAAAAAATAGGAAAAGTCTTGACAAGACAAATCCTAAATACACTAATACTGAATACTGCCAGTACTCAGAATAGAAATGTGTAGAGGGTAGCAAACATCTTTCATGTTTTCAACTGTTTAGAGTGCCCAAACGCAAGTCCTACCCTGTCACTTCTAAGATTCTTCAGAAGCATAGCAGTACTTGTAGTTTGCTTCCATACCAGTCAGTAACACACCTGGAAGAAGGATTATGGCTCTTCTGCATTCTAAGTACCCATTTTCTGCAAGTACAGATGTGAAGTTCTCCAAAAACCTGCCTAAAAACAAGTCCCACAGGAATTTTTTAAATATTTAAACCTCCATTTTGCTTGAACTCAGGGCCTGAACACTGCCCCTGGGCTTTTTTGCTCAAGGATAGCACTGTACTTATACTTTGAGCCACAGCTCCACTTCCAGTTTTCTGGTGGTTAGTTAGAGCTAAGAGTCTCACAGACTTTCCTGCCTGGCTGGCTTTAAAACTTGAGCCTCAGCTCTCAGCCTCCTGATGAGTAGCTAGGATCACAGGCATGAGCCACCAGTGCCTGGCTGCAAATGTTGTTTTATAAATCAGACATTACCAATACTTATTTCAGAGTCGGTTGTCAAGTTAAAGCAAGTTTTATGCTACCAGGGTCTTATGGGATTGTGGTTTTGTTTTTAATTTAAGAGATTGTCCCTGTACGTTGTCCAGGTTGGCTGTGAACACTGGTGCTTTGGTGGTCTGTCTCGTGTTTCCGAAGCACCTGGGACTGTAGGTTTCATGGCCTTTTCTTTTTTTCAATGCTGTCAAAGAAACGCACTTCTCAACCCTGGTGATGACTTAGTTCTGCTGTCACTTTTTACCTAGATAGTAAAATATTTACAGCTTCAGATGTGGGCTGCTTGCTGATGTAGCTCTGTGGTGAGCACTTGCCTGATGTGTACGGCCCCGAGTTTCATCCCCAGCACCACAAAGTAAAAAGTCTTCAGAGTCTCAGTCATCTTCTCTTCAAAGAATTTCTGATGCTCAGAATGGTGACACACCTGTCCTAGCAACTGGAGGCTCAGGCAGAAGGATTTGCAAGTAAGAAGGCAGCTTAGGCCAAATACTCATCTCCAAAAAGGAGGTTGGGAGAATCCTAAAAATAATTCACTGGCTGCTGGAATCTCTCATCTTCATGTTCTTATGTAGTTTGTTGCCAGGAAATGAGCATACTTGTTTTAGCAATTACTTTTCAGAGAGTATAATTCAGAAGCTCCAACTCTGACATGCAGGCGCTCAGACATAGATGTGTCAATACCAGAGACATCTTTGTGCCTTATATACAGTGCACAAATGTTTTCTCATAGTTCAGTTCCAACTTTCATACGTGTTTGAGCGATTCTGTGCTTTAGTAGCAACCTTCATGTAGCTATTTTGGGGGGATTTTTTGTTTTGTTTTGTTTTGTTTTGCCAGTCCTGGGGCTTGGACTCAGGGCCTGAGCACTGCCCCTGGCTTCTTTTTGCTCAAGGCTAGCACTCTACCACTTGCGCCACAGTGCCACTTCTGGCTTTTTCTGTTTATGTGATGCTGAAGAATCAAACCCAGTGTTTCATGCATGCTAGGCAAGCACTCTACCACGAAGCCACATTTCCAGTCCTGTTTTGAATGTGTTGGAGACAGTCCCCATGCAGCAGGGTAGGGAGGTGATAGGGAGGTGATTCTAGTACAAGGGCTCTGTCCTGTCGGTGGACTGATGACCTTGTTCTTGCTGGAAGGTTAGTGAATAGAGCATAATCATCCCATCCTCTATCTTTCTCATAAATAGGGAGTAGATGTAATTGCAAAGTTTACTTTTCACCATTGAGAAATGTAGTGAGTTGGTTGGGTTGGGTTTTTGGTGGCATGTCCTGCACCCTAAGCCTCACCCCCTTTCCTGAAAAGGAGGCATAACACGGAAGTGTTTAAGATAGAATAAGCTTAAATTATCATATTTTTTTAACCCAGACCTCTTAGTCCTTATTATTTCAAGTACTGACATCTCAAAATATATAATTTATGGGTGCTACATGTGAAAACAAAATAATCGTAAGTTGTACATATGATTCTGTCTCTAATTTGGAAGCTTAAGGAAACGTGCAAAGCTATATTTTTTTAGTGAAGGAAAATATTACCTATATACAGATAAATTTGAGGAATCTGATTTCAGAGTTATCCCACAGAAAAATAATTATTTCAATACTTTCTCCTCTAAAGTAGAATGACTTTGCATGAATGAACTTACATGAAGTTCTCAAAATGTGTCCATGTCTGATCATTTCACACAAAGAATGGTAAGATGTTAAGTTCAAAGACAACATGGCTGAGAGTATATATACCCTTTCCTGGAATGTGCAAGGTCCTGGGTATGATGGCCAGCACTTGCACACACACACACACACACACACACACACACACACACACACGTAAAAATTTGATGCAAGGCACTTTGTTAAATAACAAGACTACTCTTTAAGCATTTATTTCTGATTGTCTTCAACTTTTTTGTTTCTAGGTATTGTGTAAGAATAGAGAGAAGAGAAAAGGAGAAGAGGGAAGGGAAGGGACAAGGTGAGGGCTAAGCATAAGAATTTCAAAGTAATGAGCTTGGCCTGGTTTTATTTTGACCTAAGGATAATTCCCTTGGGTAAGTTGTATGGATGCTAATAAATCTGAAGCCCTGCTCAGTACTCACGAACTTCTTTACGAAAAGATCATTTCTCTTTGCTTGACTCTTACCTAGAAAATCATTAGAAAAGTCATTTTATTCAGTCTGTTAAATGCTATGTTGGCTAGTGTTACAGAAAATGGACTTCCTTTTTCAAAAAATCATGGTAATTTCATATACTGAAGTGAGCAAATGACAGGACAGTTCTTGTTTCAGAGGAGTAGAATCTGAACAGAGAAGAGGAATTCATACTAGGAGCTACCCAGGTTCCTTCCATGTTTGTAGAGATCCACACCTGACCCTGGGCTCCTGAGGTTCTCAGCACCTCAGCCATATAAGTAGGTATTGAGCTTCTGCGGCCAGAGAAATACAAATGAACACTTTCCTTAGGAGGCTAAACTGCACATTCCTTTTGTGTATGGACGTCTACATGTGCCAATACTGGGCTTGAACTTGGCCTGGGCACTGCCATTTGGCTCTTTTGCTCAAGGTTACCACTTGAGATGTAACCCTACTTTACTTTTTGGTGGATATTAGAAAAGTCTTGTGGACTTTCCTGCCCAGGCTGGCTTGGAACTGAGATCCTCGCATCTCAGCTTGCTGAGTAGTTAGGATTGCAGACATAAGCCACTGGTACCTAGCTAAAGCACACTTTCTAAGAGGGCATTTCTGTCTCAAACATGCAAGCTGCTCTCTTACATCCCTATCCTTAGTGCAAATCTTTATTCTTTTAGAAAAACTGGGGCATTCAACTTTGCTTAACTAACACCCTCCCAAAATTTGGTAGTGAGACCAAGAATGTGATGGAATTCAGATGAAAAGCAGCTGTTAACTGTAATATGGAGGTCAGATCTGGACAGCGCCATCATTGGCCACATGGCAAGTGTACTCATCTTGTGTGCCTGGATTCCTAGAGGAAGGGAAGTCCCATCCCCATGTAATGGGTGTTACTGAATCCCAAGAGACAGGGGTGGGCACATGGCCTATAGGCTACTGAACCTGTCTGTCAAGTGCTTGGGACTGGGAGTTTCCTGTGACCCTGCCCCCTGACTTGACCCTATTTAGGGTCAGGCCAGTTCAGGTGCCATTATGCCATGCCACATGTTCACGTCCTGTGCCCTGTCTCCTGGCTCATCTCTCGTCCCCATGGTGTCCCAAGTCAGCTCTCCATCAGAGCTGAATTGGTTTGTTGGAACCGTTTTTGTTCTTTCCTCCCTCTCTGGCCTGTTTCCTGATAGTGTTAAGGGCATGTGTGGGCTGCAGGTATTACTTAGAAATCTTCTGGAAGTAAGTCTCTGTCTCTGTCCTGTTTTGTGTCATATGTTTTTCTGAAACCTGGGACTGGTCCATCTGGAACTTCCCCAATAAATTCATCTTTTTGCTTGAGACTGTTTCTGAGTGGTGAACTCTTTTTTTTTTTTTTTTTTTCGGCCAGTCCTGGACCTTGGGCTCTGGGCCGGAGCACTGTCCCTGGCTTCTTTTTTCTCAAGGCTAGCACTCTGCCACTTGAGCCACAGTGCCACTTCTGGCAATTTTCTGTATATGTGGTGCTGGGGAATCGAACCCAGGGCTTCTTGTATAGGAGGCAAGCACTCTTGCCACTAGGCCATATTCCCAGCCCAGTGGTGAACTCTTGGATTGATGGGGAATCCCCTTCCTGGAACCCCATAACATTAACCAATGATGTAACCACAATAATGATGTTACCTAACAGTACTGTATGCATTATGTATATTGTCTTACATTCTTGCTGATGAAAAAAAATAGCTTCAGCTGGGTGCCGGTGGCTCAGGCCTATAATCCTTGCTCCTCAGGAGGCTGAGATGTGGAGATTCCAGTTCAAAGCCAGCCTAGACAAGAAAGTCCATCAGACTCTTGTCTCCAATTAATCACAGGAAATTCAGCTAGAAGCAGAGCTGCGGTTCAAGTGGTAGAGCAAAAGCAGCTCGGGGACAAGTGCCAGGCCGTGTGTTCAAGTCCCAGGGCTGGCACAAAAAACAAAATTACTTTTACTGTTTACTCTGTGTGTGTGAGTGCCAGTGCTGGGGCTTGAGCTCAAGGCCTGAGCACTGCCCCTTAGCCTTTTCTGCTCAAGGCCCATGTTCTACCATTTGAGCCACAGCTACACTTTCAGGTTTTTAGAGGTTTTGGTTTTATTCTTTTTTCCGTGTGTGTGTGTGTGTGTGTGTGTGTGTGTGTGTGTGTGTGTCTTTTTTTTTCCAATCCTGTCCCTGAGCTTTTGTGCTCAAGGCTCTACTGCTTGAGCCATAGCTCTATTTCTAGCTTTTTATTATTTTGTCTTGTTTTTTGGTAGTTCAGTGAAGATAAGGGTCTCAAGGACTTCCCTGCCCAAGCTAGCTTTGAACTATGATCCTGAGACCTCTGCCTCCTAAGTAGCTAGGATTACATGCATAAACCACAGGTGCCTGGCCACTTTAAGGTTTTTGGTGGTTAATTAGATATGTCTTATGGACTTTTTCCTGGCTACGCTGATTTTGAATATCAATCTTCAGATCTCAGCCCCTGAGTAGCTAGAATTACAGGCACCCAGTTTAATTCCATTCTTATTAGTGAATAATTTCACAGCTATCCACAAATGTTTTGGCTGTTTCTATTTGCTATAGCTACAGTGGACATTGTCAGAGAAAATAAAGTAATTGAGACTCTGAAGTTGAATGTAGAATTAAAGAGGATTATATTTATAATTGCTAAATATTTGTTTTAAAATTTGCTTATATGGGCTGGGAATATGGCCTAGTGGTAGAGTGCTTGCCTCATATACTTGAAGCCCTGGATTCGATTCCCCAGCACCACATATATAGAAAACAGCCAGAAGTGGCACTGTGGCCCAAGTGGCAGAGTGTTAGCCTTGAGCAAAAAAGAAGCCAGGGACAGTGCTCAGGCCCTGAGTCCACGCCCCAGGATTGGCAAAAAAAATTGCTTATTAGCATATATTAGTTATATAAGAGGTTTCCTTGTAACCTTTCCATATATGCACACAGTGTACCTCATCACCTCACCCCTTCCAGCTCTATCTCACTCCCCCATTGTAAAACAAGCTCAACAAGTTTCCTTGATCTATTGTCATATATGCATAAGAACCTATTTTCTGTGCCCTGAACTTGAGCAGTTGTATTTTCCTTTGGTCATATTTGTAGCTTCATATCTACTTGTCAGATTTCAATCGTCATCAGAGCTTGCCTACAAATTCTGTCCCACAGTTACATTTGTCATCATCAACTTGCCTCTGTGTGTGTGTGTGTGTGTGTGTGTGTGTGTGTGTGTGTGTGTGTTACTGGGGTTGGAACTCAGGGCCTTGCACTTGCTAGGCAGGTGCTCTACCACTTGAGCTTTTTGTTGCTTGTTTTATGATTTTTGTTATTTTTCCAACAAGGTCTTACTTTTTGCCCAGACTGATCTGGAATGCCATCCTTAGCTCCTCACAGAGCTCCAAGTGACACACCAGCTCTTTTTTAAGTGGTTGAGAAGAAGTCTCAACCAAACATTTTGCCCAGGCTGGCCTTGAACCACAGTCTTTGTTATCTCAGCTTTCTAAGTAGCTAGGATTACAGATGGGGGCCACCGTTCCTGATTTATTATTGAAATAAACATCAAAATTAAAATGCCATTAATTGGCATTCCATTTGGTGGCCATATGATTATATCTAAAAACTTGACATTGAATGCATATCAACTAAGCATCCCTAGTTTTCTTCTCATTTATACATACATGTATACATACATAGTGATATGGAATGTCATTGCCAATTAAACATCAATGTCAAAAAAGAAGTCTTTTTTTTTTGTCGGTCATAGGGCTTGAATTCTAGGTCTGGGCGCTGTCACTGAGCTTTGAAGACAAGGCTAGCACTCTTAGCACTTGAGCTTTTCTGGTAGTTAATTGGAGATAAAAGTCTTGTGCACTTTCGTGCCTGGGCTGGCTTTGAACCAGGATCCTCAGATCTCAGCCTCCTGAGTAGCTATGATTACAGGCCTCAGCCACTGGCGCCAGATAAAACAAGTCTTTTCTCTCACCTTCCTGAACTTGTACTGCCTTCTGGCCAGTTTCACCAAAAGTATGTGCAGTTTCCCCCAGGTAGCACTTCTCTTTTCCTGTCTTTTTTTTCCTTTAGCATTTCTTTAAATATTTCCCTACATAGTATAAATATTCCTCTACAAACTCATTTTATCTGGCAATAAGGTGAATTCATATATTAGCTAGGCTCAAAGACCTTAGAAATGAAAGAAAACCAAGCTGGGAGTGTGGCTCAGACGGTAGAGTGCTTGCCTGGCGAGTGCATGGCCCTGAGTTCAAAGTACTGAAGAAACAAAACTACTAGAAGTAAAATAAGTCCCCAGAATTGTTTGGTTTATCCCTCTTCCTTCAGGCAAATGCTGTATTTATTCTCAGTTCATAGGCAATGCACCTGAAGCACAGATATGTAACTCAAGGTCTCACCTCCATTAAGGAAAGACGCAGAGGTGCACAGCATTTGTTTTGCTCACAAATGTATGGTCTGAGAATGGTTTGGCGGGGAAAGCTCATCCTGCCTTTCTCTGTGACAGCTGAGTCAAGTGGAAGTCTTAAGGCTAGAACCATCTGAAGATTTGTTCAACTCAGCCATCGGGGGCTGGGGAGCACAGCAGCTGCTGACTTCTTACATGCTAGCTCGTGCCTCCAAAAGGTTGCCAAGACCGGTGGAGCCTGCACTGCCAGTTCCTAAAGCCTAGAAGCATTACTTTAAGCAGGTTCTGGCCAAAGCTGTTGCAAAGGTCTTCCCACTTAAAGGTGAGAATGTTATGAGTTAGTAGAAAAGCAGACATTCAGGAAATGGCAGCTATACAACCTATGGATGGCTGGATAACCCAAAACTTGACGGACAATGAAATGGGAAATGCTACAGAAGAATGAGGAAGCAAGAAAAGGAAATGAGCAAGTAAGAATAGGAGAGTAAATCTTTAGCATTACAACTTTACAGGAAACAGAAGGGAGATTCACCAATCAAAAGCAAACTTCAAAGACTCATTCTCACTAACTCAAGGCCAAGCTCCGTGACCAGAAGACAGCCAAGTTAGCAGATATGGGCTGAGCTGTCACCTTCCCTGTGGCATATCTACACCACATGCTCTCTTACATTTCTCATCGAATAAACTTTTCTATCTTCTTTACTTATGCTCACATCTTGCCCGATTCTTCTGTTGGCCAGACACGAGGGCCCATGTTGTTTACTGTTCTAAGGTGACTGGTAACCAGAACAGGACTGAGAGTGAGGTTTCCTAACATGGGCAAGGTTCTGGGTCCCATCACCTACACCAAAAGAGGAAATAAAAACACATTTTTTAAAGACAAGAACATAGACCTCATCCCTTGATGGTGAAATATCAAAGTTGCATGGCAAGAAGGGTGCATAGAACAAAGTCTGTATTACAGTAGGTATGTCTGGGGGGGGAAAGGGGAGATGGAATCTACCACAACCAAAAATAGCTGCAAAAGAAAATTATTGAACCATAGCACTGAAATGGACCTTTAAGATGCCATCTATTTGGCTAACCACAGGTGGTTCATGCCTGTAAACCTAGCTACTCAGGAGGCTGAGATTTGAGGATTGCAGTACAGTGCCAATCCAGGCAGGTAAACCTGTGACACTCTCATCTCCAATAAAATACCAAAAGCCAGATATGGAGCTGCTCACGGACAGCACCCAAGCATTAAGTTCAAGCCCAAGGTCTGGCTCGCATATGCCATCTATTTCTAATGAAGACAACACATTCTGAAAGACACAGTTCAGGGCTGGGAGTGTGGCTTAGTGGTAGAGCGCTTGCCTAGCATGCATGAAGCCCTGGGTTCGATTCTTCAGCACCATATAAACAGAAAAGGCCAGAAGTGGCATGGTGGCTCAAGAGGTAGAGTGCTAGCCTTGAGCAAAAAGAAGCCAGGGATAGTGCTTAGGCCCTGAGTCCCAAGCCCCAAGACTGGCCAAAAAAAAAAAAAAGACACAGTTCAATTGTCCCTTCTTTTTCTGAAATCCTTTTCAAATGTACAGTGCTTCTAGGGCCCTATGTAAATTGCGCATTCCTTCACCAGATAAATTCATTTTCTTCCCACTGCTGGGTGCTAGAATGTATTAGACTTTGCCAGAAACCACTCAGGCATCCAGGTACAAAAGAACAAAGGAAAGATTTATTTTCAGCAAAGGGACCCTTCTCACCAAGGAGAAGTGAAAAGACATATAGTCTATTGTCTGGGGTGACATATATAACCTAGGAGGTCTTAGAGGCAGGGACCTCAGTGGGACTTCAGTGTGGACATGGGAACCCGGGGCTTCATCATGGTGGGCTACGATTTATGGCTGCTGCATAAATGGTAGATAAGGGGTCCTGCAGCTGCCCCGGAGGTCATCTAAGGGGATCTTGTTGCCTTACGTGGTTATAATTGGCCTAAAGAAATGCCATCTCAAGGAAAAAGGGATGTAGGTCGATTATTTCCTGACCTCACTAAATGGGCCTAGTGTTGCCTAGGAGAGGAGCACGCTAAGCTATGGGAGAGGAGGCTATTGGGCTTACATTGGGGATCAACCTAGGGCCTCACTTATGATAGGTTAGTGCTCTCTCATGGAGCTATACGCATATCCTGACATATTGTTGTAGTTTTAATAACATGATCAGGCAGGCACTATCAACCTGTCAATTAGCCAGTCTTTTCCGGTCAATCAATATACCATAGAAAAGTTCTCCAAGAGTCTTTGGGTTGGTGGAGAAGAGACACATCTAAAAAGGACAGAAGTGACATTTTGCACAGAAAACAAAACGCAGCAGAGAGAAACGCATCACATAGAACACAAGAACTTGTGGTATGGTATGCTCTGCACTCTGCCGGTGGCGCGCGCCCCCTGCTGACCGTGCTGGGTGCTGTCAACCTGGAATGCACCGTAACCACTGCCAGCCTCTACCGCGGGTTTCCGGAAGTGGCTGCGCAGGCGCTGTGCAGCGGAGTGTGTCCCAGCCCCCCCCCCGATGGGCGGAGTCAAGAAGGCGCCGGTGCCTCCTCCTGGAGACGTGATTGGCTGGCGCCGCCGGTGCCTCCTCCCGGAGACGTGATTGGCTGGCGCCGCCGGCGCTGGGTGACGTTGCTCTGGGCACACAGTTTGTGAAAGCGCGGGAATCGGCCGCGGAGGGCCAGGTATGGCCGGGGCGGGCCTCGAACTTGTTTTCCAGCCGCGCTTCCGCTTCCTGGCGCTAAGTGAGAGCGGCCTGGCTTCCTGCTTCTCCCGGGCGCCTGTGTCCCGGTCCGGTGCTGACCAGCCAGCTGGACATGCGTGCCGGGGGAGAGGACGGGCCTAGGTCGCTGGCGCCGAGGATGGGGGGGGGGGGGAGGAGGAAGCGGAGTAGGGGAAGGGGGAGAGGAGGGAGTGGAAGGGGGGAGGAGGGGGTGGGGGGAGCAGGCGGAAGGGAGGGAGCTGGGAGCAAAGAGAGGAGGGAGAAGAGAGGGAGGGAGAAGGGGGTGGGCGCTCGTGCCCCTCCTTGCCTGTGAGGCCCCGGAGGCCAACGGGCTCATGCTGGGTACTCTCAGGCTGGGTACTGTCAGATGCTGAGTACTGCCACGCTGGGTACTGTCTGTCACGCTGGGTACTGACTGTCACGCTGGGTACTGCCACGCTGAGTACTGCCACGCTGGGTAGTCAGACGCTGGTACTGTCACGCTGGGTACTGTCAGGCGCTGGGTACTGTCACACTCTGGTACTGTCTGGCTGGGTACTGTCAGGCGCTGGTACTGACACGCTGGGTACTGTCAGGCACTGGTACTGTCACGCTGGGTACTGTCAGGCGTCCCTCAGCATGCCAGTGCGATTAGTACTGCGCACAGCACCCAGGCCACCTGGGTCATGGTGCCCCAGTCCTGCGCCCCCCACTCAACAGGTGTCCAAACAGCCCTTGAGGCAAACAAAGAAACGACATGTAAAGGAACTATTATTTTTATTTATTATTTATTGTGCTGGTTTGGGGGCTTGAACTCTGTGCCTGGGTGCTGTCTCGAACTTTTGTGCTCCACTTCCAGCTTTTGGTGGTTAATTGGAGATATGAAGTTCATGGACTTTCCTACCTGGGCTGGCTTCAAACCGAGATCCTCAGACCTCAGCCTTCTGAGTAGCAGGGATTGTAGATACATGCCACCAGTACCTGTCAAGGAACTATTATTTCATGTGATAAGTACTGAATTCAAGGTGTACATAATGGAGATTGTTACAGGGGAGATAGGTACCTCTGAGGAGCTGATACCTGACCTGAATCTAGAAGAGACGAAACTAAAAAATTAGCTGGGCATTGGTGACTCTGGCCTGTAATCCTAGTTACTCAGAAGTCTGAGATCTGAGGAATGGGGTTCAAAGTCAGTATGGTCAGGAAAGTTTGTAAGCAGGTGGGTTGGGGTGGTGGTGAGGAACAATCCTAGGGCATGAATTCGGGGCCTGGGCACTGTCCCTGAACTTTTTTTGCTCAAGGCTAGTAGTACTCTACCACTTGAACCAGAGCTCTGCTTCCAGCTTTTTGGTGGTTAATTGGAGATAAGAATCTCTTTTTTTTTTTGGCCAGTCCTGGCCTGAGCACTGTCCCTGGCTTCTTCCCACTCAAGGCTAGCACTCTGCCACCTGAGCCACAGCGCCCCTTCTGGCCATTTTCCTTATATGTGGTGCTGGGGAATCAAACCGAGAGCTTCATGTGTAGGAGGCAAGCACTCTTGCCACTAGGCCATGTTCCCAGCCCGGAGATAAGAATCTCTTAATGCCTGGGCTGACTTCAAATTGTGATATTCAGATGTCCGACTCATGAGTACCTAGGGCTTAAGACTCTTCATCTCCAATTAGCCACCAAAAAACCGGAAGTGGAGCTGTGGCTCAAGTGGTAGAGCACCAGCCTTTAATGGAAAAGTTAAGGGACAGGGCCAAGGTCCTGAGTTAAAGCCCCAGTATCAGCACACACAATAAAAGTTAAAATACTGCTCCATGAGATCTGTAGCCAGAGGCCCCTATACAGCAGGGAATTTTTCCTTCCCCAGATACCTAGTCACACCTGTTCATGAATGGAAAACACCTTGCAAGGTAATGCTTCTTATATTCTCATTCAGTTCCTGGTTTCAGAGACAATGACAGAGGAACTGGATTTCATAGGACAGGACTCTGATGACGGCAGTGAGGAGGTGGTCCTAACTCCTGCAGAGCTCATTGAAAGGCTGGAGCAGGTGAGCATCCCAAATGGAATCCTGTTGCTTTATTTCTAACCTTTGACTCTTCTCCAAGTGTGCCAATGTGAGGGACCAGGATTCCAAGGTTTATTTTGAGAGAACAAGAAGTGAGGGACTGGGCTGGGGATATGGCCTAGTGGCAAGAGCGCTTGCCTCATATACATGAGGCCCTGGGTTCGATTCCCTAGCACCACATATACAGAAAACGGCCAGAAGTGGCACTGTGGCTCAAGTGGCAGAGTGCTAGCCTTGAGCAAAAGGAAGCCAGGGACAGTGCTCAGGCCCTGAGTCCAAGGCCCAGGACTGGCCAAAAAAAAAAAAAAAGAAGTGAGGGACTTATTATCTGTGAGAAAACTCATAATATCAAAGTCTTCGAATGGTGCTAGTAAGGGCCAGCTTTGGACTGACTGAATAGAACTTCTCACAGAGCAACCATCTAGGACATGGAGGTGTTCTACAGACTTCCAAGTTCTGTACTTTAGTCCCTCAGAATATCTACTGTTCCCCCCAGAGAATGCCTGGGTTAGCAAGAATGTACAGCAATACTTTCTTTTTTTTTTTTTTTTTTGGCCAGTCGTGGGCCTTGGACTCAGGGCCTGAGCACTGTCCCTGGCTTCTTCCCGCTCAAGGCTAGCACTCTGCCACTTGAGCCACAGCGCCGCTTCTGGCCGTTTTCTGTATATGTGGTGCTGGGGAATCGAACCTAGGGTCTCGTGTATCCGAGGCAGGCACTCTTGCCACTAGGCTATATCCCCAGCCCCAGCAATACTTTCTTAAAGGAAAAGTGAGTCATATTTTTTCTTTCCTCTATTTTCTTGTTGTATTTTTTTTTTTTTTTTGGCCAGTCCTGGGCCTTGGACTCAGGGCCTGAGCACTGTCCCTGGCTTCTTCCCGCTCAAGGCTAGCACTCTGCCACTTGAGCCACAGCGCCGCTTCTGGCCGTTTTCTGTATATGTGGTGCTGGGGAATCGAACCTAGGGCCTCGTGTATCCGAGGCAGGCACTCTTGCCACTAGGCTATATCCCCAGCCCTGCCTAAAATAATTTTGATGTATTGATTAGTGTTGTTACAATGGCAATAATTCATCATTTTCCATGTTCCAGCCACTGTGTTAAGTTTATTGTGATCTCTCTTTTGAGACAAGGTCTTGCTATGTACCCCAGGCTAGCCTCAAACTCCTCCTTCCTCAACTGTTTAAGTCATGGGTATGCATCTACCTAGCCAGCTGTATTAAATTCTTTATGGCCATCTTGTCATGAAGCTCATTTACAAGTTCAGACTTTAGATTTAAGTCAATAACTATGTGAATACCCCCATGCTAGCCAAGCACCGTAACACATACCTGTATTTCAACTTGGGCTACATAGTAAGGACTGGTTCCCAAACAACATCCTTCTGTGATATTAGTCTGTTATGTGATATGAAGCAAGATAGGTAGCTTGTTTCCACCTTCAGGCTGTAAAAATGAATAGTAACTACACAGAGTAGTGAAAACTAAATAGGATTCACTGTAATGTCTGTACATGTTGTCAAACACATAAGAACTCACTACATGTAAGCTGTTAGCAGTATATCTTACCTAGTAGGGCAGATACTTTTTACCTCTAGTTTATTGATGTGGAAACTGAAGCTTAAAGATGTGAAGTACTATCCAGGTACCAAGGACTAAAGCCAGTAATCCTGCCTAGTCAGCAGTCTGGGCTTAGAGGATCATAGTTCAAAGCCATTCTGGTCAGGCAAGTTTTTCATACTCCGTCTACAGGTAATTAGTAAAGTGATGGACTGGAGGCACGGTAGAGTGCCAACCAGAAGCAAGCAAACCAAGCAAGGCCCTGCATTCAAGACCCAGTGCTAGGAGGGAAGATATAAAATACTTTGCCCAAGGTCACATGTGGAAGCAGAACCAAGAAATTAGCTCTGGTTTTTGAACTCAGCGTTTTGCACATGCTCTCTTACTGTTCCCAGCATGTGCTCTTTATTCACTGTATCTGCTGTCTTATTCTTGACTCCTTTAACTGCCCTTTCTGGAACTCCTATGTTTTCTCCTTTAGAGTTCTTCACTTTCTTTCCTGACATATGATATCATGAGTGGCAAAGCTGAAAGAAGACAGTTTTTGGTTCTTGTTTTTATTTTTTGTAGTTCCTGGGAACCAAAGCCAGTGCTCCAGCCTTGTATCTTTAAATTTTTCCTTATTATTTAGCTAGGATTATTTGGTTGGTTAGTTTTGCAGCACTGGGGATTGAACTCAAAGTCCTGTGCATGCTAAGCAAGCATTCTGCCACTTGAACCCTGCTTCCAGCCTGCTTTTTATTTTGTGAGATAGAGTCTTCCTAGGTGGTGGAAGCTTAACAGAAACTATGTAATCGAGTCTGGCATTGAGCTAAAAATCTTCCTTCTAAGTTTAGCAGGAATTCTTAATCTTTTTTTTTTTTTTTTGGCCAGTCCTGGGGCTTGGACTCAGGGCCTGAGCACTGTCCCTGGCTTCTTCTTGCTCAAGGCTAGCACTCTGCCACTTCAGCCACAGCGCCACTTCTGGCCATTTTCTGTATATGTGGTGCTGGGGAATCGAACCCAGGGCCTCATGTATACGAGGCAAGCACTCTTGCCACTAGGCCATATCCCCAGCCCTCTTAATCTATTTTTATGTAAGAAGCTAGTTTAAAAAACAGAATCACAATGAGGGCTGGGAAGATGGCCGAGTGGTAAAGTGCTTGCCTCGCATACATGAAGCCCTGGGTTCAATTCCTCAGCACCACATATATAGAAAAAAGCCAGAAGTGGCACTGTGGCTCAAGTGGTAGAGTGCTAGCCTTGAGCAAAAAAGCAGCCAGGGACAGTGCTCAGGTCCTGAGTTCAAGCCCCAGGACTGGTCAAAAAAAAAAAAATCGCAGTGAGCTGGGCCCCAGTAGCTCATACCTGTAATCCTAGCTGCTCAGGAGACTGAGATCCAAGGATCAGGGTTTAAAGCCAGCCTGGGCAGGAAAAGTCCTTAAGACTCTTATCTCCAACAAATCACCAAAAGCTGGAAGTGGAGCTATGGCTCAAGCTCAAGGATAGTGCCTAGACCTTGAATTCAGGGCCCAGGACTGGCACAAAGAAAAAAATCACAATTAGTTATCATTTCATACCAATTTGAAATGAACAGGTATATCAGTCCACATTGTGTCAAAATGTAGACTGATTTGCAGATTAGATGAGTGGCAACATAAACTGGTACAGTTATTTTGGAAGATAATTTGCTGTTGTCTAGCAAAAGTTGAAGGCACACGTAAGTTGAGAGCCAATAATTCTACTCCCAGATACATACATAAAGGAAACTTTGCTCTGTAGTTGAAGAAATATATACAGTACATTTATAGCATTGTTTGCAGTAGTTGCAAATGTAAATAACCCATCAACATGTTGGATAAGATATTCCAGTCTATATACTCAGTGAGATGAAAGTAGAATGCTTGCCTAAACACATGAAACCCTGGGTTTGATCCCTGTGCACCGCAAAACTAGAAAAAGGAAAGGGGTAAAATACTAATTGGAGAAGAAATAGTGTGTAAAATTCACAGGCTAGCAAAACTTCAGCATAGGGATTTTTATTTGTTTGCATTTTATTTTTTCAGTTCTCTTGATTGAACCAAGGGCCTCATACACCCTCAGCTAAGTTGGATTTTTAGAGAGGGACACAATTCAACTAACAATAATGAGCAGTCAGTCATTAAGAATGGTGATAAAAAAAAAATGCTGGGGGCTGGGGATATGGCCTAGTGGCAAGAGTGCCTGCCTCGGATACACGAGGCCCTAGGTTCGATTCCCCAGCACCACATACACAGAAAACGGCCAGAAGCGGCGCTGTGGCTCAAGCGGCAGAGTGCTAGCCTTGAGCGGGAAGAAGCCAGGGACAGTGCTCAGGCCCTGAGTCCAAGGCCCAGGACTGGCAAAAAAAATAAAAATAAAAAAATGCTGGGGTGTGATTCAGTGGTAGCGAGCTTATCTAGTATTGTCAGGATCCTGGGTTTGATCTCTAGCGTCACACACACACACACACACACACACACACACACATTGATAAGGAACTAGATCAGCTATTTCAAGCTTGCTTTTTTTTTTTTTTTTTTTTTTGGTGCTAGTACTGGAGCTTAAACTGTTTAACTCTGAAGCACTGTTTCTAAGCTTTTTTTTTTTTTTTTTTCCTCAAGGCTAACACTGCCACTTGAACCATAGCTCCACATCTGGATTTTTGCTTTTTTTTTTGACAGTCCTGGGTCTTGAGACTCAGGGCCTGAGCACTGTCCCTGGCCTGTTTTTGCTCAAGGCTAGCACTCTACTTCTTGAGCCACAGAGGCACTAAAGGCTTTTTCTGTTTATGTGGTACTGAGGAATCGAACCCAGGCCTTCATGCATGGTAGGCAATCTCTCTACCACTAAGCCACATTCCCAGTCCTTGGCTTTTTGAAAGTTAGTTGGAGATACTTTCCTGACCAATTTGGCTTGGAACCTTGATCCTCGGACCTCAGCCTCCTGAGTAGTAAGGATTACAGGCATGAGCCACCAGTGCCCAGCTTTAAGCATTTAAAAACAACGACAGGGGCTGGGAATATGGGCTAGTGGCAAGAGTGCTTGCCTCATATACATGAAGCCCTGGGTTCAATTCCCCAGCACCACATATATAGAAGAGGCCAGAAGTGTCACTGTGGCTCAAGTGGCAGAGTGCTAGCTTTGGGCAAAAAGAAGCCAGGGACAGGGCTGGGAATATGGCCTAGTGGTAAAGTGCTCACCTCATATACATGAAGCCCTTGGTTTGATTCCTCAGTACCACATATATAGAAAACGCCAGAAGTGGCTCTGTGGCTCAAGCGGTAGAGTGCTAGCCTTGAGCAAAAAGAAGCCAGGGACAGTGCTCAGGCTCTGAGTCCAAGCTCCAGGACTGGCAAAAAAAAAAAAGAGAGAGAGAGAGAGAGAGAGAGAGAGAGAGAAGCCAGGGACAGTGCTCAAGCCCTGAGTCCAAGGCCCAGGACTGGCCAAAAATAAAAAATAAATAAATAAAAACAACAACAAAAAGCCACCATGGGTTTAAATACACATTTCTCAAAAAACATCATGGGTTTAAACACACATTTCTCAAACAATAAATTTTGAATACTTTCAAAGTTTGATACTCATAGATGAAATCCCTAATCGTTCATAATATAATAATAATATAATAAGTGCACAATGTCTCCAAGTCTACTTTATTTGACCCCAGTATGCCTTAAAAGCATTGGTGTTTTCTTTGTCTTGTCATGAAAAGGTAGAAAAGCATATGAAGAAATATAAGCAAATATAGTGAAGCTATAAAGAAAATTAAACACTAAATTTAGCCTAATGGTTACCTCTGGTGAACATGTAAAACTTTTCAAATAATGAGAATATTCTTTAATGAATTTGTGTGCACATACAAGTGTTTATATCAGTCTGTTGAGAAGTAAACTGTTTTGGAAAAGTTCTCCAGAAAATGTGACCTGCTTTTATTCTTATACAGGTTGTCTTTCTGGTTAATTGACAGGAGGAGGACAGATAGCGCTATAATGGGACACTTGCCTTATGTGCAAGGCCCTGGGTTCAGTCCTCAAAACAAGAAGTTAAAAGAAAAAATTAAAGCTGGGCACTGGTGGCTCACATCTGTAATCCTAGCTACTCAGACTGAGATCTGAGAATGGTGGTTCTAAGCTAGCTGGGCAGGAAAGCCGGCAAGACCCTTACCTCCAATTAACCACCAAAAAGCTGGGGTTGAAGCTGTGGCTCAACTGGCAGAGCATCAACCTTGAGCAAAAAAGCTAAGGGACAACACCCAGGTTCTGAGTTCAAGCTCCATTACCAGCAAACACACAATCACAGTCAGTGATACAGCTTTGAGCACTACTACAGCAGCTCAAGTACTTGGATTAATTTTTATGATTGTAGCAGTATTTAATGTGTTGTGATGATGATAACTGGGGAAATAGGAACTCAAGCACATCAGAAAAAATAGGTTGCGCCTGATTGGTATATAATTCTGAGCTGAGCTAAAACCCAATTTCCTGTAATTGAAAGATAAGTATAGCTTTCCTTAGAAACTTTGGATATTTTAGTTCTGTAAGAGTGGATCATCAGCAAAGTGTATGGAGCAGCTGGGTCTGAGTCATAAATTAGACCTTGTTCCCCAAACATTGAATTCTGTCAGTGATTCTTTTTACTTTGGGGCTATTTCCTGGGTTTCTCTGTGGGTTTTTTTTTTTTTCATCTGTAAGGTATGGATATTTCTCAGATATTTTGATGAGTGAAAAGTTTTTGTAAATTGAGCATCAGGAATGAAGAATGTTTCGTCAGTGTTACTTTATCTCTAAATGCAGATGTTGCCCCCTGGTGGGAAGCAGCTGGTAAGGAACTAGATATGTGTTTCCTGTTACTACTACTTGGTAACAGCTAGGGCTAAGACACCAGGTGGCGTTTCTCAACAAAATAACTGAGGTAAACAGTGCATTTAAAAATGTTGATTGAGGGCTGGGAATATGGCCTAGTGGCAAGAGAGCTTGCCTCGTATACGTGAAGCCCTGGGTTCAATTCCCCAACACCACATATATAGAAAATGGCCAGAAGTAGCGCTGTGGCTCAAGTAGCAGAGTGCTAGCCTTGAGCAAAAGGAAGCCAAGGACAGTGCTCAGGCCCTGAGTTCAGGGCCCAGGACTGGCAAAAAAAAAAAAAAAAAATGTTGATTGAATAAAAGTTGTGAATACAATAGATGTAGAGAAGCCATAATCAAACATGTCTCCAACTGGTAGGGAAACAGTTTTCTTTGCCTGAGGTATCTGAGTTTTTATGGGCTGTGAACACACTTACCAGGTTGGATTGCTCTATTGTGATAGTCATTTTTCTAAATATTGTTCTTTAGGCCTGGATGAATGAAAAATTTGCTCCTGAGCTGCTGGAAAGCAAGAGTGAAATTGTAGAATGTGTCATAGAACAGCTGGATCACATGGTAACTGTTGCTTCTCTCTGGTTACTAAGGAAGAGACAGTTAAAAGCACGTGGCCTGACAGCAAGCCTGTTTTGTCTGGATCAGCCCAGTACTTTCTGAAAAAACACATGAAATCAGTTATCTGCATTTACAAAGCAACTTGTGCTTAAGCCTAACGACTTGCTGTAGGTGCCGCACTTCCACATGCAAACAAATGAGCAAAGCAGGCAACAGGCACCCCTTTCAGTCTGTGTGCTATTCCCCGTAATCCAGGGCAACACATCTTCTTCATATCCCTTACCCACCCATCTAGGCAGACATTTACATGTGTAGCCCTTGGGTTCAGTGGTCTTGGACTTTAAGTTGTTACCAAGGTAAAGAGTAGCTTTAAAATGTCTTTCTCAGTCAATGTTTTAATTGGGCTTTTAGGAGCTCCTACACATACATGCCCTGTCCCTTTACAACTGGGTTGGAATCCTGGGCCTTTGTGCCTGATCATAGTCAGATTCTATTCAAATGGTCATTTTCTAAAAGTAAATGATAATGTCTAAATGTTTACATTGAGACTGTAACCATTTTTATTTGTACAATTAAAAAACTATGTGTGTTAAGAGGCAAAGGCTAGGAGGATTGTGAGTTCAAGGCTACAAAATAAGACCTTGTCTCAAAAACAAACAAAAATCAAGAAAAAATTGAAAATGAGAATTTATACGTGTAACTTTTTGTTTTGATTGAAGCATCAATCTCAACTTTGTGGGTGCTAATGGCTCTTAGTCTTTGAATATCATCTTTTTTAATAACCTTGTTACTCTTTAAATAGGAAGAAAATCTCAAAAGAGCCAAAAAGGGGGATCTGAAGGTCAGTATCCATCAAATGGAGATGGAGAGGATCCGCTATGTCCTCAGCAGCTACCTGCGGTGTCGACTCATGAAGGTTTGACATAGAGATATCTGTAGATGTTAAAGCAATGGAGTTTGTAACTGATGTAAATGTTCCAGTGAGAAGTAGGGATGAGGTCTGAAGATGCTACTAAGAACCTAACATTGGTGTCACCAAAGAACAAGGAATGCGGGCTGGGGATATAGCCTAGTGGCAAGAGTGCCTGCCTTGGATACACGAGGCCCTAGGTTCGATTCCCCAGCACCACATATACAGAAAACGGCCAGAAGCGGCGCTGTGGCTCAAGTGGCAGAGTGCTAGCCTTCAGCGGGAAGAAGCCAGGGACAGTGCTCAGGCCCTGAGTCCAAGGCCCAGGACTGGCCAAAAAAAAGAACAAGGAATGCAAAGGATGATTCTGGGAAGCATAGCGGAAACAAAGGTGGGATAACCCCAGAGATACACACCCATTTTGGGCCCATTTATTTAGTGTATGAATGGTGGCCCCTAGAGTTACAGAGGCAGTGCTAAGGGTAAAGGCATTTGTATTGGTAGAATACAAGGGAATACTGATTAAGGAAAACTTGTTTCACAAATAATTTTGTAGGGCTGGGAATGTGGCTTAGGGGTAGAGTGCTTGCCTAGCATGCATGAACCCTGGATTTGATTCCTCAGCATCATATACACAGAAAAAAGCCAGAAGTGGCTCTGTGGTTCAAGAAGTAGAGTGCTAGCCTTGAGCAAAAAGAAGCCAGGGACAGTGCTCAGGCCCTGAGTCCCAAGCCCCAGGACTGGCAAAATAATAATAATTATTATTATTGTTATTATTATTTTGAGCTGGGTACCACTGCCTTACTCCTGTAATCCTAGCTACTCAGGAGGCTGAGACTTGAGAACTGTGGCTCAAAGCCAGTACGGGCAGTAAAGTTCATGGATGTTATCTCCAATTAACCACTAAAAAGCCAGAAGTGGAGCTGTAACTCAAGTGGTAGAGCTCTAGCCTTGAGCAAAGAAAGCATAGGGACAATGCTTAGAACCTAAATTCAAGCCCCCAGACCAGTACAAAAGAAATAATTATTTTGTACCAGACACCAGTGGCTCACACCTATAATCCTAGCTACTCAGAAGGCTGAGATCTGAAATCAAGGGTCAGGGTCATCCCTGGCAGATAAACCCACAAGACCTACCTCCAGTTAACATCAAAAGCAAAACCTGGAGGCATGGCTCAAGTGCTAGAGTTCAAGCAGTGAGTTCAAGCCCCAGTACCAGCACAGAAAAAAAAATATTTTTCAGTTTTTATTGTTATCATAAAGGTGATATATGGAGGAGGGATTACACTTACATAAGTCAGGTAAAGAAAACAAATATGTATTTTTCTTCTGTCAAGTCTACTATATTAGTTATTCTGTTATGGCTCTGTGGCCATTTAACCTATAAGGATAAATTGAGTTATATCACTGGGCTCTAGGGCCTGCTCTTATTATCATCTTAAATTTTACCCCTCTCAACACTTTATGTCATCAACAGTTTTGATGCATATATCTGATTCATCAGTAGGATTGAGCCAGTATTTCACCAGGCTTCACTGCACATTGAGAAATACCCATTACTCCAACCACTTAGGATCTTTCCACTGTATGCTCTTACCCAGCCCCATGTTTATAGTTTGTCTACTAGAGTATAAAAAAAAAAAAGTTGTGGTTGGGGATATGGCCTAGTGGCAAGAGTGGTTGCCTCGTATACATGAGGCCCTGGCTTCAATTCCCCAGCATCACATATACAGAAAATGGCCAGAAGTGGCTCTGTGGCTCAAGTGGCAGAGTGCTAGCCTTGAGCAAAAAGAAGCCAGGGGCAGTGCTCAGGCCCTGAGTCCAACGCCCAGGACTGGCCAAAAACAAAACAAAACACAAGTTATTAGATTTTGTTTGTTTTCTTTGCCAATCCAGGGGCTTGAACTCAGGGTCTGGGCACTGTTACGGAGCTTCTTTTGCTCAAGGCTAGCACTACCACTTGAGCTACAGCGCCACTTCTGGCTTTTTTATTTTTTTTTAATGTTTATGTGGTACTAAGGAATTGAACCCAGGGCTTCATGCATGCTAGGCAAGCACTCTACCACTCAGCCACCTTCCCAGAGACCAACTTATTAGATTTAAAGCAAAATGAAGATGTATATAAGAAAAGAACAAAAAGATGATGAACAATATGCTTCCCCATCTCCAAATACCAGACCAGGACACTTACCTTTTTTACCTGCTCACCTGTGGTCTGGTAAATCTTCTTCATGTTATATCATTATTTTTTTCCTTTCACAGGCCATCTTTTGAAGTTATCTTACTCTATTGTAGTTCCACTTATTAACTTGAAGACCACTACAACTGTACCTCTGTAGATATACTGGGGTTTTGTACTTGGGGCCTTATATAAGTATTATACCTCTAGAACTGTATTTTCAGTCCTTTTTGCTTTAATTAATTTATTTATTTAATATGGTAAACTCGAGTTTATTTTTATTAACTTTAAGTAGTTGAACATAGGAATTGTCATTCAATAACGCAATTTATGCGTACAGTATGTCTTAATCAGCGTTACCTCTTTCAACATTCGTAGTCATCCCTCCCAGCCCTCCCCTTCCCTCACTTTTCTTAATTTTGTAGGCTAGACATTGAATTTTGATTGCATCTGTCTATATCTCCTCCCCTTAGCCATACCCTTCTCCTTTAAAGTACTAGTTTCTTGTTTATTTTGTCTGATTTTGCCTTTTTAAGGAATTACACTTTTTGAATAATCTCTTGAGTCTACTGTATTTCAGTTAGCCCTCAAAAAACTAAATATTACAACTACCCTATGATCTAGCAGTTCCACTCTTGGGCACTTATCCAAAGGATTACAAACTAGGATACAGTAAAGCTGCCAGCACAACCATGTTCATAACATCACTATTCAACAGGGCCAAGGTATGGAATCAGCCAGTTGCCCCTCAATAGGCAGATCTATCAAGAAAATGTATAGATGCACAATGGAATTGTATTCATCTAGGAGTAAGAATGATAGTGCATCATTTGCAAGGAAATGTAGGGACCTGGAAAAAAATTACATTAAATGAAGGTAGGCCCAGGAGAGACAAAGGATACATATTTTCTTTCATATGTGGAAGCAGAATTCGCTTATAAATATATAAGTAATGCCTTGGGTGGTATGCAAGTGTATACAAATGCTTTAAATATTTTTTAGATAGGATCTTGCACTTTTTGCCTGGGCCAGCCTCATCCTCTGATCCTCCTATCTCTACCTCCCAAGTAGTTGAGATTACAGGTTTGAGCAGGCCTTGTTTTTATTATAGTAAGTGATGAAGTAGCAATTTTCATATAGCAGAAGAAAGGATTTCATAATGATAAACTCCATACAAATGTTTATTTACCTGGGACATAATGGGTCCAAGTCAAAAGATTCACAGTTCTTTATAACAAGTGAGTACTAGTTTCTACTCACCGTTGTCATTTCTCTACTTCTGACCAATCCCCTCCTGGTTTCTGAAAGCACATCATTTCATAGAGGCTTTTTTTTTTTTTTGGCCAGTCATGGGCCTTGAACTCAGAGCCTAAGCACTGTCCCTGGCTTCCTTTTTGCTCAAGGCTAGCACTCTGCCACTTGAACCACAGCACCACTTCGGGTTTTCTGGTGGTTAATTAGAAATGAGTCTCATGGACTTTCCTGCCTGGGCTGGCTTCAAACTGTGATCCTCAGACTCAGCCTCCTGAGTAGCTAGGATTACAGGCATGAGCCACTGGTGCCTGGCTATATTTTTAGATTTTATTTAATGAAAGCCTTCCATCCCTTTTGAACTGCCCTCCTTTTCACAGATTGTGTTATTTCTTTTAAGTTTTGGGAACCTCTCTTGTAGTCCTGAACATAGGTCTTATTATTACCAAGTGTATTAACCATAAACATGAAGACTTGCCGTTTTGTCAGTTTTTATTTGTTTTGTGTCTGTGTGGTGCTGCTGTGGATGAAAGCTAGGGTCTTACACATGCTAGGCAAGACCTCTCCTATGGAGCCGTACGCCAGCTCCTAACTCCTTGTCAGTTTTTATATTCACCTCAACCTCTTGGAGAATGCAAGTATGTTTGGCACTTAGATCCTGATAGATGTTTTTATGATTTTTATTTGTCCTCACAGATAGAGAAGTTTTTTCCTCACATCCTAGAGAAGGAGAAGACACGCCCTGAAGGGGAGCCGTCAAGCCTTTCTCCAGAGGAGTTTGCCTTTGCCAAAGAGTAAGTAAAGCAGGAAACATGGAAGCACCTGTCATTGGCTTGCAAGCATGAGTATGCTGGCTGTGTCTGCAAAGCCCCATCAGAGAACCTCATTGGTGACTGTCTGCCAGATGGCTCTGGGGCAACTTCTTCCAGTCACATGACACTATTTGAACTTCGTGTGTTTCAGGTACATGGCTCACACAGAGACCTATCTTAAAAATGTCGCCTTGAAGCATATGCCTCCCAACTTACAGAAGGTGGACCTCTTGCGGGCAGGTAAGTGGAGCCTTCCCCAGCCCGGGATCAGACGTGCCCCGGTGCCTGAGAACAGGATCTTCATACTCTTCTTTTTTCTTGAATATGGGAAAACAAGTATGTAGATGAGCAGCAAAGAGAAGGAGAAGTGTTTTGCTTAAAACAAAACAAAAAACAAAAAGCAGGTTCAAAGGGCACTGTTCGGCATTACCTTGTTATTCTCCAGGTTAGGTTGTACCCTAACAGCTGCCACCACACATATGAATCCACTCATATGTTCAGCTGTGCACCCAGGAGGGTGTCCCCCGGGCCATGGCTCTTCAACCACTGCAGATGTAGAGATCAAGCAGACATAGTTCCCACTGGCAGGTTCCAAAAGTACAAGGACCGTCCAACTAGAAGGAAGATTTAAACAGGATGTTCACAAACTATCCATCAGACCCAGGCACCACTGGCCCATACCTGTAACCCTAGCTGCTCTGGAGGCTGAGATGTGAGGATCACAGTTTGAAGTCTGCCTAAGCAGGAAAGTCTGTGAGATTCTTATCTTAATTAACTACCAAAAAGTTGGGGGTCTAGGAATATGGCCTAGTGGTAAGAGTGCTTGCCTCCAAAAATTTGGAAATGGAGCTGTGGCTGAAAGTAGTACTAGCCTTGAGAAAAAAAGCTCAAGTTCCCGAGCCCAAAGTTCAAGTCCCAGAACTGGCACACAGAAAAACATCAATCTGGACTCTTTCTATGCTATAGCAAGAGTTTCTCAGCTTTGTTGTGAGGTCTCTCTAGGTATGATTACAAGAAGGGAGGTAGACTGTGTGGGAGGAAAAAGGGAAAGCAGGTGGTCTCATCTCCTTCCTGAGTCTTCTTCATTCTGACCTCTGCAGTCTGTTAGGAAAGGGAGTTAGGAATCCATCCTTTGGCTCAGGTGAAATCAACATGCTGCAGTCTTTTATAATCTGTCATATCTGGGCAAGATAAAGCTAGATTGCCAGATCAGGTCCAACAGTTCTCCAAGAAACCAGAATCTACTTCATTTACAAACTAAACTTGATATGCACTGAGGTGTACTGAGGCCCTGGGAACACATCTCTGTCTTGGACCCAGCTGGCCAATGAGCTGGCTGCCCGGTACTGGTGGAACAGTATCTTAGTCTGTTTGAGCTGCTCAGAGTCTTTGAAGCTGGAAAGTTCAAAATCAAGGCATCAGCAGGTTGGGCATCTTGTTCCCCGCAGTGCCCTCTCTGTCCTCCTGTGGCAGAAGGGCAGGCAGGTATCCATGGGCCTCTTTCACGCAGGCACTAATACCATTCTCTGTGTACCCTAATCTCAGTTAATGATGACACCAGTCAGACTGGATTATGCTTGCCCTAATGGCCTCATTTAAAATTAATTACCTTCCTAAAATCCCTTTCTCCAAACAGGATCCCATTCCTAAGTAATGGAAATTAAGGCTTGCTGAGCCTGCCTAAGGGATGCAGTAGGCCCCCCCAATCCATATTCAGTTCCCTCCCTCTCAGCCACTTTCATCTGCACCTTAGAACAGGAAAGGTCTAAGGACTTTGCCCACATCACTTCCAAATGTCATTCATCTAGTTGATCACAGTAGCTAAGAAGCAAGGAATGATGGAGCATACATGCATCTTACTGGGATGGATCTAGACATTATCTCAGTTCTTCTACTTGGTGCTAGGAGACACCAAAAGCCAGATTCCAGTGGCTCACAATTTAGAACTCTTGCTACTAAGGAAGCTGAGATCTGAGGATTGTAATTTGAAGCTGGCCAGGGCAGGAAAGATCGCGAGACTTATCTCCAATAAACCACCAAAAAGCCAGAAGTGGAGCTGTAGCTCAAGTGGTAGAGTGCTAGCCTTGAACAGAAAAGCTAAAAGACAGCATCCAATTCAAGCCAGAGTGCTGACACAATACATACATACATACATACATACATACATACATACCTCTAATATGTCATGTGTGATCGCTTCCAAGGACAAAAGCTGAACTGGACTTGGAAGATATTCAGTAGTAACTATCCTAAATTAGCCCTATCCTAAATTAGCCGAATGCTGCAGTCTCCCTGAGGTCTGTGGAGAGCGTAGATCCCAAGGACAGGACAGGGGGTAGCATGATGAACCCAAGCTAGGTTTCTGGAGTCAAACTACCCAGTAGGACTGGTGAGGTTAGAGTTCCTTTCGTAGCCCTAGCACCCTGGAATAGCCAGATTTCCCTCCTTACCTTTGAAGCTGGTTACCATGAATCCCTTCCCAAAGATGAAAGAAGCCAAGGGCAGTAAAAATCTGAACCAAGCTCTTAGAATAAGGAAGTACAGGTATGTTCTTTGAACACTGCCATTGACGGACATCTTTAGGACAGACAGACTCCAGAGAAGAGGAACTGTTACAGAGCCAGCTAGGGCATATACTGACTGGACGTGGGGGCCTGTAATAGAAGGGAGGTGGCCATAGTCTTAGCCTGCAGTGGACCAGGGAGGGACCACTTTCAGGTTAAGACCGTATTCCCAAGCAACATTCAAGACTCACCATGACCTCAGCTTTCTGCTATTCTAGTCCTTGCACACTTCCTGGGCCATTGTGCAGGTTTGTACCTCACACATCTCAGGCTCACTTTCCTACAAGTGCACCTCTGCTCTTTTCTTCCATTTCTCTTACTATTGCCACCAGTGGGGAGGTCTTTACTGTTGCGCATGGTTACCCCCCATCTAGAGACCATGCGTCATGTTCACCTGTGTCCTCCAAGATGGGCAGTATCCCTTATCTGTAGTTTCACTTTTGTTGTTTTTGTTTTTTTGAGCCAGTCCTGGGCCTTGAACTTTCGGTCTCATATTCTCACACAACTTTTTCACTCAGCCAACGTTCTATCTTCTGAGTCACATTTCCAGTTCAGTTTTTTGCTGGCTAATTGGAGATAGAGGCTCACAGGCTTTTCTCCCTGGGCTGGCTTTGACCCTCAATCCTCAGATCTCAGCTCCTGAGTAGCTAGGATCACAGGTGTGAGCCACTGACACCTGGCTGTGGGTTTACTTTTTGAGGTTTATTACTTGTAGTCAGTCATGGTCCAAAATGAGTTCTTAGAAAATTCTAGAAATAACTCATGTTTTAAATTATGCATCATTCTAACACAAAATCATGCGTGTGAACTGTCAGACTTTTTTTTGTCCAAGTTATTCTTACATGGTAGCCTTACAGGATCACACACTTTTTACTTTCATTTCCTCATGTAGGCTTGTGTGGGTTTTGTTTTGTTTTTTCTGTTTTGGGTTGTTTTGTTGTTGTTGTTGTTGTTTTGTGGGCCATGGGACTTGAACTTAGGGCCTAGGTGCTGTCCCTGAACTCTTTTGCTCAAGGCGAGTGCTCTACCACTTTGAGCCACAGCTCCACTTCCAATTTTCTGGTGGGTTATTGAAGATAAGGGTCTCATAGACTTTCCTGCCCGGGCTAGCTTTAACCATGAACCTTGGATCCCAGTCTCCTGAGTAGCTAGAATTATAGACGTAACCTGTGCCTAGCAACTTTTCTGTTTTACCTCATCACAAGAATAAGGACAGACCAGATGCCTGCAGCTCATACTTGTATTCCTTAGGAATCAGAACAGGAGGATTGCAGTTCAAAGCAAGCCCTAGCAGGAAGGTTCACTAAATTCCATCTCCAAAATAACTAGCAAAAGCTAGGTACTGGAAGGTCACACCTTGTATTCTTAGCTACCCAAAAGACTTCGATATGGAGGATAGCAATTTAAAGCCAGACAGGGAAGAGAAGTTCATTAGACATTGTCTCCAAAATAGCCAGCAAGAAGCAGGGGGATGGGAGTGGCACAAGGACAGCACCAGCCAAGCCAGTGTGAGGACCGCCACTTCCTTAGGAAAAAAAAAAAGAATCCAACAGATTCCTCCCCCAAGTTACTTAAGCTGAGCTGAAACTTTGGCAAAGTTTAAATTAACCCACAAAAATCAGTAGCTTTGGGCTAGGAATGTGGCTTAGCAGTAGAGTGCTTGCCTAGCGTGCATGAAGCCCTGGGTTCAATTCCCCAATACCACATAAACAGAAAAACAGAGTACAAGCCTTGAGCACAAACAGGCTCGGGGACAGAGCCCAGGCCCTGAGTTCAAGCCCCTGGACTGGGGAAAAAAGGAAAGAAAAGAAAGCCCACAGAATGGGAGATTTTACTAGCTGTGCATCAGACAAGGGCCTCATTTCTAAAATATACTAAGAGCTCAAAAAATTAAACACTCCAGGGCTGGGGATATAGCCTAGTGGCAAGAGTGCCTGCCTCGGATACACGAGGCCCTAGGTTCAATTCCCCAGCACCACATATACAGAAAACGGCCAGAAGCAGCGCTGTGGCTCAAGTGGCAGAGTGCTAGCCTTGAGCGGGAAGAAGCCAGGGACAGTGCTCAGGCCCTGAGTCCAAGGCCCAGGACTGGCCAAAAAAAAAAAAAAATTAAACACTCCAAAAATAAACCCTCCAAGAAACAACCCAATCAATAAATGGGCTAAAGACGTAAAGAGAGACTTTTCCAAAGAAGTAATAAGAATGGCCAGTAGACACATGAAGAGAAATGTTCAGCATCTCTGGCCAGAAAAGAATCAATACAACATTGAGATTCCATCTCACCCTGGTTAGAATGGCCATTATCAAGAAAACTAACAATAACGGATGCTAATGGGGATGTGGCCAAAAAGGAATGCCATGACACTGTTCATGGGAATGTAAACTTGTTCAGCCATTCTGGAAAGCAGGATGGAGGTTCCTTAAAAGACTATACCTAGCTTTTTCCCATCTTGCAAGATGGCAGGTGAAAAGGCTGAGAAGCTGGACATTAAGGAGAAGAAACCTAAAGCCCGGAAGGATGGTGCCAATAGCAAGGTGAGGAAGGCTACCCCTAAAGCTAAAAAGCCCAAGAAAGGAACACCCTACTGTAGCTGCAACATGTGCCTGGTCTGAGGAATTGGCAAATACTCCGGTCCTCTGTGTATTCCAGTAGAGCCACGCACAAGAGGAAGTCCTCTACCAAGTGCAAGGTTGAAAAGAAAAGGAAGGAGTAGTTCCTTGGGACTGTCACAAAACCAGTGGGTATGACTGTAACGGTGGTACCTGTGCGACAAAGCTTCAGAAAATGCCAAGATACTCCTCCATTGAAGGTGTGCCGTGGAAGCTGCTGGGCCACGACAGGAAGCCCCTCGGTGAGCATGTGTGAAGGCGGCAGGCCAGCATCACTCCATCCTCATCATCCTCCCTGGGCGCCACAGAGGCAAGAGAGTGGTTTTCTTGAAGCATCTGGGCAGTGGCTTACTACTCTCGACTGGACCTCTGTCCCTCAACCGTGTTCCTCTGCATAGAACACACCAGAAATTTGTTATTGCCACCTCCACAAAAATTGATATCAGCAAAGTAAAGATCTCCGAACGCCTCACAGATGATGTCTGCAAGAAGCATCTACTGAAGCCCAGACATCAGGAGGGCCAGATCTTCACACAGAAAAAAACAAAGAGGTTACAGAGCAAATTCTCACAAATTCTACCCAAAATCAAAGCTGTTCCTCAGTTCCAAAGCTACATGAGATCTTTTTTTGCTCTAACAAATGGGATTTATCCTCACAAAATAATGTTCTAAACTTACCGAGAGCCAAATTAAATCATTTGTATATTTAAAAAAAAAGACTAAACATACAGCTTCCCTATGACTCAGTAGTTTTATTACTGTGCATTTATTCAAATAAACCAAACAAAACCACACCAAAGCTACCAGCATAACCATGCCCATTGCAGCATTATTTACCATACCCAAGATCAACCAGTTGCCCCTCGGTGGATGAATAGATCAAGAAAATGTGTTATATATACATAATGGAATTTACTCATCCATCAGAAAGAATGATACAGCAACATTCGTAATGAGATGGAAAGACTTGGAAAAACTTATATTAAACAAAGTAAGCCAGACCCAAAGAAACATAGGTTGCATGGTTTCCCTCACTTGTGGTTATTAGAATTTGCCTATAAATCTAGAAGTAAACACAATGGATGGTAAAAGAGGAAAAAAATTATACTTGAACAGGATAAATTAAACAGGACTCTGAACATTCACACAGTGAGACCAAAGGAGGATATTCTTAGAGAGGATCACAAAGGCTCAATATCTAGGTGCGTATCATCATATGCAATGATGTTTATCGAAATAAACTCCCAAGAAATGGAAACGAGGTTTTTGTTATTTTGCTTTGTGTTTGTGTTTTTTTTCCCTCTATTGTCACTGTTTTTTATTTCTGTACCATTTGGATGCATTAATTCAGCAATGATACACGGTAAATACTATGTTGAAAATGAACTACACAACTTGTGGAGGAGGGAAGTTGAGAGGGAAAAACTGGGGAAAATGAAGAAAGAGGTGACACTGTTCAAAAAGAAGTATGCCCATAACCTGACTTAGGTAACTAACCCCTCTGTACATCACCTTTACAAAAATATATAAGTAAATAAAAGTAAGAATGAGTATAGTACATAAGATATTTTGAGAACAAGAGACCATTCACGTAATTACAGCAATAGAATCTCTTTTTTTTTTTTTTTTGCCAGCCCTAAGGCTTGAACTCAGGGCCTGAGCACTGTCCCTGGCCTCTTTTTGCTCAAGGCTAGCACTCTACCACTTGAGCCACAGCGCCACTTCCAGCTCTTTCTGTTTATGTGGTACTGAGGACTCGAACCCAGGGCTTCATGTATAGGAGGCCAGCACTCTACCACTAGGCCATATTCCTGCCCTAGAATTAATCTCTTACCATGCCTGATTTATAAATAAAACTTTATCAAGACTTGACCTTTTTAGCTTCTCATTTCCTAATAACATGTTTGCTTTTTGGCAGTTCCCAAACCAGATCTAGATTCATATGTGTTTCTGAGAGTAAAAGAAAGGCAAGAAAATATTCTGGTAGAACCGGAAACAGATGAGCAGAGGTAAGTGGCCTGGGTGTCTTTCACAAGGGGAAGGACACACCCACTTCCCTGATGGAGAGCCAGGCGGAGCTTGCCAAGTAAAAATCTCTGTCCTCTTCTTTCAGGGACTATGTGATTGACTTGGAAGAGGGCTCCCAACACTTGATTCGATATAAAACCATTGCACCTCTTGTTGCTTCTGGAGCAGTTCAGCTAATTTAAAAATAAACAAGTGTGAAGACACGGAATCCCAGAAAATATGAGAAAGCCTATGCCATTTTATGCCTAACAGCGAAGAGATCTTGCTCCAGACAGCGGGATTTTCTTCCAATGCTGTTGGCCACCAAGAGTCAAGGCAGGAATGCTACACTGCCATCTCAGCCAGCATCAGCAGGTGGGGCCATTGCTCTGTTTGTTCTGAATGAATATGAGGCAAATAAATAAGACAGTACTTTTTTTTAAAGAATTCTTTTTTTAAAGAATTGTATTTGGGGGCTAGGAATATGGCTTTCTGGTAGAGTGCTTGCATTACGTGCATGAAGCCCTGGGTTCGATTCCTCAGCACCACATGCACAGAAGAAGCTGGAAGTGGCGCTGTGGCTCAAGTGACAGAGTGCTAACCTTGAACAAAAAGAAGCCAGGGACAGTGCTCAGGCCCTGAGTCCAAGCCTCATGACTGGCAAAAGAATAAAATTTAATTTAAAAATTGTTATTATAAAGGTGATGTACAGAAGAGTTAGTTACATAAGTCTGGTGATGAGTACATTTCTTTTTGGACAATGTCACCCCTTCCCTTTCTCTGAGTTTTTCCCTCCTGTCCCCACTCACAAATGGTATAGTTCATTTTCAGTATAGTGTCTAGTGAGTACCACTGCTACATTGTTCACCCTTTGTCTCTCCATTTCTGTGCCTCCTCCTTACCCCTCCAAAGACAGATAAATGAACAAGATAAAAAGAAAACAAAAAAATCTTGTTACTTCCTAGAGTTCATTTCAATAAATATTATTTTATATTATATTATCAGAACAAAGGTAAGCCTTAAAAAGAGTTTACTGCTGTGCACTGATAACACATGCCTATAATCCTAGCAACTCAGGAGGCTGAGGATCATGGTCTAAAGCCAGCTCAGGCAGAAAAGCCAGAAGTGGAGCTGCTAGAGCCTTAGCCTTGACCACAAAGACACAGGGATAGTGTCCAGACCCTGGTTCAAGCCCTAGAACCAGCACCAAAAAGGGACTTTTGTGATTTAACCTTTATAGAACCTTCAGTATTGAACTTCAAAGCAATTTCTGTTGCTTAACCGGAAATTACAACAAAAGCAACTATTAAATTTCAGGCTCTTGACCAAAGGAGCCCTTGGACAAGTTCTCAGCTTGCTGCCTGACAAGTAGGTTCCCCCTGCTGCTAACCTGCAGCTGGGCCTCGAGCAGCTTTGCTGGCCAGAGCCCAGGCCATCTGGCCATCCCTGGCCTCTGAGCAGAGCAGCTCTCGCTGTCCTGCTGTGTGGCCCCATCAGTGGCTTTTCTTTGCCCTTTCTTCCCTTTCTCCAGGGAAGTGGATAAGATGGCCTGTTGTGACTGCAGGACCTTGTGCTGATGAGACCTGGGGAAAGGTGCTTACACAGCCAGTGAATTATCACCTTGAAGTAGATTCAAAGCAACCTGTGTGCCCCTTCTTTCTTGCTTGATGAAAAGTGGTAGAGAAGAGAGGGACAGAAGAGGAGCATATTTGTTTGGAGTACAATATATACCTGTCCAAAAATGTCATAGTGAAACCCATCATTTAAAAAAATATAACCCACAGGGTTGCCAAGTATGATGATGCACCCTTACAATCCCATCACTCAGGTATCTGAGGCAGGAGGATCGCAATGCCAGCCTGATCTACGTAATGAAACTCTATCTCAAAGTACACGTAACACACAGATCTGAGCATGATGGCTCATGCCTGTAATCCCCACTTCTTGGGATGCAGAGGTGAGGGGGATTATTTTTTTTTTTCCAGTCCTGGAGCTTGGACTCAGGGCCTGAGCACTGTCCCTGGCTTCATTTTGCTCAAGGCTAGCACTCAGCCACTTGAGCCACAGCGCCATTTCTGGCCGTTTTCTATATATGTGGTGCTGAGGATTAGAACCCAGGGCTTCATGTATACAAGGCCAGCACTCTTGCCACTAGGCCATATTCCCAGCCCAAGGATTGTATTTTGAGGCCAGCCAGGGCAAAAAGTTTAGCAAGATCCACCTCAGCCAGTAGGCCTGGCATAGGAGTGGTACATCTGCAATCCCAGCTACATGGAATGTATAAGTAGAAGGACCACAGGCTGAGGCCAGCCTGAGACAAAAGCAGAGCCCTGTCTGAAAAATAACTAAAAACAAAGAGGACTGGAGTCATGGTTCAAGTGGCAGGCTACTTGCTAGCAAGCACTGAGTTCAATTCCTATCACCAGAAAGAGTGAGAGGGGTTTTCAGTAACAGTGTAATCTGGGAGAGCCAGTGGGAAATTGCTTAGTATACCCAGGCATGTGTGTGTGTGTGTGTGCACACGTGTGTGCATGCGTGTGCCAGTCCTGGGGCTTGAACTCGGGGCCAGAGAAGTGTCCTTGAGCTTTTTTGCTTAAGGCTAGCACTCAACCACTTAAGCCACAGCTCTACTTTTTTGGTGGATAATTGGAGATAGTCTCAGGAACTTTTCTGCCCAGGCTGGTTTTGAACCCCAATCTTCAGATCTCAGCCTCCTGAGTAGAACCCAGCTAAGAACATTTTTCTGAAAGACATCAAAAGGCTAAAAAGCCAGCAAGGAAGTGTTTGTTGTACTGGGAAATAGAAATTGAGAGAAGTCAGGATGATACTTGCCCAGCCAGAGTGGTAATCAGAGTGTCACTCCCAGCAGCCTAATACACACCTTGTATACCTGGGAATCATGGTTCATGCAATTCTGGGATCCATGTTGGGAGGTGTGGCTCAGGTGGTAGAGCACCAGCCAGTGAGCAAAAGGGTCAGGTACTGCATTCAAGTTTTAGTGTTAGGAAAACAGAAAAAGCAATTGCATGTTCCCAGTAATCTGTACATGAAGCTTAGATTTTTCTTTTATTAGGAGTCTAGGAAGTAAGATCCAGTAATATGATAGTACTTGAGACACTGTTACCAATAGCAATCATATATTTTTCTTACCATATTTATAGTTGTCACAGATATCTCAAAATATCTTTTTTTTTCCTTTGGTTATTGTAGAGGTGATATACAGAGGGGTTGCAGTTACATGAGTCAGGTAATGAGTACAGTTCTGAACCACATCTCCCCTTCCCTTGCTCTCATCCAGTTTTTTCTTCCCATCCCCACCCACAAGATACTATCACTATTTTTAGTTAATTAAACTTGTTACAAAAACTTTATTTAATGCATTAAGAAGCATATGTATTATTATTACCACTTTTTGTGTTTTGACTATTTCAATATAGTAAATTACTTTTGTGACTCTATATGTTGTGTCTTAAGCTTCAAGATAATGTTCTGAGAAGGATTTCATAGCTTCATCAAACTGCCTGAGGGTTTGGTAAAACACAGGGTTAAGTAAGTACTCTCGCCTAGGGGCAGGTGTTAGAGTTCAGTTCCCAGGAAGAGCAGGATTCTGGAAAACTACTGTGCAATTGGAATCAGTATCCTAGGAGTAAAAGTGAGTTAGAAATAACCGTGGCACCAGCTTGGTGACCATGCCCATAATCTCAGCACGCAGAAGGCAGGAATCACAGGAGGCAGAAATTGAAAGATGAAAGTTTGGAGACTGTCTCAAAAGAGAGAGGGGGGGGCAGGGAGGGAGGAAAAGAACCATAGAGCCCTAGCTCCACCAAAAAATAAAAATCAGAGGAAGTTTTGCATTTATAGTTTTGATTTGGATTGGTTTTTTTTGTTGTTTTGTTTTATTTGTGCCAGTACTGGGGCTTAAACTTAGGGGCTAGGCGCTATCCCTGTGCTCAAGGCCTAGGGCTCAACCACTTGAGCAACAGCTATTTTTTTTCTGGCTTTTTGCTGATGGCTGATGAATTGAAAGTCCTGACACTCCTGCCTGGGCTGGCTTTGAACTCTAATCCTTAGTAGCTAGGATTACAGGTGTGAGCCACCATTGTCTGGCCTGTTTTGTTTTTTGAGACAAGTTCTCACTGTGTTACTCAGGCTGGCCTGGAACTTTCTACATAGCCAATGTTTTATAAGTACTGTGTATTTTATTTCCAGTACAAAAAACTTGAAGCATAATTGCTATTTATAATATCCATGTTACCTAAACATGCTAGTTTAAAGTGCTACTTAGACAGTTTAGTTGCATGGATTTTTTGTGAGGTTTTTGTTGTTGTGGTTAGTTGGTTGGTTGGCTAGTTTGGGTGGTTGTTTGTTTTTTTTTTTCTTTTGGTTTGGTTTTTGTTACACTAGTTATTGAAACCAGGACCTTGCATAAGTATCCTACTTAAACTGTATCCCACCTGCGATAAGTTGGATGTTTAAAATTCATTTTTCTAACCTAATATTTTTAAAGCAGTTATTATAGAAGGGCCTTTCTCTATTTGGTGGCAGCAGTATGTTAACAAGTTAGTGTTAGTAAAAGATTAATTAAAGTTGGAGAATAAAAAAGGAAGAGAGGGGCTGGGGATATGGCCTAGTGGCAAGAGCGCTTGCCTCATATACATGAAGCCCTTGGTTCGATTCCCCAGCACCACATATACAGAAAATGGCCAGAAGTGGCTCTGCGGCTCAAGTGGCAGAGTGCTAGCCTTGAGCAAAAAGAAGCCAGGGACAGTGCTCAGGCCCTGAGTCCAAGGCCCAGGACTGGTAAACAAAAAAAAAAGGAAGAGAAACGCAGTGAACTAATTGAACGTTCTCATTGACTGCCATTAATCTGTTTTTGAATTGCAAGGATGGCCCTGAGCACCCTTGTAAACTGGATTAACCTTGTCTGTGATTGCTCATGCTTCCACGTATCTCATATCAGTAAATTACAATCATCTTTTGTATTTCCACAAGCAATTTTTCCAATACAATGTCCAGCATAAAGATAACTAGGCACATAAAGAGAAAAGATAATATGAAGCAACAGTTAAAAAGAAAAAGTAGCTCCAGACAGTTGAATTACTAACAAAGGCTGCAAAACACCCTAACATGAATAAAGATGCACTCAAAAGTTTCTATGGGAAACTAGAATTAGTAAGAAATAACTGTGAGCTGGAATATAGCTTGGTGGCAGAGCTCTTATCTAGCATGGGCAGGTCTCTAGGTTTGATCCCCAGTGCCACATAAAAAATAGCAACATTATAATCAACAAAACACATACAAACAAACACACACACTCACTCACAGCTTAATATACTCATGCAATGTGAAGGTACAGACTCCTGCAAGAACCTGAGTGTCCTCACGAAGGTAAGAATGAGACAACCAAAGGATAAATGTAGTGATTGGAGAGTAAACAAAAGTCAGTTGACCAGAGATCCTGTTTACAAATGATGAAATTCAACCCGGAGAGCGGTGACGTTATGCCTCCACAGTAGAGCATTTGCCTAGCACGTGCAGGACTTGGGTTTCAGCCCCAGCACTGCAAGAAAACAATGGTTAACTGGCTTTCATAGGTGTCCTCTGGTGACCAAATACACCTACAGATTCCAGCGCTGTTTGTGTCAGAATGTTCCTACCTACGGCACCCACTCCCACCTCAGACCTGAAGCATGTGGGCTGTGCTGTGCTTCACTTCACTTCACTTTGTTTTTAGAGAGGGTATCAAGCCAAGGCTTGTTGTAAGGTAAATTATCAGAAAAACCACATATTGAAGGATTGAATCTTGGAGTCTTTACTAAAATGCTAGTTGTCTGCCAGCAGCAAGTTGTCACAAAGGCTTGCAGCCCATAATACCCTTAACACTGTCAGGAAAGGCCAGAGAGGAAAGAAAGAACAAAAACGATACCAACAAACCAATTCAGCTCCAATGGAGAGCTGACTTGGGATGCCATGGTGACTGGAGACTAGCCAGAAGACAGGACACAGGATGTGAACAGGGAGATATGTGGCATGGTGTAATGGTGCCTGGGCTGACTCTATAGGGTCAGGTCAGGGGACAGGGCCACAGGAAGCACCCAGTCCCAGGCACTGTACTGACAGGTTCAGTAATCTATAGGCCAAGTGTCCTTCCCTGTCTCCAGGGATTCAGGAACACCAATCACCTGGGGTGGGGGTGGGGGACTTCCCTTCCTCTAGGAATTCAAGCACACCCATCAAGACAAGATGCCAGATCCTACAATTGATCACACGGCCAAGATGGCGCTGGCCAGACCTGACCTCCTTACTTCATTTCCCCCCCTTCTGTTATGTCCGTGAAATCAAATCATTGAATTCTGTTAGAGAGCTGAATCTTTGCCTGGAGTGTTTCCTTCTGTAATTTAAGGAGTCTCCAGCAGTTAAAGTCAGCTCCACATGACTGGTGCCCAAAGTCAGGAGACTTTCTTTCCCAGGTCAGGCAGGGTATGGTTTACAAATTACCACAGAAAGAATGTCCCACAACCAAAGTCTTAGTTTCAGCAGATCCAAAGCAGTCTCCCACCAGGAATCAGCTGCATGTGATGGAGTCCCATCTGCTTTTAGCATAGTAGAGGTAAGGTCAGGGTGAAGATGTAGATTCCTCCAGATGACTGTCAGGCCGTCCTTTTACACAGGTGGAATGGGCAGGGGCCATGGCGGTGGCTGCAGTAGCAGCAGCGCCTCCCAGTGGCTCTGATGGATTGTCACACCTCCTGCTGAGCTGCCTGCAAATTCCTACACAGACTTGTTAAACAATCTTAACCTAAGGCCTGGCTTTACGGAAATTTCCTAATATTTTCCTAGTTGCCTTTTTAGTACACTGGCCATTGCAGGCTGGCACCCCACTGGTTTTCCAGACAGCTTTATGCAATGGCCCTTGGGTAACTTTGCCAGGACAATAACTTTTATTAATCAGATATTTTTAAATAAGGCTAGGATTTTCTTTTTTTTTTTTTCTTTACTGTCAAAGTGTGATACAGAGGGGTTTCAGGTTCATATGAAAGGCAGTGAGTACATTTCTTGTTCTACTTGTTACCTCCTCCCTCATTTCCCCTCTTCCCCCTCCCTCTCCCCCTCTCCCCTCAAGAGATGTGCAGTAGGTTTACACCAAATGGTTTTGTAAGTGCTGCTTTTTGAGTGGTTTGTCTTTTTGTTCTTTATCTCTCGATTTTGGTATTCCCTCTCCCTTCCCCAGTTCTAATACCTGTATAAACAGTATCCAGGATACTCAGATGTGATACAGTGGTAGTAAGGGTATAGTCAGAAGAAGGGAGTACAAGAAGAGAAACAAAACTAAACCAATCAGTCAAACAAACAGGACAAGGAAAAAGAGAGAAAAAAGTAGTATGAGTTCACATGGCATGTTGAGAATAATTACAACAGCAGTATAGCTCTTGTTTCTGTAACATGGAATTCATTTCACTTGGCATTTTCTTATGTGGTCATATGGGTGTAGCTATTGGGGTATCTTGGTTTTCTACCATGACTAGCCTATTCATGAACTAGCTATTCCCTATGAGGGACACCACAGGGTTTATGTTTCTTTGGGTCTGGGTCACTTCACATAGTATGATTTTTTTCCAAGTCCTTCCATTTCCTTATGAATGGGGCAGTGTCATTCCTTCTGATGGAGGCATAGAATTCCATTGTGTATCTATACCACATTTTCCTGATCCATTCGTCCGCTGAGGGGCATCTCGGTTGGTTCCATGTTTTAGCAATGACAAGTTGTGCTGCAATGAACATAGTTGTGCTGGTGGCTTTAGTGTGGTCTTGCTTGTAGTCTTTTGGGTAGATGCCCAAAAGTGGGGCTGCTAGGTCGTAGGGGAGCTCTGTGTTTAGCCTTCTTAGGAACCTCCACACTGCTTTTCAGAGGGGTTGAACAAGTTTGCATTCCCACTAATAATGTAGTAGAGTTCCCTTTTGGCCACATCTCCTCTAGCATTTGTTATTATTAGTTTTCCTGAAAATGGACATTCTTACTGGGGTGAGGTGGAATCTCAATGTTGTTTTGATTTGCATTTCTTTTATGGCCAGTGATGTGGAGCATTTCTTCATGTGACTCTTGGCCATTCTCAATTCCTCTTCAGAGAAGTCTCTTTTTAGGTCTTTAGCCCATTTGTTGAGAGGGCTGTTGGTTCTTTGATTGTTTGTTTTGGAGGAATTTAACCTTTTGAGTTCTGTGTATATTTTAGAAATCAGGCCTTTGTCCGTTGTATGGCTGGTAAAGATCTTTTCCCAATCTGTGGGCTTTTTATTTATCTTGGAAGCTATATCTTTTGCCCTGCAGAAGCTCTGCAGTTTGATACAGTCCCATTTGCCCAGCCTTTCTTTGATTTGTTGGATTTCTGGGCCTTTGTTGAGAAAGTTTCTTCTACTGCCAATGAGTCCTAGGGTTTCTCCTATTTCTTCTTGTAGAGTTTTCAGGGTGTCTGATTTTATTTCTGGGTCTTTGAGCCATTTGGAGTTGATTTTGGTGCAGGGTTATAGATAGGGGTCTAGTTTTAGTTTGCTGCAGGTGTTGACCCAGCACCATTTGTTGAAGAGGTTGTCTTTGTTCCAACCTATATTTTTAGCTTCTTTGTCAAAGATTAGGTAGCCGTAGATGTGTGAGCTCATTTCTGTGTCTTCAGTTCTGTCCCATTGGTCCTCAGGCCTGTTATTGTGCCAGTACCAAGCTGTTTTTATTACTATAGCTTTGTAGTACAACTTAAAGTTTGGTATTGATATTCCTCCTGCATTGTTCTTTCTACTTAGGATTGTTTTTGTTATTTGGGGGTTTTTATTGTTCCATATGAATTTCTGAATTGCTTCCTCTATTTCACTGAAGTATGATGTTGGGATATTGATGGGTATTGCATTGAATTTGTAGATAGCTTTTGGTAATATTGCCATTTTCACTATGTTAATTCTCCCAATCCAGGAGCATGGGAGGTTTTTCCATTTCCTTAGTTCTGCCTTAATTTCCTTTTTTAGGTTTTTAAGTTCTCATTATATAGTTCTTTCACTTCTTTGGTTAAGGTTATTCCTAGATATTTTATGTTATTTGAGGCTATTGCAAAAGGTGTTTCTTTTCTGATTTCAGTCTCGCTCTTCAGGTTGTTGGCATATATAAAGGCCATTGATTTTTTTCTTACTTATTGTCAAAGTGATGTACAAAGAGGTTACAGTTTCATACGTTAGGCATTGGATACATTTTTTGTATTGTTTGTTACCTCCTCCCTCATTCCCCCCTCTCCAAGGCCATTGATTTTTGAGGATTTATTTTATATCCTGCTACATTGCCAAAGTTTTGGATCAGCCCTAGTAGCTTGGGAGTAGTGTCTATGGGGTTCTTTAGGTATAGGATCATGTCATCAGGAAGAGAGAAAGTTTAACTTCATCTTTTCTTTTTTTTTTTTTTTTTGGCCAGTCCTGGGCCTTGGACTCAGGGCCTGAGTACTGTCCCTGGCTTCTTCCCGCTCAAGGCTAGCACTCTGCCACTTGAGCCACAGCGCCGCTTCTGGCCGTTTTCTGTATATGTGGTGCTGGGGAATCGAACCTAGGGCCTCGTGTATCCGAGGCAGGCACTCTTGCCACTAGGCTATATCCCCAGCCCCAACTTCATCTTTTCTTATTTGGGTCCCCTTTATGTTTTCTTCTTGCCTAATTGCTCTGGCTAGGAATTCTAGTACTATGTTGAAGAGGAGAGGAGAGAGCGAACATCCCTGTCTTGCTCCTGATTTTAAAGGGAATGGCTTTAGCATTTCACCATTTAGAATTATGCCAACAGGCATGTTATAGACAGCCTTTATTATATTCAGGAATGTTACCTGGAATCCCAGTTTTTCCAGGGTTTTTATCATAAATGGGTGCTGGAATTTATTGAACGCCTTTTCCACATCTAGGGATAAAACTGTGATTCTTTACCTTGCTCTGGTTGATGTGGTGGATTACATTAATTGACTTGTGTATATTGAGCCAACTTTGCATCCCTGGAATGCATCCAGTTTGATCGTGGTGTATGATATTTTTGATGATTTGTTTAAGTTGGTTGTCAGAATTTTGTTGAGGAGCTTTGCATCAATGTTCATCAAGGATATGTGTCTATAGTTCTCTTTCCTTGATGTGTCCCTGTCTTGTTTTGGGATTAGCGTTATGCTAGCATCATAGAATGTGTTTGGTAGTGAACTTTTACTCTCTCTTTCATTGAAGAGTTTGAGGAGTGTTGGTTTGAGATCTATTTTGAAAGTCTTGTAGAATTCCACTGTGAATCCATCTGGGCCTGTGCTTTTCTTGGAAGGGAGATCTTTATTGCACTTTCAGTTTCATTGCTGGATATGGGTCTGTTCAGTAAATTTACATCTTCTTGGTTAAGTTTGGACATATCAATTTTTATTAAGAATTTGTCCATTTCTTCCAGGTTCTCAAATTTGTTGTCATATAGGTTTGTAAAGTAGTCCCTTATTATATTCTGGATCTTTGTTGTTTCTTTGGTGATGTTACCTGTTTCGTCTCTGATCTTGTTTATTTGGGTGTGCTGTCTTTGTTTTTTGGTCAGGTTTACTAGGGGTCTGTCTATCTTGTTAATTTTTTCAAAGAACCAACTCTTTGTTTTGTTGATTCTTTCTATGGTTTTTCTGGATTCCAAGTCACTTAATTCTGCTCTGATTTTAATTATTTGCTTCCATCTATTGGCTTGGGGTTTGGCTTGTTGCTCTCTTTCAAGGAGTTTGAGTTGTTTTGTTAAGTTGTTGAATTGAGATTTCTCCAATTTGTTGATGTGAGCGCTCAGGGCTATAAATTTTCCTGAGTACTGCCTTTGCTGTGTCCCAGAGGAGCTGGTAATTTGTGTGTTCGTCTTGGTTTTGTTGTTGTTATTGTCGGTGTTTGTTTTTGTTTTTGCTGTTTTTATTGCAGGGGGAGGGACCCAGGAATGGAGGGATGAAGGGTGAACAAATGCAGTCACGATATTCAATATACACTATTTAAAAAACGAACTGTGCACTATATGGGCAGGAACAGGAAGAAGATAGTGAAGAAAGGGGTGACATTGTCCCGGAAACATTGTACTCATTACCTAACTTATGGAATTGTAACCTGTTTGTCCAACACCTTGCTAATAACAATAAAAGATAAACAAAGTATATTATAGACATCCCCCATACCCTACACAAATCAGGACAATTAACAAGACACTAGCCTTCTCAGATGGTTTTGATGAAAACAAAAGGGGAGATCTTATCCTTCATTGACTAGGTTAATGTATAGCTCTGTTTACATTAAAAAATTTAAAATTAGGGCTGGGGATATGGCCTAGTGGCAAGAGTGCTTGCCTCGTATACATGAGGCCCTGGGTTCAATTCCCCAGCACCACATATATAGAAAACGGCCAGAAGTGGTCCTGTTGGCTCAAGTGGTAGAGTGCTAGCCTTGAGCAAAAAGAAGCCAGGGACAGTGCTCAGGCCCTGAGTCCAAGCCCCAGGACTGGCCAAAAAAAATTTTTTTTAATTAAATAATCATTTTGTTGTTTTAGTTGGTGGTGGTGGCATTTGTTTTTGCTTTTAGGTTGTTTTAAGGGGGCAAAGAGAGAGGTGAGAGGGAGGATGAACAAATGCAAGCATGCTATTCAGTACACCCTGTGTGGGAAATGAACTATGTAACTTGTGGGCAGGGATAGAAGGGAGAAACTGGGGGGAAAGGCAGGAAGAAGTGACATTGTCCAAAAAAGAAATGTACTCATTACCTGACTTATGAAATGGCAACCTCTCTGCACAACACCTTACTGTTAACAATAGAATTATATTTTTTAAGTTAAATAATAAAAATTTTTCCCACTTTAAAGGCATTCTTCTGACAATGATTCTTCTAAAGCCCAAGGTTTGATATAAACTCCCAGATGGAGACATCATATGGGTAAAAGGTTATGCTACAGTGCTTTTTTGTCCAGTTCCTGTTTGGATTCTATACTGACTAGTGAAGCCTTGCCTAACTGGTACAAGGACTTAACCCGGTCCTGAGCTTTCATCAGTGATGCCTCTACCTTGAATGCCCCCAGGTAACAAAAGCATCTAGCCTCCAGCTCTGCAGTACACATCACTTGGGGTAATGCACAAAGGCTAACCACCAGAGCTGAACTTAACCCTATTTACTACGAGCATACCTGTCACTTCTGAAAGTATGTTTCTTGTGATCATTGCAGTTATCAGCTAACACTATAATGTAAAATATACCTTATGGATTTTTGTTACTTTGAGAGTCATTGGTTTTTATAATTCTTATGTATATTGAGCACATGTGCTCAATCTCCCTGACTCAGATTTACTGTCTTTTAGGAGCACCCAAAATTGCCCATTTATTCTAATGCCCTGGCTTACACTAGTGGTCATTGGGTTCCTGTGTCATCTGAAACACCGGGGACAAGTTGTTACCTTGTCTTTGTTATATACAAATTGGACTTGGAAACATAAGCTTTAAGCACAAGGATTCCTATCCCAACCAAAGTTTTTGCATACCTGTTGGTCAACAATGGTGCATGAGTAGTGTTGTAAAAACTCCTAAAAACATACGTAGGACAGATACCATTAAATATTAGACCTTTACATTAGCTTCAGGAATAAAGGGTAAGCTCCAAGAAGTAAAATGCATCTACAAACTTGCTGTTCCTATTTGCACATGCCCTTGGTTAAATATAGGGGCTTTTGATGGATTTTCTTGGAACATATGTAGACAAAATACAGTAATTTTGTGTGTATGTGTGCTGGTCCTGGAGTTTGAACTCAGGGCCTTGTATACTGTCACTGAGCTTTTTTGCTCATGTCTTCCACGGTACCACTTGAGCCACAGCTCCACTTCTGCCTTTTTGGTATTCAATTTCGGCCCATGCTGGTTTCGAACCTTGATCGTCAGGTCTCAGCCCCCTAAGTAGCTAGGATTACTGGTATGAGCCACCAGTGCCCAGCTGTAATTAACCTTTCTAATGACATTGAGTTACAAAATTGGAGCCCATGGAAAGTAACAAAATACAGAAAAGAAAGGGTAAAATTGATTACTTCCATATCATTATAATAAATCAAATATTCCTGGGTTCCATTTCACAGGGCCCAAGTGTAGAGTAAAATAAACCACTGGTGTTTCCTGTTCTCTAAAAATCAGCACAATAGTCTCAAAAATAAAATAAAATACCGGGGCTGGGAATGTGGCTTAGCAGTAGAGTGCTTGCCTAGCATGCATGAAGCCCTGGGTTCGATTCCTCAGCATCACATAAACAAAATGCTGTAAGTGGCCCTGTGGTTCAAGAGGTAGAGTGCTAGCCTTGAGCAAAAAGAAGCCAAGGACAGGGCTTAGGCCCTGAGTCCCAAACCTCAAGACTGGCAAATAAATAAAATAAAATAAATCAGTACATGGTTAATGTACTTGTTGTGATACTGATTAATAAATGGTCCTGCGACATTCACTAGTGGGCAGTTTATTTGGCATTATAATGATATGCAACATCATGTTTTGATATGCACTACATGACCTTTCATTTTTATTATTACCCAGACTTCTCTGGACTTTAATGAAAGTAACTCTACATTTCATTCATGCTACATGGCTACTCTACCCTTAATATATTACACAGCAGCTGGGCACTTGTGGCTCATGTTTGTCATGCTAGCAACTCAGGAGGCTGAGATCCGAGGATCATGGTTCAAAGCCAACCCAGGCAGGAAGTGCTTAAGACACTTACCTTCAATTAACCACCAGAAAACAGGAAGTGGCAGTGTGGCTCAAGTGGTAGAGAACTAGCCTTGAGCTGAAGAGCTTAGGGACAGTGTCCAGGCCCTGAGTTCAAGCCTCACAACCAATCAAAAAAAAAAAAAAAAACCAAGTGGAAAGATGTGAGTATATTCTTGGGTAAAGGGCTTTAAGGCCATAGGACATGTCAACGAGCAGTGTTCCTAGTCTCAACAATTATGGCAAACGATGATCCAGAAGACATAACAAACACATAGCTTCCCCATGGCCTATCATAAAGTTTATGGCTTCACTGGAAAACTTTGTACATTCACAGTAGAAATGGTGGTGGTCCTTGGTCATGTTCTATTTGCCTTTCTTTCTATTATTAATTACAGATCTCTGGAAAGCTGCCGGGCTAGATTTATCTCCCCTGGCGGGGGGATTCTAAGCTTACTCTCTTATCTGTGCTCCCTTTCTCAGCCTCTCCCCTGGCTGCCCGACCTGCAGGCAGGCCAGGGTGGAGTGGGGGAGTTAGGGTAGGCCTCAGGTGCACGTGGCTGAACGAGATCCCCTTTCCTCCCTCCTTACCCACGAAGGAAGCCAGGCGCACATGGAGTCTTGGAGAAAGCTTCAAGAGCAATCTGGTTTAATAGGGGAGTGGCTAACAGTTAATATAGTAATACTGATGAGAAAAGGGGTGATAAACCAGGAGCTGGCGATAGGCTGGCAAGCTTGTCCTAGGACCCCTTCATGGGCTAACATCACTCCCATAGTACCACCCCCTGGGCAAAGCCCGCGAAAAGGGGAGGACACGTGCTAGCTGGCGAGAAGTTGGGGGGCTGGTCACAAAGCTACCCCTTCTGGTTCCGGACCCAGAGAGGTGTGGCTTGCTTCCACACTGCCCCAGGGCTGGGGGAATGGCAGCGTCTTGGGATAGCTCTCCTTGCCCTTCCCACCTCAAGGCCAAAGCTGAATCCCCAACATCTGCCCCTTTTATTTTTATTTATTTTCCTTTCTTTGAACAGCAGGAGGTGCCTTACTTGAGGGCGCGCCCTGTCTTAGGTTGCCTCCCCATGGGGGATCTTACCCATCCTAGGCTTACGCACTTGCACTTCAGGCTAACCTGCCTGCTGGGCTGGCCAGCCCGATGAGAGGACTCGGGCAGAGTGGGATTGGCACTTGAAAGAAAGCCCTGTTAATTTTTTTTTTTCTCATGCCAGCAGACCTCAGTGAGCAGCGGGTCCTAATGGGCATGTGACGAACCTCATAGGGTTCCTAGATGGCTAAAGGCCAAAAGCCACTTGTTGTCTGGACAGCTCTACCTTATCGCTTACAATATAAGAAACCAATGTGTCTAGCACAGGGCAATGTAAACATAATGCAAATGGGAGCATAAAGCAGGCATGAGCATAAGCAATCGTAATACAGGGTAAATGCAAACATGAGCAACTGTAACACATGAGCAATTATAACACAGGCACAAAGCAATGGAGGGTCTCTTATCTGGCTCAGTCCATAGTAAATAGAGGAGTCCTGGTCCATTTCAGTGTCACTCAAGGCAGTGCAGATAGCTCTCCCTTTCCTTGATGGTGAGGTAGAGGCAGGTTCAGGCCCTGGCGATTTGGCAGCCAGGGCGCTGTTAACTTAACGATTGAAGTTAGTAAACACTTTATAGTAAACATTGCAGCAGGGTGCCAATCCCTTGCTTATTGTAAACATTTATCATAAAACATTAAGGTGTCAAAACCCTTTAGCTCCTATTTCCCTCCAATGGGGGCTCCTAAGAAAAGCAGCAAAACGGGGAGTGAAGGAAGGAACAACAGTGTACAAAATTTCCCTTCAGTTCGTGGGCCATGCTGCCACAGCAAACATTACTCCAAAGGGCGCCAGGCAAGGTCCAGCGAAGAAACAGGGCCGACACTGGGTCCCTCGCTGGTACAGGCAGGCTTTCCCGTTTCTCCATGGAAAAATCCACCAGTCTTTGCTTTGCTGAAGAGGAAACAAGGAGAGACATCCCTCAAGGGCAGGTGCCCTTGGGTGGTCATTCTGATAACAATATTTTAAGTCTCTAGCTGGTATCCAGATTGGATTCGGTTCCCCAGTTGGGAAAATGCATGTGAAGCCCCTTCCCGCACTGATAAGTGGGTCTGGGCCTCGCATGCTCCTGTAAGGGGGTCCTTCCAACGGACTTCCACCTTTAAGTAAGGTGTTTGGCTTGACCAATGTCTCTGGAAAGCCGACAGAGGTTGGTCCTTAGAAAAATTTAAGATACTCAATGTAAACATTGCTGTCCTCAGCTGGTCATGGGGGCTTTCCCCCCTTTTTGTTTTAATAATTGATCCTTCAGGGTCTTATTATGCCTCTCAATTATGGCCTGACCCTTTGGGTTGTATAGTATTCCAGTGGTATGTTTAATATTCCACATTTGGAAAAAGGCCTGTAAAGGCTTACTGGTGAAGCAAGGTCCATTATCTGTCTTCACCTGTAGGGGGAGCCCTAGGATAGCAAAACATTGTAGGAAGTGGCTCTCAGCATGCTGGGCTCTTTCCCCCAAATGCGCGGTAGCCCAGCACGCATGTGAATGAGTGTCTATGGACATAAATATATATTTCAACCTTCCAAAAGGAGCGTAGTGGGATACATCAGTTTGCCAGATAACATTAGGCTTTAGGCCTCTGGGGTCGACCCCAGGTGATTGCAGAGGAGGGATTTGCAGAAAGGGCATACATGACTTGCAAGTCCTTATAATCTTTTTTAAGTCTTTTATAGGAATTGAAGGAAATCTGATGTAACCCTCTCCAGTTTAAATGTGCACACTCACGCTCATCCCTGGGCCCCTCGGAGTGGGGTGTTGGGGCCCCCTCCGGATCAAAATTCCCCCCTGCTGCCCTCTCCTGAGTCCAGGGACCCTCCCCTGGTTCCGAGGAGAAGCAAGCCTTGAGGGTCTTAATAGCTTAGAAGGTCACAAAGGGGCGCTTCCATGCCCTCCAACTCCCGTCCTAGCTGGTTCCAAGTTTCACACAAAAGTGGATTGGCTCCAGCGAGCCACGGGACCCTGAGGGTCAACTCCTCCCAAATTCATATAGCACAGGGTTCTGAAATACTCGTCCCCGTGTTTTGGAGGGTTAAGCTCAGGATTTTAAGGGGCGAATTATTCCGCCTACTCTGACTTTGTCCCATCTTCTTTGGTGATCTGATGGGAGAACCACGTGTCCCAGAGATTCCACTCGTTTCCCTGAGGGCCTACCGGTAGCTGCGGACTTACTCCCGTGGGCTCTGTGACCCACGTTGGGCACCAAATGCCGGGCTAGATTTATCTCCCCTGGCGGGGGGATTCTAAGCTTACTCTCTTATCTGTGCTCCCTTTCTCAGCCTCTCCCCTGGCTGCCCGACCTGCAGGCAGGCCAGGGTGGAGTGGGGGAGTTAGGGTAGGCCTCAGGTGCACGTGGCTGAACGAGATCCCCTTTCCTCCCTCCTTACCCACGAAGGAAGCCAGGCACACACGGAGTCTTGGAGAAAGCTTCAAGAGCAATCTGGTTTAATAGGGGAGTGGCTAACAGTTAATATAGTAATGCTGATGAGAAAAGGGGTGATAAACCAGGAGCTGGCGATAGGCTGGTGAGCTTGTCCTAGGACCCCTTCATGGGCTAACATCACTCCCATAGTACCACCCCCTGGGCAAAGCCCACAAAAAGGGGAGCACACATGCTAGCTGGCGAGAAGTTGGGAGCTGGTCACAAAGCTACCCCTTCTGGTTCCGGACCCAGAGAGGTGTGGCTTGCTTCCACACTGCCCCAGGGCTGGGGGAAGGGCAGCGTCTCGGGATAGCTCTCCTTGCCCTTCCCACCTCAAGGCCAAAGCTGAATCCCCAACAGAAAGCTACAGCCTAATAAAAGCCATCAGAAGCCAAGCAGGGTCTCTGGTTTCCTGTAGAGGCAGTCCTGCATGGTTGTTCAGGAATGGGTATCTGAGCCATTTCAGTATACCACCAAATCACGTGGGAACCAGTGACTGGGCAATTCTGCCCTAATTGAGCAGCTATAAACTTTTGGGAAATCAATCACTGCCCACTTCCTGTACTGTTTGTTCATCAGTGATAGCCTGTGTCACTGTCACTCACTGGTTTTTTCTAGGTGATTCCTTGTCAGTGAAGCAAAGAAGATCAATAGTTTCTAACAACTGAGCTTCGTCTTTAATTATAAAAATTTTTGAACACACCAAAAGGCACATAAAATATACCGTCATTTGTGTGTGTGTGTCCATTTAGGCCCAAACATTGTTCTCTTCAGCCACACAGAATCACTTTGCTTTGATATAACATTGTTTAGTTGATCTATATATGTTGGGGTTCAGCTTTGGTCTTGAGGTGGAAAGGCAGAGGAGAGTGCTCCCGAGACGCCGTCCTTCCCCCAGTCCTGGGGGAATGCGGAAGCAGGCCACAATTCTCTGGGTCCGGAACCAGAAGAACTGACGTAGTGCTATCCAGGTGACGTTAGCCCACGAGGGGGTCTTATGACAAGCTCGCCAGCCTATCGCCATCTCTTGGTCAATCACCCCTTTTCTCGTCACCCCTACTATATCAACTGTTAGCCACTCCCTTATTAAATCAGATTTGCTCTTGAAGCTGTCTCTGAGACACCACGTACGCCTGGCTTCCTTCAAGGGTAAGGAGGGAGGTAAAGCAATCTTGTACGGCCGCGTGCACCTGAGGTCTTTCCTGAGCTCCCCACTCCACTCTGGCCTTACCTGCGGGTCAGGTGAGCAGGGAAGAGGGTGAGAAAGTGAGCGATTAGAGTAGAGTAGAGCCTGACCCCCCGTGACAGGGGAGGCGACCTGAGCCCAGCATTTTGGCGCCCAACGTGGGGCACAGAACCCACTCGAGGAAGTCCGTGGCTCCCATTAGACCCTCAGGGAAATTGGAGTGGAAACTCCGGACGCATTGTCCTCCCACCCAGGTCAACAAAGAGGATGGGACAAGTTCAAAGTAGGCGAAGTAATTCGCCCCTTAAAATCCTAAAGTTCACCCTCCAAAACGCGGGGATGACAACAAAAAAAAAAAAACACACAAAACAAAACGCGGGGATGAGTATTTTGGAACCCTGTGCTATAGGAATTTGGGAGGAGTTGACCCATAGGGTCCCGTGGTTCGCTGAGGCCAACCCACTCTCGTGGGAAACTTGGGACCGGCTAGAGTGGGAGCTAGAGGAGATGGAATGGGGAGAAGAACTCCCACTCGTGGCCCTGCAAGCTATTAAGACCCTCAAGGCTTGCTTCTCCTCGGACCCAGGGGAGAGTCCCTGGACTCAGGAGAGGGCAGTCGGAGGGAATTTTGGTCCAGAGGGGGCCCCAACGCCCCGCTCCGAGAGGCCCAGGGACGAGCGCGAACTTGATCCCTGGGACCTCAATCCAGACGCTGTTTCCGAGAGGTGCGCAAAGCTGCCAGCTCGCTACCCCTCCCCCACCGGACACCTGGCTCGGCCCCATACATATGCAGATTCCGGGAGCCCCGCTGAGCGGCCGCTTCACAGCCGGGGCGGCAGCAGCAGCGGTGGCGATCTGCCACCGAGCACAAACAGCCCTGCCGGTTTTAAATTCGGAGCCCTTACCACTTCATGGGAGTTGCAGGAAACTAAAGATTTCCGTGAGTTCAGGAGGGTGGTCATTGAGAGAGGCGGGCTGAACGCGCCCTGGGCGGAGCATCTGCTTTACGGCCTGACTTACCAATTCTCCACTGACAAAGGCAATAAACAGCCTGAGGCCCTCTGGGCAGTCCCAATCGTCCCAAAAATGAAACCAAAGACAAAAATTATTATATCTGGAAAGAGGTTCCAATTCTTAATTGATACCGGAGCAGATCAGACTATATTAAAGAAGGAACTAGTGCCTCCATGGTGGGACCTAATCCCCGGCCCCCAGATCTCGGGGGTGGGAGGCACAGTTGGGAATGAGACAACCAAGTACTGGCTTTCCTGGGATGATATGAATGGTGGCAAGGGAATAGTACGTCCTTTAATAATGACAAACTCACCAGATAACCTGTTGGGAAAGATTAAGGCCGCGGTCATCACAGACCAGGACCTGTCAGGTGGCCCTAGTGGCTGCTAAAAAGCGCCTCCCTCTGAGGCCTCAGGGCAGGAGGCTCCTGATTCTTCTACAGGGCCTCACCCCCAATCCTAAGGGCCACTGTTCCTACCGTCCCCGCCATTCGATGGCACCCAGACGCCCCAATTTAGGTGGAACAGTGGCCTATTCCCTCAAACAAATTAGAAAAGTTAAAGGAAATAGTATCAAAACAACTGTCCCTCGGCAATATTAGACCTTCGCTGAGCCCTTGGAACAGCCCTGTATTTGTTGTACAAAAGGCCTCAGGTAAATGGAGGATGGTACAGGACCTAAGAAAGATTAATGAGCGGATAATCCCTGCTGGCACTCCTTTACGGGGGCTGCCATGGTTCCCCTCTATTCCTCGGGATCTTAATTTCATTATAATTGACAGCAAGGACTGTTTCTTTTCCATTCCCATTGACCCCCAGGATTGTGAGAAGTTTGCTTTCTCTGTGACCTCGGTTAACTATCAGGAGCCAGACCAGAGGTATGAGTGGGTAGTATTACCTCAGGGCATGGTTAATAGTCCTGCCTTTTGCCAATATTATGTGTTACAAGTTCTTCAACCTCTTAGGAGCCAGTCAGATATTATTTTATATGTTTATATGGGTGACATCATTATTGGAGCAGCAGATGTCCATATACTAAACTCTGCCTATAACAAGGTGCAAACTGTCCTACAAGGAGGAGGACTGCATATCGCCAGTGACAAGGTTCAGAAAGTATACCCCTTTAAGATCTTGGGGCAGAACTTAAACTAGACTCTGTGTGCCGCCTTAAGCCCCAGTTATCCTTCCAGTCATCTTATACTCTGGTGGAAATACAGCGATTGTTAGGTGAGATTAACTGGTTAAGACCCTGGCTTCACCTGCCTACAGAGGAGCTGCTTCCGATCCATGACTCTTTAAAGGACAAAGCGCCCACTGATGTTATTACAATAACTCCATCACTTCAAACAGCCTTCCAGAAAATCCAAATGGCCCTAAATATGGCACAGCTGGCACGCTACAAGCCTGAGTGCCCACTTTGCCTTTGTTGTTGTTTTGTTTTGTTTTGTTTTGTTTTGGCCAGTCCTGGGCCTTGGAACCCAGGGCCTGAGCGCTGTCCCTGGCCTCTTCTTGCTCAAGGCTAGCACTCTGCCACTTGAGCCACAGCACCCCCTCTGGACATTTTCCATATATGTGGTGCTGGGGAATCGAACTGAGAGCTTCATGTGTAGGAGGCAAGCACTCTTGCCACTAGGCCATACTCCCAGCCCCCCACTTTGCCTTTGCATCCTCCACGGGTCTTAGCTTTCCTCGGCCGCTATTACCCAGTCAGGCGAGCCTCTTCAGTGGGTGCACTCCTCAGTGTGGGGGAGCTCCCAGAGTTTATTCCCAGCTAGACCAGCTAGCTGACTTGGGAATTAAGGGCAGAGATACTTCCCTGAGGCATTATGGGCGAGATCCCGATGTGCTAACCATTCCCTACCGGTTGTCAGATTTTGAATGGGTCAGAAGGAATAATGCACGTGTGTCCAGTGCCCTGGAGGGCTTTATGGGAAAGGTAGATTGCCACTATGGCACCTCGAGGTGGGTGACCTCATTTTTAGGCTACAATGGACACCTCCTGTACTTTTCTCTACCAGGCCTCTTGTCAAGGCTGCCAATGTTTTTACAGATGGGGAAAGAGCAGGGGCTGCCATAGTGATACGCTCCGCCTCACCCCCTGCTGGTGGGAAAGAAAACACCCATTACTTTGAAGCAGTTACTGGATCTGTGCAGTTTAAGGAACTGTATGCAGTCACCCTGACACTGACCCATGTCAAACAGCCAATGAACTTGTTTTCTGATAGTCTGTATGTGGTTAATTTGCTACCCAGCCTGGTATTCTCATAGATTAAGTTAGATGAAAACCCAATCACCCCTCTGATGATCCAAGTCAGGTCTTTGTTAAAAGAGCGGGCTGAGCCTATATTTTTACAGCACCTTCGTGGACACCAAGGATTGCCTGGGGACCTGGCACAAGGTAATCGTATGGCAGACCAGCTGGCCACTAATGGGACCATTATAGCTCTGGCCATTGTACAACCTCAAAACCTTCAAATGGCCCAAGGACTCCATGAGCGTACTCACTTAAATTGGAGAGGGTTACATCAGAGATTTCCTTCAATTCCTATAAAAGACTTTAAAAAGATTATAAGGACTTGCAAATCATGTATGCCCTTCCTGCAAGTCCCTCCCCTGCAATCTCCTGGGGTTAACCCCAGAGGCCTAAAGCCCAATGTTATCTGGCAGACTGATGTAACCCACTACGCTCCTTTTGGAAGGCTAAAATACGTATTTATGTCTATTGATACACATTCTCATGCCCGCTGGGCCTCTGTGCATGCGGGGGAAAGAGCCCGGCAAGCTGAAAGCCACTTCGTACAATGTTTTGCTATCCTAGGGCTTCCTTTACAGGTGAAGACAGATAATGGACCTTGCTTCACCAGTAAGCCTTTACAGGCCTTTTTCCAAATGTGGAATATTAACCACACCACTGGAATACCATACAACCCAAAGGGTCAGGCCATAATTGAGAGGCATAATAAGACCCTGAAGGATCAATTATTAAAACAAAAAGGGGGGGGAAGCCCCCATGACCAGCTGAGGACAGCGATGTTTACATTGAATATTTTAAATTTCTCTGAGGACCAACCTCTGTCGGCTTTCCAGAGACACTGGTCAAGCCAAATACCCAACTTAAAGGTGGAAGTCTGTTGGAAGGACCTCCTCACAGGGGCATGGCGAGACCCAGACCCACTTATCAGTGCGGGAAGGGGCTTTGCATGCGTTTTACCAACTGGGGAACCGAATCCAATCGATACCAGCTAGAGACTTAAAATATTGTTATCAGAATGACCACCCAAGGGCACCTGCCCTTGAGGGATGTCTCTCCTTGTTTCCTCTCAGGAAAGCAAAGACCATGGTGAATTTTTCTCTGGAGAAATGGGAAAGCCTGCCTGTACCGGCGATGGACCCAGTGTCGGCCTTGTTTCTTCCCTGGACCCTGCCTTGTGCCCTTTGGAGTAATGTTTGCTGTGGCAGCATGGCCCACAGCGTTGCACAAGAACCAAAGGGAAATTTTGCACACCGTTGTACCTTCCTTCGCTCCCCCCTTTGCTGCTTATCTTTGGGGCCCCCATTGGAGGGAAATAGGAGCTAAAGGATTTGGACACCTTAATGTTTTATGATAAATGTTTACAATAAGCAAAGGATTGGCACCTTGCTGCAATGTTTACTATAAAGTGTTTACTAACCTCAACCGTTAAGTTACCAGCACCCTGGCTGCCAAATCGCCAGGGCCTGAATCTACCTCTACCTCACCATCAAGGAAAGGGAGAGCCATCTGCACTACCTTGAGTGACACCAGAATGGACCAGGATTCCTCTATTTCCTATGGACTAAGCCAGATAAGAGACCCTCCATTGCTTTGTGCCTGTGTTGTAATTGCTCATGTGTTACAGTTGCTCATGTTTGCATTTGCCTTGTATTACGATTGCTTATGCTCATGCCTGCTTTATGCTCCCATTTGCATTATGTTTACATTGCCCTGTGCTAGACACATTGGTCTCTTATATTGTAAGCGATAGGCCAGAGCTGTCTAGATAACAAGTGGCCTTTGGCCTTTTAGCCATTTAGGAACCCCATGAGGCTCGTCACATGCCCATTAGGACCTGCTGCTCACTGAGGTCTGCTGGCATGAGAGAAAAATTATCAGGGCTTTCTTTCAAGTGCCAATCCCACTCTGCCCGAGTCCTCTCATCAGGCTGGCCAGCCCGGCAGGCAGGTTAGCCTGAAGTGCAAGCGCATTAGCCCAGGACGGGTAAGACCCCCCATGGGGGGGCAACCTAAGACATGGCGCGCCCTCAAGTAGGGCGCCTCCTGCTGTTCAAAGAAAAAATAAAAAATAAAAGTAAAAGGGGCAGATGTTGGGGTTCAACTTTGGCCTTGAGGGGGAAGGGCAGAGGAGAGTGTTCCCGAGACGCCGCCCTTCCTCCAGCCCTGGGGGAATGCGGAAGCAAGCCACAATTCTCTGGGTCCGGAACCAGAAGAACTGGCTTTGCGACCAGCACCCCAACTTTTTCGCCAGCCCATGTGCTCCCCATTCTCGCAGGCTTTGCCCCTGGGGTGGTGCTATCCAGGTGACGTTAGCCCACGAGGGGGTCTTATGACAAGCTCGCCAGCCTATCGCCATCTCTTGGTCAATCACCCGTTTTCTTGTCACCCCTACTATATCAACTGTTGGCCACTCCCTTATTAAATCAGATTTGCTCTTGAAGCTGTCTCCAAGACTCCGCATACGCCTGGCTTTCTTCATGGGTAAGGAGGGAGGATAAGCGATCTCGTACGGCCACGTGCACCTGAGGTCTTTCCTGAGCCCCCCACTCCACTCTGGCCTTACCTGCGGGTCGGGTGACCAGGGGAGAGGGTGAGAAAGGGAGCGATTAGAGTAGAGCCTGACCCCCCCATGCCAGGGGAGGCGACCCGAGCCCAGCATATATCCTTAGATTGTTCCCAGACTTTTGCTACTATAATTACTGTGACACTGGATATGCTTGTATATGTGTCATTTTGTTAATGAATAAGGACATCTATGGAATTAGAGTTTTAGGAATAGACTTTATCTATTGTGTGCACTTTCCTTTTGGGGGGCAGTACTGGGGTTTGAACTCAGGGCCTCACACTTGGCATATACTCTGCCGTTGAGCCACACACTCCCAGTCCTTTTGTGTTTTTGTTACTTTTTAGGTAGAGTCATGAGTTTTTCCTAAAGCTAATGTTAGACTGAAATCCTCTTCTCCACGGCCTTGTGCACAGCAGGGATGAGAGGTGTGCTCACTCCATCGCAACTGGCCTATTGACTGAGATGGACTTAAACTATGATCATCCCAATCTCTGTCTCTGGAATATCTGAGATTACAAGTTTGAGCCACTGCCTAAGCCTCAAAGCAAAAAACTTTTTTACTGTCTCTCTTTTTTTTTTTTTTTTTTTTTTTTTGTCAGTCATGGGGCTTAAACTCGGGGCCTGGGAGTTGTTCGTGAGCTGTTTTGCTCAAGGATATCACTGTGAACTACAGCTCCACTTCCAGTTTTCTAGTGGATAATTGGAGATAAGAGTCTCATAGACTTTCTTTTTTTGTTTTTTGTTTTTTTTTGTTGTTGTTGTTGTTGTTATTCTCATAGACTTTCTTGACTGCGTTTTTTAGGTATAGGCTCTGCAGACAGATGTTTGGAAGGTTTCTACTCACCATGTCTTTTATCATACAGAAACCATTGCTTGAATGGAGCTGCTTTTTTTTAATGCTCTGTGCTTTTTACTGACTACTTAAGGGTCTTTTCTTAAACTAAGGATATAAAACTATATCCTTCAGTAATTCCTTCCAAAACCTTAAGGTTTTGCTTTTCATATATAGGTGTTTGATCCAATGAAAGATAATTTGGGGAAATGGAATGATGCAGGAAAGGAACCTTTTTCCATAATCATCCCACTGTCTTGGGAACTGGCGCTAGAAAACTATGTTTAAACACAGAAACTGGATTTTTTTTTCTCAACTCACTAGTCTTTATCTGTAAAATAGGGATAATACTAACAATATCAACATGACAGGATTAGTTTAAGGAAAAATTAAGATGAGATATTAAGTTGGCCCCAGTGGCTCTCACCTGTAATGCTTGCTACTCAGGTGGCATGAGCCACTAGAGCCTGGCATCACTGAAACTTTTGCATGTATTCACGTGTGTGTTTGTGTTTAACCATTTGGCCATTTGCTGTCAGTGTAACAAGATACTGAGATAATCAGCTTACAAAAAACAATTGTTTTGAAACAACTTATACATGAGCAAGGTTTGTTTAGGGTCACAGTGCTGTTAGATAAGCTTATATCTTAGATAAGCAATTAGTCTCTTAGCTCCATTGATTAGGATCTGGGATGATGCAGAACACAATGATGGGGACAGTGGGATGGAACAAAGCTGCTCAGGCTATGGTGACTGGTTGGCAGAAAGAAAAAGGCAGACAGACAACCACAGAGAGAGAAGGATGGTGGAACGAAGAGGAAGAAGGTGTGTGTGTTTGTGGTGAGGGAGGGGGGTAATCCCAATATCTCATTCAAGGGCATGCCCAATGACCTAACTTTCTTCCACCAAGCCTAACCTCCTACTGATTCTGCCACCTTCCAAAAGTGCCTCCAGCTGGCAACCAACCCTTTAACATGTGGATCCTTGAGGAAACTTAGCTGTGCTGGACCACAGTGGCTCAGGCCTGTGATCTTTACTCAGGAGGTTCAGATATGAGGATCACATTTGAGGCTAGCCTCCTATCTCCAATTAACCACCAAAGAAACCAGAATAGAGCTGTGGCTCAAGTAGTAGGACACCAACCTTGAACTAAAAAATTAGCTCAGGAATAGTGCTCAGGTCCCAAATTCAAGCCCCAAGACTGGCACACACACACACACACACACACACACACACACACACACACACACACACACACACAATACTTAGGTGCCTATGCAACTACCCAGAATATTACAAGCCAGGATGCCATAAAGACACTTGCACACTCCTCTCAATATTAATGGACTTAACTCTCCAATTAAAATGGCATAAACTGACAAGTTGGATCAAATCAAGATCCATCTTTCTGCTGTCTTCAAAAGACACATCTTGACCCCAAAAGAAAATATATTCTAAAAGTGAAAGGCTGGAATAAAATCTATCAAGCAAACAACCCCCATAAAATAGGCTGAAGTTGTAATCCAAGTAGCAGATAAAATTGACTTCAAATTAAAATCAATAAGAAGAGACAAAGACAGTTACTACATACTAATAAAGGGATCTCTCCTACAGGAGACATAACCATCCTAAACATCTATAACACCAAGTGCTGGAACACCCAACTTCATCAAACAAGCACTACTGACTCTAAAACACACATAGATCCAAACACATTGATTGTTGGAGACTTTAACACACCACTGTCACCTCTGGATAGATCAACACAGCAAAATCTCCGCAGAGAAACCTTAAAATTAAACAATAGCATAGATCAACTAGACTTAACCAACATATACAGAACATTCCACCCAGCAACACCAGAATATACGGTCTTCTCAGCAGCACATGGAACATTCTCCAAAATAGATCACATTTTAGGGCAAAAAGCAAATCTGTACAAATTCAGAAATATTGAAATCATTCCCTGCATCCTCTCAGACCACAATGGAATAAAATTAGAGCTCAACACAAAAAGGCACCGTGGAAAATCCTGCAACTCACGCACACTGAACAACAACACATTGCCGAACCACAAGTGGCATTTAGCCAAAAACAAGCGCAGAAAATACCATCTCCTTTGGGACACAGCAAAGGACACAGCAGTACTCAGAGGAAAATTTGTAGCTCTGAGTGCCTAAATCAACAAACTGGAGAAATCTCAATCCAACAATTTAATGAAGCACCTTAAGCTCCTTGAAAAAGAGCAACAAGCCAAACCCTAAGCCAATAGGTGGAAACAAATAACTAAATCAGAATTAAATGAATTAGAGTCCAAAAAAAAAAAAAAAAGAATCAACAAAACAAACAGTTGGTTCTTCGAAAAAATTAATGAAATCAACAGACCCTTAGCAAATCTTACCAAAAAGAAAAAATGTAGAGTGCACACCCAACTAAGCAAAATCAGAGACTGGAAACATTATTGTAAGATCCACCCCTGGGAGGGGTCCATGCAGACGCTCCTGCCTATTTAAATCTCAGTCCAGTTACCTATGTAACTGGCTCACCTGGAGGCAATTACCTCCCCCCCTCCTCTGAGGTCACACCCTAATCCACCTGGACACACCTCCCACGCCCATCCCCAGATAAGGCATTGCTCTGGAGTGACTCTAGAGCCTGCAACACATGCCTTGGATTTTGGATCCACTTATCTACTGTAGTATTTGGGATGTTTCCATAACTTTGCTATTGTGAGTACTGCAGCAATGAACATGGATGTGGAAGTATCTTTTTAAAAATTAATTTATTGTCAAAGTGATATACAGAAAGGTTATAGTTTCATACGTAAGGCACTGAGTACATTTCTTATCAAACTTGTTACCTCCTCCCTCATTTTTCTCCCACTTTCCCCCTCTCCTAATTCCCTCCTCTCTCTCCTGAGTTGTGCAGCTGGTTTACAGCATATTTTCCTGTAAGTACTGATGTTGCATTGGTTCACCTTTTTCCCTTTGTCTCTTCATTTTAATGTTCCCCTTCCCTTCCCTAGTTTCCATAAACGTGTATACAATACCCAGGGTACCAAAATCAGTTACAGTGACATCAGGAGTAAAACCATGGAGAAGAAGACAAAAGTAAAAGGAATAATTTCACACGGTATGTAACCACTTATTTCCAAAACTTGGACTTCATCTCACTTAGCATCATCTTACGTGTTCACATATACTTAGCTATTGAGCTATTGTGATCTTGTGCTAGGACTATCCTAGACACATACTAATTATTCCCAATGAGGGAAACAGTAGTGTCTATGTTTCTTTGGGGTTGGCTTCACTTAGTATGATTCCAGGGAACATGCCTGAATATAGTAAAGGCTGTCTATGACAAACCTACAGCTAACATTATACTCAATGGTGAAAAGTTAAAGCTATTGCCTTTAAAATCAGGAGCAAGACAAGGATATCCACTCTCTCCACTCCTCTTCAACATAGTACTGAATTCCTAGCCAGAGCAATAACACAAGTGGCAAATATAAAGGGGATCCAAATAGGAAAAGATGAAGTCAAACTCTCTCTCTTTGCCGTGACATGATCCTGTGTCTAAAGAACCCCGTAGACTCTACTCCCAAGTTACTTGAGCTGATCCAAAACTTTGGCAAAGTAGCAAGATATAAAATAAACCCTGAAAAATCAATGACTATTCTGTATGCCAACAATGTGAAGAGTGAGGCTGAAATCAGGAAAGCAACTCCTTTTGTAATGGCCTCAAAAAACATAAAATACATAGGAATAACCTTAACCAAAGAAGTGAAAGACCTCTATGATGAAACATTTTAAAATCAGAAAAAGGAAATTATCATAGAACTAAGGAAATAGAAAAACCTCCCATGCTCCTGGATAGGGTGGATTAACATCATGAAAATGGCAATACTGCCAAAGGCTATCTACAAATTCAATGCAATACCAATCAATATCCCAACACCATTCTTTAATGAAATAGAGGAAGCAATCCAAAAATTCATATGGAACAATAAGAGACCCAAAATAGAAAAACAATCCTAAGCAGGAGGAACATTGCTGGAGGAATATCAATACCAAAATTTCAAACTCTGTTGCAAAACTATAGTAATAACAACAGCTTGTATTGGCACAAGAACAGGCCTGAGGACCAATGGAATGGAACTGAAGACCCAGAAATGAAACTGCAGACCTAAGACCATTTAATCTTTGATAAAGGAGCTTAAAAAAATAGGATAGAACAAAGACATCCTCTTCAACAAATGGTGCTGGCAAAATTGGTTAAACACCTGTAACCAACTAAAGCTAGATCATTTTTTGTTTGCCAGTCCTGGAGCTTGAACTCAGGGCCTGAGCACTGTCCCTGGCTTCTTTTTGCTCAAGGCTAGCACCCTACCAACTTGAGCCACAGCACTACTTCTGGCCTTTTCTATATATGTGGTACTGAGGAATCAAACCTAGGGCTTCATGAATATGAGGCAAGCACTCTTGCCACTAGCCATATTCTCAGCACCAAGCTAGATCCTTACATATCACCATGCACCAGAATCAACTCCAAATGGATCAAAGACCTCAATGTAAAAGCAAATACCACTAAAACATTACAGGAAGGAATAGGAGAAACACTAGGGCTCCTTGGCACAGGATGAAACTTTCTTAATACAGGTCCAGAAATCCAACAAATCAAAGAAAGGCTGGACAAGTGGGACTATATCAAACTGCAGAGCTTCTGCAGGGCAAAGGACACAGCTAGCAAGATAAACAGAAAGCCCTCAGATTGGGAGAAGATCTTCACTGGCCATACAACAGACAAGACCCTCATATCTAAAATATACTTAGAACTCAAAAAATTAAGTTTACCCCAAACAAATAATCAAAGAAACAACTGCCCCCTTAATAAATGGGCTAAAGACTTAAAAAGAGACTTCTCTGAAGAGGAAATGAGAATGGCCAAGAGGCACATGAAGAAGTATTCAACATCACTGGCCACAAAAGAAATGCAAATCAAAACAACATTGAGATTCCACCTCACCCCAGTAAGAATGGCCATTATCAAGAAACTAATAGGGGCTGGGGATATAGCCTAGTGGCAAGAGTGCCTGCCTCGGATACACGAGGCCCTAGGTTCGATTCCCCAGCACCACATATACAGAAAACGGCCAGAAGCGGCGCTGTGGCTCAAGTGGCAGAGTGCTAGCCTTGAGTGGGAAGAAGCCAGGGACAGTGCTCAGGCCCTGAGTCCAAGGCCCACGACTGGCCAAAAAAAAAAAAAAAAGAAACTAATAATAGCAGATGTTGATGGGGATGTGGCCAATAGGAAACACTACTACACTGTTGGTGGGAATGTAAACTTGTTCAACTACTCTGGAAAGCAGTGTGGAGGTTCCTCAAAAGACTAAACATAGAGCTCCCCTATTGTTGGGGACTCAGTTTTGGCCTTGGTGGGAGAAGGGCACCAAGAGCGAGTCGCTGTCCTTCCCCCAGCCCTGGGACAGTGTAACAGCGAGTCCCTCCCACCTTGCGGCCTCAACCAGAAGAGAAGACCCCACCCCTGGGGGAGACAGACACAGGCGTGCCACAATGATAGGGATTGTCCAGCCCACAATGGAAGTTTCATGACATCACCTAATGGGCAGCCCGGCTTAGCCAATGGCCCAAGTCCTTCCCTTTCCCGCCATTACCGCTATATAAACCCCCCTCCCAATTAAATCCTTTGAGACTCATTCAACCATCCAACCAGCTCCCGTTATCTTTGTCCTGCGGTTCCTGACACATTATGGGGGGCGAGGAAGGGATTTCGGCATCCCACTTCAGCTTAGAGCTGTCTGGTAAGGACACGCCTTACTCCTTCTGCCGATATGAGGGATAGGGCGGAGCTTCTTCCATAGAATCGAGGTTCAGGCATTTCCCCGGGAGATAGGGAGGGAAGGGGTCCTAGAGACCCCAACATTTGAGCATCTCCTCCGGAGAAGTGAGGAGAAGGGGTCCTCAGAGATCCCGACACCCTATGACTCAGTAACCCCACTTCTGGGCACTTACCCAAAGGATTACAAGCAAGACCACATTAAAGCCACCAGCACAACTATGTTCATCACAGCACAATTTACTATTGCTAAAATATGGAACCAACCCAGCTGCCCCTCAGTAGATAAATGGATCAAGAAATTGTGGTACATATACACAATGGAATTCTATTCTTCTATCAGAAAGAATGACATTGCTCCATTTGTAAGGATATGGAAAGCCTTGGGAAAAAATCATACTAAGTGAAGCCAAACCCAAAGAAACATAGACACTATGGTTTCCCTCATTGGGAATAATTAGTATGTGTCTAGGATAGTCCTAGCACAAGATCACAATAGCTCAATAGCTAAGTATATGTGAACACGTAAGATGATGCTAAGTGAGATGAAGTCCAAGTTTTGGAAATAAGTGGTTACATACCGTGTGAAATTATTCCTTTTACTTTTGTCTTCTTCTCCATGGTTTTACTCCTGATGTCACTGTAACTGATTTTGGTACCCTGGGTATTGTATACACGTTTATGGAAACTAGGGAAGGGAAGGGGAACATTAAAATGAAGAGACAAAGGGAAAAAGGTGAACCAATGCAACATCAGTACTTACAGGAAAATATGCTGTAAACCAGCTGCACAACTCAGGAGAGAGAGGAGGGAATTAGGAGAGGGGGAAAGTGGGAGAAAAATGAGGGAGGAGGTAACAAGTTTGATAAGAAATGTACTCAGTGCCTTACGTATGAAACTATAACCTTTCTGTATATCACTTTGACAATAAATTAATTTTTAAAAAGATACTTCCACATCCATGTTCATTGCTGCAGTACTCACAATAGCAAAGTTATGGAAACATCCCAAATACTACAGTAGATAAGTGGACCCAAAATACGTGGCTAACTACACAAAATGGAATTTTACACAGCCATTGGAAAGAATAATACTATGTCATTTGCAGGGAAATGGCTGGATCTAGAACAAGAGCAATACCAATTGTTTTCTTTTATATGCAGAAACTAAATCTAAAGTACCTTGGGACAGGATCAATTATACAGGACTCTAGGCATTCACACACACAGTGATACCGAAGGAGGATATTCTTAAGGGAGGGACACAAAGATGCAGTGCCAATGTGCATCTGATTATAAAAAAATAATATTTATCAAAATGAACTCCAGGAGAGGGAAACTAGAGGGTTCTTCTTTGTTGTTGTTTCTGTTTTGTCTTGTTTGTTCATTAATCAGTCTTTAGGAAGGTACAGGAAGCACAGAAATGTGGGGCTGGGGGAGGGGGGGAGAAAAGGTAAACAAATGCAGTAGTGGTACTCACCAGACCCTATGTTAAAAATGAACTATACAACTTGTGTGTTGGAATGGGAAGAAAGAGTGAGGGAAGGGGTGACACAGTCCAAAAAGAAATGTACTCATTACCTGATTTATATAACTGTAACCCCTCTGTACATCACCTTTATAATAACGATGAAAAGGAAAAAGAAACAATACTTATTCTTAAAAGTACAAGATGACAAGAAGTCTGAATAATGTTGAAGCTGCTCCTTTAAAATGCACCAGTGTTAGAATAGTAATGACTAGATCATGCTGACTAGAGTTATGGTATTAGCAGTGATGGTCAGTTGAAAAACCTACAGCTTAGTCAAAGTCTCAAGGGCTAGATGTATTGTGTTTAGAAACCATTTTATTAAATGGTGCCTCCTTTGTATACTACTTAAAGATAATTTTTAAAGGAGAACATGAGAAAAAGAAGAGAATTCCAGAAAAACAGAATTCAGGTACATTTTGTTTCTCTCAAATAACCACACAAGTAACATAAAAGTGGATAAAAGAGAAGTAAACAGATTTATAGCAGATTTATTAATGGAGTACAAACAGAAAATAGAAAAATTAACATTAATTTTGAGACAAGGGCATTTAGTAAAAGAAGAATATAAAAAAATCACCAAGATCCACTGACACTAAATCTTCAAACATGAAACATTTAAAGCCCAAATTTTTTTTTAAAAAAAGACAATTAGAAAAAAAAAAACCAACAGGGAACTTAAACACTCATTTCTCAGAATTTGCAAAATGAAAGAACTTCACCCTATCAATTTAACAAAATACCTGGACACAAGCCAGGTGTGGTACCACATGCCTGTAATCCCAGGACTTGGAAGCTGAAGTAGGAAAGTCTTAAGTTTTAGGCTTTAAGTTTTAGTCTTTAAGTTTAATGAGACTGCTTCACAACCAAGCACTTCTTTTAGAAGTGGAGCTGCCTGTGCATCTCAGTAGTAACAGAAAAGAGTGGTATGCGCTAGGCCATGGGTTCAATCCCAGAACTATAAGGAAAAGGTAAAAGAAAAGAAAAAAGGGAGGGAAGGAAGGAAGGAAGGAAGGAAGGAAGGAAGGAAGGAAGGATGGCAAAAAGAAAAAAGAATAAAAACTGACTTACAGTGGACTGACGGCACAGGACTGTAATCCCAGCTACTTGAGAGGCAGGAATTTAAGATCATATCAAACAAGAGACCTTATCTCAAAAACAAAATACAAACAAGAGGACTCAAGACTTAAGATAAGGTACTAAGATAAAAAGAGGAGAACAGAATCTTTGTTGGTCTGTATTTTTGTTGTTTCATGGGTCCTGTGGCTTGAACTAAGTGAGGGCCTGAGTGCTTTTAATGCTCAAGAGTAGAGTTCAACTACTTTGAGTCATAACTCTACTTCTGGCTTTCTGGTTGTTAATTGGAGATAAGAGTCTCATAGACTTTCTTACCTGGGCTGGCTTTGAATCAAGGTTCTCAGATCTCAGCCACCTGACTAGCTAGGATTACAGGTGTGAGCCACCAGGGCCTGGCTCAAGTAATTGCCATTTCGTTTGCTACTACTGTTTTTATTTTAAGAAATGCAAAAGATATGACAAATGCATCAACTATGTTCATTTTGCTTTCATTAATTTTGCTTGCACATAAGTGAACACAACTGACATTTCAACATGGATTTTGAAAAAACAAAAACAGTGAATTGTATTGACAATAAACGCCTAAATTTGCATTCTAGCACCTGGTAAGACATTCCGTTTGGTATACAACTGGACACTGTTGAAAATGAACTATACAACTTATGGGGAAAATAGGAGGAGAAAACTAGAAGAGAGCAAGGGAAGCTATGACATCCAAAAAGAAATGTACTCTACCTGACCTGTAACCCCTCTGTACATCACCTTTATAGTAACAATTAAACTTAAAAAAAATTCACAGCTTAAAAAAAAGATATGAGCCAGGCACCAGGCACCAGTGGCTCATGCCTGTAATACTAGCTACTCAGGAGGCTGAGATCTGAGGATTGAGGTTCAAAGCCAGCCCAGACAGGAAAGTCCGTGAGACTCTCCAATTAACCACGAAAAAACTGGAAGTGATGTTGTGGCTCAAAGTGGTAAAGCACTAGCCTTGAGTGAAAAAGCTTAGGAATAGCACCTAAAGCCCTATGACTGACAACATGACAGATATACGAACCATTTTCTCTTTGCTTTTATTAATTTTTCTTGAATGTAAGTGAACACAATGGATGTTGGGGATTCATCTTGACCTTAAAGGGGGAAGGGCGATGAGAGCGCTCCGGAGACGCCGCCCTTCCCCCAGCCCTGGGGCAGTGTGGAAGTGAGCCACACCTATCTCCTTCCGGGTCGGGAACCAGAAGGGGTAGCTTTGAGACCATCCCTACCTTGCGCCAGCGAGCACTTGTGCTCCCTTTTCGCCTTGCCCAGAGGCGGTACTATGGGAAGTGACGTTAGCCCATGAAGGCGGTCCTTGGGAGCTGCTCTTGGATGGACAAGCTCGCCAGCCTATCGCCAGCTCTTGCTCAATCCTTGTCACCACCACTATATTACTGTGAGCCCCTCCCGAATAAACCAGATTGCTCTCTGAAGCGTCTCCGAGATCTGTGTGCGCCTGGCTTCCTTGGTGGGTAAGGAGGGAGGAAAAGGGGATCTCATTCGGCCGCGTGCACTTTAGGCTTGCCTGTGTCCCTCACTCCACCTTGGCCGCCCGTGAGTCGGGCACCCAGGGGAGAGGGTGAAAAGGGGAGCACTGATAAGGGAGTAAGCTTAGCATCCCCGCACCAGGGGAGGTAAATCTAGCCCGGCAAATAGACACCAACATTTCCACAAGGATTTTGAGAAAATCCAATGACTTGCATTGTCTGACAATAAGTACCTAAATTTGCATTCTAATAGGACATCCAGTTTGATTACTTTTACACATACTTTGCCAGATTGTTTCTTCTACTGTTATTTTGTTTTGTTTGTTGTTATTTTGGCGGAACTAGGGCTTGAAATTTTGGACCTCATTTTTTTGTTGTTTGTTTTTTGTTTTGGTTTGGTTTTGTCCTAGGGCTTGAACTCAAAGCCTGGGCATTGTCCTCGAGTATCTTGCTTAAGGGCACCACTTTACCACGTAAGCCAAAGATCAACTTCAGATGTTTTGATGGTTAATTGGACTTAACAGTCTCTTGGACTTTCTTGCCTGGGCTGGCTTCAAATGTCAGTCCCCAAATCTCAGCTTCCTGAGTAGCTAGGATTATAGGCATGAGCCACCAGCACCTGGCCATTTGCCGGTTGATTTTGCTTATGATGTCCACATAACACATTTCTTCCACTCTGAGGTTATGCAAATGTTCTGTAATTCCTTCTTCTAGTTTACCATGTTATTTTTAAACTAAGATTGTCAATTAGTTTTGGTGTAACTAAGTTGGAATTTACCTTTGTTTTCTTTCAGATAGTTCATTGTGCCTGTATAATTTGGTACTACTACTACTGGTACTGGGGCATGAACTCAGAGCCTCACACTCATTTGGCTTACTGGCTCATGGCTGGTGGTCTACCACGTGAGTTATCCTCTAGCCTTACTAAACTACTACTATTAAACATATACATATTTCCAGGAGCTGGTGGCTCATGCCAGTAATTCTAGCTACTCACGAAGCCGAGATCTGAGGAACATAGTTCAAAGCCAGCCCAGGCAGGAAAGTCTGTAAGACCCCAATTAACCTCCACTTAATTCCAATTAATCTCCAATTAACCACCAAAAAAGCTGGAAGCGGAGCTATGGCTCAAGTAATAGAGCCCTAGCCTTGATCACAAAAGCCCAGGACCAGTGCCCAGGCCCTGAGTTTAAGCCCTAGAACCAGTACATTATTTTATTAGTAAAAACATTGAGACACTCTTAAATGTCTGAAAGCAAAGCATAATGGAATATTATGCACCATGGTTAAAATTGAGTCAGATCTATAATATACTGTTATGAAAATATATCCTCTCTTAAACAAAAAATGTAAATTATCTAACTTATTTCCTTGTGGGGCTGGGGATATGGCCTAGTGGCAAGAGTGCTTGCCTCATATACATGAAGCCCTGGGTTCAATTCCCCAGCACCACGTATACAGAAAATGGCCAGAAGTGGCGCTGTGGCTCAAGTGGCAGAGTGCTAGCCTTGAGCAAAAAGAAGCCAGGGACAGTGCTCAGGCCCTGAGTCCAAAGCCAAAAAAAAAACCAAAAAAAAAAAAAACTTATTTCCTTGGGTATTCTGAGACCATTTATGTAAGGAACAACTTTAGGTACTTCCTGGTATGTTTTATAGTCATTTTCTGAAATGGAGAAGAAACCCAGGACCTGGTTGTATGGGGTTGGTTTGGGTGTTTTTAACATACATTAGGTCTCCATGGGGGGTATTTCCTGGTGGCCTTTCCAAACATACAATATATTCTGATCAATTCCCGCCTCCCTTAATACCATCGTCCTCCCTCCTTCCCTAGTACAATTTCAAGAGATTTCATTCTTCTGTTTTCATACTTGCCAATAATCTATTTGATACCCTCGTTAAGCCAACTTTCTTTAATTCATATCCACCCCTCCCCAACAGTCTGTTTCTCTCTTTTTTTTTTTTAATTGTCAGTTGTGGGGCTTGAACCTAGGACCTGAGCTCTGTCCCTGAGCATCTTTGTGCTCAAGGCTAACGCTCTACCACTTGAGCCACAGAGCCCCTTCTAGATTTTGAGTGGTTAATCAGAGATGAAAGTCTCATGGGGACTTTCCTGCCCGGGCTGGCTTTGAACCATGATCCTCAGATCTCAGCCTCCTGAGTAGCTAAGATTACAGGCATGAGCCACTGGCACCTGGCTCTCTTCTGTTTTTTAATTAGACTTTGGTGTTGTTCTTTGTGACAGAGTATATCTATATAGCTGAGGCATTTCATTGAGATATTTGTTTAATACTGGAGTTTGAACTCAAGGCCCTTCTGGGCAAGTTCTCTACCACTTGAGCCACACTTCTAGCTATATGCTAGTTAATTGGAAATGAGATTATCTCATATTTGTCAGCCTGGCTGATTTCAAGTTGAGATTCTTGGATCTCAGCCTCCTGAGTAGCCAGGATTCATAGTCAGAAGCTACTGACATCAACAATTGAGTTTTGATTGAAGTATAACTTACATATAGAAACAGGGAACACACCTGAGTTACTACTACCCAGTCAAAGATCCAGAACATTTTTTAGGAGTCTGAAGATTAAGAGAAAGAAGTTGGCTAAAGGTGTAGACTTTAAAGCTCTCTGCATATGACAGAAATTGATAACTGTCCATTTGGATGAGATAAGAACATCCAAGGAAGAGCTAAAAGTGAAAAATTAGAGGACTGAGGACACATAAAGTTTATGCATGCTCTGTCTGCAAAGGAAACAGGACACCTGATAGATGAACGCCAGAAATGTGAGAGGAGGCTATCGCGGTGGCTGTCACAGGCTGTAGCCCTTTGGTGTCATCTGGGCACACCGGGAGGGAATTTGCAATCTACTGTGTATTTCATTGGCCTGTCACTCCTCCACCCGGGACCTGAGCCAAGATCGATGTTCAAGGACTCTGGCAGGAGCTCTCTATGTGGCAACAATAGGCAACCCTCCTCTCTGGATGCCCCATGCCTAGTGGTGCAAAAAGCCCAGCATGTCCTAGAGGCTGTGGACACACATGTGAATGAATTCCAGCCTCAAGGTTGAAAGGAAGGGCATTGGTGCGGTAGTGTCTGAAAGGTAGGCTTCCTTACAGGACAGGTGAGGACAGCACAGTTGAGAATTTCTGGGGACCTTCACATTTGAGAAGACAGAGCCCCACCATGAGTGGGCCCCTGTGATCCAAAGGTACCCAGGAAGGGGCAGAGAGCTGGTGTGGCCTCAAAGAAAATGTCTGAATCCCATCCTTTCCATTCCCCAGCCAGCTGTGGAAGGAGCTGGTCTTCTGATCATCTTTCTTCAAGCAGCCATTGCCCACCAGGGTGAGAGTGTGTGTGTGCAAATAAACAGTTCCTGGGGGAAAATGAGTCTCCGACAGGAGTTGCAGAGGGGGGCTACCGCCCCCTTCTGCCTGGACTAGCCTGGGCGAGTACTGATGGCTGTCACCTGGCTTCCCCTACCCAGCCCTTTGCTACCCATTGGTAGTGGGGATCCCCGGGGAAAAGGGCAGGGTCCACTGGGATGCCTGGACCTGCCTCACGTGGAATTCCCTCCCATGAAGCCAAAGGCCCAACGCTGCCCTCGGAAGAGCCCCATGCACCCACGTTTCAACCACTGTTCAGCCTGTGGGAGCCCCTGCGGTCTGGCTGAGTGGAGATGCAGCCCCGCTGTCCTCCAGTTCCTGCCTGGCAAGATCTCCTGGACCCCACAGTTCCAAGAAACAAGTGATGTTTACAGGCACAAAGTGGGTCTTCTTGCTAGCTGTGCACCAGTCTTCAAACCCTGAGACCCAGATCCAGCAGCAGGCTGTTGTCCTGTGACCATCGTCACAGGCCCAGCACTGCCCTGCTCAGTGGAGCGGTTTGTGGGCCCTGCCATTGGACCCTGTCCACCTGTGCCTCAGGGGTCAGACACACCAGGCCAGCCAGCACCGGCCACGCCTGTCTCTCTTTACAGTGATTCCTGCAGCTTTCTTAGTCACTAAGAGCAAAAGTCCTGCCTGGTCCTCAGGCGGCTGGCTGTCCTGCTCATCAGAGTGGGGCAGCCGAGATCTGGGGGACTAGAGGTGGGGGGGTTGTGTCTACACTGGACAGGGCCACATACAACTGTGCTGTTTTTGTTTTTCTTTCCAACTGGGAACCCGTAAGAGCCTTGACTCAACCTGTGTGGGCTCATGTTGGAAATCTTCCATCTACCTCTCCCACATTAGTGTGTGGGGAAACTATTTTCCTACCTTTAAATTGGGTGTACTGTACTTTACACACACTTGCGCAGAGGCACGGCCAGTTTTCGGCGATTTCACTCACTGCCTGGAGATTTACCTGGACCTCTGCTCCATGCCCCCATGCTGTCCTGCAGGGCACTTTCTGCCCTGTAATGGACGGTGCTGGTTGAACTGTTTTCCTCCTCAGGCTCTAGCAGCTCTGGGCCCAGATTGCCTTGCCCTCTCATCGCTGGCCACCTCACAGGTCACCTCACAGGTCACTCCACAGGTCACCCCACAGGTCACCTCACAGGACTCAGGACATGTGTTAGATAATACATGAGGGTGGTGCCAAGTGTGCCTCTAGCTTCAGTGTACAATGTTCTGAGACCTGGAGATGTTCCATTTTAACCTCTTTTAAGAGATAGTTCATTCTTTCTAGTTTCTATTCATGGATGTATTTTTAAAAATGATCTTCCACTCTTTTTTTTTTTTTTTTTTTTGCCAGTCCTGGGCCTTGGACTCAGGGCCTGAGCACTGTCCCTGGCTTCTTCCCGCTCAAGGCTAGCACTCTGCCGCTTGAGCCACAGCACCGCTTCTGGCCGTTTTCTGTATATGTGGTGCTGGGGAATCGAACCTAGGGCCTCGTGTATCCGAGGCAGGCACTCTTGCCACTAGGCCATATCCCCAGCCCAATCTTCCACTCTTAACATGGATTAGTCATATTGGATTTTAAAATTTCACTTCCTAAATTTTTTTTTTTTTTGGCCAGTCCTGGGCCTTGTACTCAGGGCCTGAGCACCATCCCTGGCTTCTTCCCGCTCAAGGCTAGCACTCTGCCACCTGAGCCACAGCGCCCCTTCTGGCCGGTTTTCTGTATATGTGGTGCTGGGGAATCGAACTGAGAGCTTCATGTGTAGGAGGCAAGCGCTCTTGCCACTAGGCCATATTCCCAGCCCCCAATGTACAATTTTTGTTGCATTTCAAATTCAGATTGAAATATGTTTAATGTTATAAAAATCAAAATAAAGATGTTTAAAATGAAAACAACAAAAAAATCTTTATTTCCTCTGACTTGTGGCCTTCATATGAGTCAGCAGGTGGTGTAAATGTAGTCATTATGGCTTCTCTGCCTTTGGCTAAGGTCAAGCGTGGATGTTTCCATCCTTATCAATTAAGCAAATAACTGTGAGGGCTGTCCTGCCCCACTGCAAACCTGTCTGAGTCCTCTGCCAGGTGGCTGAGAGGGTGAAGACAGAGGCAGCTCCAAGCGCATGGACTTCTAGGAATGGTGTAAGGTGAACACAGCAATGGCTTCCTCACCTGACAAGGGAGGGCTGTGATCCCCTGCGCTCTTCCCTTTATAATCTCTGCACACCTTCTAGCAGTCATGATTTCAGCAAGGAAGTGAGTGTGAGCAGGGCAGGAGGACTCTCAACAAGACAGGGGGGGGGGTGGGGCTCAGTGGTAGAGCACATGCTAACATCCCGGCCTTCAGGAAGCAGAATAGGATCACTAGTTCAAGGCCAGCCTGGGCTGATCCAGGAAGGCTCTGTCTTTTTTAAAAACAAAAAACCCTGGAGAATGGGAGGCACGCGCGGGTCAGGAGTTAGAGTCGGGAGAGACAGTGTAGGATGTGCACACGTGTGAAGCCGACTTGAGGGGGTGCTTGGCCCCAAACGGTGACACGTGTGCGCGGAAAGCTTGCTCAGCAAGGCCAACAGAGACCCAGGTGGCCACGATGTCGGGGATGGCCGGGATGCTGAGGGTGGCCGAGCGTGGGGGGGAGGGGTGGCCGGGGCGCGGCGCGGGGGGCGGGAGGTGGCCCACGCCGTTCTCCAGAGGCCTGGGCCCGCGGCGGCCAGCTGGAGGCGCGGGTCTCGCTCCACTGGGCTGACCCGCTTCAGCTGGAGGGGCGTCCGGTGCCGGGCGTGACGTCACGCGGAGACCTGGGGAGGGGCGAGAGAGCGAGCGCCGCCCGCGCCAGCCGCGCCTGGGCCAACCCGGGCTCGTGGCACGCGCCCCGCCTTCACCGGCGCGCGCAGAGCGCGGGTGGGCCGGGACGCAGGGCACGTCGGGCGGCGTAGACAAAGGCGGGCGCGCGCACGTCCTTACGCATGCCTGGGCCGGCACGGCGGGCAGGGCCGGGCCGGGCGGGGGAACCGTCGCCCAGGACTTGGAAGCCGGATCCTCGCGGCCGGTGAGTAGGGACGAGCTGGTCCCCTTGGAGAGGGTCTCCACGGGGACCGGCGCCCGGCGGATGTCCGTGGCCCTCACGCCTCGCCCCGCCCCGTGGCCGGGAGGCTCCGTCCTGGCCGGGTGGAGCTCCGGGCCACCCTCCCGCCGCCGCGGTGCAGCCTCCGCGCCTCCCTTCCATCGCTTCGTCCCCACTGGGCCTGCGCCGCACCGGCCTCCCGCTCGCCATCTGTGGTCGCGCCAGCCCGCCGGCCCCTGCGGTGCGGGTCGTGGGCGGCGAGGGCTCCAGGGTCACGTGGGGGCACCTACGTCTGTGGTCCCCGGTCCCTCACTCCTCGGTTCCCCGAACCGCCTGTCCTCTCATGCCCGCTCCGCGTGGACGTCCCGGTCCCCCGCCTCGGGTCCCCGGACCGCCTGTCCCCTCATCCTCGCTCCCTGGCCTCGGCTTCCCGAATCCCTCAGCCCCGCTCCTCGTGGACGTCCCGGTCCCCGGCCTCGGGCCCCCGGAACCCCGCATCCCCGCTCTCTGGACTCGGTCTCCCGATCGCCTGTCCCTTCACCCCCGCTCCTTGGCCTCGGGCCCCCTTCCCACCCCACGTCCCGGCTGCCCGGCCCGCGTCTTCGCTCTCCATCTCACGTGGAGCTTTAACTTCTGCAGTCGGGAAAAGTTAGGGAAAACCCGTTGGTTCCAGCTTCCCCAACACCGTAACTCAGCCTGGAAATCTGCGGACGGAGTTGGTGTCTGGTTCTTTCTTAACAGGACATTTGCTTAGCATCCTGTTTTGGAGAGTCTGTCTCAACCCCAGGGCAATGGTATGAGAAGTAGTTTACCCACGTCAAAAAGTGTATGGGCAGAATCCTGTAATCCTACCTGCCAGGTGTTCTTTCTGTCTCTGGAAAACATTTTTTCTTTTTGCTTTGTATTGTGGAGAATTTCAGAGTCATACAGAAGTTATAATAGGGTGCCAGCCACACTCATCCAACCTCACCAACTCGCGTTCGGCCCATCCTGTCCCCTCCTTTGGTGTGTCTCAGGGAACTAAACATCAGAGTTTGCCTATGTCTAGTAAAAACTAATTAGAACTTCTTGTTTGTCCCAAATTAATTGATTATTTTTATGGTATTGGCTTTGAAGTCAGCTCCTCACTTGTGTTAGGCAGGGGCTCTACACCTTGAGCTGCTTTGCCAGCCTGTTTTGTGATAGGGTCTCACTTTCTGCCTAGGCCAGCTTGGGCTAAGGTCCTCCCATTCTTTGCCTTCCTCACTGGGATAACAGGTGGGCACTGCTGCACTCAGCCATCAGTTGAGATGGAGATTTACAAACTTCTTCTGTCTGGGCTGGCATCTAACTTCAGTCCTCTTGATCACTTCTCAAGTAGCTGTGATTCTAGGCGTAAGCAATTGCACCTGACCCAAATTTATTTGCACTGTTCTGTAATTCTTTGGGAAAGTGTATGTTTATCCATACCAAACCTTTATGGGCCCCCCTACACATTTTCTTCCTGAAGGAAAGGAACTAAAGTCAGCATTGTGGTCTCCAGTCTCGCTTCAGTATCTGGTACCTGTGGATCTGGACAAGCTTACTAAGCTTCTCTGCACCTTGAATTCAGGTTCAGAAGCTTACGAAGCTTCCCTGCACCCTGAATTCAGGTTCAGAAGGTGACCTGGAAGTTGTCATCCAGGTCAGAAATTTTAACTTGTTTTTTGGTAGCATGATCATTAGAGTACCTTTTTGATCTTTTTAACAATAGTAGACTGGGTTCCAATAAAAGTACATTATGGCTTCATATGATACTAAGGTTTTATTTTGAATTTGAATTTTCTTCCGGAGGCTCTGGGTGGTTCATCATTGACTAAAATGTTATTTATCATGGGACTAGTTTTCATTTGTGCCTCAGTTTTCCTCCCGTTCATAGGAGGCTCTTCTACTTCTCCAAGGAGTTCTATGAACAAGCACATATTTGTATGTAGAGTTTGAGTTTGCATGGGTTCAGGTTATCTGTATGTTGTGACAGTGTCAATTTTCTTTCAGAATGGATTCTCTTGCAAATTTGTAACCAGTGCACACAAAGCTTATAGACTTAGCACAGTTAGTTGTCATGCTCTCATTAGCAGTAAAGACGCAGGTGGTAGTGACTCCGCTCTCTGTGTGTTGTTGTGGGACTAGTGCTGTTGCTGATCTGTCAGCCTTCTAGCCTAACTGTTCAGTACTTCCCACTCAAGAAAATCTCTTGCTCTTTGGAGATGAAGAGGACTGGTGAAGTGTGGACTATACTGCAGGATCTCAGATAACTCAAGCCTGGCTCTGGCAGACCTTTCCTTCGTAACTGTCATTATGCTCATGGGAAGGACTGGATGGAAAAAGCTCCACTCCACGTGTCATGAAAAGTTACATAATAGTGCCTCAGTAGTATGAGTAATGCTTTACAAAGCCTGAGAATGGAATTGGAGACCTTGAAGGAATGTTCTAAGTGCCTGGAGCCCCTGCCCCCTCTTTTTTTCTCTTGTGGTGCTAGGGTTGAACTCTGGGCCTTCTTCTGGCCAGGCAGACAATTCTACACTTAAACCATTTCCCCAGCCCTCATAGCTTTAGTTGTTTCTGTGATAGGGTCCTGCCTCTTTCCCTCTGGGCCAGCCTGAATCTTGATTATCACGTTTATACCTCACATGTAGATAGCACTACCATGTCTAGCTATTAATTGAGATGGGGGTCTTGCTAACTTTTGCCATGGCTGGCTTCAAACCTTGATTTTTGCCAATCTCCTCTCTGAATAAGTAGGATGGCAGGCTTGAGCCATGTTGGCCCAAAATGAAGACATTGTGAACTAAACTAACTTTTTAATTTTTTATTTATTTTAGCTTTTATTGTTAGTTATGGGACTTTAACTCAGGGCCTGTGCACTGTCCCTGAGCTCTTTTGCTCAAAGTAGTACTTGGATCCACAACTCCACTTCTGTTTTTTCTGGTGGTTATTGGAGATAAGTCACGGACTTTTCTGCATAGGCTGGCTTTGAACTATGATCCTCAGATCTCAGCCTCCTAAATTGCTAGGATTACAAGCATATGCCATCGGTGCCCAGCTAACTTTTTTTCTTTTGCTGGTCCTGGGGCCTGAACTCAGAACTTGAGCCCTGTCCCTAAGCTTCGTTTGCTCAAGGCTAGCACTCTACTACTTGAGCCACAGCACCACTTCCACCTTTTTCTGTTTATGTGGCAGTGAGGAATCAAACCTAGGGCTTCATGCATGCTAGGCAAGCACTCTACTGCTAAGCTACATTGCTAGCTAGCCCCAGCTTTATTTTTGATGATACTAGGATTTTTTTTGCCAGTCCTGGGCCTTGGACTCAGGGCCTGAGCACTGTCCCTGGCTTCCTTTTACTCAAGGCTAGCATTCTACTACGTGAGCCACAGCACCACTTCTGGCTTTTTTCGTTTAAGTGGTGCTGAGGAATTGAACCCAGGGCTTCTTGCATGCAAGGCAAGCACTCTACCACTAAGCCATATTCCCAGCCCCATCCATGTGTGTGTATATATTACATATGCATATATATATACACATTTTTTTTTGTCAGTAATAGGATTTGAAATCACGATTGCTAGCCAGGTGCTATACCACTTGAGCCATGCCCTTTTTTACTTTATTCGTCAAATAAGATTTACATTTTTGCTCAGAGCTAACCTCGGCCTGCAGTCAGTCCTCTTACCTCCTATACCTGTAGCTAGGGTTCTATTATGTGCTATCATACATCCTTGTTCACTGAGATGGGATTGAAATAATTTTTCTTCCTGGGCTTCCCCTCAGTCTTTACCTCCCGAGTATATAGTTGTGAACCACTGAGCCCAACCAAACACTTGAATTTGTGGTGGTTTGGGAGGGCTTTTGTTTTGCAATGCTGGAGATGGAACCCAGGGCCTTGTGCATGCTAGACAAGTGCTGTACATTCCTTGCCTTTTTTTAAAAAAAACTAATATATTCCATCCTTCAAAAAGAAAAGACATGATTTTAATATTCCTTAACAGTATGGTAGAAAAGTAGTCAGACTTCCATGTTAATTCAGTCATATACTCTAGAACAGACTTGATGGTGTGAGTATTGGGTGAGGTGTTTTGTTTCTTTTTTTCTTTCCCCTTCATCCACGCTCCCAGGCCTGGAGCTTGAACTCAGGGCCTGGGTGCTATCCCTGAACTTCTTTTGCTCAAGGCTAGCACTCTCTCATTTGAGCCACAGCTCCACTTCTGGCATTTTTGGTAGTTTTTAAGAGTCTTGCAGACTTTCCTGCCTGGGCTGGCTTTGAACCTCGATCCTCAGATCTCAGCTTCCTGAATAGCTAGAATTACAGGCATAGTCTCCAGAATCTGGCTGCTGTTGTTTTTTCCTAAAGCAGGACTTGAATTTGGTACTTGACTCTTTCGCTCATTGGCTAATACTTTACCAACTGAGCCATGCCTCCAACCGCTATTTCATTTTCAATACTGGGGCTTGAATTCTGGTCTTCATGCTCGACTTTCTTGTTACAACTAGTGCTCTGAGCCACATCCTCCAGCATTTTACTGGTTAAATGGACAAGAGTCTTACAGGCTTCTCTATCCTGTCCAGCTTTGACCTCTGCCCCAGGTCATAGTTTCCTGAGTAGCCAGGATTACAGTTGTGGGCCACTGGTGCCTGGCTCTTCTTTCTCTCTTTTTTTTTTTTTTTTTAACATTCTCACTTTTCAAGGGTTTTGACGCAAGCTGGCCACAGGTCAGGGAACCAAACACAACACGTAGGCTGGAAGCAAATGAATGTGGCCTACCTTATTTTTCATTTTCTTGAGGCATAGTCTCCTTGTGTTGGCCAGGCTGGCCTAGAACTCAATATCTTCTTACTTTAGCCTCCTGACTGCTAGAATTGCAGCTGTGTAACACCATATCTAATCTAAAAAAAAATTAAGTAAAGGGCTGGGAATATGGCCCTGGGTTTGATTCCTCAGCACCACATATATAGAAAAGGCCAGAAGTGGTGCTGTGGCTCAAGTGGTAGAGTGCTAGCCTTGAGCAAGCCAGACACAGTGCTCAGGCCCTGACTTGAAGTCCCAGGACTGGCAAAAAAATTTAAGTAAAAGAAATGGGTGGAAATAATTTTGTTAATTTATCTTAACTGAACTTATCACGTCAATATGTAATCTTTTTTTCTACTTAGTACTGGGAATTAAACTCAGTTCTAGGCATGCTAAGTAAGTGCTCTACCTCTCAAACCCTACACTCCTTCCTCCTGCCCTTTTTGTATTATAGATGTTTTTTTGTTTTGTGGATACTGAGGCTTGAACTTAGGGCCTCCGTGCTGTCTCTGATCCTTTTTGTTTAGGCACTCTATCAGGCTCTACTTCCAGCTTTCTTTTTTTTTTTTTTTGGCCTGATCTGTCTCTGAACAAAGATCCTCAGATTTCAGTTTTCTGAGTAGCTAGGATTATAGGCATGAGCCATTGGTAATGGACTTGTTTGTGTTTTTTGTTGTTGTTGTTGTTTGTTGCTGGTCCTGGGGCTTTAACTCAGGGCCTGGGTGCTGTTCCTGGGCTTTTTTTGTCCAAAGCTAGTGCTCTACCACTTGAGCCATAGCTCTATTTTAGGGTATGTGTGTGTAAGTAATTGGAGATTGGAGTCTCACAGACTTTCCTGCTCAGACATGATCTTCAGATCTCAGGCTCCTGAGTAGTTAGGATTACAGGTGTGAGCCACCAGGATTTTACTGAATTTTTTTTTTGAGTCCTGGTGCTTGAACTCAGGGCCTGAGCACTGTTCCTCACTTCTTTTTGCTCAAGACTAGCACTCTACTACTTGAGCCACAGAGCCACTTCCAGCTTTTTCTTTTTATATGGTGCTGAGGAATCGAACCCAGGCCTTCATGCATGCTAGGCAAGCACTCTACCACTAGGCCACATTCCCAGCCATGTTGTATTGTTTTTGAAACAAGGTTTTGTGGTTAACGCTATCGAGACTGGCTGGCTTCCAACTCATGACCTTTCTGCTTCTGCTTCCCAGGAGCTGGATTATAGGTGAGCATCACCATGCCTACCTTATGATAAAAATGAAGTCATTGAACTCCAGACTATATATTTCTTGTACATTTCCAATGTCCCAGGGTCATGGTGTTGGTGGCTGCTCTGTTGGGCAACACAGCATCAGAGTCAGCAGAACATAGAGAGAAGGGAGCATTTTACTTTGCTTAGTGACTTAAGTTCTGAGATGAGGCTTTATAGTTGTGGTCATTGTTTTGTTTGTGCATTACTGTGATATTTTAGTGATTTTTCTTTGCACAGCTAGGATTATTTTGAGTTTGTAGAGATCAACAAATTTGATGTCATGCATTTTTGCGTTTGTGATGTCTCCTCTGTCTCTGTGGAATGGTGGTTTTATTGTTTTCTTCAGCTTGTTTGATCTTTTTTGTTGGTCAGTCATGGGTCTTGAACTTCAGGGCCTGGGTATTGTCCCTGAGCTCTTCAGCTAAAGGCTAGCACTCTACTACTTGAGCTACAGTGCCGCTTCCGGTTTTCTTGTCATTAATTGGAGATAAGAGTTTCATGGATGTTCCTACCCAGCCTGGCTTTGAACCTCAATCCTCAGATCTCAGCCTCCTGAGTAGCTAGGATTACAGGCATGAGCCACTGGTGCTCAGCTTTCTTTTGATCATTTTTGAGAGCATAATTCATTAGTAATTCTTTGCTGTTTTAACTAAGTCCAGAACCAAAGGGCAAAACTGTTAAAAAAAAATGGTCAGTAAGAGCAGGGGGCTAGTGGCTCACAGCTATAATCCTAACTACTCAGGTAGCTAGAATTAGAGAATCAAGGTTCAAAGCCAGCTCAGGCAGAAAAATCTGAGTGATTTCATCTCGTTAACCAGCAAGGAGCGAGGCTTATGTGGAGGTATACCTGCCAGGCAAGCAAGCCGAGTAAGCACAAGGCTCCGAGCTCAAATTGTGCTACAGCCAGAAAAGCAGAGGCTGCACCAGTCAGTAATAAATCCAACACTTAAACAGCATAGTAAATAGGCAAATAAACAATGAGCAAAAGAAGATGCGGATACTTTACTAAAGAAGGCATGTGGATGCTAAGCATGAAAAAAAGTGTTTGATATCATTCTCATTAAGGAAAAGCAACTCAGAATTATTAGATCCCATTTCACAGACATTAGTATGCCTAAAATGGAAAAGGCAGTCTTATCAGGTGTTGAAGAGGATGTAGAGAAAATGGAACTTCGTGCACTGCTGGAATTCAGAATGGTGCAAACAGCAGGAAGAAAGGTGGCTCATGCCTGTATCCTAGGTACTTGAGAGGTAGAGCCTCTGAGGATCCCAGTTCAAGGCAGCCCCTGCTAGAAGTTTGAGATCCTGTCTTACCCAAAGAAAAGGTAGGGAGGATGGCCCAGCTCCTCAGAAAGGGTAAGTGGAGTTGAGGTTCAGGACAGCCTGGGCATACATACATACAAGACCATATTCCCAAAATAAATAGCGCAAAAAGAGCTGGAGAAGCTGCCTGCCTAGTGTGGGCAAGGCTCTGCTTTTAAACCATGTATTGCCACTCACCTCTTCCCATCTCTCCCTATTTAAAAGAGTTATTCAGGCCAGATGCTGGTGGCTCATATGTATAACCAATTCTAGCTACTCAGGAGGATGAGACCTGAGGGTTGTGGTTCAGTCAGGCCAGGCAGGAAAGCCCATGTACTCTTATCTCCAATTAATCACCAAGAAAGCTGGAAGTAGGGCAGCGGCTTAAGGAGTAGAGTGCTAGCCTTGAGCAAAAGCAGCTCAGGGACAGTGTCTAGGCCTGAGTTCAAACCCCAGGATCAACACACACACACACACACACACACACACACACACACACACACACATACACGAGTTATTTTGATTCACCAAAATTTGGGCATACACCTATTTTAGAATTAGTTATTCCTCTCTAAAGTACTATTTATCTATATGAAAGGATATATCCATAAACAATTGTGGGTAGCAGCTTTCTTTGTACTAGACCCAAACTAGGACAACTTAACTGCTTATTAATAAATGAGTGCATAAACATTTTGCTGTTTGTCTAAGAGAATACTACCCAGCAACAAAAAGGAATGAAATACTGATAAGTGCAGCAACATGATTATCAAAATTACACTGAGCAAAATAAACCTGATGGTAAGTTGTTGCTTTTTTTTTTAAGAAAAAGCCACTTTAAGAAAAAGGAACTTTCTTTTAATTACATATTTAACACTCAAATATAGAAGTACTTATTTCCAAATAGAATTTTCAGAGCAGTATTGAGATTGGCATTGAAATCAATACCTTTGTCTTAGAGCCCCCAAAACCCAATTTTCTATTTTGATTTTTCTTAGTGTGGGATGGGGCTTCGAGCCTTTTTGCATGAGAATATGCAAGTATTCTTCTCAGTGGGAACTCGGTTGTTAGCCCAGCTCCTGTGCTTTTGAGATAAAGACTCACCAGATAGTCCACAGTGGCTTCAAACATGAGAATCTGCCTGCATCTGCCTCCCATGGATTACAGATGTGTACCACCATTCCTGGTACAAATCGCTGTTCTTAGTTCTTAAACTGATAGTGTTAAGCATCCGAATGTCTTGTGTCTTTGTTACCCACCCAGCTTCCAGATACTGTTAAAATTATTTGGCATAAAGATACTGTACTGTGCTCATTTATCCAGAACTAACTTAAGTCAGGTCAGAATGACCTTAGATAAGACCAAGACCCTGACAACTGACCACATTCTTCATCTAGTGAATTGAGGCATTTTTGGGCCGTTGTATTCTGGCTTTTCTTGAGTGCTTTGTTTTGTTCAGGATTGATGTCATCTGTGTATATATTCAGGAACTTCAGGTTCTCTTTGCCCTAGTAGCTGAGTGCTACTTTGTCCCTTTGTAAAAATTATGCACTGTTTCTACAGAGCAGCATCCATCTATCGAGCAGTTTCCTGTCCTTCATTGCTCCTGATACATTTGGCATTAAACCAGCCCAGCACACATTTCTTTTATGTCTGGCATGCATGTTGGCTTACCATCTCATCAGAAATGGACATCTGATGGGTCTAGTCTTGACAGAGTAAACTAAGAATGATGGTGGCTTTTCTTTAAAGTATAACCCACCCTAAAGCCAGCTGGGAAACAAATGATCTCAAGACTGGGAATCAGATCTAAGCCAGACCCTCAGCTTTACTGGTATTCTATAATGTCTCAGTTATTCAACCCTTCCAAAACTCAGCTATAAAATAAAGAGGCTGGAGTAGAATTTTCAGTGGTCAGTTAATAACCATGAGGTTTGAACATTTTTTCTAAGTACCACTGTGATAGCTTGTCTGCATTATCATATTCAGTCTTCATGAGAATCCGTAGGATATATACTGCCCCACTTTTCATCTATGAGAAAGCTGAAGCATGCAGTTAGAAAGTAATGGAGACTGGTTTTGCATGAAGCTCGTCTTGCTCCTGTGTGTTTAACTGTTGTATGTCATTGCTTTCTTGACATGCCACAGTGTTTTGTTTGCTTGGTTGGTTCCAGGCCTGGAACTCTGGAGCACAATTCATGATCCGACTTCCAAATTCATATTACTCCTGCCTCAGCCTCCTTCGGGCTTTACAACTTTTAAGTAAACATACATAGATAAATATCTTGTTTGGGAAAGCAGTTTAAAAGACACAAATGTGTTCTAATCTCAATAGTGAATCTGGCCACCCTACAGAATCTTGATATAGGTAAATATTCTAAACAGCTTGTTACTATCATTCCTTTTCCAAGGCTGGCGATCAGTTCCAATTCAGTACTCAACCACTGAGCAACACTCCTAACTCTTGACTGTTTTTATAAACATTCTCAAGGTTTCCTTTTTAAAAAGCTTTATTGAGATTCAGTTCTCGTAGTATACATCTTACCCACCTAAAGTACAGTTCAGATATAGTTGCTTTTGTGTGTGGGCTTAAATTCAGGGGCTGGGCACTGTCCTTGAGAGCCACAGCTCCACTTCCAGCTTTTATTTATTTGTTCATTTGTTTATTTGTAGTGTATTGGAGCTAGGGGTCTAAGGACTTTACCTGCTAAGGCTGGGTTCGAACTGTGATCCTCATATCTCAGCCTCCTGAGTAGTTAGGATTGCAGGCGTGAGCCACTGGTGCTTGGCCCTCAACCAGTTTTAAATGATCTCATCACCTTAGGAAGAAGCCACCTCCTTTTGCTTTCCCTACCAGTATCTCCACTCTCACAGCCTTGAGTGGCCACTGATCTACTTTCTGTCTCTAGATTTGTCACTTGCACATAGATGGAGTCATATAATTTGGTTTTCTTAGTGTGATGTCTGGAAGACTCATCCATGTGTAATGTGTCTTACACATTCTGTTTTATGTCAAACTTGTATTATTGTTCATAGAGTGGACATTTTGGTTGTTTTCATCTTTGGGGTAGTCTGAATAATGCAGCTAAGTATTCATATACAGATTTTTGGGTATAGTTTTGTATCTTTGGGGTATATAAATTGCTAGGTCACATGATAACTGTTTCACTATTTTCCCAAGGTAACTGAACTATCTTACCCCACCAGTGTATTTTTTTGCTAGCAATATTTAAGGCATTTGCATGCTTCTGGAGGAGATGCAGTACAACAGTCCTCCTTCTTCCTCTCCTTTTTCTCTTCCTCCTTTCAGGGCTGGGGATGTAGCTCACTGACCCAGTACTTAGCTTAGCTGTGCCCCTGGGTTCACTTTCCAGTTCAGCAGTGAAAGACACTGATCAAACAATCCCAGCAGGGGATGGTGGTACATGCTTGTAGTCACAGCACTGGAGAGGTTTGAGGCAAGATGATCAAAAGTTCCAGCCCAAGCTGGGCCCCGGTGGCTCACGTCTGTAATCCTAGCTAGACTGAGATCTTAGGACAACAGTTCAAAGCCAGCCTGGGAAAGGAATTCTGTGAGCCTCTCATCTCCAATAAAACTACTTAGAAAAGGCCAGAAGTAGGGCTGGGAAGGTAGCTTGGTGGTTGAGTGCTTGCCTAGTATGCATGAAGCCCTGGGCCAGCACCCAGACCCCGAGTTCAAGTCCTAGGACCAACAAAAAAGAAAAAGAAGTTGTTCCAGGCCAACCTGGACTACTAATAAAATCCTGTCTTAAAAATAAAAACGGGGGGCTGGGATGTAGCTCAGTGGCAAAGTGCTTGCCTAGCAAATGCTAGGTTCAGTCCCCAGAACCTCCCCTGAAAAATAAAGATTAAGAAAAATTAAAATGGGCTGGGAATATGGCTTAGTGCTAGATTGCTTGCCTAGCATACATGAAGCTCTGGGTTCGATTCCTCAGCACCACATAAACAGAAAAAGCCAGAAGTGGTGCTGTGGCTCAAGTGGTAGAGAGTTAACCTTGAGCAAAAAGAAGCCAGGGACAGTGCTTAGGTCCTGAGTCCAAGCCCCAGGACTGGCAAATAAAAAATACATAAATAAATGAAAACAAAACAAAATTTCCCAGTTAATAATGTAACTAGTGTTAGAGCTCCTGTCTAGCAAGCTTGAGCCTCTGAGTTCAAGCCCAGAGCCACCAAACTAAGCCATGTTGGTGGTGCTTTAGTACAGGGTTTCTTAGCCTTGGCCCTGTAGACCCTGGGGTCAGGCAATAACTTTCTATTTGTCAGGGGCAGGAGGGGGAGTGGCTGTCCTGTGCCTTACAGAATGCTTAGCGTCATCCCAGTCTTCTGTGACTGGATGCCAGTAGCACTTTCAGTCCAGGTTTTAGTACCCAGAAATATCTGCAGACATTGCTAAATGTTCCCAAGGAGATCAAAACTCACCCCCGGTCACTGTTTTAATTTATTCTAACAAGGATACATTTCTTTTTTTTTCTTTATTGAGATACTGCATAAATTTCACAGTACATGTTTTTACCTTCACAATGATGGACATCACCATTCTAATGGACAAATCATGTTGAGCCAGACAAGCCTAGAACATAGAAACCAATGGCGCGTGGTCTCCCTGATATGTGGATGTTAGAAATAAATAACAAAGAGACATGACAAACAAAGCAGGACCCTAGGTACCAATTCACAGGGAGACCAAAACTTGGGAGAAATAGTCTTAAGAGAATTTAAAGGACCCTATACCCTTTATCTCACACAAGGTATATACATGTGCACATCTGAAAGAAGCTAGGAGGAAGGCACAGAATGAGTGGAAAATGGGAGAAAATGGGGGAAAGGTCATGACAGCTGCAATGGACACTGATGAGAACAAACTAAGCAACTCAAGGGCAGCAAGGAGGAACTAGAACAAAGCATGTTGAGCAAGATAAGCCTAGAACAGAGAGACAAATGACGCATCTCCCTGATTTGAGGGTGTTAGATTTAAAACGCAACAAGATAGGACAAAGTTAACAGGACCCAAGATATTAATACACAGTGAGACCAAAAGAGAACAGTCTATGGAGAAAGGAACCATGTAGTTAGACCCAAGCACCTCTTCATATGTACACAAAATAATATACAGATTGAAAAGAACTCCAAAGATAAGGAAACAAAGGACCCCTTCTGAATTTGTCTTATCTTTTTTAGATGACTCTATTCTTTACCTCATATGTGGTATATATGCACATCTGATGGAAACTGGGAAAAGGGCACAGAATGAGTGGAAAATAGATGAAAAATATAGCAGTGTGGTCCATCAGCTGCACTGGACATTGATGAAAGTGAACTAAGCAACTCAAGGGCCATAATGGGAGAGAGGAACTGATTGAGAAAGAGGGAACAGCTGATACTAAGCAGAAGGAAAGAAATGTACACATCACCTGTTCTGGAACAAATAGTTTTATTGTTAATGTTCATAGAGTTCATAAGCCTGGTAGATTAGAATGATTTTATCATTTCTAATAGCTGTGTAAAATTGCATTGTATATAGGTACCACATTTTTTGGATCCATTCCTCCGTAGTGGGGCATGTGGGTTGTTTCCATATCTTGGCTGTTGTGAACAGTGCAGCAATGAACATGGAGGTACAGGTGTCCTTGTCTGTATCCTGGATCCTACTGCTTAGGGTATAAGCCTAGGAGTGGTATGGCTAGGACGTAGGGCATGTCTATGTTTAGTTTTTTGAGGACTACAGACTGCTTTCCAGAGTGGTATACTAGTTTACATTCCCACTAGCAGTGCAGTAGGGTTCTTCTTTCTCTGCATCCCCTTCAGCATTTGTTGTTGACTGAATTCAGAATATAGGCCATTTTGACTGGGGTAAGGTGGTATCTCAGGGCTGTTTTTATTTCCATTCCTTTACAGCCAGGGATGATGAACATTTCCTCATGTGTTTCTTCTTCTGAGAAGTCTCTCTTTAGCTCCCTTGCCCATTTTAGTGATTGGTTTATTAGGGTTAGGAGGGATTTGTTTCTTGAGTTCCCTGTATATGATGGATATTAGGCCTTTGTCTGATGCATTACTGGTGAATATCTTTTCCCCTTTGGTTGTCTGTCTTTCTAGTTTAGTAGCAACATCTTTAGCTGTGCAGAAACTTTTTATTTTGAGGTAGTCCCATTTGTCAAGTCTCTCCAGTCTGTTGTGCCCCTGTGACTGTTCGGGAAGTTCCTGCCTGTGCCTGTAAAATCTAGTGGCTCTCTTACTCAGTCCTGCAGTACTTTTAGAGTTTCGGGTCAGATGTTGAGGTCTTTAATAAATTTTGAGTTGATGTTAGTGCATGGTGACAGACCTGGATCTACTTTTAGTTTTCCGCATGTGGCTGCCCAGTTTTCCCAGTACCAATAGTTGAAGAGGCTATGTTTTTTCCATTGTATGTCTTTGGCTCCTTTGTGAAATATCACCTGACAGTAAGTATGTGGTTTTATTTCTGGGTCTTCTGATCTATTTATTCCACTGATCTTCGGGTCTGTTTTTGTGCCAATATCAAACTGTTTTTGTTATGATGGCTCTGTAATGGAGCTTGAAATTTGGTATTGTTATACTGCCTGTATATTTTTTTTGCCAGGCCTGGGGCTTGAACTCAGGGCCTGAGCACTGTCCCTGGCTTCTTTTTGCTCAAAGCTAGCACTCTACCACTTGAGCCACAGCACCACTTCTGGCTTTTTCTATATATGTGGTGCTGAGGAATCAAACCCATGGCTTCATGTATATGAGGCAAGCACTCTATCACTAGGCCATATTCCCAGCCCCCTGCATTGCTTCTTTTGCCTAGAATTGTTTTGGCGGTTCTAAGTCTTTTGTTGTTCCATATGAATTTTTGAATTGTTTTCTGTATTTCAGTAAAGAATGTCATTGGGATTTTGATGGGGATTGCGTTGAATTTGTATCATTTTTGGCAGTTTGGCCATTTTCACAATATTGATTCTACCTGTCTATGAGCATGGAAGGTCTTTCCATTTCCTGGTGTCCTCTTTGATTTCTCTCTTTAGATTTTTATGGTTTTCACTAAATAGATCCTTTACACCTTTGGTTAGGTTAATTCCTAGATAGTTTATTCTTTTTGAGGCTATTGCAAATGGGGTTGGTTGTTTTCATGGTTTCCCTTTCGGCTTCTACACTGTTGGCATATGGAAAGGCTATTGATTTTTGTGGGTTAATTCTGTATCCTGATACTTTGCCAAAATGGTTTATTAGTTCTAGGAGTTTGGGAGCAGAGTTTTTTTGGTCATTCAAGTATAAGATCATGTCATCTGCTGTTAGGGTTGTTAAATTCGCCGGGCTTAGCTTTATTCCTTCCCAACACGTGGGGAAGAATCCTGGGCTTGTCTGTCTATTAGGCGGGGGATCCATACCAACTCTCTCACGCCCCCTCCGGCCGGTAGGGTAACGGGCACAGGAATGGGGTCCCAGGTTTAGCTTTGGGTCGCGTGTGGGTGCGAGACCTGCATACTCTTTACCCCAAGGAAGACACGAGCGCGTGAGATCTCGGAGACGTCTCTGGGACGTTCTGTCTTTATTCAAATGAGAAGCAGCAGATATACCCCAGACGCGGGTACAGGGAAAGGGAGAACATATTGGGCACGAGAGGTGTCCATCAAATGATGTCAGGGGACCTCCCTCGGAGGCGGAGCCCCAGCCCCCCAAGGATGGGGTTTCTGGGGTGTTCTCCATTACACGTGCTGCCCCAGGAGCAGAGCCTTCTCTTCCTGCCAGGGGCAGGCCAAGGTCAACTGTGGCCCCTTAAAGGCACAGCTGACCCCAACAATCTGCACATAGAGATAATTTAATTTCTTCTTTCCCTATGTGGATCCCTTTAGTGTCCTTTCCTTGCCTTATTGCTCTGACTAAGGATTCCATAAATATATTGAAAAGGAGTGGAATGAGTGGACATCCTTGTCTTGTTTCTGATTTTAGGGGAAATGGTTTTAGTTTTTACCCATTTAGTATGATATTGTCTGTTGGTCTGTCATATATAGCTTTTATTGTTTTAAAGAATGTTCCTTCTATTCCTAATTTTCTCCAGAGCTTTTAATGTGGGTGGATGTTGTATTTTTTGAAATTTTTGTCTTTATTGAAAAGGTGTTGGGGGGGTTACAGTTAATATAAGTAAGGTAATGATTACATTTGTTTTTAGACAATGTTACCCCATCCTTCATTTTCTCCTGCTTAGCCCTCCCTACTCCCCTCTCCCTGCCCCAAGTTGTAAGGTTGGTATCCAATCTGTTGTTAAGTGAGTGTCATTGTTGTATTAGTTCATCCTTTGCCCTGCTGTTTGTGTGATTCCCTTTCCCTTCCCCTGGTCGAATAAACTTAGAAACAAGACACAAGGTACAGAAAATTAAGAGATGAAACTTATAAAAAGGCTAAAAATTAAAAAGCATAAATTAAAAAAACTACATATAGTAGTACATATTAAGAACCTCTTGTTTCCATATTTTGGAGTTCATGTTGGTCCACTTCATTATATATGATCCTATGTATAAGCAATTGGGTTGTTAAGAACACCTGTTGAGAATATCATAGACCTATTCTAGTTCTTATAAATGAGAGAAACCAGGCAACCTACTTTTCTTTGAGTTTGGCATACTTCACTTAATATAATTTCTTCCAAGTTTTTCCATTTCCTTATGAATGGGGCAATGTCATTCTTTCTGATGGAGTCACAGAACTCCATTGTGTATATATACCACATCTTCTTGATCCATTCATCTACTATGGGGCATCTGGGTTGGCTCCATATCTTAGCTGTGGTAAACAGTGCTACAGTGCACATGGTTGTGCTGGTAACTTTACTATGGCCTTGTTTGTAGACATTTGGGTAAATGCCCAGGAGTGGGATTGCTGGATCATATGGGAGCTCTATGTTTAGTCTTTTGAGGAACCTTCATACTGCTTTCCAGAGTGGTTGTACCAGTTTGTAGTCTCATTAGCAGTGTAGTAGTGTTCCCCTTTGTCTGCATCCCTGACAGCATCATTTGTTAGATTTCTTGATCATGGCCATTCTAACTGGGGTGAGGTGGAATCTCAATGTTTTCATTTGAATTTCATTTATGGTCAGAAATGTTGAGCATTGAGATTCCTCAGAAGGCTAAACATAGAGCTCCCCTATGACCCAGCAGCTCCACTTTTGGATATCTATCCAAAAGATCACAAGCAAAATCACACTAAAGCCACCAGCACAACAATGTTCATCACAGCACAATTTGTCATAGCTAGAATCTGGAACCAACCCAGATGCCCCTCAGTAGAAGAATGGATCAGGAAAATGTGGTACATATACACAATGGAATTTTATGCCTTTATCAGAAAGAATGACATTGCCTCATTTGTAAGGAAATGGAAGGACTTGGAAAAAATTATACTAAGTGAAGTGAGCGAGACCCAAAGAAACATGGACTCTATGGTCTCCCTCATAGGGAATAATTAGCACAGGTTTAGGCAAGTCACAGCAGAGGATCACAAGAGCCCAGTAACTATACCCTTATGAACACATAAGATGATGCTAAGTGAAATGAACTCCATGTTATGGAAACAATTGTTATATCACTGTTGTAACTACTTTCAACGTGCTATGTGTAACTGTAGCTTCTATTACTGATGATCTTCTTGTATCCCCTTCCTGTGGTTGTACCTATACTTTCTCTGTATCTAATCTGAGTATATTGGAAACCGTGTATACTGGTATTAGAACTAGGATATTGAAAGGCAATACCAAAATCGAAAGACACAGGGTAAAAAAAGATAAACAACTACGAAAGCAATACTTGCAAAACTGTTTGGTGTAAATGAACTGAACAACTCATGGGGGGGAAAGGGAAAGGAGGAAGCGGGAGGGGGGAATGAGGGACAAGGTAACAAACAGTACAAGAAATGTATCCAGTGCCTAACGTATGAATCTGTAACCTCTCTGTACATCAGTTTGATAATAAAAATTTAAAAAAAAGAAATGTTGAGCATTTCTTCATATATCTCTTAGCTATTCATATTTCTTCTTCAGAGAAGTCTCTCTTTAAGTCTTTAGTCCACTTGTTAATGGGGTGGTTGTTTCTTTGGAGGTTTGTTTTTAGGGTACTTAATTTCTTGAGCTGTAAGTATATTTTAGATATAAGGCCCTTGTCTGTTGTATAGCTAATGAAGATCTTCTCCCAGTCTGTGGGCTTTCTATGTATCTTGCTAGCTATGTCTTTTGCTGTGCAGAAACTCTGAAGTTCAATGCAGTCCCATTTGTCCAGCTTTTCTTTGATTTGCTGTGTTTCTGGATCTTTATTGAGAAAATTTCAACCTGTGCCAAGGAGCCCTTAGTGTTTCACTTATTCCTTCCTGTAATATTTTCAGGGATGGATCGTATATTTTCTCGAAGGCTTTTTCTGTGTCATTGAGATAACCATGTGGTTTTTTACCTTGACTGTGTTAACGTGGTGAATTACATCTGTTGATTTGCATATGCTAAACCAGCCTTGCATCTGTGGCATGAAGCCTACTTGGTCATAATGTATAACTTTTAAAAAATCTGCTTCTGGATTCTGTTGGTTAATATTTTATTGAGGAGCTTTGCATTTGTGTTCATCAGAGAGATTGGTCTGTAATTGTCTTTCTTTGTTGGATCCTTGCCTGGTTTGGGGGTGAGTATGATACTGGCTTCATAGAATGAGTTTGGGATTGCTCCCTCTGCTTCTATTTCACAGAAGAGCTTGAGGAGTATGGGTATTAGTTTCTCTTTAAAAGTTATATGGAATTCGTGGTGAATCTATCTGGGCCTGGGCTTTTTCTTATTGGAAGACTTTTCATTACTTCCTCTATCTCATTAGAAGGATAAATTTCTATAGATGGAATTGCTGGATCCAACATATGTACATTAAAAAATTTAAGGCAATTGCTAAATTGTTTTTCATAGAAATTGCAACATTTTATACTCCAACCAGCAGCATTTGGTGGCATTTTCTCATTCTAACCAATATAGTGGTTTATTAAAAAACATATTTTGAGCTGGACATTGGTGACTCATGCCTATTATCTAGCAACTCAGAGGCTGAGATCTGAAGATTGTGTTTCAAAGCCAGCCTAAGGCAGGCCTAATTAACCAGCAAAAAGCCAGATGTAAAGGAGTAGCTCAAGTGGTAGAATGCCAGCCTTGAGCAAGAAAGCAAAGGGAGAGCCTGAGGCCCTAAGTTGAAGCCTAGTGTTGGTACAAAAAACAAACGATAGTACAAGGGATTGAACTCAGGATGTTACACTTACTAGGCAAATACATACTCAATCACTTGAGCCGTGCCCTAAGTCTAGCTATCCTTTATAAATTGAGCCCTTACTGCTCTCAGAGCATGTAGGTTTTTAGCTTGTTGATTTTTGTGGCCAAAAATACTTCAAAATACTTTTATTTCTGAACTTTAATTTTTTGTTGCCTCAGCTAAAGGTAATTCTCTGGGTCTCTTTGGATTCTGATGGAATGTTAATATGCACCATATGTTGGGATGTAATATGTGGCACTCCGTATGCTTTTAAAATGCATCTATTGAGCTAGGGATGTAGCTCAGTGGTAGAGTGCTTTCCTGGCATGCCCAAGGCCCATATTCCATCACCTGTACTATTAAAAAAACAAACAAACAAAAAACCAAGTGTGCATCTGTCACTGTGTTGTCTAAATATCTGTCTTTGTCTATCTGTCTGCCTAATCTATGTATCTGTTGTGAATTCAGAGTCTTGCTCTTGTTGGTCAGATGTTCTACTATTTGAGCCATACTTCCAGCCCCTTTTGATTTAGTTATTTTTCACATAGGGTCTCAACGTTCTGCCCAGGGCTCTGTAGCTTGCACTGCCATGCCAGCTCATTCATTGGGAGGATGTCTTCCTAATTTTTTTTAGCTAAGGTGACCTCAAACAGCAATCCTTTTGTGTCTTAGCCTCCTAAGTAGGTTACAGGTGTGAGCTATTGCTTCTGGCTTTTAAGCATTTATTTTTAATAAAAGAATACTTTTGAGTAGGCATATGTTATCTCTAGCATAATCTGGCAGTCACAGCCTCCTGAGTTTGAATATGTCAGAGAGCTACTTAAAGAGGTTTGGTTCTGCAATTAGGAGTCATAAGCATCCTGCCACATACTTCAGACTGGATCAGACCTGGTGTAGAGGCTCTGATTTCAACTAAGCTCCCTGTACCCTTTTTTCCAAGACTCCTTCCTTTTACTTTTGAACTACCATGAAACATTTGAAATGTTCATTTACCTGATTCTTCTCTCAGGCATATCTATTCAGCACTAAATATATAACCCCTCTCATAATTGGCTGGCATATACTATGTTAATTATGAACTAGTCACTCTAAGAACTGAGGCCACTCCGATGTCTAAAGGCCCAGAATTGCCATTCAGGGAGTTGGGATCTGTTATCCTCCTAGGCTAATGCCATCTTCCTGACAGTCTCAGAACTAGTTGGTTCTCGTGTGTTTTGTCTGGTATAGTTTAGCTATTGGGGGGACTTTGATCCAAATGGTTTTCACTATGGTGGCTGGATTCCAACTTGAGGAGGTTGAAGGTAGGTAAATTTTCCTGTGAATTAATGGCTGCTCCACCTCAACTCCTTGGAGGTAATGATTACATTTTCTTCAAGCAAAGTGATATTCTCTCCTAAATGAGCAGTTTTCTAGAAATCATGGTTCTGGATGAATTCTGATGTGAGCAGCTCTAGTATTGCCAGTCGTCATAGTCTTTTGGGGGTGGGGAGTGGGCTGCTTCAGGGCTCAAGACACCAGGTAGCTCCGTCTGTAATGAGTTTTCTACTAAGCCCTCAAGATGTTTGGACAGTTGTTTGATAATTGCCATTCACTTTCTGTTGCTCTTCTTCTAAGAATTTATGTGCAGCTTGGTATTGGCAAGGTAACCAGTCTGGCTGGTTCACTTTTGTCTGAGCAGGAGGCTGGCACTCATAAACAGGCACTCAGCAGGTGGGGCAGGCCACCAGGGGAGAGGTCACCACCCCTCTGAGGGAGGTGATGATTTGGCTCACAGGACAGCAAACCATTCTTGTAAAGATTCAGATAGTAAATATCTCGGGCTTTGCAGGCCACAGTCCCACATATCCTTTTCTTTTTTATGTATCTTTCAAGAACCTTTAGATCAGACAATATCAAGATCTGGTCCTCAGGCTGTGGTTTGCCAACATCTGAACTAAGTGAAGAAATGAGCTTGTTGCTACATGTGTTTAATGTTTCAGGGACATGAACCCAGAATAACCTTGGGAATTCTCCATTAATTTTGATCCAAAAAAGAGTGATCCAAACTTTGGCTTAGGGGGTCATATTTGGTAAGTGACAGTCCCGTTGGGCCTGTGTAATTCAAGGTAACCTTGGTGAGTAGGACAGAGGGTTCTTGTCCCTTCCCCATAGGGATGCTGGCCAAGGGGAGCAGACTGTGGCTAGAGTTAGGGTGGACCTGACGGATGCCTGACACACAGTGAGGCAGGTGGCTTTGGAGATTGGGTTAGACACCTGGTGTGGACAGGTTATATGAAAGAGCACTGCTGTACCTTAGATTCTGAGAACACCAGATTCTGATACAGGAATCCACGGGAAGTTCTGTAAATCAGGCCTGGCATGTGGGAAGTGTTCCTTTATTTGTTTCAGGGTAATTTGGGAGATAGGAAAGGGCAGTAATTGAAGAGCCTGGCCTCAGACAGAGCTGACGTTGGAATTCCCACGCTGCCACTCACTGGTATGAGACCCCGAGAAACTTAGTCTCCTAAGCCTCACCAGTGCCTTGTCTGGAAGTGACAGTGGCCATACTGTCACAGAGGAGTTGTGGGAATTGAGGACATTATGTGGAAAATGCTGTTTAATTCCTGTCGTGTTGTCTTCACTGAGTATGTAAGCAGTCATGGTAACATGAATGTGGAAGAAGTAGGGGTCAGAAGCAGGAACAGATGTTTGTGATCACACTTGATCACTCCCTGTGTGGGATCGTGTTGGGAGAAGAACAGAATTGATCTGTGCCTGCTTCTTGTCTTATCTGTTCAGTGGAGATAATACTGCTTGACCGGTTGGTAAACCAACTGAGGTAACAAGTGTGACTTTATAAAACATAGTTAAGGTGAAGTCAGTATTATCTGTGAATCTAATTTCTTTCTTCTTCTTCTTCTTTTTTTTTTTTGGTCAGTCATGGGTCTTGAACTCTGGGCCTGGGCGCTGTCCCTTAGCTCAACACTAGCACTGTACCACTTAAGCCACAGCACCACTTCCAGTTTTCTGGTAGTTAATTGGAAATAAGAGATTCATGAACTTGCCTGCCCGGGCTGTCTTTGAACTGCGATCCTCAGATCTCAGCCTCCTGAGTAGCTAAGATTACAGGTGTGAGCGACTGGTGCCCAGCTTGAATTTAATTTCTTGAACTTGTAAATGATTCATGCTAAGCAGAATGTTTTTGCCAGGTCTGAGAGTGCAACTCAGCGTTAGAGCAGTATGTCTGGCATGTGGTGGACTCTAGGTTCTACCCTGGCACTCACTATGGGCGTGTGGGTTGTTTTATTGGAGATAGTTGATAGGACTCTGTCCTGTTCAGGACTTCCATTAGTAACTTGTCTGTTTGTTCTTAGTTTTGGTGTTGGTGATGGGGATTGAATTTAGGGCCTTGCATTTTTGCTTAGCTTTCCTGCTCACAGCTGGCATACTACCACTTGAGCCACTTTATTTTTTTAATCTTGGTTAATTGAAGATAAGAGTTGAATTTTTTTCTGCCTTGGCAGATTCCCAAATCTCAGTCCCAAGTCGCTAGGATTACAAGCCTGAGCTACTGACACCCTACTCTGCTGGAACTTTTGTAATATGGAATAAATATTAAAAAATTGATATGCTTTTGCAAGATACTTGAAATAGTGGAATTGTAAAATGAGTGACCAGGGTAAGAACACAGGCTGGAGGTATTTAATCTTGGTTGAAGAAATGTGCCGGTATCTTGCAGAATTAAAAGTGTATGTGTCCTTTTCTCCTGTAATCCCCTTTCTAGGAATTTATCTTAGAAATATGTTTGCCATGTGCATTTGCATATACTAAATTTAATACATTATTTGTAACAACCAAAAGATGGAATTGGCAGTGTCTAGCCTTAGGAGACTGCTTACCTAAATCTAGGTACAGTCTTTCCATTTGTAAGCTATGTATCTGCAAAGAGCAAATACAAGGGGTCTCTATGAGCTGATGGAACTCTTCCAAGATAAATTAAGCTAAAAAAAAGGTAAGAGCAAAGTGAGAGAAGGGCAGAAAGGAAAAACTGATATCGTCCTATAAACAGAAATTCTCTTAGGAAAAATACAAGTTGAGCATCTACCCAGAAGTACTCGGGGAAATGAGACAGGTAGGAGGGAGATTTACACTTGTTAATATATTATTTTTATTTTATCCTTTATGTTTTACAGATACATATGTTTAATTCAAAAAGTGTGAGTGGCTGCAGTTCCTGTTACTGGAGTTGTAAACTGCATGGAGCACTTACAAGTCTCTCCCACATTGGTGTCCTGCCTCTCCAGTCCCTTTGACCTTGAAGTCTGGAAAGGCTGGCACTGACGGCAGGCTCACCCTGAGACAGACAGCCTGCCCCTCCCACAACAAAAGCTCACTGACGTTTTTTCCTCTTGATTCGTGTGACTGACAGTGCTTCTCTTTCTACCCCCAGCTCCAGCAGCATGTAAACAACTTTTGCCAAGAAGCCAGGTCACCGCCAAGAAAGGGGTCTTCAGAAGAATTTTGAGTGGCCACCTATGCCAGGTGTGCCTGGAGTTCTGCAGGCATGAGATATTCCATGCCAGCCTCCGTGTGCCACTGGCGAAGGTTGAGGCTCTTCAGGTAGGAGGGTCCTGGGGGCAGCAGCGCCAGGACCCCTTCCACAGGGAGAATGGGGCCAGATACGAACGCTCTACAGTGAATTTGGGTTTCAGCCAACTTATGAAGGAATTTTAAGCAAAACGATTATTTAATTTCCACGTATTCACCTTCAAAAACCTTCTGTGTGAAGTGCAAGTATCACTCCTCCACGGGAGTTATCTGGAGTTTTCTGGAACCAAGGTGAACTCTTCTTGGTACTTCTGGCAATACAGATCTGCTGGACAGATTGATCTGCTGAATGCTGTGTGGCACGAAGCGGAGCAGAACCTCTGGAAGCCGTGGACAGGTAGTGGAGTGGAGAGTTCTCCTTTGCCACTTGCACAAAAACACAGCCTGGACACGGATGCTGTACTGAAGACTTGTTCTGCCGTGCTCACTGTCAAGTTCCTCTGCTCTGTGCAAGCAATTGAATGATGTGATCCTGGGATGGAGTTTGTCACCCGTGGGGGACTAGCTTCCTTTCCCAGGTTGGTGCTGTCAGAAAGGACCATCTGAAGGCCCCGGTTTGTGCGTGGGGAATCGGGCACCAGCCTGGCCTGGATCCTCCACCATGTTCCTCTTGCTGCCTTTTGATAGCCTAATTGTCAACCTTCTGGGCATCTCCTTGACAGTTCTCTTTACCCTCCTGCTCGTTTTCATCATAGTCCCTGCAATTTTTGGAGTCTCCTTTGGTATCCGAAAGCTCTACATGAAAACTTTGTTAAAAATCTTTGCGGTGAGTTGAGCTGTTTGGAGGAGGGGGGAACTGGTTTTTAGCAGAAACAGTTCTTACCTGGCTGGTAAGAACACCTGGCTGTTTCTGCTGGACCTGGGGAAGAGGGGGGGCAGCCTTTGGAGGAAATGGAGAAATGAGCTCATCTTCCCTGACTCCATGATTCCACACCTTGCCTGCTACGTCATAGCATGGGACTTTGAATCAAGCTCATTGCTAGGCACTGTCTCTCCCTGTAGAGCAGATACATGGTGCACAGTGCTGCTAACCTGTCCCTCTCCGAGAAGCTTTTCTCTCCTTACACATTTATCTAAAGACAAAAGAATGGACAGGAAAGGGAGTTTGGATTGTTTCATTTTCTGAAAGATAGAGGGAAAAGATAGTAAATTCCTGAACATGTGTCAGAACTCATACCATTGACCAGAAATAAAGGAAGTTGCTGAGAATGTGTCCTGGAAGCTGATAAAACTAAGCTAATAAGACACACCATAAGATTTTGAATGTCTAGGCAGAGATTTGGTCATTTATTTGCAAAATCCCAAAACTAGTCAGCAGCTCTTTAGGAATTGTTTTCCACAGATGAAACCTATGATTTTGAGAACTGCAACATTATGGTCAAAACAGTGCCACGTCACTTGTTTCTGTGGTATCTGGTGGGTTTGTTTGGTAGTGCTGGAGCCCAAACCTAGAGCCTTTCACATACTGAGCAGGTATTTTTCCTCTGAGCTATACCCTTTCCCTTTTCTTATAAGTTTTGTGGGTTCTTTGATTGCAAGGTTTGAACTTAGAACCTGGGCTCTGTCCCTGAGCTCTTTTACTTAAGGCTAGCACTCTTCCACTTTGAGCCACCGCTGGTTTCCTGGTGGATAATTGAGAGAAGACTCTCACAGCTTTTCCTGCCCGGGCTGGCTTCCAGTCGCAATTCTCAGATCTCAGCCTCCTGAATATCTACGATTATAGGTGTGACTCACCAGCACCCAGTTTATCTTATAGTTTGGTTTTTTTTTTTATGCTTTTCCTTTCCTGTAGCTCCTTAGAATTCTGTGATGAACAGGGTAAATACCCTCATTTTCTCAGTGAGGAAAGAGACTTAAATTATCTGACATATGTGAGATGTTTATTATAATGAAGGAAATGAGATACATTTTTTTTTATGGTGCCACAGTTTGAACTCCAGACCACACACCTGCTTGGTAAGCAGCCTCCTACTGAGCAAGTAAATTCTTTTTATGATTGTATTTTTTAAATGTACACTCTTGTGAGTTTAAATGTAGATTATTATTATTATACCATGGAAAATTCATTCAGCAATTCGATGTTTACTGTTGAGCTAACCTGTGGAAATGTAATTTGGGGTTCTCAGAGACTCATCTTGAAAATCACTGGTCTGAGGATAGTGATTTAGTGATAGCAAGTATTAATGGTAATAGCAAGATTAAGATTTTAAACGAGTAGAAGCTGATGATATGGCTCAATGGTAGAATGCTTGCTGGCATGTATGAGCTTCTGGGTTTTATCCCTAGTTGCCACTGTGCCCAGCTTCATTCCATTTCTGCATTACTGCATTACTGATGTTCTTTGTAAATACCATCAAATGTCATCATTCAGTTCGCGTAGTTGTGCTTTTGTCTGCATTTGGGGGAGATGGAGAGGATGTAGATGGGTGAGTCCACTCTTGGAGCAGGCCCCATGGACTTACTGAAGACCAGAATGCTCAGGGAGCATCGTATTTAAAACTGTTTCAGTCCTTTCCTGAGTGTATTTTCTCCAGATGGCCTCTTGGTAGTGATGATCACATTTTAGAATAGAATTCCCACTGGGTTGAAAATGACTTGGGAACAGCGGAGAAGAAACCTGTGTTTCTCTGCCTGAGGTGAAAGATTCTCATCAAGTCAGGAGAAAATAATAGGACCCTTGCAGTCTGGCTGTCTCCCACCTCCACTGTGTAATGGTGGCTGTGAGGATTTGGAAGGTCGTCTTGATGTATGTGTGGGATTAGAGTGGGGTGAACATTTGGTTTGGGAGCAGGTATCCTTCACTTTGAGTACTTGGGATTTTCCATAGCTCCCAAACTGACCTTGATTGTTGAACTTTGCCGTTTGTTTCCTGATTTGGAGAGGAGTGTTAATTCTAACCTCACTTGGCAGTAGTGAATGTCTATTCTGTCTACTGTAACTTTGAGTAGGTAAGGGCGCACTGAAGGATATGGGGATGAACTTTCAGATTTTATCATTTCAGGTCTGTTTTTTCAAATGGACACCTTGATGGAGAGAAATACTAAGAGTTGATTTAAGTACAGCCCTTATTAATTGCCTACTAAGTGCCAGTACTCTCAGACTACACAGTTGGTAGGTTCTAGCTCCTACTTCCAAAAATACTTGTAGTCTGATAGGAGAGACAAATGTGTGCACCTACACCTAATTCAACAGGCAGTGCCAGTTGAGTTGCACCAAGAGATTAAAGTTCTGATGAAGGAGTTGGGTAGGCAACAGTTTAGACTAGATTTGGCATTAGACCTGATTTTGAAAGAGGACAGAACATTCTTCAGGCTCACTGGGTGAAGACGAAAAGGTACAATCTGGTTTACAGGCAGTGCATCGTTGACTAAAGCAAAAAGATTGGGTGCATGAAGCTTGCTTTTTTTAGGCATTGGAGATCCATTGAAGGTTTGAGCAAGAAAGCGATATGATCAGGCTGGCAGCATGTGTTTAGGTATAGGAAGGAGGAGAGAGCAGTTAAGCTAATGGTGGCCTTTATAGGTCAGAATAAAGGAGGGAAGGAAGGCGCATGGAGCCAGCAGATGTGAGAGAGTGCCACTTCAGAGGGCTGGGTGACATTGGAGGCCTGGAGGGAGAGGATGCCAGCTCTCAGGTGGGGATGTGGGGGGGGGGGGCTACTGCAGTAATAAGGAAGTGTGCTGCTACAGATTCTCAGCTGCTGCCTGGGGATGCTGCCTGGACTTGTAAGTGGAAATGTGAGCTTGCCCTTCTGTGAGAGAGAGTGTTGACTTAGAGGAGAGAGCTGTCAAATGATGGCATCTTTGCTGGGGAAGTATAAGCCTGGTGTTTTCAGAGTCAGGTTCTTGGATGTATCCAGCTGGTGGAAATGCAGTGGATTCAACTTGTGAAGTGGAATTCAACTTGTATCAGAATTGTGTTGAGTGCCCATCTGCATTTCACTTGCCAGGCTCTATTCAGTTTAATGTTACCTAAGAGCTCTCAGAATTGTTAATGCCCTTAAATTGTCTCTGTCTGGGAGAAGCTGAAAAGGGAATAATTAAGTAATCGGATATTGAATAGCCTTGCAAATGACACATCAGGAAGAGACAGTTCTTATGGTGAAATGAACTCTGAACCTAGGATTCTGTTTTTTGGGGTTTATTTTTGTTGTTGTTGTTTTTGCCAGTCCTGGGCCTTGGACTCAGGGCCTGAGCACTATCCCTGGCTTCTTTTTGCTCAAGGCTAGCACTCTGCCACTTGAGCCACAGCGCCACTTCTGGCCATTTTCTATATATGTGGTGCTGGGAAATCAAACCCAGGACTTCATGTATGTGAGGCAAGCACTCTTGCCACTAGGCCATATTCCCAGCCCCAGGATTCTGTTTTTTAAATTTATTTATTTATTTATTGCCAATATGATGTACAGAGGAGTTACAGTTTTATATATAAGGCAGTGAGTACATTTCTTATGAAACTTGTTATCGCTTCCCTCATTTTTCATCTCCCCTCTCTCCTCCCCTGTTCCCTCACTCTGCCCCCCCCCCAGTTGTACATTTGGTTTACAGCATATTGTCTTGTGAGCATTGCTGTTGCATTGGTTCACCTTTTACCCTTTGTCTCTTCCGTATCTGAAAACTATACTTAAAATGACAGTTCAGAGAAGCTCCTTGTGTAGTTACTAGATATCACTATTATGCACTGGCCTGTAGTATGAAATGTGATTGATCTTTGTTCCTAGCTCCTGTCATTGAGGTCCTAACTGTAGGTATGTCTCCTGGATTAATATTTTCTTAGTGAGTACCTTGCCCACATTTGAGCTTATGCTAAAGCAATGAGAGCCTCAGGAGTGGGTGGTTGGAGATCAGAATCTCTTAAACTCCATGAAAAGTCTTAAAAGGATTTAATGAACTTCTAGATGCTAGAGAGTGGTATGCCTAGAAAAATGGTATGCTTAGAAACACCACCCCCCGGGCTGGTAATGTGGCCTAGCGGCAGAGTGCTTGCCTAGCATGCCTGCAACCCTGGGTTCGATTCCTCAGCACCACATATACAGAAAAAGCCAGAAGTGGCGCTGTGGCTCATAGAGGTAGAGTGCTAGCCTTGAGCAAAAAGAAGCTGGGGACAGTACTCAGGCCCTGAGTTCAAGCCCCACAACTGGGGGGGGGGGGGAGAAAAAAAACTCCACCCCCTTATCTTTCTTCTGCAACTCTTGTATCAGGCACATCTTGATCTTTGTTCTTTGTAATAAATTGTAAACATAGCAGTGTTTCCCTGAGATCTGTGAACACCTGAGCAAATGAAACATTGAGCCCAGTGTGGCAGGTTGTGGAAACCCCGTTTAGTAGCCAGTCCAAAGTGCTAGCTAGCCACAGTTTGGGCCCTGCTTTTGGCATTTGGATGGGGCAGTCTGTGGGATCTCTCACTTTCCAGGTATATAGTGTCAGGACTGAATTAAACAAGCTGCAGTTTGTTTAGTGTGTGTGTCCAGTCTCTCCCACTCCTCCACCAGCGTTAGTAGTGTTTGGGGAGTTTGTTTTCCTAGAGGCCGGGGCAATGGTGGTTGAGTGAGCTGCCCTAGTCATCCCTTGACGGGCTGTTCTCAGCTGATTGCCAGGGTTCCTCCAGCCCATCCTCTCGTTCCCTACCCTGTGACTGTGGACAGCGCTATAGTAAACGCAGAAGCATGTGTGCAGAAACCAGAGGGGATGAGGTGCAAGGGGTGTGTGCAACTAAGTTTCAGAGCTGCGTGCTGACGCTTCATCCTTGAGTGACTCATGTTGTGTTACTTCCTTCTTGCAGTGTAGTCTGAGTTAGAATTCGGTACAGAGTTGGGTTTCTATTCTGATTATCCTTGCAGTGTCAGTACAGGACCCTGGCTAGAATGTGGAACCCTAAAATATGTGTTCATCTATTTAGATATGTAGCTCGTGCTTTCTTCTCAAGTCTTTTTTCATTTTAGAAAACAGGAAGCTCATCTTCTCTCATTTTAGGAATTGACATTTTCCCCCCAGAAAAGATTATGCACTCATAGAACCAAATGACAGCAAATGCTCACCTAATCCCAAGTGTTGAAGCATGGGTTGACTTTTCTCATTTGGACCTTACTATTTACCTATTTACTTATACTTACTATTTACCTATAGCTTCCTAGAGAATGACATTTGAAGAGGTTTCCAGTGGAGGTTGGATCCCTGATTGATTCCCATCCTATAGAACAGTCTCTCTGCTTTTTCTGCTCCACCAGCACAGTCTGCCCTGAATGCCTTGGGCCCCATGCCTCGTGTGGCGTGAGAGTGCTCTCTCCCCCGTGACAGAGTTCTCTCCTTTGTGCACAACTGTGGACAAAGTTTAAGAGGCCTGTCTTGCAATCTCTTATCTCCTTTACTCACTGTGGAGGTGTTCAGTGGTAACGCATTTCTTGAGGGAGTGTGAGCTGGCTTCAACCTCTGCCATGACAGAAGGACCCAGAGCTGCTGTGTCTACTCCAGGTAGAGGACTCTGTTCGAGAAGGCAGAACGCTCCAGAGAAAGCTGCTTTTGTTTCCCTAGCTCTCTTCCATAGTCTGGATTTTAGTAGTAATGAAGACACCTAATGTAACACACTTGGCTTTTGTAAGTTCTGCCACGTACATGTATCCTTGTATTCTAAATAACTAAGTAATCTCGTTTTGTAGGTAAAGAGACCAATATTCTCAAAGTTAAAATAAGTCCTTCATCTTCTTGAAAGCAAAACCTGTCACTTTTTTGTGGTAATTAGGTTGTGGGCATATTTTGAAGGCGGTCTGTCTTTGCTGGCCATGGCTGCTTGCTAGTCAGTTCCTCAGAGGTCTGGAGACAGGTGCAGGTGGGTGAGATGAGAGCCTGAGCAGCGGCCTTGGCTCCCTGTGCTCCCAGCTCAGTACAGTTGCTAACTTACTTGGGGAGAGGACTGGAGCCCCTTTTCAGGATGGGTGCTCATTGGCTACTATCTGCTCTGATTGGGATTGAGGCTTTCACAGCCTGGTAGTGATGCGGATCTCATTGATACGGATCTCTTTTTCCCTCCTCAGTGGGCTACCTTGAGAATGGAGAGGGGAGCCAAGGAGAAGAACCACCGGCTTTATAAGCCCTATACCAATGGTAAGACCGAGTCTTGATCCTTAGCCTCAGAGTCCTGTGAAATATGTTTCTTAAGTGCTTTTCAACATTGGTTGAATTCATTCAACCTTGGTTGAATTTGTCTCTGTTGCTATAACACAGTTCCCAGAACAGGGTACTTTGCAAAAGAAAAAAGGTTATTTGGCTCAATTCTAGTGGACAGAAAATTGAGGCTTCCTGAGTACACAACATGGCAGGATATGTGAAAGGGAAGAAAAAAGGACGGGGTCTGTCACGTGGCAAAATTGAGGAGGGGCCAGGTTTGCATTTTAAAAACAACCCCATATCATGAGGCTGTTCCATCCCTTAGCCCTAGTACACTCACGATTTCCCTTTAACAGGCCAGCAGCTCTGTGACCTAATGCTCCTCCATGAGGCCCCACCTCGGAGGCCTTCCCACTGTGACTTCAGGAGCTGGCTTCCACCTCCAGCTTCTCTGGAGCGCACTCTGCACTTAGGCTTCCTGGCATAAGATAGAGGCTGTGTACCCTGCATTTTTTTTCACATACTTTCCTGCAGCATACCACTTAACAGATGTGTTGTGTTTTTCAGGAATAATTGCAAAAGATCCTACTTCACTAGAAGAAGAAATTAAAGAAATTCGTCGAAGTGGTAGTAGTAAGGCTCTGGATAATACTCTGGAGTTTGAGCTCTCTGACATTTTCTACTTTTGCCGGAAAGGAATGGAGACTATTATGGACGATGAAGTGACCAAGAGATTCTCAGCAGAGGAGTTGGAGTCATGGAACTTGCTGAGCAGAACCAATTATAACTTCCAGTACATCAGCCTTCGGCTCACTGTCTTATGGGGGCTAGGGGTGCTGATTCGGTATTGCTTTCTCCTGCCACTCAGGTGAGGACCATGCCATGACAGAAAGCCTGAGTACTCAGCCCACCTCCATGCAGGACCTCCCTCCCTTTCTCCCTTCCTTCCATCTTAGAAGGAGGACACCATGGCTCTTGCTCTGGCTTAAAGGGCATACTGGCGATTATTGTTTCATGACCTGTGGATATCCAGGATATTAGACAGGAATAGTTGAGTTTCTTAAAGACATATTGCCTGCCTGATCTAGATGGACTGAACCCAGCCAGGGAACATGGTGTACTTTCTGGCCTGTCCTCTCTGGGCAAGGGCCTTCTTTCCTGAATCCTGCTTCTCTGATACAGAGGCAGTATTGACTTCTGGTTTTCTTTACCTTGTGCTATTCTGAGTGCCGTGCCAGATGCCGGTACCTTCAGGCCCTGCTTCTTATTGCTTCACAGCTTTGCCTCTGCCAGGCTGTAACGCTGAAGAGAGGGGAAGCCAGCAGAACAGCAGGTGCCCGAGGGCAGCCCAGCTGACTCTAGGGAGGCCTGTCACTCCAGCTGTGAGGGTCGATTTGGAAACACAGGAGCTCTATAGTTATAGCAGGCAACACCTATTTCTGGTTGGAACTCTTTATTTTAAATTTCAGTTGTTTTTTTGCAGTACTGGAGATTGAACTCAAAGCTCGTAAGATCTGTATTCTTATGATTCTTGCCTTAGTGTTCACACAGGCACTGTTTCCTGGGCTGGTATGACGTGTCTTGTCTTCTTCTACAGGATAGCTCTTGCGTTCACGGGGATCAGCCTGCTGGTGGTGGGCACCACTGTAGTGGGATACCTGCCAAATGGAAAGTGAGTAGAGTGTGAATGTTTTACAGGGAGGAGGAGGCACTGCATTCTGGGAGTGGCGGCTCTCACTGAAAGGCCACCACTTGTTTGGATATTTTGTCAACCCAAGAATCTTAGGTAGTTAAGGAAACCTCATGCTCACATTGGCATCCACCTTAAAGACTTTCATTTAGTGCCTGTTCTTGATCAGGAACTGTTATTTTGGCCTCCAACCCATGTATCTTTCCTATTTTAAGATAAAAAAGGAAGCAACTCCTAAAGGGAGAGTCTGGGACTCAGATCTCAACATGTTTTATTTATAGCATGTTTGGTGGCTTGGGGTTTTGTTTGGTTGGGCTTTTGGGTGGTGCTGGAGGTCACAGCCAAGGACTGGCATATACTAATCAAACTGTCTGACACTATCTCTGCCCCTGGCAGCAGGTTGTTTAGTTTTATGTGTTAGGTTCATAACCTTACTAGAGAATAAGTTCTAGAGAATGACTGGAACATAGGGTTTGGGGGTGTTTTTTTTGGAAACTTCAGTTGTAGAGCCAGTAGATCTCTTTTCTGCCAGGCTTGGAAGAGGCTGGATTCTGGCTCCACTCAAGATAAGTAGGCAAAGGAACCTCGGAGACCCTGGTTCCCTTTTGCTGGTAATTGTAGAGTTGCAACCATAACGTGGGCGAACGTAGTCAAGCTTATTGCATTTCTTTGTTTCCTCGTGGGGGGATATAAGAATGAGAATGCGTTATACAGTTTTGCTGTATGTAGTAATGCATAGAAACGTGGTTGGCAGACTGGGTGGTTAGAGTCAGCAGCTCGTCCTGACTTCCTACGTGTCAGACAATACCCCAAATCTTACTGTGTTGTTGCAGGTTTAAGGAGTTCTTGAGTAAACATGTTCACTTAATGTGTTACCGGATCTGCGTGCGAGCCTTGACTGCCATCATTACCTACCATGACAGGTGAGGGGACTTGGTAGTGAGGCCAGGGGAGTGCAGTGGCCAAGGATGTGACCCCAGCCTGCACTCAGCCATACTCCTTAGCTTCATTTAGCTACTGATGACACTTGTGAGGTGAGAGTTGTGTTCCAGCTGAATTCCTACACACCCATTCTTGTTGCTTTGCATACATTTTACCCCCAGGAAGAACAGACCAAGAAATGGTGGCATCTGTGTGGCTAATCATACATCCCCCATCGACGTGATCATTTTAGCCAGTGATGGCTATTATGCCATGGTAAGCCAGCTCCGTCTCTGTTGCTTTCTTGAAATGGGACTTACTTTACTTATTTAGGTGAGTTCTGGGAGACTTTTGGACTCTTCACAAAACAAGAGTCATGTATATAATAAGCATGTGATTCCATCTGGGCCTAACCTAGATTCCCCTGGGGAATGCTTAGAATGTGGATAAGAGCTGTTCCAAGCCAGAGTAACAGAGTAGCTGGAGATTGTGCCTTGACTGTTTGGTCTGGCTATGTGGCCGTCAGATGGTAGAAGATTCCAGGGGAGAGCTAGACTTGAGGGCATCTGAGAATATCCAAGGAGGGGTACTTGATAGAACTTGATGATTATTTTGACTTAAGTACTCAGTTATATTTTTGCTTACAGACCTCTGGTACCACTCAAAACAAGGAGAAATTTAGGATTTGGGGAATCTGAGTAGTGGTTTCTTGAGAGAAACCTACAGTTAGCAATCAAGTATTAGAGGGTGAGAGATCGGAATACTTACTTTGTGGGACCAGAGGGCAATTGTGTGAGAATGGATTCACTGTTAATTATTCCTTTGTCTGGCATTAGGTGGGTCAGGTGCACGGAGGCCTCATGGGTGTGATTCAGAGAGCCATGGTGAAGGCCTGCCCCCATATCTGGTTTGAACGGTCTGAAGTGAAAGATCGCCATCTGGTGGCTAAGAGGTAAATGGACACTAGAAACAAAACATTGTAGGAATAGAGAAAACTTAGAAGGAAAAATGTTTTGCCTCAGTTTTGGAAGCTAGAAAGTTCAAAATTGGACATCTCCATCTGGCTTGACCTTTATGCTTTGTCATAACGTAAGAGAAAAGCAGAAGGGCAAGCGATTATGTGTAGACAGACTAGATGAGGGCCTGCCTTGCCCTCCCCGTGCTCAAGGTAACTCACTCCTGAGGACTGCAGTTTTCAGTCCTTGAAAGACTAATCTTCTCTTCATGTCCTCATCTCCCAGTACCACCATAATGACCATCAAGTTTCATTAGACAATAGTGATACTTAATCCAGTGTGACCATTATGCAATCAGGTAGCCAGGGTTTATTGAGGGTATGTCAGCGGCTTCCTTCAGACAGAACCAAGTTAGCAATGTCCTCTGGGTCCAGACGTTAGTATTGAATAGTTGCATGAATTTAAAAGTAGTCATTAATTTTGCCTGCCCATCTAAATTAGTGTCAAACATATATGCACTTGGGGCTGGGAATGTGGCCTAGTGGTAGAGTGCTTACCTTGCATACATGAAGCCCTGGGTTCGATTCCTCAGCACCACATATAGAAAAAACTGGAAGTGGCACTGTGGCTCAAGTGGTAGAGTGCTAGCCTTCAGCAAAAAAGAAGCCAGGGTCAGTGCTCAGGCCGAGTTCAAGCCATAGGACTGGCAAAACAAAACAAAACAAAAAAACATAAATACGCTTTGATAATGAAGGGCAGAGAATCATTTGAGCTTTTATTTTGTTCTTCTAAAGACTGACTGAACACGTGCAAGATAAGAGCAAGCTGCCTATTCTTATCTTCCCAGAAGGTAAGAAGGGGTTGATGACCACAAAAAGCTTTGGGATGGAAGGCTAGTTAAGACCGTGACCCTGATGTGCTTGGGAAACTGTCCCTTAGCCCTTGCTTGAGTTGTCTGTTTGCAGTGGGTAATATTAGGTCCCATTTAGACTGTGAGTGGGACTAAAAACTGAACAAAGTTCAGAGGTTAGCCCAGGAGTTTCCCGGTGTGGGCTTTTTCAGTTCAAGATTCTCTTCTATGATATTGATGGCAGGCCTTGGAGTTTCTTGCAGTAACCCTCAGCTCTCCCAAGTCTGCTCAGTATCCCAGCCCCTTGTCTAGGTTGGGATGTACAAACCGGCGCCATAGTCATGAGAGGTGTTTCCTAGCTCTGTAAAGTGTTCATGAGTTGGATTATGACAAGGTAACTGAGGAGGTATTAGAAGAATTGGAATGATATACTTAGATGTTTTACTTCTATCTCCATTTTAGGAACCTGTATTAATAACACGTCGGTGATGATGTTCAAAAAGGGAAGTTTTGAGATTGGAGCCACCATTTACCCTGTTGCTATCAAGGTACAGGACCTCCAAGAATGCCTACTGTCCCTATCACACTGACCATTGTCAAGCTAGGCTGGCCCTGGGTGCCAGCCATGTCAACCAAGTGCTAAAGGAGGAGATCGCAGGCAGTAAAGAGGTCCAGGGACCTGGGCATTAGTGGGGGACCAGGTCCCAGCCCTCCACTAGATTTCAAAACGGCAATCTTCTTACCAGCTCTGTGTCTACTCTTCTCACTTAGTTCATTCTTATAGACCTAGCTCACTGGACAGCACTCTACTTGGTCTAGGTTGGTCCATCCAGTGGAGGGAAGGACCGACAGGTCTGTGTTAACACCGTACTGCTTGGGCTGCAGCGCCATCTCATGCCAGCAAGCTCTTCGTGAACTTGTCCTTTTAAGCTCCCTGGACACATGGGATGTGCCAACCAGCCAGCTTCACCATCTTTTTCTCCTCTTTTCTTCCCATCCTTTGAGTATCACAGTGGGTCCAAATTTTTTCTTTAAAAATCTGGGGTTGGGAATATAGCTTAGTGGTAGATTGCTTGCCTTGCATGCATGAGGCCCTGGGTTTCATTCTTCAGTACAGCATAAACATAATAATTTTTTTTTTTTTAAAGAATCCAGACCTCACCTCGTTATTCTGCCAAACAGGCTGTTGTTGTTAGTATGGTCTAAGTGCCTGGGCTGAAATCTCAGCAGGATCAGCAGTGACAAGCTACTTGTACCTAGAATTGAGCTTTAGCAGGTCTGCAGAGCATTGATTCTTGTTTTTGTTTTGTTTTGTCAGTCCAGTTACTTGAACTCAGGGCCTGAGCACTGTCCTTGGCTTCTTTTCGCTCAATGCTAGCACTCTGCCACCGGAGCCACAGCGCCACTTCTGGCTTTTTCTATATATATGGTGCTGAGGAATTGAACCCAGGGCTTCATGTATACGAGGCAAGCACTCTACCAGTAGGACATATTCCCAGCCCAGAGCATTAATTCTTGATTGCTTTGGTTTTGGGGTAGGACAGTTCGTGCAGGCTGCTCACCTTTTACCTGCTGGTTAGGGTTCCCGGAAAGGCTGGCACAAGAATGGCTGCAGGATGCCTTAGAGTAAATGAGCAGTTTGTGGAGAATGATGTGGCAGATGGACATGTCTCCTGTGGCTGACCTGCATTCCAGCATAATGGGAGTCAGGCCTGTGAGTGCTCAGGGAACTGCTAGTCTGACTGGCCTTCACCTCAGCAATCATTCCTAAACATCAGCTGTGTGAGCTGCACCTGCCGATGGCTAAAATGCAGGTGCTGGGTTTCACACCAAAGTTGCTGAATGGATATTTTAATATGACCTACTGGAAGTTGATTGCTCTGGAGAATGGTTCTTACCCATTTTTGGAACATGGGCTGCTCTGCAAAAACAAATACATGTAACCTTTATGTGAACTTTTATTTGGTCCATAGAGTAAAGTGGATGACCTTAGTAATGTCGAGGCTCATCACATTTCCACAGAAGCTAAGTCACTGTCTGATTTTGAGGTGCTATTGTTTGTGTACAGTGTCAGCTCAGAGTGGAAGACATTGAGCTCCAACCAAGGTGCAGGCCACTCACTATGCCTGGCTAACAGCACTTTCTTTGTAGTCATGCATTTAGTTTATTTGTTGAAATCCTCCCTTAACTTTCTTTTAGTGAATTCATTAAGCCTTCTACAGTTAAATCTAAATTTCTTAGTTTCTGTTAATAAGTCTCAACATTTTTTGTAGTTAGGGCTATAATCTTAGCATATTTGTCTAATTTTATTCTATAACTAAGTCTACGAAGACCTGAAAGAGGATTGTACAGTTGATCCCCATCTTTCAAGCTTGTAAGGTTTATTAAAGTAGGTAGCCGATGAATGAGAACACCACGCAGTATTCAGGCAGGAGTGAAAAGCTTATTCCCGAACTGTTGCTGGCCTGTGGCCACGATGATGCATGGCCAGAGAGAAGGGCTGACCTACCTCTGGGCCATGCCTTATCTAGGGTAGGGGCAGGGAGGTGTGGCCAGGTGAGAGGAGGTGGCTTCCTCCAGGTGTGCCAGTTACCTAGGTAACACAGGTACTAGGCAGAGACTTTGGAGGGGGGATCTGCATGGGGGCATCCCAGGGGTGGGCCTTACAACACTCCTTCCACACTGGTACCCTGCAGGAGGTGGCCCTCCTCCCAGAAAGAAAGGACACTGGTGGCACATTGGCACTGCAGAAATTTTATCTTTTATTAGTCCAGTCTTCATTCCAAAGTCTTTGCTACCCCTCAGTCAAGAGTGGCAGCCCTTCTAGATATTGAAAGACTACACCATGCTTCATACAGCCTCAAGACCCAGATCTTCCTGTTGCTTCTTTTATAACTTCCTCCTCCACCTCGCCTTACACCAGGCTTTCCTGCTCCTGGGATTGCTGTTGGGCGAGAGGAAAGTTTGTAGCTACAGCTGTATTTCTCCAGAATATCATTGAGACAGCTTTTGCCTCCACCAGTGTTCTTGACAGATGCTTGTTAAGGGGATGTCCAGTCCAGTGCCCGGCTGAAGCTTGTGAGACGACCTTCAGTATGGAGCCATCCACTCATGGACACTGATTTAAGTCAGCACAGATAAATTCTTCCTGCCCAAACAGATAATTCACGTTAAATTATAAATATTTAAGTTGTATTTGCAGTTACATTTAAATAGTAAGAGCATATCATAAACTCTCATTGGTGCTTCAGTCTGGGGCATGGGAAAGATATTTAAAAAGCTGGCAATTATACAAGAAGATACTTAATGTGGATGTATATTAGACGCGTGTATAAGGGGATGCCATGATGTTGGGGATAGTTAATAAGGGGGCAGGTGAAGATGGTGAAATGTTGGCACTAGTTGGATCTGGGAAATGGGTGTATGGAGTGGGTTTTCTGATTTGGGGTGGATCTGGAAAGTTTAATAAGAAGAGTGTGTGTGTCTGTGAGTGAGGATGACGCCAGTGGCCGGGTGTTGGAGGATGGCGGTCAAGAGCAGCCTTCCCGATGCTCCTCGCAGAGCTCAGGGCAGCTGAGGGGCTCGGGGGCAGGGCTGCCATGGGCAGAGCTGCTTTCTTCATGTTCTTTTCCGGGTACTGCCCCATGAGTCCATTCAAAGACGTGCTCTGCAGCACGCGTGGCCAAGCTACTCACTCCTTACCTCAGCTTCCCGTGTTTTTCAGTATGACCCTCAGTTTGGTGATGCATTCTGGAACAGCAGCAAGTACGGGATGGTGACATACCTGCTGAGAATGATGACCAGCTGGGCTATCGTCTGCAGCGTGTGGTACCTGCCTCCCATGACCAGAGAGGTAGGAGCCTCCAGCCCCACAGGCCTCTCTCAGCTGCCTGCGGCCAGGAGTCTGGCCCTGTGGTCTGATTCCTTTTTGGTTACAGGAAGATGAAGATGCTGTGCAGTTTGCTAACAGGGTGAAGTCTGCCATCGCCAGGCAGGGAGGGCTGGTGGACCTGCTGTGGTAAGTAAAGCCAACAGTTAGCTGAGTAAGTCAAGTCTACAATGCACCTGAGCAGGTGCCCCCGTGGTGGTGTCCTCCAGGGAGGACTGGAGTCCCTTTCCCTGGTTTCTCCTCAGAATTGCCTTGGACTGCCTTTCCTTCGGGAACATGGTGTCCGATGCCTGGAACGAAGCTGACTGCTTCCCTGGGGTTCGTCCAGCCTGTGGGAGCCCACACAGTTGCAATCTCCAGCTGGGGATGGACTGTGGTTGGTGTGGCAATCTCCTCTGTGCATTTAGCAAAAATGAGACCATTCTTAGAAAGAAGGATATTTCATTTATTGCATTTTGCTTGTTGCCTACTAGAGTAGAGTTGACCAATTTTTTCTGTAAAGTTGGTAACTATTTTAGACTTTATGGGCTGTATGATTCCTGTTACATCCTCTTCTGCCATTATAGTGTGAAAGTATCCACAAAATAAATAAGCATAGTTGTTTTCCAATAAAACTTTATTTGCAAGAACAGATGGGCAGCTGAATGTGAAGTGTGGCCTTCAGGCCAGAGTTTACTGCCCTCCTTCTAGAGCCTGGGGTACTTACCCTCCACATCAGGAGATCGTAGAGACGTACGCTGCGTCAGGTAAACTTGCCGCCCTGTGGAGACGTCAGCTCTGGGGACGGGCTCAGCGTTGTGAACGGTGGTGCACTACTGCGCAGCAGCGCAGGAAGTAGAGGCAGGCGCGTCGCGAATTGCAGGCCAGTCCAGACAAAAGCAAAGTGGTGGGTAAGCCCTGGGTTCAGTCCCCAGTAGTGCAAAAAACCTTTTTTAATCATTGTAAGAGTCAGCTGCAGATGGGATTTTACAAGATCCACACAAGAAAACAAAAGATAGATGTTAAAATTTCAAGCTGAACTGGATTCCCAGATGATTAGCGTGGCCATTGTTATGGCCTTTTTTTTTTTTTTTTTTTTTGGCCAGTCCTGGGCCTTGGACTCAGGGCCTGAGCACTGACCCTGGCTTCTTATGCTCAAGGCTAGCACTCTGCCACTTGAGCCACAGCGCCGCTTCTGGCCGTTTTCTGTATATGTGGTGCTGGGGAGTCGAACCTAGGGCCTCGTTTATCCGAGGCAGGCACTCTTGCCACTAGGCTATATCCCCAGCCCTGTTATGGCCTTTTAAAGTTGCCACGGTTGTCTGTTTTGGTAGCACTCAGAGGCTGGGGGAGGACGGCAACTTCCGAGGCCAGCCTTACGCCAGGAGATCATGTTTCAAAACCCAAACTGAAAATGTCAGTTTCGGTGCCTTGAATGCCCACTTTGCACCTCACGGTGCTTCTGGCACTCTGTGTGGTGGTTCTGGCTCGCCCTCGGTGACCCCACTGAGAGAGGTCACTATATAAGAAGCCGACAGTCAAGAGATGTCAAGTTACTTTCTCTAATGTCACCAAGGAAGTTCCGGAGCTGAGTTTTGAACGCAAGCTGACAGGCAGCATCAGGAAGCTTATCTGTTGTCACTGAGCACTGCTGCTCAGCTGTGAGTTTTAGAGCCGAGCAGAGACTGGGAGGAGACTTGGGCTTTGAGGGGAAATTCTAGAGCTCCACAGGGAGTTGGGGTGTGAGTGGGAATGGTCTAGAGGATTTAGAGGTGGACTAGTGAGACCATCACTCTGAGAGCAGGCCGAGGAGTGGCTGGCTTATCAGTACTGCAGTACTGTCTACAGAGTGTGGACGAGATAAGAACTTGCTTTTCCTTGGGGCTGGGTGAGCTGCTTAGATGTATGGCACTTGCACATTACACACAAGGCTCTGGGTTTCATCCCAGAATCCTCGGGTTGAATTTTATAGATAACACTTTGTAAAGGCATTTATGGATGTGTCGAATCTCAGTACAAGAAGGGAGTGCCTTTTGTCCTCTATGCTTTATAGAGCAAAGATGAACATGAATATACAAAAAAATGGGGAGTTGCACGTGCTGACCTGAGGCTCCCAGGAGTTTGGGCAGGTGCAGGCCGCCTGACGAGAGGCCTGGTGAGCCCGTGTTCCTGCCGGCCTGCGCTGGGCTTTGAGCTGTTTCCTTCTCCAAGGTGGGGTTGGCCCGAGCCTTTCCTGCTGTGACCTCGGCCTTTCTTCTCTCAGGGATGGTGGATTGAAGAGGGAGAAGGTGAAGGACACATTCAAGGAGGAGCAGCAGAAGCTGTACAGCAAGATGATTGTCGGGAACCACGAGGACAGGAGCCGATCCTGAGTCTGCCTCCCTCGCTGGCTGGCGCCTCTGCCTGGGGTCCCAGCAGTGAGCCGGCGGGAGCCGCAGCCGCTCCTGCTCCGCTTCGCCGCCGCGCCCCGCTGCCCCCTTCCAGACTCAGGACCCCAGGACTCCAGTTCTGCAGAGCCACACAGGGCTCCCTGGGCTCGGGCAGCACAGCCTGCCACAGTCACCTGCCGCACCGTCTCTGGGTGCTCCAGCCAGGACAAAATGCCTTCTCGTTCCCTTTCCGATAAGCCCGCTGGCGGAGTGCCATTAAAGCCAGCTCTCCACCCGTGTGCGCCTCGGCTGAGTGGGTGGGTGGACCGGCCTCTACCGTGGGAGGGGGCTGGGACTCAGCCCGTGGGATTCCGTGTGCCAGGGACTTACAAGGGGAGGCCTGCACATGGCCAAGAGGTGCCCTGCCAACACGGCCGGGCCAGCCTCAGCCCACACGGCAGCCCAGCCTCAGATCTCTGCAGACCCCATGGAAAGACACGTGTTGTCAGGGGCGTTGGGCCAAGTGACATTTTAAGTTCTCGAGCCCCCACGTGAGGGGTGGGGAGCGGCTGGGCCCCCCCCCCCCCGCCCCGTGACCAGTCTGTGACAGGGAATCTGTGTTCAAACTCCAGACCGAGTCTGAATTTCCCACGTGACTTGCACTTCGTTTAGTGTGTGCCTCGTCTTCCCCATGTGTGTCTTGGGCCAGCAGGGGAAGGGAAGGAGGTGACATCTACCTCACAGGGTTGTTGCGACTGTGAGTGAAGGCCGTGGGCTTGCAGCGCCGGTACAGGCGCGTGGCGCGACGATGTCGGCTCCGAGCTGTGCGCAGGGCCGGGCGCGTGTGTGAGTTAATACAGCTGGATGCCGAACGAATGAAGGGACCTTCCCTTTACTCTCTGCCCCTTGAATGTACCCTGAAGATCATATTCCCTCTCAAGTTCAGTTCTTGGGCTCGAACATAATAACCCTGGGACGGCAGGGTCTGCACCTGACTTCCAGAATGAGGGTGCACCACTCATACCAGGCACCTGCACCTCTCTGGCTAGTTTACATTTTCCAGAATAGACTGGTTTCCCCACAGATGGAGACATGGGATTGGAGGTGTGTGCGAGGCACTGGTTGCTTGAGGTGGGGGCGAGGATGGGCTGAGTTGGGGCAGTGTGGTTAGTATAGGAGTGTGCGAGAGCAGGAGTCCGGAGGATGGGTGAGGAGCTGGGCAGATCCAGAGCCAGCCGTGTGGGAGCTGCTCACTTTCAGTGTTTGGGGGGAGAGGGAGGTTTGCTCAACCGCCATGCATCCGTCTGTCTGTCCCTCCCTCCTGTGTCCCTCCATGCCATTGTGGAAAGGTCAGGACCCCTCAGGATTTTGTGCCAGCTCTGGTGAGTGTCACCTGAGATTTGGGTCGCATTGTGAGTGAAGCCCGGCTCTCGAGGCCTCTGTCATTCAAGGCCCCTGTCCTTTAGGGTGTCCCTGCCACCTCCCCACATCGTCGCCTGTTTCCTCAACCTGTCCCATTGCTAGCCCGTGAAAAGCTCTTTCCTCTCAAATAAAAACACTGTTACGACTAAGAATGCCTCTTATGAACTGTTTTATGGAATAAAAGGTTTAAGACTAAAAGGTTTTCAGCTGATGGGGTGAGGGTGTACGGCCAGTTGGAATGATACTTTAAAATTGGTTTTGAAAATCAAGTTCCCTTGAAAAGATCCTCTCGTAAAGTAGCTGCTTTTATTTTGTGATGTGCATAGGGGACTTTATGCTTTGTTTTTGCTTATCTCGTGTTTCACACACCTGTTTGTTGCCAGTGACAGCATAGAACAATGAAATGTCTACAGTCAGTGTTAAGGTATCCTAACTGCCCTCCTTTAACTGGCGGTCCTGCAGGCCTGAGTTGTCACAGAGTTTGAATATTGGTTTGGGATTGCAGAGTTGGTATGTAGGAAAACCTCACAATGTACTACAAAGTGCTCTTGGATCCCTGCCCTTACTGATGGGCAGATTCCATCCACTTGCACACCTGCTGCTCCATTGCCGTTATCCATATCTGTTTCTTGGTACATAGCCAGGAAATTGGGTTGTGACTTCTAAGGCCTTCTACCTCTGTTGTTTAATTTTTGCCTCCAATACCAGGGTTTGAACTCAGGGCTTCATGCATTTGCTCGCTTGCTTGCTTACTCAGCTGGTGCTCTTGAGCTACCCAGCTTTTGCCAGTGGTTTTAGAAGGTGACATCTTTTCTGTCCAGGCCGGCTTCAAACTCAGTCCTCTAGATCTTGACTTTCTAAATGAAATTACATGTGTGAGCTCCCGTTGCCCAGCTAATCACTGCAGATTTTAAGCATTTCATGCATACTGGCTTTGAGTTCTAAAGTCTCATGAGTTTTGAAATTAATCATTGGTTTCCCCCCAGGCTGACGATGCAGTTTTGTTTTGGGTTTTTTTTCCCCCTGCAGTGTCCCCATGTGTGAAGCCCTCAAAGAGTTTAGGTGATGGTGAGCCAGACCCACACTTCTTGAGATGGGCTACTTAAGATTGTGAATTAAAGGTAGATTTTTTTTTCGTGCAAACATGAGCCTTTCCCAGCTGGAGAAAACTTCCCAAACTATCAGTCAAGTACACTGACAGGAAGCTCAGTAGATGGGCCTGCAGCCGGGATAAGTGAGCTCACCTTGGCCAAGTAGTGTCAAGTGACCTCCTGACAGAGAACCAATAGTAATTTCTTGCTGCAGAACTCCCTCGATGTGAGAAGGAAGCGGTGGGGCAGGTGGTGGCGAGGGGCTGAGGCACCATAATGTCTCCGATCTTTGACAGACCCAGTGGCCAGATTTCATCTATGAACCCTGCTGCTTCCTTCCTAGAATTGACCATTCTCGGGGTCTGGGGTGGTACTTCCTTCCGTCCCCCCGCTCGCTGAAGAGGCCGCCATGGGCAGGCTCATCCCCTGCTGTGCATCTCGGGTGGCTGGCCCTCATCCTGGGCAGCCTGGGATGGTGGGGCTGGGAGGGCAGCTCGCGCACGCGCACTGACTCTTGGACAGGTTAAGAGACGACCATCCAGCCATCCATCTTCCATTGCACTCACACCCTCTCCCCCAGTCAATACGTCTCTCTCCGATGGGAAAGTTAATAAATTTTGCTCTAGATTAAAAGTATTGATCATTTCATTTGTAAACGATAAATAAAAAGGGGGAACTTTTCATCGCACCAGGGGTAGTGTCTGGTGTATTTTGCTGGTGAAATTCAGCTCGCTGTTGGGGGGTGGGCTTCTCATATGCATTCCGGCCGGCCAGCTGCATTGATTTCCTATTAGTCTCCCAGCACCACCCAGTAACACATCATTTCAGTACCTGCTATTAATGGTCTTTTGATAAATAATCACTTGTAAGTCAATAAATTTTTATTAAACAGTGTGGCTGTTTGATTTATTAAAATCCGACCGTGTTTGTCTGGGAGAAAAGGGATGCTGAATTGAAGTGGAGGTTTTCATACATCTTCCTGACGCCGGGCAGTCACCACGCACTCCAGAGAAAAACAATTGCATTTTAACAGAAACAAAACAGCCGAGTTTGGAACTTGGGCCCAAGGAAACTTTATCTTCGTCAGTGTGGGGCTTATTGTGCAGTGAGCGGCCTCGGGCCGAGGGCACCTCCACCAAGTCAAGAACTTTGCCTCTGAGTAGTGAGGTCGCAGGGCTGTTTTCTGGGGTGGCCTCACAGGGGGCCGGGGGCAGTCCACCATGGGGAAGTGGACACCGGAACTGACCCCTGTGCAGACAGACATTGGAAATCACAGAGATGTTGGACTGAGGACATTGTGGCTGCCTTTCTGGCCGAATCACCAGAACCACATCTTGGGCAGGATATACCAAAAGATAGTGCGTGTGTGGGGGTTGTTGTTGAAAGTGAGCCAGGACTGGAGGTTGAACATCTTCATGAGCTCACCATTGGCAGAAGAGCTGCTGTGAAGTTTTGACACCTTTTCATTAAATCCTTACTACAGATAGACTTTTATAGAAAGCAACTTAGCCACTGCATGCGGAGCCCAAAGACGTGATGGGGAAGAAAAGGGAATCTGGCTAGTATGTTTATTGAAATTAACCGCTGGAGTTTCTTCCTGACTGGGCCCTTGTCCGGGCCTCCCCCACAGGCTTCTCTCGTCCATCTCTCCTTGGTATAGCTGGCAGGGGCGAAGATGGGCTTTGGAAGGGGTGACATTAGTCCAGCTGAGGGCTCTGATGTTCTCTGCCTGCTGCAGGCTTCCTCTGCTTGTTGAGTTTCCTTTTTTCTCCTGGTCTAGTGGTGAACATGTGGTCACTGGGACCCTGAGCGTGGCCAGGCCCAGCCGGCGAGGATTCCCACATGCTGCTCTGCAGCAAGGCTCCAGCCGGCCCTGGTGCAGAAGTTCATTGAGCAGCCCAGCTTCTCTCGGGTGGACCTCAGGCCTGTAGCCCAGGCCCTGAATGCCTGGTCCTTTGGTTTCCTGCATACTAGGCAGGTACCACCAATCCTGCCTCAAGTCCATGTTCAAGATCAAGGGGAAACTTGCATATTTCACTTGAGGCCCCATCATCTGAGCTTTTGTAAATCCTCTCCTTGCTTCCCCTGCCAAGTTCAGTGTGCTGTTGGTTAGGAGGCCTTCACCTTTGTTGACCTGTGCATCAAGTCAGATATCCCAAACAGAAAGGAGCAAACTGCTTAGAGGCTCCCCCGCTAGCTGCTGGGGTGGGGGTGGGGAGGAGGGAATGAAGCTGGCACACAGATGTGACGGGACATGTGGACATCAGACATTGCATACCTATTGATGCAGGAGGAGGAGGCCAATAGGAGTTGGTGGAGAAAGGAAGTTGGCAGGAAGGGAAAAGACATGAAGCTTCCAGAAAGGAAGGTCTGGTAATGCTTGGGACAGTGGCGATGTTTGCTTCTTTGACCCCAGGGCCTGGCAGTGCATCTCGAGGGTTTGAATCCCATGGCTTTCACATCTCAGAATGGCTGCAACTCGGCGTTTGCTGGGTCTTCCCGTCTGATTCCACACAGGACCAGATGGAGAGTCCGGGGCTGCAGAGCCCCAACCTGCCTGGCCTGGGAGCAGAACGGGCAGCAGAGAGGCCCCGAGCCCTGCTGTCCCCACGCCTGCACCTGGGGCAGAACTCAGCTTCCAGATTGATCCCCAGCTGCGATTTGTCATTGCTCCCCGGCAGGCCCTGGTTTCTCGGGCTTCAGGAGCCCCCTTCGACACCTGCTTTATTTTTCTTCCTGCGCTGACGTGACGGGAGACAGGTGTTAAACTACTTAATCACTTTAAAATTGTTTTAATTTTCTGTTTTTTATTGATCTCTCCAGCACCAATTAATCAGCTCACTGGACCAGGCAGTTAGTACATTAAAAATTGTCAGAGAAGGCCGTGCATCTTGCAAAATGTCTAAAAAATATTCGGCTAGCAAATTTTGTTTTTCTTTGGCATGCAACAGTCCTCAGCATGTAGAACTCACACTCGGAAGGGGCTCTGAGTGAGGGCGGATTTGGGGGTACAGAAGGAACCCTGGCTAGGGGGCTTTCTGTAGGAATAACAGCAGCAGGGACCTCCAACTTGCTTCCTTGCACTTCTGGGGGGCTGTGGAGCTGCTCTGGCTCTCCTTCCCCCTGTGGTGGGGTGGATTTTATTTTATTTTTTTGTGGAAGGCAACATTTGCTCGGGGCAGAGCTTTTGTGTCGGTGGCTGCCCTTGTGGCCAGGCCCAGCCCTGCAGCCCGCCCTCCCTCCCACAGCTATCATTCAGCATGCCCAAAGCACCTCCCTGGGGCGGGGCCAGCCGAACAGTGGCTAGGAGTCCTACTCCCGTCTTGTTATCCCTTGATTGCCCTAAAGTCCTTCCATGGGATGTCCTGGGCAGGCGTACCCCACTGCCGCCGTCACCCCACCAGCAGTACACATGCTTGCCACTTGTGTTTTGCCACTCTTTTTGCCAGTGATTCATTAGTTGCTCAGCTGTACTTCCTGGCTTACAGAAAGCATAGACAGATTATTCACAGGCTTCACTATTGCTCCTCGAGAGCAGAGATTTGTTTGTCAAGTTCCCCTCTCTTTTGGGTGTTGGTGGTCCTTGGGCTTGAACTCGGGGCCTGAACGCTGTCCCTGAGCCTCTTTGAGCTCAAGGCTGGTGCTCTACCACTTGAACTGCAACCTCACTTCCAACTTTTTCTGAGTAGTTTGTTGGAGATAAGAGTATCACGACCTTTCCTGCCCACACTGGCTTCGAACTGTGAGCCCCAGATCTCAGCCTCCTGAGTAGCTAGGATTACAGCTAGGAACTATTTTTGCCTGACATTCTATAACTCGCTGAAGGTAAGCCTCATATTCTCCTCTCTTTGCCTCCCCCTCTGGCAAATTAACTATTCAGCAGGCTTGAAACCTTGTGGCATCCCCCCGATTCCTCCTCCTTCCGCCAGGGCCATTCCTGGGATGTACAAGGAATAAGCAATGACCTTGAAAGGCTGTTTTCACACTTGGCCTCAGTTTCTTCCACCTGCTTGACTTCTTTCTCTCCACTCAGCTCACGCTGAACAGAAAGGGAAGTTTTCATCCATGCACCCAGCCTTCCTACACACACGGGGATTCTCCTAAGAGCTCCGGCCTGGGGTCCACCTGGAAAGGCTGGGCGTGAGCCCTGCACTGGGGCCAGCGGGGGGGCCAGGGGGGGCCACCACGGGGCAGGCCCAGAGAGCTCTGCGTTCTGGCTGCTGGACTTATCTGGCCCAGCCCCACCCAATCTGTATTAATTGGTATATGATTGGGGCAGGACATACAATCTAGTATTGATTTTCTCTCTGGACGCCACAGCTTTATTTGCTCACATATGCTTTGTGTTTAATTGGTGCTTTGCTCTGGAAACCAGAGACCTTATCAGCCTGTTTTGTTTCTTTTGCCGGGGCACACAGGCACGCACCCCCCCCCCCCCCGCAGCACCCTCCAGCCAGGGGCCTCTCCCTGACCTTCCTACTCTGAGGCGGCCCTGGGGCATGGGGCATGGGGCAGCGGGCGATGGGCCAGTGGACTTTCTTCACACTTGACCGCAGGAGTGAGTTGTGGCTGGCCCTTTCTGGTGTAAGTGTGTGTGCAATGATTCAGAGGGAGTCGCTGGGTTCACACCTACTTCCTCCCCGAGGATGGCCTTGAGGCTCACAGATTTTATTTTTCTGCATTATGACGTGTTTTCCTTATCAGAGAGAAAGGTAAAAACACCTACTTTGATTGTGTGTGTGTGTGTGTGCACGTGCTTGTGCACATGCACCAGTACTTGGACTTGGTGCAGCACCTCAGCTTTTCATTCAAGACTGGCGCTCTACCCCTTAAGCCACTGCCCGGTTTCTGGCCTTTTGGTGTTTCTTGAAGATAAGTTTCACAGCCTTTCCTGCCTGGGCTGCTTGATCCTCAGATCTTGTGGATAGCTAGGATTACAGGCGTGAGCCACGGCACCCGGCGGAACAAATGCTTCGGGGATTTTTTTTCTGTCAACACACACAGTGGGCGTGTTGGGAGTGCACAGTAAATAGCAGCTCCTTGGTTGGTGCCCATCCACCCTGTATGTCTTCACATGTTGCCTGCTGGGAGGTCGGGGAGCCCTCGCCCGGAAGCTCCGGAAATGGCCTCCTGTACCCCGTTTCCATCACACGTCAGCCACGCCTCGGTTTCACATTTGTATTCTTGTCTCTTAGAACCATGACCTGGTGCTGGGCGCTCTGCCTGGGCTTCTGCAGTGAGCAGAAGATGCGGGGCAGGGGCGGGGGGAGGGGGGGAGAGGGGGAGGGTAAGTCAACTTCCTGTTGACGCAGTAACTCTGGAGGGGACAGGCGGACACACTGGCACTTGGGTTACAAGATTAATGGCGCTTATCCGGCCGGCGGTGCGGAGGGGCGAGGCTCTGCGCACTCACTGGCCTGGGCTCTGCTGCACACGGCGGGGGGGGGGGGGTGGGGGGGGGGGTGGGCAGGCTCTGCCACCTCACATCTGGCTCTCCTTCGGGCCTGGTGCCTTCCCAACACGAGCAAAGAATTTCTGGCTAAGGCTTGAGAGCTGCGTGGCCCTGGCCCTGCGGAGTGCCCCGGGCCGGCCTGCCTGCCTGGGACTCCTCCACACCCGTCAAATGCGGGGTGGTCTCCGCTCACTCTGCTGGGGTGGACAGGCCGGGTCAGGGCCGCACAGGGGCCGCCCGAGAGGAGCATCAGAAGGGAAGGGCTCTGAGAGAGGCACGAGCTCGTGCCTGGCCTGCCAGTGCTGTCGCTGCGAGCACAGTGGCTCTGTGCCTTCGCACGCCCCATGTAACGCCTTGCTGTCGCCAAGGAGAAACCTACAGTCAACCCCTGTCTGCATCACAGCCCGTGGCAGATCATAGCGAAGGTCCTGGGGCTGAAAACGCCCGCCAAAGACCCAGAGCCCAGCTGGTGGTGTGAGGGAGGTGGTGGTGTGAGGTGGTGGTGTGAGGTGGTGGTGGGAGGTGGTGGTGGGAGGTGGTGGTGGGAGGTGGTGGTGGGAGGTGGTGGTGTGAGGTGGTGGGAGGTGGTGGTGGGAGGTGGTGGTGGTGGGAGGTGGTGGTGGTGGGAGGTGGTGGTGGTGGGAGGTGGTGGTGGGGGGGGGTGGTGGGTGGTGGTGTGAGGGAGGTGGTGGTGTGGGGTGGTGGTGGGAGGTGGTGGGAGGTGGTGGTGGGAGGTGGTGGTGGGAGGTGGTGGTGGGAGGTGGTGGTGGGAGGTGGTGGTGGTAGGAGGTGGTGGTGGTGGGAGGTGGTGGTGGGAGGTGGTGGTGGGAGGTGGTGGGAGGGAGGTGGTGGTGGGAGGTGGTGGTGGGAGGTGGTGGGAGGGAGGTGGTGGTGTGGGGTGGTGGTGTGGGGTGGTGGTGGGAGGTGGTGGTGGGAGGTGGTGGTGGGAGGTGGTGGTGGGAGGTGGTGGTGGGAGGTGGTGGTGGGAGGTGGTGGTGGTAGGAGGTGGTGGTGGTGGGAGGTGGTGGTGGGAGGTGGTGGTGGGAGGTGGTGGTGGTGGGAGGTGGTGGTGGTGGGAGGTGGTGGTGGGAGGTGGTGGTGGGAGGTGGTGGTGGTGGGAGGTGGTGGTGTGGGGTGGTGGTGGGAGGTGGTGGTGTGGGGTGGTGGTGGGAGGTGGTGGTGTGGGGTGGTGGTGGGGGGTGGTGGTGGGTGGTGGTGGGAGGTGGTGGTGTGAGGGAGGTGGTGGTGTGGGGTGGTGGTGGGAGGTGGTGGGAGGTGGTGGTGGGAGGTGGTGGTGGGAGGTGGTGGTGGGAGGTGGTGGGAGGGAGGTGGTGGTGGGAGGTGGTGGTGGGAGGTGGTGGGAGGGAGGTGGTGGTGTGGGGTGGTGGTGGGAGGTGGTGGGAGGTGGTGATGGGAGGTGGTGGTGGGAGGTGGTGGTGGGAGGTGGTGGGAGGGAGGTGGTGGTGGGAGGTGGTGGTGGGAGGTGGTGGGAGGTGGTGGTGGGAGGTGGTGGTGTGGGGTGTTGTGAGGGAGGTGGTGGTGTGGGGTGGTGGTGTGGGGTGTTGTGAGGGAGGTGGTGGTGTGGGGTGGTGGGCACATGAAGGGTGGGGCTCTCTGGGGAGTTTCAGGTTATTAAGCGCAGGCCCCTGAGAGCACATTGGGAAGTTAGACTGTGCCTTCCCCCCTCCCCTTTCTAGCTGCTACGAGGTGAGCAGCTGTGCTCCCCCCACGCTCCCCATCTTCATGGCCTGCCTCTCCACAGACCCAAAGCAACAGGGGTAAGAGGCCATGGGGTGAGAGTCCCACACCCAAAGCCCAAAGAAACGTTTTCTTTGTTTAAGTGATCAGCACAGGCATTGTGCACAGTGACAGAAAGCTAAGAGGCCCTGCAGGAGGCTAGTGCTGCAGACAGTCCAGGACTCTTCCAAACGACTGCGGTCAGGGTCCCAGGGTAGGGGGCCAGCAAGGCCGTCTCCACGCAGGGAACGACATCATCACCCACCCTGCAGCCAGCGCAGTACAAGACCTGAGCGTCCAACATGGCTCTCCTTCACCGAACACAGTAGCAGAGCTCGAGTACATTGTGATGAAGCAGTCTCATGAGAAAAAGAAACAGGTAGAAGCTGAGTGCTGGGGGCTCACGCCTATAATCCTAGTCACTCAGAAGGCTGAAATCTGAGGATCCAAGTTCAAAGCCAGCCCAGGCAGACAAATTCAAGAGATTTATTAAACAACAAAAAGCCAGAAAGGCAAGTGTTGTGACCCAAGTGGCAGAGGGCCAGCCTTGATCAAGGTGAAAACAAACAAATAAGACTGCAAGTCCCCGAGTTGAAGTCCCAAGACTGATTCTCTCTCTCTCCCTCTCTCCCTCTCTCCCTCTCTCTCTCTCTCTCTCTCTCTCACACACACACACACACACACACACACACACACACACACACACACACACACGGGACTTGAAGCCCAGGGAAGTTTATTATGCTAGACCTTCCCACTGTCCCACTGCCTTGGCTAAGGCTAGATGTCCTCTCTTTTGCTCCAAGGATGAGGCCCAGACCCTGGGTTGTTTTGCCTCTACTCACAGCCTTCCACGGTACCTTCATCACCTGGGAGAGAAGGTACGGGAACAGAAAGCATTTTAGGTCTTGGCAATAATCTTTTGTTGAGGGTGGGTAGCAAGGTTCTCCCAAACGGTAGGCAACCAAAGCAAAAATAAAATCTCTCCCAGCAAAAGAAATATAAGTGTGATAAGACAATCTACAGATGGAGAGAAAATAGTGTCAAGCCATGCATCCACTAAAGGTTAGCTCCCAGAAAATACAAATGACTTGGTAATAAGAAAACAAATAATTAAAAAATGGGCATGACATTTAATAGACCTTTCCCAAAAATAGATACACCATAGCCAGATATATAAAAATATGCTCAATATTTCTACTCACTAGGAAAATGCAAATTAAAACTATAATAAGCCAGGCGCTAGTGATTCATGCCGGTAATCCTAGCTACTCAGGAGGCTGAGATCTGAGGATTGCAGTTTGAAGCCAGTCTCTGAAGACAAGTCTGAAAGATTCTTATCTCCAATTAACCAGCAAAAGCCAGAAGTGGAGCTGTGGCTCAAATGGTAAAGGGCCAACCTTGAGTGAAAAGCTATGGGACATCTTCCTGAGGTCAAATCCCAGTGCGGGCACGTGGTCTTAGAACTGTTTGTGGAGAACATGGAAATGGGCTGGATCCTGTACACCATTAGTGGGGAGGTAAACTGTTACAATCGTTAGAGAAAACAGTATGGAGTTTCCTCAGAAAAACCAAAAAGAGATGCAGCAATCTCACTTCTTCCTTTAGCCAAAAGATTAGAACTCAGTCTTAGAAGAGATGTCTGTAGAAGCCAGATATGGTAGAGCACACCTGTAATCTGAGTACAACAGAGTGCCGCTCAGCCTTAAAAAGAAGGAAGTTCTGGTATTTGTGGCAAATGGATAGAATTAGCAAACATTGAAGGCATAGCTGCCCGGCACCGAAAGACAGCTGCAAGATGTAACACATGGAATCTACAACAGTCAGCTCAGGGTGAGGCTGGAACCGTGAGTGGGAATGAGAATGTAAGCGGTCACTTCAAAGGAAAAATGTGTACTTCGAATGAGATGCTAATGTGCAAGGAAGTGTCTTGAGAAGCTACAGAATGCCATAGTGAGCACAATATTACTGTTCAAAATGGAGACTTGGTCATTGCTTTTCATAGGCTACAAATTCTGAGTTAAGATGACAGGCACAATGTTACTAAGGAATGTTTGCCTTTACTGTCTTCTCTTACACACTCAGAATGGAATGCTTTTATTGAAATGGAGTGTGTGGACCATTGTGAGTTTCATTTGTTCGTACCTTGTGATTCACTAGCATGGGATTACAGGCATGAACCACCATGCCCATACTCTGCTGCTATTCTCTCCACTTGTTCCCTGGCCTCCACCATCCCCTCTGCTCCCCCTGCTCCGGTGAGGTCTGTTCAGGGTTCTGGCAGCTCTATAGTCCTTTTCTTTCCCTTAGCCCATCTTGGAAATGATGAGCATCAGGAGGGGACAAGCATCATCTTGTCCTGTGTTTTACCCAAACTCTAAGCCCCAAGCTCAAAGGTAGAGGGGGAAAGGACTCAGATGGTGACTGCATAGATGTGTGTGTGTGTGTGTGTGTGTGTGTGTGTGTGTGTGTGCCAGTACTGGGGCTTGAATTCAGGGCTTCTCACAATCAATTGGTCTCTTCGCTTAAGGTTGATGCTCTAGCACCAGAGCCCCACACCTCTACTTCCGGCTTTTTACTGGTTAATGCGAAATAACACTTTCTGCCCAGGCTGGCTTTGAATCTGGATCTTTTGATCTATCTCAGCCTCCAGTAGCCAGGATTACAGACATGAGCCACCAGAGCCTGATTTGCACCGAATTTTTTTTTTTTTTTTTTTGCCAGTCCTGGGCCTTGGACTCAGGGCCTGAGCACCGTCCCTGGCTTCTTTCTGCTCAAGGCTAGCACTCTGCCACCTGAGCCACAGCACCCCTTCTGGCCGTTTTGGGGAATCGAACCCAGAGCTTCATGTGTAGGAGGCAAGCACTCTTACCACTAGGCCATATTCCCAGCCCCTTGCACCGAATTTTTACATAATATGTACAGATTTAATTTTCTTTTCTTTTCTTTTGCCACTCCTGGGGCTTCAAGTCAGGGCCTGAGCACTGTCCCTGGCTTCTTTTTGCTCAAGGCTAGCACTCTACCACTTGAGCCACAGCGCCACTTTTGGCCTTTTCTGTTTATGTGGTGCTGAGGAATGGAACCCAGGGCTTCATGTATGCAAGGCAAGCACTCTACTGCTAGGCCATATTCCCAGCCCCTGTAATTTTCATTTAAGCATGTTTTAGCCTTAGTTCAAATGCACTTTCTCTCTTTCCCCTTTTATGGTGTTATTGATGTTTTAAATCTTGATTTTATTTACTCATTTGATTCTGGGGCTTGATAATCCTATGCTGCATTCCTGTTTTCACTTATCTATTTGCTTATTTTGGTTTTTCGGTCTTGAGACAGACTTTCACGAGGCAGCCTTGGCTGCCTTCATACTCGGGAGCCTTCTGCCTGCTTCCTGAGTGCTGGGATTACAGGCATAAACCACCTGTCATTTTTAACTTTTAAAATCACTTTATTTTTCTTATTTGACTTTCCTTTTTTGTTTTCATCTTTTCTTTATTATATGGCAATTTTATGATTGTGACTCAAGACCAGAATCCTAGCTGCTTGAGAGGAAGACGTTGCTTGGGTGACGGAGTCTGAGGCCAGTCCAAACAAAGATTGGGCTGCTCCATCTCCACTCATGGCTCGGCACAGTGGCACACACCTGCTTGTCTCAGTGATGGGGGAAGCCCCAGCAGGAAGACTGCAGTGAAGCCAGCCCGAATACACAGCGAGACTTTACCTCAAAGATAACCAATAACAGACGAGACGCATAGCTCCAGTGGTACAGCACCGCCTAGCAAGTGTGGGCCCTGAGTTCAAGTCCTTAAACCAAGAAGGAGGAGGAGAAAGCAAAGAGCTCCAGAGCCAGCCTGGGTTAAGCTGTATGACCTGGGGCAAGTTACTCAGGTTCTCTGTGCCCATGGAATACATTACTTGAGAAAAGCTCATGTTTCCAACAACATACATGCACGCGTGCGTCTGCAGTGGGGACATGTCCTAAATCACCCTCAGGGATCTGGGTCATTCACCGCCAATTCCTTCAAGTTCCAAGTCTGCCTTGCCAGCAGACTTCAGCTCCCCACCAACCCCTCTGGCAGGTCTGGGCCCCGTATCCAGTGCCTGCAACTGGTTTATTACAGAAGCACGCAAGCCATGGGGACATTTTTAGGGCTTTTATTTATTTATTTTGTGTGTGTGTGTGTGTGTGTGTGTGTGTGTGTGTGTGTGTGTTTAAAGCCAGCGAGGAAGGGCAGATGCTTGGGCCCTTTGGGGCTGCACTCCTCCCTGGCTAATCCCACCCACCTCCCCAGCCCTCCCTACCCCACCCACCAGTAGCTCAACATCACCTGGGGTGAAAGTCAGCAGTCAGGCCCAGGAAGAAGGGTGGTGGGTACCCAGCATGCCCCAGGGCCAGCTCTCAGGGCACCTCCCCTTCCTTAGGGCCTGGTGCTCCTGTTAGAGGAGCAGAGGGTTTGAGGCCCAGCCCTTTCTTGCTTTCTGGCTGAGATGCACCTGAGCTGTGCCCGGAAGGCCGCTACAGGTGGAGATCCTCTGCCCCCTTCCCAGCGAGCATCTTCCCACGGAAGGCAAGATGCCTCGAGGGCACAGTGGAGTGAGGAGGCTGGGAGACCCTGGCAGCTCAGGGCCGGGACCCTCGAGTTCCTCCGTCCAGAGTGTTTGTTCTTGGGGGTTCCAGTCCCCTGCCCGGGGCACACCTCCTCCAGCTCTGGCCGTGCTCCTGTGACCGGTCTTGGAATACACCTGGGCACTCCCCTGTCCGCCAACTCTAACTCTTCTCCTGTGGTCACCCTGCTGTCCCGGCCCAGCACCCTGGTCTCCTGAACCCCCAGCCAGCTGCCACCCCCACAGCTGGATCACAACTGCAGGACTCCTGGTTCAGAGCCTGGGTATCTCAGTCTGCAGAACTGGCAGGTAGGGCCGTCCGAGGGGCAGGGTGGCAGTAAGGGGTGCACCTCTCAACGGATCACCCCTTCTTCCTCCCAGTCTTCCTCTTTCCCTCTCCCTCTCCTGGCTCTCTCCCCCTCTCCACCTCCTTGTTTTCCCTTTCCCCCCTTCCTCCTCGCGCCCCGCTCCCCAGCCTCTGCCTGGCCCCCTGAGCTGGCTGGGTGGGGAAGGGCGGGGGAGGCTGTGCGGGGGCGGCGGCGGGCGCGGGGCTGGGGCGCGGGGCGGGCGTCAGACGCTGTGCGCGCCCAGGCTGAGCACCGAGAAGGCGGCGCGGTGCTTGCGGAGCAGCAGGCGGATCTTCTCGTCGTCGGAGTCGGGGTCCAGGGGCTTGTTGTACTCGTCGTCCTCGTTCTCGGAGGCGGCGCGCTCGGCGCCCGCGCCCCCCGCGGCCCGCGGCGTGGACGACGAGGGCTCCAGCGCGCTCTTCTTCCTCCACTTGGTCCTGCGGTTCTGGAACCACACCTGGGGAGGACAATCGGGGGCGCGTCTGCGAGGGGGCCCCCTCCGCGGCCAGCGCCCACGGAGGGGGCCGGGATGGGGAGAGGCTCGCCCTCACCCCGCGGCGACTCTGCGGAGGGGGGACCCGCGCGGGGAGCCCCGCTGCCGGCCAGCTCGGGCGCAGCGTGGCACCCAACCGCCCCGTCCCAAGGGCTCGGCACCCTGGGCTGGGCCCGTGTTCGAGCCCACGCGCGCTCTCACGGGGCTGCTGGGAAAATAATAAACCAACGAGGAAGACAGACAGACAGACACACAGACAGACCTCGCCTTCAGCGGCACAGCCCTCGCGGGCCGTCACGAATTATCCCCAATTAGAAAAGCACCGCGCGTGGCCGGCGCCGGGTCGCAGGCTCGGGGCGGAGGAGCCTCGCCCCCCGACTTGCCCCCCCCCCCCAGGCGTCGGCTGCGCCCCGCAGTGCGGGCCGGTGGCCCAGAAGGGAGGCGCAGGCTTGGGGTCCCCACCTGTCCCCGCGCCGGCACCGAGTCGGGCCGGCCTGGCCCACATCTTTCCTCTTGGAAAGGCCCCACCCCAAGTCTCCCGGGGGCTCCGGTCAACGTGGGGCCGCGGGCCTCTCCCCTCTCCCCACAGCCCGCCCTGCGCGGCGCCTCCGCCCCCAGGGGCCCCGCCACGCCCAGCGCCTCCCGCCGCCCCCACAGGACTGGGGCGATTGCGAGGTAGAAGCCGCGCCTTTTCCAGGCTAAGGCCTCGGGTGAAGCCATGGCTGAGGCGGGCCCCACGCCTGGTGCTTGCGCTCGGTGCCTGGTGCTCGGCTGGCTGACACTGTGAGTGGACCAGCCCCGGGCCCCGGGGTCACGGGGTGAGGCCACGAGCAAGAAACTCGATTGAGGTTGTATTTCATCTGCTGCTTCTGTGAAGCAGACCACTACAGAAATTTCAACGTTGCCACGAGAGACGAGTGCCAGTGGCTGTCACCTACAATGCTAGCTACTCAAACGGTCTGAGGTCTGAGGATAGCTGTTCAAAGCCAGCCTGGTCAGGAAAGTCCGTGATACGTGTGCGTGTGAGCACAGGTCCTGGAGTTTGAACTCAGGACCTGAGCACAGCACTGTCCCTGAGCTGCTTTTGCTCAAAGCTAGTGTTCTACCACTTGAACTGTAGCTCCACTTCCACCTTTTCTTTTTTCTTTTCTTTTTTTTTTTTTTTTTGGCAGTTTAGTGAAGATAAGAGTTTCACAGATGTTCCTTCCTAGGCTGGCGTCCAACCGCAGTTCTCAGATCTCAGCCTCCTGAGTAGTTAGGATTACAGGTGTGAGCCACGTGTGCCTGGCTGACTCTCTCTCTCTCTCTCTCTCTCTCTCTCTCTCTCTCTCTCTCTCTCTCTCTCTCTCTCTCCCCCCCCTCACTCCCTCTCCCTCTCCCTTTCTCTCTCTCTCCCTCTCCCTCTCCCTCTTCTCTCTCTCTCTCTCTTTTTGGTGCCAGCCAGGGGCTTGAACTCAGGCCTTGGATGTTATCCCTGAGCTTTGGTGCTCAAGTTTAGCACTCTACCACATGAACCACAGTTCTACTTCTGGCTTTTTGGTAGTTAATTGGAGATGAGAGTCTCATGGACTTGACTGCCCAGGCTGGCTTCAAACTGTGACAATCAGATCTCAGCCTCCAGAGTAGCTAGAATTACAGGGCACCTCCTCCGTGACACTCTTATCTCCAAGTAACCACCAAAAACGCCAGAAGCAAAGGTATAGTTCAAGTGGTAGAACATCAACCTGCCTTGAGCAAAAAAGCTAAGATGCAGTGCCTTGTCCCTGAGTTCAAGCCCAATAATAAAATAATAAAAATAAATAAAATAATAAAATTAAGATAAATATAAATAAACAATAAAAACAAAATAAAAGGACTGCTGAGAAGATTAAATTCAGTACCACATACTATGTAGCTTTCAGACAGAGCCCACAGACCTATTTCTGTGTACCTAAAGCTCTGTAGTTGGGTGGGCAGGCAGTGCTCCTTGGGGTGGGCTCCCTCTGAAGAGCTGCAGGTTTTGGGGAAAGTGGGTCCACATGCACAGAGTTGCCTCCTGTTCCTGAGGCGCCTTCTTCCATCTCCTCACCTTCACCTGAGACTCGGTCATGCCCAGCGAGTATGCCAGCCTTGCCCGCTCAGGGCCCGCCAAGTACTTGGTCTGCTCAAAGGTCTTCTCCAGGGCGAAGATCTGGTGTCCTGTGAAGGTGGGCCTGGTGTGCTTTTTCTTGTGGATGCTGTCACTCAGGGGGTCCGGGGCTGGTGGGAGGAAGGGAAGTGGGTTAGCAGGATATATGGGAACCTGGAGACGTGTACTGCCTACAAGGGGCCAACCCAGCCCTGTCTCTCCCACGGATGGGAGCGCCTCTCACAGGAGGAGAAGCCACTGCTGTGGCTAGGGAATGGTGACACCTGCCCCCCGAGCAGCCTTCCTGACAACCAGGTAACAGTGAGGGTGACCTCTGCCATGTCTGGGGAACAGACCTCCAGGGTGGCTGCCCCATGTTCTAGCTATTCAGGGCCAGCAGGGATCTTAAGCTTTTCTGTCAGAGGTGCTCATGATTGAATGTGCTGCCTTCCGAGTGCGATGAGGTGGCCCCAGAGACCACGACAAAGCTGCGGCATCCCCAGTGACCACGACAAAGCTACCCCTTCACATCACCATGATCGGTTGGCACAGTCCAGCTGCAATCAGAGCCCTGGGGGCCTGTGAACTGCTGCCCACTTCCTTATTCCTAGGCCTCAACTTCCCAGGATGGGAAGGATGGGAAGCCTCCAGCCCCAAGGCACTGCTCCTCCAGTCCCCAGGCCTTGAAGTCCTAGGTTCTGATGATGCCGGAGGGGCTGGGCACTGAGAATGGGGTCTCCAGCCAGGGATGCCATCTCGGGAAAGACTTGGTGCCATGGCCCCAGGACAGTGACATGCCCATATGTTGGTCTTGATCAGTACAGTGTAGCCTAACATCCCACCCCTCTTTCTCTCATCATGCGCAGGGATAGTGAGACACAGAAATAAGAAGGGAGCTCCCGAGGTACCACTTTTTTAGTCCTGCTCCTTTTGCCTTAATCTGACAACTGGCTTTTGGCTATTTTCCAATGGGTATGTGCATCTAGGACAAGGACCAAGGGTGGAGACGGGGAATGGAGGATAGGAGAGACAGATTGAGGCTTGTGGCCTTCCCAAACCAGACTAGACTCTAGGTAAAATGAGCTGCAGCCTCTTTTGAAAGCCCCAATTTTTCAGACGGGGGAAGGGGTCGCTCCACAGTGTAGCAGGGGAGAGGCAGGTGTGTTCTGGGTGTCTCCAGGATTGACTCAGAAACCCGACTGTAGTGTGGAGCCTAGAGGCCAGCCTCAGGTGAAGGTCCATCTGCCCTCTCACACCTGGATCTGGCCAGGACCTTAGTGGCACAGAATGTTCAGGCATTTTCTCCTTGACTTCTAGGTGGACCTCCCCTGCCTATGCCTAATCTGGCTACCTCCTCGTCTCCCCTCTTGGAATCATGGGTGCCCTATATCAGTTCTCTAAGAACCAAGGCTTGGGGAGCCATGAGGTGTGGTATGCTGTGGCCAAGCTCAGCTAGGCTCGGCTGCCACTCTGAGGCTGTGCTGTGCTCGTTGCTAGTGCTGTGCTCACCCGGAAGGTGACCCACAGCCCCTGGCTCACAGGTGGTGTTTGGTTCCCTTCAATGATGTTGGGTGTGAGGGGGCTCTTTGGGAATGTGACGGAAGTTTTCCACGCTGCGGACAGCAGTGCCTGCTTTGGGTCACTATGGTATAGCAGAGGCTCTGGGCAGTAGGAAGGGAGCCACCAGGACACTGCACAGGTTGTGCTGGGCTACGTGGCCTCTCCTGGACCTAGAACACTCGGGGTTCCTGAGAGGGCAGTGGGGTGACCGTGATGATATGAGCTGTATCGGGGCAGGAAGGGGAAGGGGTGGAAGTTAGGCCTGCCCTGGGCTGAGGAGATGGACGTAAGGTGGGGGCCCCATCTCAAGGTACCCAGCTATGAGAGGCTCTGCCTGCCTCCCGCCTCTCTCAGGCCAGTCAGGCTGGGGTGGCCCCCCTCCCCCTCTCTCCGGCCAGTCAGGCTGGGGGTGACCCCCCTCCCACCTCCATACTCACTGTTGCTGCATGGCCGCCCTCCTCGCCAGTCCTGGCCTGTGTCCGCCCAGCAGTTCCGGCTCCGAGTGGGGTACTCATTCCCAGCCTTGGAAAAATTTCCCACCTGGGGGCCGTAGTAGACCCCCTGAGAGCTGAGCCCCCCAAAGCTTGCCACATGGGGGTAGCCAGAGAGAAGGCCACTGTTCGGCGTGGCCACAGGCCTGCTCAGGATGTCTGTGATGCCATGGGGGGTCCCTGCAGCCAGCTGGGGGCCCAGTCCTGGGGGGCTGAGCTTGTAGAAGGAGTTCTGCACCGAGTACTGGCACACGGGGGCCTTCATCTCTGAGAACTGGGCCAGCGGCGCGTTGTTCAGCAGGAACGTCCCCTGCAGATTGGACTCCATGATCTCCAGGTCAGGGGTGGGACGGGAGAAGTCGGAGCGCAGGGCCCCGAGGCCTGGGAGCCTAGAGCGCAGCCCCGAATCGCATGGCAGCTCTGGAGGGCAGGGAGCAGCCCCGGCTCTGACTGCCCTCCACCTAGAGCATCCGGTCCGGCCCTCGCCCAGGCCCTGGCACCCACGTCAGCTTCTCGGAAGTCAGGTGCGCGGGGCAGGCGGGAGGTCTGCGCGCTCTCCCTGTCCAGCCCGCCTTGACTGGAGAAGGGCGCTCCCCATGCTCAGCACAGCCCCTTCCTCGGCCTCTGGGTCTGGAGACCCTCCATGAGAAGTTTGAAGTTCAGAGAAGGGACATTTCCCTGATAAAGATATGGCCCATTAGAATACAGACCGCAGACTGGCTGAGCGGGGAGAGCCGAGCTGCCATTGGTTGGAACCCACGAAGGCCTCACATTGGCTTTTCCTAGACAAATTGCACTTTGAAAGATTGACTGTAAAATCAGCCAAGGTGTGTGTGTGTGTGTGTGTGTGTGTGTGTGTGTGTGTGTGTGTGAGAGAGAGAGAGAGAGAGAGAGAGAGAGAGAGAGAGAGAGATTAGCTCTAGAAGCTCTGTTCATTGTCAGAGGCTCCTCCTGCCTCCTTCGTCCCCAGGTCCCGGTTCTAGGAAAGGGGCGTCTGAAGCCTCTGGGGGTAGCTGGAAGTCGCAGATCCCACAGCTGTTACTGAGGATGGACTGCAGAACTCAAGTCCCTGCCTTGAGCGGCTCCTTTTCCTTTCTGTGCAGGTGCCCATGCTTTCTCTGCAGAACAGAGCTGCCTCCCTTTTCTCCTTTCCCCAGGGCTGAAGCAGGGTAAGTAGGGAAGATGGGCAAGGGCTGGGTAGGTTGCAAATCCCTGTGACTTCAGTGAGAGCCTGGTGGGTAGATGGAGTCAGAGGGTGGGGAATGGACAGCATTCAATGTGGCAGGCACCTGCATCTTCCTGACCACTGAGGCTAAAAAGAGGGCTGAGTGGCTGTGCAGCTCCTCTGCCTCTGGGCATCTTCTCCGGACCTCAGACGGACTTTCTGTCTGTCTGAGAATCTGATGCTTAGAAGTTCCCTGGTTGGGCAGTGGCGCCCTGTGCTGGCACTTGGCTGGGGATAGTAAATACTTGATACTGAATTGAACTTCAAAGCACTCATCTGATATATTTTAAAACAAAATGTGAGGGTCTACTGAGGCAATCTCTCATTTAACAACAACCAGGAAAATGATGTGACAGAACCACAGCCCACTTCTAAAGGACTAGGGTCTTTTCTGTTTGGGGCAGTGTTCTATTTTCAAAGTTACTTTCTGAAAATGGAAACCAGAATGCCACTTGTCTGAGCAAGTTGACAGAGGCAAAAAAATTGAGATTGCTGGATAGAGGGACCTCTGCCCTTCCGCTGCCTGGAAACCCCAGGAAACTTCCAGACTAGGCAATGGGCTCTGTGGGGCTCCCCCTCTCCTCCTCTCCCCACATACGGGCCACACTTTTGCAGAAGACAGCACCCCTTGCCAGCCTTCTTGCTTTCTAGTAAAAGGGGGCTGAGGGTCGGGAAGGACCCTTCACGTTCAGAACTAGATTCCCGGAGTCGTACACAGACCATTTAGATTAGGAGAAAGAGCATCTAAGGATGTGGAGATGGTTTTTCTACAAATTTAGATTAAGACCAAGAGAAAAGGTTTTCACTCATCTAAGGAGGCTTTGCTACTATGCCAGACATTGTAACTATTTTGGAAACTTAGTTGAATCCCAGGGATGCCTCCCAATAGCACCAAGGTAACTGTCATCCTGAAACTGAGACCTCTGGGCGGTGCAAATGCACAGCAATGATTGGCTCACTGGAGGTGGGGGGCAGAGAGGAGATTTTTGAGATCTTTAAGATTTCAGGAGAGACGCTTGGGGTGAGGTGGAGCTGGACTGTTCTGGTTGCTCTCTAGTGATGGGAGTTTATAGACAGCGAACTTGGCTGCATGTTTCAGCTCTTAATACTCTAGCTGACAAACGTGTGGTGTCTGGGAACCCAAGCATGACAGAGGGAAGGGACTTTTATTATTTAATCTGTTTCTAAGATAAGGAAGCCGGCCAGTGAGATATCCAGCCTTTCATGAAGTGTTAGCAAGCAGTGAGGCACAAGGCTGCTTTCTTTCTACAGCAAGAGCAAGTTCTCGAATGTTTAGTGGCCCTCAGTGCAGGACAGATACCTTCCCAGGGAGAGTCAGACAGCCCTGGCGGTTCCCGCCAACTGCAGGTTGCAGGTGGCTTGTGGTGCCTCCCCGCAGTGTCTCCCCATTTCAGGATGGCCCTTAGGCAGGTGAGGAATCTACTCTGTCTTCTGGGGGCGGAGGTTCTTCCAGGATGATGGTCCTGATTGATTGTCTGGGCTTCCTGAAGGGGCAGGACATGGTGGGCTCCTGTTTCAGGCTTCCCCTGGTCTGACCCCTGCCTTTGGCCAGGGTTCAGTCCTGCTCAGCAACTCAGATCCCCCAGCTCCACCCGGAGACGATCCAATGAGAGACGGAGCCCCGTGTCATGAGTCAGTTTCTTTATTAATGTTGACATCTGTTCAGCTGGTGTAGGGGACATGGGCTATACATCAGAGTGGGGGGGGGACCCTCTCCCAGTAACAGCATGTGAGAGGGTCAAGAAAGGATTCAGTTTTCATAACAATTAAAAAAATCAAGGTAATTTCAAAACTTCTAAAAAGCGTCTAATGTGCAGACTGCAGCATTCTCTAGGCATCAAGTGGAGACCCCAAACTCCTCCTAAACAGCTCCTACTAGCATCGGGGGTGCAGCCGCGCCGCGCGGCCCGGGCCGGCAGCAGCCCGGCGGGCGGCGGCCAAGCAGCCATGCCGGAAGGAGCGAGGTGCCAAAGCAGAGCCTGGGGCCGGGGCCACGCGGGCCGCTAAGAGGGGCTACTGGGTCGGGCGGCGCGGCCGGGGAGGCAGGTGCGGGCGAGACGGGCCGGCGGGCTCCGCGCCCGGCTCCGCCTCCCGGGGCCCGGGGGCCGGGCAGCTCCCCAGCCGCGCGGCCGCCCCTCCGGGGCCGGGGTCGGGCCGCGTCCTAGCAGGCCGGGCTCGGAGCAGGCGGCGGAGACCGAGCCGCCTGCCCGGGGGAGGCCGGGCCGCCTGCCCGGAGGCGGCCGCAGCGCGGGGCCAGGACACCGAGCGCCCCGCTCGGCTCACAAAGCAGAACAAGCCGGCCTGCCCGGGGCGCGGCGCGCTGGCGCGGCCTGGACGCGGGGTCCGGCCGCACGGAGACCGCCTGGCCGGGCTCCGCGCCCGGGTCGCCGCCGTCCAGGGCGCTTCTGTGCTACTTGGAAGGTTTGGATGTGTCCCGGCGGGAGTGGACGTCCGTCCGTCCGTCCGTCCGCAGGGCCCCGGCCGGCGAGGGGAAGAGCCTGCCGGTCCCTCTCCGGGCCCGAGGGGGCGCGCCCGAGCGGGCGGCGGATTGTGCTGAGTCGGGCCTCTCCCCGCCGGAGGCTCTGGAGTGACTTTAAGGCTCTTCCAGGGCGGGCGGCCCCGGGCCGGGAGCGGCCAGCTGTCAGGTTCCGTCTCTGCCCAGGAGGAAGGAGGCCAGGCCCTCCTCCCTACGGGTGCGGGGCGCCCAGGGCCTGCGCCCCGACCACCACCCCGCCTCCCAGCCTGCAGGTCGCCTGGACTTCGAGCACCAAGTTGGCTCTGGGAGACCTCTGGGTGGCCCTGACCTGTGGGACTGTCAGGTACATTCACTCTCGCCTCGCCTGCGCCCTGCCTTCCTCTGTCACTGAGAGCCAGCCCTGGCGTCCCCCGCAGAGGGAGAGGCCTCCGCTAGTGCTTTGTACATACTGCTATGTGTTTCTATTGGTTTGCATAGTATTTATTGTTTTCATATACACAAGGCTGATTACTGTACAGTTTACACTTTGGACACGGACTATGATAGAAGTGCTTAAAGATATAGAAAACCTCTTTCTCTATGGAACATGCTGGTGCAGTCTTAGGACAGCCACCGGCCCTTCCCCAACTAAAAGACCATTCTGGGGTCCCTGGCTCCCTGAAGCCCTACCGCTCAACCTGAGGGCGAGCGCCTCCCTCAGACTCGGAAGTCACTAACACAAAGAGCCCCAAGTGCACGCACAGTGATGATGACTACTGAATCTGGCAGAGAGACACAACATTTAAAAACAAATCCATCTTAGCCACTGGAGCATGGTGGACACAGCTTCAGAGGTCACGGTCAAATCAGTGTGTAGACTGAATGTCAGGTGGGAAGCTCTGGGAGGGGCAGTCCGCTGGGGAGGGGACCACTGTCACAGGTGGCAGGGAGGAGTGGGGATCAAGGAGGTCAGGGACATGGGATTAAGGTGTTAAAAGGACTGTATGCCTAGTTATCATTCATTTTTCTCTCCAGGAAGCCCACATGGATTTCTTATGGATGAGGTTGAAAAAAAAGTACCCTGTGTGAAGTCAAAACCAAGACAATTAAAAAACAAAACCCAAACTACCCTCAGTCAAAAGAGCCCTTATTCACTTTTGCACTCATACCCTCTCGGCCCTAGTTTTCTATCCCTTTCTCTCCTTTCCCCTCTTTTGGCCGCCTTTGTCTTGATTCCCGACAGATCCGCGGTCGCTGGAGGCAGGATTGAAGACTGCAGGTCATGCGTCTGCAGCCAGTCGTTCATGCGAATAGGAGGCTAAAGGAAGTCCCTTACAGAGGTCATGCCGTGAGCTGGGAAACCACGTTCCGTGGCCCTCACCCAGCTCTCCTCCCACGTGCATGGCAGAGGGTGTGGAGCTCAGGGTTTGGGTGTCGAGGTGTGATCCTGAGGGCACAAAAAAAGAAGTCACAATTTTAAAGTGCAGCTCTAAGCATGGGTTTTGTGGTGGCTGCACAAGTGGGGTCTGGTGGAAATCAGGCCCCCAAGCAAGGTGGTGAGTCAGAGCAGTGTTGCTTGCAGAAACACCACGCACACTTTCCTGCTCATCGCCCAGAGATTCGACACGGTGCTGGCCACCCACCCACCGGTGTAATGCACAGCAGGGCTGGACTGATACCTCCTGCTTCCAGCAGGTCCAGCCACAGGGAGAAAATCCTCACAGGTAGAGTTGCACGGTAATGGTCAATTTGCATAAGCCTGGAGCTGTGCTCAGAGGCAATTGAGGCTAGGCGCCCGTGCCTTATACTCCCATCAGAACACATAGCTGTCGGCTGGGTGCCCTCCCTAGGGACCTGAGGCAGCCAGCCTTAATCTCTAGCATCTTGAACTCATGGCCTCAAGGAACAACAGTTCCTCTTGGGCTCTGGTCCACAAGGGCTTCCTGTTACGCATCTCTGGCATCTGTCCTCATTCCCCATAGGGAACAGACTCTTGTGTGGCAGGAAGCTGTGAAGGACATATGCGTTCTCCCCGGAATACAGTGTAGCCATGCCTGCGGGGCCAAGGCAAACCTCGCACCTTGGGGCTTGCAGCAGCACAACACGCTTGCCCCCCATGAAGCCTCAGCCTCCAGCCTGGCTGAGCAGCTGCGTGCTTTCAAGACCAGCTGCTCAGGACTTTGTTTGCGGGGACCCAGCCACGCAGGGAAAAAGAGGTCATTTTAAAAAGAGGATCTGACAGTCACCTGGTTGTAGTTGATGTGAAAAGACAAAAAGATTCTGAGGCAGAGTTGTCCCCAATCTTGGGCCTTCGAGGTGGCAGGGCTGGAGAGAATGGGATTCTAGATGTTTCTGGGGAAGGAAGGGTCCTTGCCAGAGGTACTTGTGCTGAACTTCATTGCGCTGTCTCTTGTCAGGACAGGGCTCAACTCTCAGCCTAGGCCCCCTCAGACAAGCCTCCTACCAAGCTGTGTGAGCCTGGAGTGTTGTCTTAAAGCTTCAGTCTCCTCTCTGGCTAAGGTCAAGGCCTACCTCCACACACCTTCCTGTCCTCTGCCTCACACAGCCTGTCAGTGACAGAACATTACAGGGCACACTGGCTGAGAATGTGACCTCTGAAGCTCCGGACTGCTCCAGTTAGAACCGGTTCTTCCAATCCCCTGCTCTCTGACCTAAGTTAAGATAGTTACCCACTCTGCAGCTCGGTGTCACCTGCCATCCAATGATGGCAGTGGTAGAGCTGGAGTGGTAGGGTGGAGAGCTGGGCGAGGGCCACGGATCTCAGAGGGCTCCGGGTCCCTGAGGTGCCTGGGACAGGGGTATTCTGTACATGTGAACTATTTCTGGGCTCTCTTGGGAGGTGGTTATAAACACTGAGGACAGGAAATTCTTCCTGGTGTTCTCCACAATGCCTACCTACCCTGGTGCTAAGCACTCCTGAAACAAGAAACCACATGAAATCTAGGGCCCAGGAGGCTAAGATCTCCAAGGCGCCAAACAAGATAGGTTTGGGCCAAGCAGGCGGCCAGTGCTAGATGAGAACACAGCCTCCTGCTACGTGATCTATTCCTCCACTACACCCCTGTTCTTCCGTGGGAGACGCTCACCCTTCCACGACTTAGCAAATACCCTTTATGCTGAGTGGCCAGGCTCCTTCCCTCATTCCCCTCTGTGCATGGCTCTTGATCCCACGCTCACCCGTGCTGGTGGCTGGCTTTGGTCTCCTCCAGCCTCTGACTCTATCCTGTTGGAAGTGGCTGGTGTAACAATGGACTGTAGTAAAACAAAGCCTGGCTGCCTGCTCCCATTGAGACTATGGGTTAGATTTCAACTTATTAAGATATTCTACTGTCAGAGCTAAGCAAATTTGCAACCACATGGTCTGAATGTTTCTTAGAGAAAAACAAAGAAAGGTGTTGGGGGGGTTGGGGGGTGGAGACTGTTCCTCCTGCAGAGTCCTAGGGATGTGCAGAGGGGTGCCCAGGCTCCTAGGGCCCCCAGTCCTCTTATCCCACCCCTCCACCATCTCTCCACGTGGATGCCCTCACACTTGAACACAGGACAGAATCCATCATCTGCTCTGATTAAATAGCAACTATTTACTAGAATGTTCTGCTGTCCTCTACCTTTCATGCAGAGCCTTCCCAGTACTAGAGGTGACTATGAAGAAAGCAAAATTAGGGGTGAGGTCTACTTAGTCCTTGCCTGGATGGGGGTACACTACCATGAAGTGATGCTCTATATCTCAACACAAAAGAACACCCCATCATCCTGAAACAGGATAACCTGGGGAGAATGAGGCCCCTTGAAGGCAACTCAGAAATATGGTATTTAGAGGGGCTAGGGATATGGCCTAGTGGCAAGAGTGTTTGACTCGTATACATGAAGCTCTAGGTTCGATTCCTCAGCACCACATATATAGAAAATGGCCAGAAGTGGCGCTGTGGCTCAAGTGGTAGAGTGCTAGCCTTGAGCAGAAAGAAGCCAGGGACAGTGCTCAGGCCCTGAGTCCAAGCTCTAGGACTGGCAAAAAAAAAAGAAAGAAAAAGAAAGAAAGAAAGAAAGAAATATGGTATTTAGAAATGCAGAAGTGCCATCTTTGCTTCAGAGAGACAACAGGATGCATTTCTTCCTAAGGGATGCATTACTCACCCCAAGATAACTGGGCACCTCTTTACCTCAAGGATAAGGATCTGTTTTATGGCAGGATGCATTCTTACCTGGAAGAAATGCCCCCAAATATCCAGAAATGCAGAAAGTAACACCAGGAATGATGAAAGTGAAGAGAAAACAACCAGCCTTGCATAACTCTGAAGCCAGACCACCTGCCTTTACCATACAAATGCCTGGTAACAGCCAAAGAGCAGTGTGGCTCTATCTCCTTTAAGAGTACCCCCACGGTGTTAGAGTGGGCCCTGCCCTTCTGTCTGTCTGCCCTGTTGTCTGCTTGTTTGCCTGCTTACTCAATAATGCATCACCAAGTTTTCTTACCATTGTGACTTGTCCAGCAATTCTTATTTTGCGATCGACGTCAAGGACCCTGAGTGAAGAGTCCCTGCTTTTAAAGGAAAACTTCACTAGCCTTCACCTGCATCTGGTGACAGTTCCTTTTGGCTTGCTTGTTGGATGTAATGTCTACCACTGTGCCATAGCGCTTCTGGGAGGTCTGGGCAGGCCTACTAAATCCATTTTCAATACACACAGAAATCACTAGCAGCCTGATGGAGTGTGGTGCACCCTAGAAACGGAGTTTGGCAGGACTGGGGCAGGGGCCAGGAGCTTACACACCAGACTCCTTATCCTCCCCCCCCCCACACTTTTTTTCTTGGTGCTTGTGATGAACCCAGGGCCTCACACATGCTAGATAAAGGCTCTGCCACTAAGCTACACCCTCAGCCCAGGAATCTACATTTTAATATTCTTGGGTGGGACAGTGGATTACACTTTGATAGAGTTCACTAGAACTTGACAATCTGCAAAGCCTTTCACAAACAGAAGCCCATCTATCTCCACAGCCATCCTGCTAGGAAAATATTGGCATAATTGCTACTGTATGGACAAAGAACTTGAGGCTCAGGAAGGTCAATTGACTCTACAAATACAATCTGCCATTGATTGAGCACCAGAGTGACTATGTCCTCATTCACTCCTCACAATAACGCATGCTATTACTCTTTGTAAACACTTTTTCAGTGCTGGGGGTAGAAACCCAGAGTTCCCCACTGGGGAATCCCAGTGGCCCTGTAAAATCCCTTATTTACACATATCAAAAAGAACCATTTCATTCTCTCTTGTGGATTCCAAAGCTTGGGGCAGTTGAAAAAGTTGTTTAAGACGATACTACCTGGGAACAGGGACTAGGAGGAGACTTGGCCTCAAGCCTCTCACACCCTGATTCTCCATCTTTGCGGTAGTTATGTTGTAACTCTGTGAGCTCTGAATTAGTGAGCACCGAACCAGTGCTCCTAAGGGAAACATAAGGTTAGATTCTTGTGAGCCTCTGTTCTAAGAGTTTCACTAGTCAGTAAACACTTAGCCCTGTTTTATATATCTTTCTATTTGAGGACTCTTTATGGGGTATTTACGTCTCATTAACTTGACCTTTCTACCAACAAGTCTTTTTAACATATGCAGTTCCCCTGGAAGGCATTGCTGCACTCGGAAACCCCAGACAGAGCCAGGTGCCAGTGGCTCACCCCTGCAGTCCTAGCTGCTCAGGAGGCTGAGGCTCAGGATCTCTGCTTAAAGCCTGCCCAGAAAGACAAGTCCATGAGACTCTTAGCACCAATTAACCGTTAAAAAGCTGAAAGTGAAGTTGTGGTTCAAGTGGTAGAGTGCAAGTGAGGCTCTGAGTTCAAGCCCCAGTTCTGGCACACACATATACACACACACACACACAAAGACCTCAACAGAACCACTGGAGATTTTTTTTTTTTGTGTGTGTGTGTGTCTGCTTTTGTTTTTTTCTTTTGCCAGTTCTGGGGCTTGAACTCAGGGCCTGGTCACTGTCCTTGAGCTTTTTTTAGGCTCAAGGCTAGCTCTACCACTTGAGCCACAGTGCCACTTCCGACTTTACTGTGTTGGTGGTACCAAGGAATCGAACCTGGGGCTTCGTGCATGCTAGACAAGCCCTTTACCACTAGGCCACACTCCCAGCCTGGAGAACATTTTAACCAGCAAAAACCGTCATGAAAAGCACCCGACGTGGCACTAAACATGCCACCCACAGAATGGCAGGCAGTGTGAGAGCTGACACGAGACAGAGCACGCCCAGTTCCCCTCAGCTGGGGGCGCGCACGTTTGATGGTAACTCAAATTCTTTACCTATGCACGTGTATCTGAAGGACCACAAAAACACGGGGAGCCTGCTCTGGTTACCAGGAAAGTTTAGCGCCTAGGTGTGTTTGCAAAAGAAGGACAAGGGTCCACTCCTTGTGCTTGTGCTGAGAAGCAGACGGCCTGCAGCCCGGGCCTTGCCTGCTGCTCGTGGTCCCTGGGGATTCGGGCAGGGCCTGCCTCCATGGCGGCGCCCTCAGCTCTGTGTTGGCAGAGGGTCGCACTATCTGGGAGCCAGGCTCCCGAGACCATGCTTTCGTGAACCTGGCCCTCATTAACTGTGTTGCTGTTTTTTATTTTTTATACAGCTTCTCTGAAGGCCATTTATAGCATACTTAAAAAAAATCAGGCTGGAGGCATGGCTCAAGTGGTAGAACACTTGTCTAGCAAGTACAAGACACTGAGTTCAAAATGGCAAAAACAACAACAAAATGTCTCTTGCCCAGCACTGGTGGTCTGTGACCGTAGCTACTCAGGAGGCTGAACTATGAGAATTGTGGTTCGAAGCCAGCCCAAGCAGAAAAGTCCATGAGACTCTTATCTTTGATTAACCAGCAGGAAAAAAAAAAAAAGCAGAGAAGTAGGGGTGTGGCTCCAGTGGTAGGGTGCCAGCCGTGAGCGGAAAAGGTCAAATGAGAGTGCCCTCGTACCGGGATACACATTTATTTTTTTCTGTTGCTGTTCCAGCCTGGCTTCTGGACTGTTCCCATTCACAACACTGCTAGACTTTAAGACAAACCAAAGCTCACATTTAAGCAAAGTAGAAAGGGATGCTTTTGCTTAAAATTATTCACACACAGCTTCGGGTTGTTTCTACATCCCGATTACAATTCTCTAGCCTGGTAAAGCAGCAGCGGCCGCCCTCTGCCTCCTGGCACTGCCAGGGTTAACGCGGTGGCCTCCTTAAGCTGCTGAGGAGTCAGGTCTAATTTTATCCTTGCACTGGATCTGCCAGTCCTCTTTTTTTGCCCGAGCGCCGAGATATCTCGGGAAGCCTCGAGTCAGCACTCTGGTGGCTGGGAAGGAAGGCAGCGGGCCCTGCCTTTTGCAAAAATGCAGAAAGCCAGCGCCCGCGTGCTGGGGGGCCTCGGAGGCCGGCTGTGGACGGGGACAGAGTGGGCGCGGTGCTCCTGCTCCCGGCTGACTCCCACCCCGACGCATCCTGTACCGAGTGGCCCCGAGTTGGACACAAAGAAGAGCCTCAGGGCAGCTCAGTACAGGATCCCTCAGGAAGGGCAGAGATGGCAGCTGGATGCGGAGCCCCAGTGCTGTACAGATCTGCCGAGACCCTCAGTGCACGGCAGGCACCCCGCCCCCCAGCACCACTGCCCCCTGCTCACACTCGCCATGCACGCACACCCAGCCCACCCTCAACACCCCCTGACTTTCAAGGTCCCCTCCTGGAAAGCAAGCACACGGCCCTGTCCGTGGAACACCAAGGAGAAGCTCAGCCTGGGGCTCGCAGGGCTTTGGGAAGGTTCCAGATTCCAGGACTTCCAGCTCCACATCCTGGATTGCTTTGTAGGCCCTCATGTTGGATTTCCTAGCACCAATGGCCTCTCCTCCACTCTCCAGTCTATCAACTCTAGAGCCTCCCTGCCTGCTTTCCAAGATCCACAACTGCAGAGCTCGGTGGAGCGCTTTCCACTAATGAAACTGAGCCGGGGCTCCATGGTCAAGCCCGTGCCTGGCATGCGTGAGGCCTGGGCTCCATTCTTGGCATGGGGAGGGTGCATGCATTTATACACGCCACGACAGACAGGCCAGGGAGATAGGACTGTCTTTTAGACAAAGAAACCAAGGCTCATACACAGTTACTAGGCATGAGAGTCAGGAGCTCCAGCCCAGTCAGGCTGACCCTGTGCACTGTGCTTGGGTGGGGAAAACAGCCTGGGAGGGGCGGCCATTCCACTGGAGAGGGATGCAGCTCATGCAGAAGGGCGAGGAAGCCGGTGTTACCTCCCGAGACGCTACTCCAAGGAGACTTGAGATCACTGTTTGCCCCTTTTCAGGCTGGCCCGCTTTACTATCTGAGCCCCCTTCCTGCCGTCTATCCGGTCGGGCTGGAGGCCACTCCCTCTCAACTCCACCTGGGGATGGCAGCAGACAGAAAGCAGGACAGATCACACTCACGGACGAGAAAAAGAGGCCAAGGAATGAGAAGGGACAGTGAGGAGCTGGTGGGCAGCCTGTCTGTGAGGAAGGAGGAGAGCAGAGGCCCGGCATGGTGCAGACAGAGGCGGAGTGAGCGCCAGGCAGATGACCTCACTGGGCCACTCTGGAGAACAGGGCTTCGAGGAGCCCGCAGCCCCCCCAGTACCTTGGAGTGTTTCATAAAGTACTCAAGGTCGGCCTCCAGCGCACCAGGGGCCTCCGGGGGCCTCTCAACAATCACCTCCTCATGTTGCTGGGTGTCATCCATGCCAGACGAGTCCACCTGCCGAACAACCTTGCGAATGATCTGCAAGAGAAAGAGGAGCTGGTCGTTTAAAGCATCAAGGCAGAGTTTTGAAAAGGCAAGTCAGTCCTTGTCCCTGAGTGACGAGAGACGGGACCCTGGACCCTTGCTGGCATCACTATGGGAAAGCCAGAGGGGCTAGAGGGCGAGGACCTCGTGAAGATTTCACTTAAGGTTCATTTTGGCCACGTATAATGATGTGTTAGTCCCTGGATTTTTTTTTTTTTTACCTGCCTTGTGGATGGGAGTTGATGTTGCCCTTCTATTGCCAGGGCAGAGGGCAGAGGGGGCATCTCCTCTCCATCTACAGCAATTCTGCTCACCCTTTCCTTCATCCAGATCGGCTCGCACTATTTACTCTGGGCCACACAGAGCCCCGCCCCGCACGTAAGAGGAGAGATGGCTGCAGGGTCTTGTCCATGTGGGTGAGCAGCAGCCCCACGGAAGCCTGGAGAAATTCTCCCTCTATCCTGCTGCTAGTAGCAGATCAGCTCTTTCTAATTCTGTGTGTGCATACACACCGGTGGGAGGGCTGGACTCAAGGCCTTGAGCTCTTACTTGGCTTTTTTGCTCAAGGCTGCTTGCTTCTGCGAGGGTGCTACCACTTGAGTGACACCTCCACTTCTGGCTTTTTGTTGGATAATTTGAGATGAGAAGCTCATAGACTTGTCTGCCTGGGCTGGCTTTGAACCTTGATCCTCAGATCTCAGCTTCTTAAGTAGAATTCTAAACGTGACCAGCCAATGTCTGGTCAGGCTGATTGACAGCCAAATAATTCCTGGTGAGGTATGTATTAGTACACGACACAAATTTAATCTATCTCTGCATCCTTATCAATTAGAAGAGGTCACTGGTAGTCTGGAGATGGCCACCCTGTTCTCTAACTGCTAATTTTCAGCCGGGCATCACAGGGCTAGGCTTGGACATTTTGAGGGGGCTAGTCCTGGGACCATTCAGGCTCATCTGGGACAGAGACTATGAGGACCTCCATGTTGGGGCTCTTAGCTCCTGATCCATGGGGCTGGCTGGCCACAGCCATGCCGACCCCGTTAGGACAGCAGTGAGACTGAGTTCCACTGCCTTTTCCTTCCACCGGCCTCTGCTAGAGCAGGAGGCGTCTCGGCACCTACCTTCTTGGTGACGATGTTGCCCTGCTCATCTGTGAATTGTTCCTCTGTCACCTGCTCCCCTGGAATATTCTGAAGCTCATTTCCCTGAAATTAGAAAAAAGGAAAACACAAGCTTGGTAAGTGGGAATTTGGGAGTAAGAGTGAAGAATGAGAAAACAGAAAATCCCCACAGTGGCAAGAGACTCAAGCTCAGCAAGTAACCATCAAGCCAGGAGTTGTGAGCAGCCCCCCTCGGGGCCTGAGGCTGGAGGCCAGGAAAGGGTCCAGAGCTTGCCTGTGCTCCATCCTCCAAGAGCAGGCCAGACAGGCCCTGAGTAGGAGGCGAGGCTCCTATCTAGATGAACTTCACAGTTTAGATGCCCAGCCACAAGCAGTGCTGCCCCAAATGTGACCTGTAATGCCATCCCAAAGTTGATTGGTGACAAGAATGGGACTAAACTGATGTTCTCAATCCCAGAGCACAGCTTTCTGGACAGTCACCTTGTGCTGGGAACAAGGGAGGTGCCCAGGGCACGACACAGACAACTCTGGTCCCAGAAGAGAACCCAGTCTGAAACCTTCTTGATTCTTCTCTTCCAAAATGTTTCCTGACCTGAACTGGCACAGCCCAGCTCCACCCTGCATATGGTTCCGATACCCCTTCCTCCCTCATATTGCCACCTGTCTGGTGTTACCTTTAAGAAGACCCGCCGCCGGACCACCCTGGTGGAGATGGTCTCCTCATCGTCACTCAGGCCCTCGATCTCACCCAGCTCCTTGTCCAGCTCCTGGTGGATGTGCTTCAGCACGAAGCACAGGGAGCCCTTCACAATGCACATCACATTCTGACAGCTGACCAGGAAGAAGCCCAGCAGCACCAGGGTGACCAGGAGTTGGGTGATGAAAGTCCACATCCTCACCTCCTCCTATAGCTGCTCTTCTGGGGACCAGGGAAGCCAGGGGCCCAGAGGTGGCAGGAAGCCACCATCTCACGCTCCTCCGGGACTCCTGAGCCCCTCAGCAACCCTGTCCATCTTCTCTCCCTCTTCCTCTCTCTCACTCTCTCCTGATTTGTTTTCTATTCCTCACTCTTTCCTCTCTCCAAGCAGGAGAGCAAATTGCCCTCTCAGCGAGGGCAGTGTGGCCTCAGTGCCCTCCTGTCGAGCTGCGCAGGCTCGGGCCTCACTCCGGGGTGACGTCAGGCTGCTATCATCTCACCACTCAAACCAGCTGCTGGAGCTGTCCTGCTTGGCTAGAGGGGGGCCAGCAGGTGCTGGGTCCCAGGCCCCCTGCACGCATATACCAGTCTCCACGGACAGGAAGGGGTCCTGCTGGACTTCCCTGCCAGAATCATAAGGATTGTGGCCCTGGGGAAAAGCTCTTGTTTGGTGAGAGAAAACAAGATGGCCTGAGCCTGCAGTGACTTGTGTGTCTGCCTCCAACAAGCGGCTGCTGTGGTGATCGGAACAATGGTCTCGGTGCTGAGGGGCTGGGACCAGCTAATGCCTGGGATAAGTTTATTTTAAAAAATAGTCCCAATGCATGTTTTCTTCTCATATGTGGAAGTTAGATCTAAATTATAAACACACATGAAAACATATGCAGGGTCATGAGCATATACACACAAACATATCAATTAAAGTATGGTATACACAGGGGAGGAAACTGAAACGTGTTGTATGTGTGAGGAGAGGGGGCAGAGGAATAAAGAGCGGAAGGGTGGGTAAATGCAGCCATCATATTCAATGTACCTATGTGAACAGGAGGCCAGGTAAAATGAGAGACGAGGGGACTAGGAGAACGGGGAAGAGTGATGGAAGGGGTGACATTGATCAAGATGCATTGTAATCGTAAACTGACATGCTGTACTATAACTCCTTTGTACAACTACTTGAGTGTAATTAAAATAAAATTTAAAAATAGCCACAAGAGTGAGTGGCTTTCCAGGTCAAGTCAAATGAGGAGGATACCACCACACAGGTGGTTAAGGCCACACAGAAGCTGCCATGCAATTTCCTTCTGTTCCCCCCACCCCACATCCTTTTTTTTTTTTTTTTATAGCCACAGCAATACCAATTCCTAGTGTAGAAGTGGTATGTCTATTTAAAGCCTATCTTCAAAGGCTCTTCTGTGCTAAGCAAGTGATGGCTATTGAGCAGAAACGATGTACTTTACACTTGCATTCACAGAGCTGACCTACAAATACAGCCACAGCATCCAAACGTTATGGATCAGGCTGCTTCCTTCAAGCAGCAGCCCAACGAGTTAGGAAGAACGTAGACACGATCATAGCAAACTGATCTTACAATTCACCTACCATGGGGTCTTGGAAAAGCTGATCTTTTCTGGGCCTCTGTTTCCTCATCTGTAAAATGAAAATTAATGTGCTCTCCCTACTTGACTGCTGTGAGGACCACATGGTTGATGAATACTAGCTAGCACCATGAATAACGGCAGCAAATGGATTGTAGTGTGCCCTGCTCAGCAGGCATTGGTCCATGTGTTTCATACTGACTTGCTTAAACCTTACTGCCATCCTACCACTTAGGGTCAACCTTCCTATTTTCCATAGAGGAGACAGGCAAAGATGGTTAAGGGAACTTGCTTAGAGAAGTGTAGGTAAGATTTCAAACTCCTGTCCTTCCCAATTTCTCCCAAATGACCTCTGTCTAGCAAGAAAGCATCTGAATAAATAAAAGCCCAAGCAAAGATGCAAGTCACTTAAGACATTTAGTTGTAGCTCAACTAAGAGGTTTAGGGAAGTAGAGCACCAGTGACTCACACCTACTAATGTAATCCTACCTACTTGAGAGGCTGAGATCTGAGGATCATGGTTCAAAGCCAGCCTGAGTAGGAAAGTCCATGAGACTCTTATCTCCAATTAACCACCAGAAAACCAGAAGTGGAGCTGTGGCTCAGAGTGGCAGAGCTCTAACCTTGAGCAAAAGAGCTCAGCTACAGTGCCCAGGCCTTGTTCAAACTGTTGTAAGGAACGTTGTAAGGAAACCCAGTGAGAGACAGAGAAGCCATCAATTTAGAAGGCCAAATTATGAATCTGTATTGGAGAGCTGGAGGACTGCTGGTGTACTCATGTCTCAAAGAACAACAGCCCCGGCCAAAAAAAAAAAAAATAGTATATAGAGGAGGAGAAACCAGGATGAACTACTGGCAGAACACTGAATACATATGGAGACCTTGGGTTTCACACACACACACACACACACACACACACACACACACACACACACACACCCCACTCAGGAATCAGGTCCCCAGAGGAATCAATTAAATTGGGGCTGTTTCCAGATGCTTCCTAAATTCCAAATGACTTGATATCTCTCTACTGCTCTGTCGCTCCATCATTGTTGTTGGGGATTCAATATAAATACTAGTAAATGGGAGCTTTGCAAACTGTCACCTTCAATGGGCCTCATTATCATCCTACGGGGGAAAGTCAAGGTCCTAGTGGTGGCCAGTCTATCCATCCACCAGTCCTCAGGCTAGGGGGTCGATGGGCTGAGGTCTGCAGGCTCAGGCTGGCAAACTGAGTCCTATAGAATGTGAAACTAGAAATTGGACTCTCCTCCCAGATGCTGATTATGTGACCCTCCAATGAAAGCCTGAGGCCTCCCTCTAGGTCTCAGTTTCCTCATTTATAATCAAGAGAGTTGGATACACAATGGAAAAAGGTTCTCCCATTTTCCCCTCACCAAGAGCTGACTGTAGGGGACACCGGGAAGAGTGCTCGAGACAGGGACTCGGAGCAGCCTGCGCTCGGCTTCTGGCACTTGCTCCTGGGGACATTGGGCTTGGTGCCACGGAGCAGCCTGATGGGAAAGTGTGCCCTGGGTGGCCCGTGGTTAAAAATGGATGCACCGTCTGTCCTGCCCAAGTGCACATACTTGGCAAGGAAGCTTTCTAAATAAAACCTGACTTAATTCCTAGCAGTTCTTTAGAGCCAACAGCTCAGAACCACTGGAGAACCAGCCTCGTTCTTAAGTCTCTAAAGGAGTTGTTCCAGGCAAGGTTTGAGGAGGAAGGAAAGAAAGTGAGGGAAAGGCCACAAGGGAAGTGGGGAGACAAGATGAGAACAAGGTGCTGGTGTAGAGCACATGGGTCACATGCACATTAAAAACATAGGCAGATTTTATAAGAACACATAAACCAAAGACAAATGCTAATAAGATGCCTGAGACTTGCTCCAAAATAATATGTGGGGGAAGGGAGGAGACTTGCAGATGAAACAAGATGGGTAGTGGAGAGTGGGTGGGTGTGGAACCCCATTGTGGGGAGAAAGGGTGGAAGGGAATAGAGACAACAGACCAAGGCAACTTAGGGGAAGATGGGAAGTGCAAGGGAGGATGGGAAGGAAGAGGGAGGATGGAGAGAGGAAGAGGCCTAGGATAGCAGGGGAGAAGAGAAGATTGCTGCCTATATCTTACTGCCTTCCAACCCAGATGACACCCAAAGTCACAGAAGTCCAGAGCTGGTGGACATTGATGATTTTCCAATCACTTCCTTGATAACCACTGGGGACACTGATGTACTGAGAAGAGAGGGGCTGGCCTTGCAGCCCCAAGAGAGTTGCTGGCACATGGCCCACGCAGACCCAGGCCAGCCAATTCTCTTGGCTTCAAGTTTGTTCTTTCTCTTTTTTCCTCCTTCCTTCCTTCCTTCCCTCCCTCCCTCCTCCCCTCTCTCTTTTTTCTTCTTTCCTTCCTTCCATTTTTCTTCCTCCTCTTCTTTCTTCGTGTGTGTGTGTGTGTGTGTGTGTGTGTGTGTGAGTGTGTGTGTGTGTGTGTACAGAGGCTTGAACTCAGGGCCAGGGCCTTATCCCTTAGCTTTTTGACTCAAGCCTGGCGTGCTACCACTTGGACCACAGGTCCATTTTTGGCTCTTGGGTGGTTAATTGGAGATAAGAGTCTCTTAGACTTTTCTGCCTGGGCTGGCTTCACACTGTAATCCTAAAATCTCAGCTTCCTGAGTATCTAGGATTATAGGCATGAGCCACTGGCACATGGTTCAGCTCCAGGCTCTTTCTAAATCATGTTGGGCAAGCGAAATAAGCAAAAACTGTTTGGGGCCACTCAAACCTCTGATGCTTACTGGGAGAGTAAGGCTTTGGGCAACCCACCCAGCCTTCTGAGAATCACTGGCTATGGAGGGAGGCGGGAAGGTTACCATGAGGCTAAAGGGGGGGGGGGTCACCACAATTACTGAGAGCCTCTCCCCTCCTCAGTAGAGGTCAAGGCAGTATAAAGTTCTTGTGAAGTCACTGTCAGTTTCTAAAGAAAGCAAACATGCTTGGTTCAGGGCTTGATGGCATGAGCTTCCCAGGTTGGGAAAGAAGAGTGGAGACATGCTCCTCATAGGCTCTCACCTGTATTTCCTGGGAGAAGGTGCTCCCAGCTGCCTGCAGCCACTCGCCAGGGCCTCGGAGGTTGTGTTCCCTGCTTGCCTGGGTGCTAGAAGTCTCCGGCTGCTCCATCCTCACAAGCTCCCTTGCAGACACCAGCACCTTCTCATATTCCTGAGGCCCACTGGGCTCCGGCCGCTGGACGGTGGCAATCTTTCTCTGAAGTGTGTGTGGGCCTTGCATTATCTCCTCTTGCCAGGAGCTTTGTGTTACATCTTGCAGGTGAGAGACCATGGGGCTTTGTCTATCCCTGTCCTGTGGTCTAGAATCCAGGCAGGAGACAGATGACCAGGGAGAGAGCAAGGACAACGGGTCACCCTCAGCTTATGTTCTCGTAGATCAGTCCCCCATCCAGCCTAACCCACCCCAGGGCCGTGGTTCATCCAGGACATAGTCTGGACCATCTTCTAGCCGTAAGCATCTGGAGATTGTGAACAGGTCACACAGCGGACTGCCCCAGTGAAGATGTGTACATGGTGCATCAGTGTCGCCAGATGAGGCGGGCCAGTGGACCCCGGCTCACAGACACATTATCTCATGTCCTCAGATAATGCCACACGTCCATACCCTCTAGGTCGCTCTCATATCTTCACGAGACAGCATAATCACTCTCCCTCCAGGGATGCTCTTCCATGGCTTCCTACCTGGATCCCCTCCTTCTCTGGCACTCCTATCAGCAGCTTTTCTTGTCTCTCCTGACTTTCTGAGCATGGCAGCAGCCCAGGCTATCCTCAGAGCTCCTGCTGACCACACCTCCTGCCTGAGTGCCTTCAATCCTTGGCTTTAAGTCCATCCAGATGCTCACCTTGCCCAGAGCACATCTCCAGGTTGCCTCTCTTCCCTTGGACTTTAGATGTGTGTATCCATCTGTTCCTCTGCCTCTCTCTACTTTGGATCTCTAATAGGCACCTCAAGGATGGCATGGTCAGATCCCACCTCCAGTCTTCCCTCCGTGCCTACTGTGCCAGTCTTCTCTTGGGCACTTGTGATGTTCTTGCAGTTGCCAGATGAGAACACAAGGGCCCGCCCTGTCTCCTTGCTTCACTCATATAGTACTCCATATCATATCAGTCAGCAAACCTTTCTGGTATGACTTAAAATATATATCCTGAACCCAACCACTTCTCTCACCAATAACGTCTCACAATGCACATCACTATCAGTGCTAGCTCCTAGCTGCCTCTGGGCTTCTGTCTTGGCCATGCCAACCTCTGCTCAAGGCAAAATCTACACATGTTCAGATGAACACATTTTCCTTTTTCTTCAGGACTTAGGTGTGCTAGGTAGACACTATCACTTGAACAGGGCCCCCGCCCTTCCTTAATATTTTTCTATCCATAGTTGGTTGAACTCATGGATTTAGAATCCACAAATATGTTTACCTTATCTTATTTCTTGTCAGTTCTTCCACTAATCCTTTCAGGTGGAAACTTTGTCTGATTTATAAATAGCCTATCTCCAGCATGAAGGTATTGTTTATAGTGCCCAGCACACTGTAGGTGCGCAGTAAATGAATGAGTGACAGTCACCTGCCTACACTGGATGGCCACAGAGCCAGCAAATGATAGAAGTAGGCCAAGAACCCAGGCAACGGTGATTGCTGTTAAAATGGAGCAGTGGCCAGCACTCAGTCAACATTTATTTATTTATTTATTTATTTATTTATTTATTTATTTTGGCCAGTCCTGGGCCTTGGACTCAGGGACTGAGCACTGTCCCTGGCTTCTTTTTGCTCAAGGCTAGCACTCTGCCACTTGAGCCACAGCGCCACTTCTGGCCGTTTTCTGTATATGTGGTGCTGGGGAATTGAACCCAGGGCCTCATGTATACGAGGCAAGCACTCTTGCCACTAGGCCATATCCCAAGCCCTCAGTCAACATTTAATGGATGCGTGTTGAATGAATGGCCAGCATTAGATTTTGGAAGATAGTCTCTCCCATAGTGATTTTGCTTTGAACCTTTACTGGCTCAGTCTGTCCAATTCTTCCCACCAATAAAAGTATTCATTTGGTAGTCAAAATGAATTGTTTCCATAGTTTAAATGACATCCTATTCCCAGATGGTCCTTGCTGAGTGGATCTGGGGGGAGCAGCCAGTTTCCTGAGCTTCTCTAGGGAGGAGCAGAGGAAGTGAGAGAAGCCCTCCACCCAGCCAGTGCTGAGCTCCTTGGCAGCTACTATGACCTATGACCACAGGCACCATGTCTTTGCTTCAGGGAAAACTTAGGAACCAAAGCCACATGGACAAAAGGCCTCTGTCCCTCACCTCCGGTGTCAGACTAGGGAGGACTCTCCTCTCAGGTCTGACTCATCCCTGTGCCCCTCTAGGGGAACCACCCAAGTTCTGAGCCCTTGTTGGCCTGTGATCAGCACAGAGCCAGGATTCTGGTAGTTGTTCTGCTGGGAGAGTGGAAACACAAGGAATGTGTGGCCCTCAGCCTGGACGTGCAGCATCTGCAGAGGGGGCAAGCCCACCTGCCTGAACTGCTATGCTGCTTCCTGCTCTTGGAATAATGATTGCTTAAGCCTTGAAAGCTCTGTCTGGCTTAGATAAGCCCTCCAGAGTGTCTTGTTCAAGGGGGATTAGTAGAGAGGCCTCCATTACCGGCAATCACATGAAAGTTGTATGACACATGCAAATAACTTCCTTTGTTCTTGGTTCTGCTAGGTGTCTAAACACGGCCTTCAACAGTAAGCACAAAATGATGACCAGAGCCCAGAGACTGTACTCCAGCAGCATTGTGTAGACTCAGCTTCCCAACCCTGATGACCCATCTCCTAAATATGCTCTTGCTGTCGTTCCTAGGAGGAGGTCTTGGGCAGGCAAGTGGCTTTTCATGGCCCAACTCTATTCCAATGTATGGTGGCTTCAGATGCAACTGGTGTCACAATGGATCTATCTGAGAAAGCACTTAAACTTTCTCCCTATGCTCACTGCCAGGCAGAATTACCCAGAAGCCCAGAAGCCCAAAGAGACCTTGGCTACCACGGTCCAGCCCTTACCTGTCCTGGCTCCTTGCCAGCACCTGACTCACGATCGGCGAGTCTGTGATTCGGGCATGCGCCCTCTGTTGGCCTGAAACAAGAGACACTTCAGTCTCCAAGTCCTGCCCTGCACCTGAGTCCTCCTGCCTCTTCTCTTCTGACCTCTGACCTTCCTCTTGGCCGAGCAAATCAGCAAGGCCATTTGTAGCATCTGAATCCACCGTGTCGTCCTCCACAAGGTCCTGAGAGCCCATCTCCGGGCCTTGCGGCTCCTCTGAGAGCGCCCCCTCCAACTTCCACTCCTGCGTGGCGTCAGAGTCCTCGGCCTTGCTGCACTCCAGAGAGGAGTCCTCAGCAGTGACCAGGGAGGGCGTGAGGCCCGCAGCCCACACCTGCATGTCAGACATCTCCAGCATGGTGTCATGCTCCGTGGCCGCCAGTGGAATGGCGTCCATGACGGCCACCTCGTTCCAGTACTGGTCTGCGCGCAGCGGAGAGGGGAGAGCGTAGTGCAGGGAGGCGGGGGACAGCAGCTCGTCCTGCAGCGAGGAGAAACCTGCAGGGGCAGACAGAGGGCGACATGCTCCAGAAGCCATCTTCCTCACACACGCCCACGTGCAAGTCCACGCACACGCACACACAGGCACGGCCACAGAGAGGCATGCACATTCGGGGCAGGGCTGGGGTCTTTCCAAGCTCCAAGTCCAATGCTCAGGCCTTGTGGCTGCTGCCAGGACCTCCTGGCAAGAGAAACAAGACTCTGAACCGGGCAGGGGCAGCCAGGGAGTGAGGACGAAAGGGGGCTCCTTTGCCGGAGGGCAAAGCGATGCGATTGGAATTCTTTCTTATCCAGTTCAGAGCACTAGATAAAGAAGGTTTTTGTCCCAAGGACTTGTGCTCAGATCCGTGTGATCAGGTGAAAGCCCCACCTTTCCACAACTGGGCAGGAGAAAGGGTTGCTTTTTTTTTTTTTCCCTCAAAACTTCCCTTGGCCCAGTCTTTAGTTAAGGTCCTCTTAGGAATACACCTTGAAGGAGAGTGCAGGCCCCCCAGGACCAAGGTCAGTAGCCAGGCTGCCCTGGAGGGGTCTAGCAGGAGACACTGAACATCCACAGACCTCAGTGCGGTGCTCAAATGGGAACCAGGCTTCTGGTTTGGCATGAAGTGACTTTTCCTCAAGTTGCATATTGGTTCCAGAAACTCTGAATGATCTACAGTGGCACAGGTGAGGGTTCTAAGGGTTCAAAAACGGGGCAAGGTCAGAGGGCACCGAGGACGCGGAGTGCGCCTGCCCTGAGCTCCTGAGCCAGCCTCCCAGCTCCGCTTGGCCCCGGGTGCCCGGCTGGAGTCACACGCATCTGACTACGCACGCCTGCTCAGATGGGAGGCCCTGCTGGTGCTCTGCCTGGCACTGCCTGCCTGAGGTCCAGGGCTGACTAGGAAACAGAAGGTACAGGATCCATGGTGGTGTGCAGCAGGGGGTTCTACCAGGGGTTCCTCAGCCCTCCTCTAGCCAGGAGTCACAAGAAAGCCTCTAACTGGTGCAGTGCAGACCTGTGGTGAGAAAAGAGACTAGAAGATGAGAGTCTCTACTCAGCTTCACTTGTCTGAGCCAGGGAGCAGGTGTGTACAATACCCACAACTGCTGAGGATGCAGAACTAAAGGCCTCTGGTGTGCAAGTAGGTGTGTGTGTGGAGGTATGAGGTCTCTTAGAACTTCTCTGCTGCTTAAACAGCCCCTCTCCCCCAGCCTTGTGTCTAGAACCTTCTATCAGCACCACACCGGCTCCCCAAATGGTCGCAGGGCGAGGTCTTTGTCCTGCGTGGTTGGGTCGAGGCCTGCTCTGTGCTCTGTGTAAGATATGGGTCTTAGCACGGCTGCCCCTGGCCTCTCCCTCTGCCCGTGGTATGTCCTCCTGTCCTCACCCGCCCACTGATCCAGCCCCCACATTCACCAGTGTCCACCTCCATGCCAGGCACTAGGCTGTGCGAAACGATGGGGGATTACAAACGTGAAACTACACGGACACACACAGACAAGCTCTCATTTTTCCTGTATTAGCTTTCAGATAAGGAAAGCTCAGCTTGCTCGTCTCACTTCTGAGTCTGCCCCTTCTGCCCCCTCACAGGGCTGGCTCACAGAACTGCAAACCCTTTGACGACAGAGATGGCCGTCAACTCCTCCCACTTGTCTAGAAGAGGAGTGGGGACCCACTGGCCCTGCTGACTTTCACAGAACTCTGGATTTTGAGAGACACAGCAGTCAGAATGGAATGCCTGACCTTAGGTTCATGAATCACATTTGCTCACAGCTACCTGTGGGCCCTGCATGCCAGCAGCCAGCCGTGTGCTGGACACACCTTCTCTCTCTCTATCTTTCCAGAGGTTTCCTCCTGACTGACCTCTAGGAGTCAAGGTCCCAGACTTAGGGGAAAGGAAAGACCATGAGTTGGTGGAGTGGCAGTGCCCATCACCTTAAGCTGCCAAACCAGGAGGAATAAGGAACGCGCAGGAGGGCTGAAGAACTGGGCAGCTCACATCTCATTGTGACACTAACAGTCATTGTGTCTAAAGTGAAGACTTGATCTAGAAAGAGGCAGTGGCCTTCCACTCTCCCTAGAGAGTAATCATGTGACCACAGTTTTTCTTATTATTCTTACAAGCAATATTATACTGTCTCCATCACTTAGTGAGCATCTATTCAGCACAATATAATTAACATGTTCTCTCTTTCTCTCTCTCTGTGTGTGTGTGTGAGTGAGAGAGAAAGAGAGAGAGAGAGAGAGTTAGTCCTGGGGCTTGAACCCAGAGCACTGTCCCTGAGCTCCTTTTGCTCAAGGCTACTACTCTTTTTTTTATTATTATTATTGGCCATAAGAATCTCACAGATTTTCATGCCCAGGCTGGTTTTGAATTACAATCCTCAGATCTCAGGCTTCTGATTAGTTAGGATTACAGGTGGGCACTACCAGTACCTGGCTAACTTCCTTTTAAAAAGTCACAAGAAATGTTAGTAACACTCCTATTTAATAGACTAGGAAACTAGAGACTTAGCAACTTAATGTTACAGCTTAAGGTTCCTCAGCTTTACAGAGGTATAGTAGAATACAGAAAACACACATCTATGGACACCCTTGAAGCCATGATTACCACAGAAAAAGATAGCACCACCCCACTCCAGGCGCGCGCACGTGTGTGTGTGTGTGTGTGTGTGTGTGTGTGTGTGTGCGTGTGCGCACGCACCAGTACTGGGGCTTGAACTCAGGGCTTAGAGTGCTGTCCCTTAGGTTTTTTTGTTCAAAGCTGGTACTTTACCACTTGAGCCACAGTCCTATATCTGGATTTTTGCTAGTGAACTGGATATTAGAGTTTCCAATTTGCTTGACTGGGCTGACTTTGAACTATCCCCAGGTTCTAGCCTACTCAGTAGCTAGGGTTACAGGTGTGAGCAGCTAACACTGGGTCTCCTCATGCCTCTTTGTAATCTTCTTCCCCTCCCCACCAAAATGATACCCTAGGAACCGCTGATCTGATTTCTGTCACTACTCATCATTTTATTCCCTAGAACTTTATCTAAATGAAATCATGGCTTTTTTTCACTTTGCCGGATGAGCTGGGGCCCATCTGTGCTGTTGCATGCACTAATAATATTGCTGAGCCATATGCCACTGTATATACCAAAGTGTGGATCTCTAATTACCTGCTAAGGAACATTTGGGTTAGCCTTCAGCTTAAGGCTATTACAAATAATGCTGCTATTGTGATGTGTGTGTGTGTGTGCACACACACACATATATACACATATGTTTTGGTAGTACTGGACTTTGAACTCAGAACTTCATGTTTGCCCAAGTTGCTTGCTTAGCTGGTGCTCTTCCATGTAAGCCACATCTCCAGTACTGGTTAATTGAAGATGGAATCTTATGGAGGTTTCTGCCCAGGCTAGCCTGGAGTCTTCATCCTCCAGATCTTAGTCTCCAGAATAGCTAGAATTATAGGTGTGAGACATGACTTGTACTTTTACTGTGCCTTTCCCTCATGACTAATGAATAATGTGTAACTTCATCTCAGTGCACATTTGTCATCTGCATAGTCTTCAAATCTTTGTCCATTTAAAAAATTGAGTTGCTTTCTTACTCCTGAGTTTTAAGACTTCTTTATAGATTCTGAAGATATCCTATATCCAATGTCATTTACTAAAATCTTCTAATCTGTGGCTTGTCATTTAATTTTAAACAGTTTGGAGAACAGTTTCTAATTTTGATGAAGTACAATTGACAATCCTATTGTACTTCTGATATTATATTTAAGGAATCTTGACCTTACCTAAGATTTCTGCTTTCCTCTTTCAGTTTTACATTGTTAACTTTTACATTTAACCTAAGATCATTGGCTTCCCATAGGGTTTTTCTTTCAGTTTCACTAATTTCCAATCTGGTCTTCATTATTTTTTTCTACCAACCTATGGTTTAATTTGCCATTAATCGAAGAACTCTTTTTGTTTTTTCTCTTTTCATTTTTTTTGAGACCAAATTTTGATACATAGCCTATGTTGGCCTTGAACTTGGATCTTCTTTAACCAGCTGCCTGAATGCTGGAATTACAGGCATCAAATCTAGCTACTTTTTATTTTTTCAAATGTAGACAGTACATGCTTTAGAAATTTCCCTAAGTACTGCTTTAGTAGCATCTCATAGATTTTGAGACTTGCATTTTAATTTTCATTCAGTTTAAGATATTTTCTAATTGCTTTATCTTTTTTTTTTTTTTTGGCCAGTCCTGGGCCTTGGACTCTGGGCCTGAGCACTGTCCCTGGCTTCTTTTTGCTCAAGGCTAGCACTCTGCCACTTGAGCCACAGCGCCACTTCGGGCCATTTTCTGTATATGTGGTGCTGGGAAATCGAACCCAGGGCCTCATGTATCCGAGGCAGGCACTCTTGCCACTAGGCCATATCCCCAGCCCCTAATTGCTTTATTTTTGGTATATGTGTTATTTAGAAATATTTAGTTTCTAACTATTTTGTGTTTTCTAGCCATCAATCTGTTATTAATTACACTGTGGCAAAAAAAAGCCCACATTGTATATGACTTGAATATTTTAGATTTGTTGAGCTATATTTTATCTACTTTGGTATGTCATTAACTATAGCTCTTAGTTATTTGAATGTTTAGCCCTTCAATTTCTGTTGTTAAATTCATTGATTTTTTTTCTGTAATCTAAGTCCATACAGTGTACCTATCATCTGAACATTAAGATGTTTTATCTTGTAAGCCAGGTGCCAGTGGTTCATATCTGTAATCCTAGCTATTCAGGAGGCTGAGATCTGAGGATCACAGTTCAAAGCCAGCCTAGGCATATTTGAGAGACTCTTATCTCCAATTAGCCACCAAAACACTAGAAGTGGAGCTGTGGCTCAAATGGTACAGTAACAGCCTTGAGCAAAAAAAAAAAACCTCAAGGGCAGTGCCTAAGTCCTAAGTTCAAGTCCCAGTACTGGCAAAAAAAAAAAAGAAGAAAAAAAGAAAGATGCTTTACCTCTAGAAGAACAGTTTCGATTTTTTATTTATTTTTGCCAGTCAGTCCTGGGGCTTGAACTCAGGGTCTGGGCTCTGTCCCTGAGCCTCTCTGTGCTCAAGGCTAATGCTCTACCACTTGAGCAACAGCGCTACTCCTGGCTTTTACTGTTTAAGTGGTGCCGAGGAATTGAACTCGAGGCTTTATGCATGCTAGGCAAGCACTCTATCACTAAGCCACATTCCCAGCCCAGTTTGGAATTTTTACAAAATACTTTCTGTCAACATCTCTAACATAACTTTCTGACTATGCAAAGTAGGTACTACTGTTCTACTAATCTTGTATGCTCTGTTACAATTGATTATTATGGGTTGGCTTTCCCTGCCTCTTCATTAACCTTCAATTACTAAACAGTGGGGGTTTTACCTTTTAAGGTGCTAGGTATTTTTGGAGTCCTATTAATATTCTTGCACTCTGTCTGTTACATAGTTGAGTTGTTTAGAAGCAGGTCAACCATTTAATATTTTGCTTTGAGGATTTATTAGGTAGGTCCTGAGCTACCCAAGCCAGGCCTATCTAGTCCTCTTATCTTAGGTTTTGGCAGTATTGGGGATGTACTGAGGATCTGAAGCGTGCCCGGCAGGCATTCTGCCAGTTGAGCCATGCACCAGCCCTGACATTCCTAAGTCCCCAAATAACATCCGTGTGATCAGTCTGACATCAAGGAACAGATGAGCAACTGACACTTGGAGGAGACCCTTTGAAGGTCCCCAGAGTTCTCTGCGTGTGCAGCAATCTCTCTGGTCCTCTATCTTGGGAAGTCTAGCTGTCTTAGTCTTCTCAACCCAAGGAAGACTGCCTGGACCTCCCTGAAACTCTCAAGGCAGTTGTCCAGGTCATCAGAACTTATCTCACGTATTGCCCATGTTTCATAGGTTACTGTTCCTTGCTGCCTGACAGAACTACTGTCTCATATATTTTGTCTATTTTTAGTTGTTTTGAACCTGAGGATATACCTGGTCCCTGTTACCCTATCTTGGAATAAGTAGAATGCACTGTAGTCAGCCTCTCAGATATGGCCAGAGGATATTCTGTCATTCTTGGGACTCTTAGCAAGACTTGTAGAGACTGGAAAAGGATAACTCTGCTGGCCACAGGACATCTGGGACTCTTCTTGGGGACCCTCTGCAACTTTCCCACCCAAACAGGTAGAAAGCATGCACGCAGCCTCTCCTGGCCCTGCTACCCCCAGGGTGCATGTGTGGGTGCGCCCTCTCATCTCCAGAGGACCCCATTTCCATATAGACTTCTCTATGTCTGCTCCTGCTGGGCATGGCTACCAGATTGCAGCAATGGTCATTACTGCCCACATATCCTTACAAGGAACGTTTCTCAAAGTTGAAACCAGGCCACAGAAAGATCTACTGTGTGCCTTTTGTGGAGTCTCAGAAGTGCCCGTTTCTCCAGGTCTCTTCCAGAGGCTTGCCTCTCAGCTGAGAGGCCTCTCTCTGAAGTTTAATGTTGGGGAAATCAGGAAAGAGTCCACTATATATATTGTGCGGGTCAGAACAGAGTCCAATGGTCCTTTCTTATCTCAGATTGTCACCTTGGCTTGCTGCTGCTCCAGATGTAATAAGCATCTTATTAGATTAATCCAGTAGCTAGCAAAAGGTGTGGTAGCTTGAACTAAGGCAGGAGTCACATTTCACTAGCTGTATTCATTAGGAGTTGATACAAATGAAAAAACATATTTATTTCCAAGTACACATTAATATATGTCCAACTCATGAAAGCAAATAGAGCCAGCATGGGTGTAAGCTCCCCAGGTTTTCCTTTCATATAAGAAACTTGTTTCATTTTCAGGAACATGCTGGTTTTTTCTTTGTGGGCATATTTTCCCCTTAAGTCTATTCCATGGACCTGGGCTAGTTCACTCCCATGCAGGAAACACTAACTGGCTACTTATTTATTTATTTATGGTCAGTCGTGGAACTTGAATTCAGGGCCTGGGCTCAGTCCCTGAGCTCTTTTGCTCAAGGCTACTGCTCTATCACTTTGAGCCACAGCTTCACTTATGGTTTTCTGGTGGTTAGTTGGAGATATGAGTCTTGCAGCCTTTCCTGCTCAGGCTGCCTTTAATTCTCTATCCTCAGATCTCAGCCTCCTGAGCAGCTAGGATTACAGGTGTGAGCCACCAGTGCCAGGCACTAACAGGCCTTTTGACCTGATCTTTTTCTGACATCCCCTCCTGGAAGGGCTCTACTTCCCAATACCACTCACTTTTTCCTACTGCTGCCCTGAGTCCCTGTGAATTCAGAAGGAGACCCAGAGAAGCAGAGTCATGAGCATAGCACAAATGAGTCAAGGTGATGGTGGTGAGCTCAGTATACAGGTCTGGGCTGGCACCAGGACAAGCTGTCATGTGGCTCTCCCCTGGAGAAAGCCAGAAACAGTACTGCTGCCTCCCCACCCTGTTCCTCAGGTCCTACCTGCTCCTTCTTCCCAGAGCAGAAGGGCACAGGAAGTGGGATGAGGCACGGAAAAGCACACAGAAGCCAATGTTGATGCCTAGAAAGGCAGAAGGGACCAAGCCAGGCATCTGTTTGTAGTATGTGCTTGGGCAGAAGGAGGGGCATGCAGGGCAAGGGGCTAGGCCCTGCTAGAGAGGAAAACCACTGAGAGGTGCTGTAGAGGGTGTCCGGAGACCACACAGAGAAGCAGGAACTAGAGATGCAGTTGATTCAGGACCAAGTTAACTTAGCAGGAAGAGAGCTCCTTTGAAAAGTCAGGTAGATCATGCCATTCTTTTGCTCAAAACACATTGGGCAAAATCCAATCTCTTTATGATAGGCTCTAGGGCTGGCCACCTGTTGTCCTACAGTTCTCTGTGCCTGCTTTCTCTCTTGTTCCTTTCTCAGTCCCTCTGGCTCCAAAGGTCCCTCACTATCTGTGAATGCATAGGCAAGGCATCCTTTGTTCACACCCGGCTTACCCCTTCATGCTTTTGTCCAAAGGCAACCATTCCATCACACTGTTTAAATCTCCCAGCCTGTTAAGAGCATTAGATGATTCTCTCATGTATTATGCTCTTGGCTCCCCCAACAGAGGGTAGGTTCCAGGAAGACAAAGTTTTGCTTGGCTTCCTTGTTTGAGAATTGATATTATCTCTTTGGCCTCGAATAGTGCCTGGTATGTAGCTGCTGCCTGACAATGGTTTTCTAAATGGACTAGCTCACTGAAGCAGAGGCCTTGTTACAAGATATGGAGCACCGTGGCCTGGTTCTATTCAGACTGCTTAGACATTAGAATCTTTAGGCCAGCAGCCAGGAGTCCTGCAGCCGATAGACACCCTCCTTATTCAGACTCAAGGAGTTCTAATAGCTTCTAGTCTTTAGGTATTCAAGTAGGGCATATAGAAAAAAGAACATCTTGATGGATGTAAGTTGACTGAAATAGTTGGGGATAGTAAGATGCTCATGCCACACAGGAAGGGGCTGGTATTTGGTCCCTTAGATTTCCCAGTGTTTGCAAAGTTTCCCAGTTGTTTCCTTGTGCCCTTGCTGAAGGGGAACCCTCTATTGCAGAGTCTTCTGAAGTGTTCCAACTTGCTCCCCTGGGGAGCCGCTACAGTCCCTGTGGGTTTGGAACTCTTTACTGTGGATCTGCAGAGTGAGCAGAGCACACAGCCGGCAGCCATACAAAGTGACACAGACAGCACGCCGTGCACACACACACACACACACACACACACACACACACACACACACACAGATGCCCAAGGAGACAGCTAGGAGATGTGTACGGGGAGGACTAGGAGTCCATCACATGCAACTGTGGAAGTTGACAGCTCTCATACACTTGGCCAGGTGGAGACAGGAAGTACAAGAGAATGAGCAAACCAGAGGTCAGGATGAGGTCAGAGGCAGAAGAGAAAGGCAACAGGACATAACCAACAGATGAGCACTGTGTCTGGTGGCACTAGATGGCATGTTTCAGGAGACACAGGATGTGGGAGACAGAATGAAGAAGGTTCAGCATGCACAGGCCCTTGCCTGGCAGAATGAGGCCCTGGTGCCTACTCAGTCACGAAGTCACCATACGCTGACATTCACATGCCCACGTCATCAGTGTGTGTGCGTGTGGGGTGTGTGTGTGTGTGTGTGTGTGTGTGTGTGTGTGTGTGTGTGTGGCTGGTCCCTAGGAGTAGGAGCTTGAACAACATCAATGTACACCCCGCTCCCCCAGCTGTCTAGGGTGATGTGTTAGTTACCAAAAGTAGGTGTTTTACACAATGATTTCCCCCCCCCCCCAAGGTCTGTAGGGAATTTAAGGAACACAACCCTACCTGCTGATTTTTAAAGAAAAGGAGAACTTTGAGCCAATCAGGAGAAAGGTAGCAGGCAGGAAGCAGCTAGAAGCCAGGCTCCTGGACCTGTGAGCTGGGCTGAGGCAGATGTGGAACCTCTGCTCTGCGTCCACTGACTAGGGAGAGGGCAGATGAAGGGGGGGAGGGGAACCTGAGGAGTCCCCTAGCTGGTGGTGGCTGCTTCACAGGGAGCAGTCCTTAGATGCAGTTGAGAGTCGCTGAGGCAAAGGTCAGGACCTCTGGGCTTTCTCTCCTTGGGCTGGGGCACAATGTCATGCTGAACCACACCAAAAGGAGTGACGGGAATAAAGGAAGAGAGGGAGAAAGAGAGAGAGGAAGAGGGAAAGAGAGGAAGAGAGAGAGAGAGGGAGAGAGGAAAAGGAGACAGAGGAAGTAAGAGAGGGAAAGGGAGAGAGCGGGAGAGGCAAAGGGAGAGAGAGGGTGAGGGAGGGAGAGAAGGAAGGAGGGAGAGAGACTACCAAAGAAAAGGAAAGGGCTTAGCCTCAGAAGTGGCCAGAGTGGAGATTTCAAACACCATCCAGCTGATCCACACCAGCCCCTGGTCAGAACCTTCTGGGCCTCCCAGTGTCTGAACATTTGCAGCTAGAAACGCTGACATCTCCGAGAGGAGGCCCTGGGAAGCGTGCCACATCGAAGGCAGGCTAGGGTGACGGTGCAGCCAGCGATTTCCCACCATCCCAGGCCCTGCTAGGCCTCGGGGCTGGTGGTGAGGGCCTGGGAGGTGTGAGGCACATGGGTATAAGGGCAGGCAGTGTAGGGGAGAACCCCCGCCTGCACAGGTGTGTGTCACCTGTCTCTCTCTATGGCCTCTGCTCTGCCTGGGAGGAGTTTATTATTGGCAAATTAAATATTCCACCCCCAGGAGGGAGAGAGGATTTCCAGGGATGAAGTTTTCAGAAGGGGCTAGAAAGGTGAGACACAGCTCAGCCCTGCCTGGTCCCAGGGGATGCTCACCATTCATTTGGGAGGGCGACAGTGAGTAGTCGCGGTCTGTGTGCCGCCGATCTGGCTTCAGGTTGCGGCTCTGCCGGCCAGAGCCCTCCAACATGTTCACAATCTCATTCCGGTCAATGTTCCGCAGGGCCGCGTACAGGCTCTCCACTGCCAGGAAAGGAAAGAAGGGACGTGAGGGGCGGATGCCAGTCATCCAAGAGCAAGAGGGAACGCAGCACAGCTGGCAGGAAAACTGGGCCAGGAAGAAGAGAGAAGAAAGGTGATCCAGGTTTTTCCAAAGGAATTGATTACAAATGCTCCTTTGGAGAAGGATCTTTTCTAAAAGCTAACAGTGGCCTTTTCCCAGGCCTCGCCTCTATCAAGTGCTGGGGACCAGAGCAGTGACATCACACATGCCAAGCCAGGACATCAGCATTGAGAAACAGCAACAGTCCCCTCATCAGGCAGTTTAAAAGCATAAAGCTGTGGGCTGGGGATATGCCCTAGTGGTAGAGTGCTTGCCTCGTATACATGAGGCCCTGGGTTCAATTCCCCAGCACCACATATATAGAAAATGGCCAGAAGTGGCACTGTGGCTCAAGTGGCAGAGTGCTAGCCTTGAGCAAAAAGAAGCCAGGGACAGTGCTCAGGCCCTGAGTCCAAGCCCCAGGACTGGCAAACAAACAAACAAACAAATAAAAGCATAAAGCTAGTCTATCTTTTTTCCTCTTCTTTTTTTGGAAAGGAATCTCAGGACAAAATAAGGGTGAGGATGATTCTGTCCTTCTGACATTCTGGGTCCTGGCTAGTTGATCTGAGATGCAAATGGTAACATTCAACTTCCTCTTATTGCTGTTGATAAGAATGTGGTTGAGGAGTCTCAGAAGAAAGAGCAAGCCTCATCTTCCCTCTAGGCTGGGGAAACTCTCCTGGGAGACGAAGGTGGACTAGTTTCTGTCCCACCCAACTCTGTCCTGAGATAACAGCCAACACTGGATTGGTTGAAAATTCCAGGAAGTCTTTGAAGATGAGAGCAGGCATAAATTATCCTACAGTTACATGGTCATCCAAGGGAACAAGGGGAAATTTTTATCTTACTCTGAGAACAGGAGAAAGATTGAGGCCAAGACATGTGCATGTTGTGAGAGGCATAAGTGTGTATGTATGTGCATATGTATGTGTGCTTGTGAGAAAGAGACAGAGAAAGCAAAAGAGTGCAAGAACACCAGCACCAAGGTCAACGTAAGGCTTGGCATTGGAAGGAAGACATCCTTTGGCAAGAAGCAGGTCTAGCAAGGCCATGCAGCTGAACAATACTGACTCTTAGCATTTTCGCCTTCCCGGGCAACCCAGAGGGTCAGCAAGGCTGCACTTTGCTCCAGCAAGGAATTGGGGTTCTCTACTCGGATCCTGTTGATGTCTTCGACACTGAACTGCAGCTCCCGGGCCAACTCTGCAGACAGAAAAGCAAGAGCAGCTGTGAGACCAGACTGCTGAAATGCAGCCACCAGGATCCCATGTTCTCATCAAGCAAGCAGCTACCCCTTTGAGGCTCCAGAAAATAGGCAGGGTGCTGAGTGAAAGAAGGAACAAACAAATGTCCTCTCCTGCTGCTTTCCTGGTTACAAACAGAAGATGGCGAGAACAAGCCTCGTGGGAAGTTCATCTACTTTTCCAAGGTCTTGGGACAAACAAATCACCCAGTTAATCTGGAAAAGGAACTGGAGGCACAAGTCGCCTGCAAATACACATTGCTGCCCAAGAGGTCACAGACTCTCCTCCAGGAACGTCTCTCTTCGGTGGTTGCCCGTTTTCAGGAATGTGTGGTGTTCACATTTAAAATGAAACCATGTTTCCACTTCAACACAACACAGCAACAAAGAACCATGGCTCCTGCATAGGTGTTTAGAAGATGGAGGTGCCCCTGAGTGTACTTTCAAAGATGAGGAAGAATGAAGACGTGATAGTGTCATCAGAACATGCCTGTACAACACACATGCAATGCACACACACAAACATATGTGCACACATGCACAGGACAACCTCCCCCCCCCCCACCACCATGGGCCCTGAACTTCTGTTTCAGCAAGTTGTGGCTGAGGATTCTGTGGGTGAGTGGGTGCGAAGTTCATTCATATGAAGGCTAACAATAAGAAAAGCTGGGGGGGAGGAGTGTAAGAGAGTCAATTTATAGCGCCTTTGCTGCATAAAAAATATTCGGAGCACTTTCTCCCTTCATACATCTGCCTCCTTTAAAGTCAGACTTGACCTGTTGTTGGCAAGAAGCCCCACAGGCTCAGCTATGGCCAGGGTGATAAGTGAAGCACCAAGTCTTTCAAGCTGGAAGCTTGCTGTCTAGCTACTCAGAAGGCTGAGATCTGAGGACTGTGGTTTGAAGCCAGCTTGAGCGGGAAAGTCTGTGAGACTTATCTCCAATTAACCACCCAAAACAAGTAGATATATGGCTCAAATGGCAGAGTGTCACCTTGAGTGAAAAAGCTGAGAGACAGCACCCAGGTCCTGAATTCAAGCCCCAGTATATACACACTCCACTCCTCCTCCCCCCGCAATATCTGCCTTTCTCACCTCCTTTTCCTCAACAAGCTACCTTTGAAGGATGGAAAAGGTAAAGGGGAAGAGGGGATATATTTTTGTGTGTGTGCTGTTTTGCTTATTTGTTTTGATTTTTGGGATTCTGTCGCTTGCTAGCTTCAAAATAAGCAAGTCACTCTACCAAGCTGGATTTCAATTTTTTAATTTGTTGAGACAAGGTAAACTAGATAAATGCTGGAGTCTTTGGTAATGTTAAGAATTAGTTTTGAGGGCTACACTCAGTGACTCATGCCTGTAATTCCAGCTATTTGAGAGGGAGAGATCAGAAAGATGGTAGTTTGAGGCCAGCTGAGGCAAAAAGTTAGGTAGACTTCCATCTCAACAAAAAAGCCGAATGGGGTGCCATGTTTATCACCCCAGCTACATTGGAGGTATACATAGCGGCACTGTGGCCAACCTAGGCAAAGAAATGAGAGACACTATAACAAAATAAAACACATTTGTTCCAGACAAGAGTGGAGGGGAAAAGCTTACTGCTTTCCATAGGCACCGATGGATGGTGCTGGGAAACTGGGCTTATCCCAAACATCAGATCAGATGCCTAGTGCACAATGGAGAGAGTTAGAAATGCCCACCTTAGATCATGTGGGGATTTTTCCTGCTCCTAAGTCCCTACTCACCTGCCCAGCTAAGGCCAAGGTGCTCTGTTATGACAGCCATCTTCATATCTGCTTTGTCAGTCCCACTGGGAAAACCTGGAGAGACACATTGGACCTCAGTTAACAGCCTGGGAAGAACACAGCATCGGCAGGTCTCAGGGCCTCTGGCAAATGGATGTGTAGGTCACGCAGGGGACCTCAGAGGATACTGATCCCTGCTTCTGTAAGGCCCTGGGGGAGATCTGGGAACAGACTGAGGACACTGCATGAAGAGATCATCTCCTGGCCCTCCCCATGGAAACCTTTCTCGGAGCAAGCACGAGTCTTCACAAAGAGGTTCATACCCAGAGGTGACTCGCTGAGAATGCTGTATCTCAGAGACAGGGGTGTCAGGGTTCTTCTCCTGTCCTCAGCTCCACTCCCCTGCAGAGGACAAAGAAAGGATGTGCTTTGGGTTTGGCACACCTGGAGAAAGTGGTGTAAACTCACGCTGCAGGGAGTGCAATTGTGGCCTGGGCCCACTAGGAAATTAAAGGAGGGAATGGAAATGAATGACACCTATTATTTTATTAATGACAACTACAATGTTCCTAGCTCAGGCTGTGATCCTAGCTATTCAGGAGGCTTCAAGCCATCCCAGACAAGAAAGTCCATGAGACCTTTATCTCTCCAATTAACCACCAAAAAGTCAGAAGTTGAGCTGTGGCTTAAGTGTCAGTGAGCAACATTGAGCAACAAGGCTCAGGGACAGTGCCTTGTGTCCAGTCCCTGAGTTCAAGCACCAATACCAACACACACAACAACAACTACTACAATGGCAGACCCTATTTGTGCAGCCCTGTTTAATACTTATGACAACCTATAGTTAGGTCCTGAAGTGTTGTAAGGTAAATTATCAGAGAGGCACATTTTGAAGGATCCAGTCTTGGAGTCTTTATTAGAGCATTAGCAATCTGAAGGCAGCCAGTTGTCACAAAGGCCTGCAGCCCATAATAATGTTAACACTGTCAGGAAACAGGCCAGAAAGGAAAGAACAAAAACAATACCAACAAACCAATTCAGCTCCAATGGAGAGCTGACTTGGGACAGCATGGTGACCCGAGATGAGCCAGAAGACAGGACACAGGATGTGAACAAGGAGATATGCGGCATGGTGTAATGGTGCCTGGGCTGGTCTGACCCTAAATAGGGTCAGGTCAAGGGGCAGGGTCACAGAAGCTCCCAGTTCCAGGTACTGTACTGACAGGTTCGATAACCTATAGGCCAAGTGCCCACCCCTGTCTCCAGGAATTCAGGAACACCCATCACCTGGGCGGGGCGGGGGGGGGGGGGGGGAAAGGACGGACTTCCCTTCCTCTAGAAATTCAAACACACTCATCAAGACAAGATGTCAGATCCTACAATTCATCACATGGCCAAGATGGCCATGAGCTGCCCCAGCTCTGACACAAAGTCTCCAAGCCCACAGGAAGATTGTGTCCCTCACTGCTCTATCACAATAAACAGTTCTTGCCTGTGAAAGATCAAGTCTGGCCTGTTTCCTTCCTTTCTCCTCCATTTTCCTAACACATGGTGCTGAAACCTGGGAGAGGAGAAGTGCCAGGAGTAACTGGGTCCCCTCCACCTGCCTCCTGGCTGCCTCTCATGGAGCCTTTTACCCTCACTTTCCAAGGCCTCTCCCCACTGGGAGCACAGAGCCCCCTGTGCCTCTTCCTTTTCCATTTTCCTCCTTTCTCCTTCCTTTTCCTCATCCTTCTTCTGTCCCTGGACTCTGACCTCCAGGCAGGAGGCTCTTCGCTGTTTGACTGATTCTACCCACCACCCAAAAGCCTTCAGGACAGGGTAACTATCCACCATTTGTGGCAGAGGTGCCCGGACACAGACCAGGGGACTCTGAGAAGTCCCCCATGGAATTGAGTACTAGAAGTCCCCCACAAACCTAGAGATTAGATGTCCCTCAATCCCTGTCTGCGGGGTCCCCAGAGGCTCCAAGAGTCTCTCACACTTTGCTGACCCTCTGACACTTTTAATTAGGACCTTGGGGATACCCTATCCTAATGACTGGGCACTTATTCATTTGCCTTTCCAAAGCATCAAGGATGCCTGAAGTGGCGGGACAGGCCACTCTGTAGTCCTACCAAATTTTCAAAATGGGCTCTACATTGTTCATTCCCAGAGACACCCCACTGGCATGCCTGCAGTCTAATCTTAAGACTCTCAGGCTGACTGAGCTGATTTGTTTGTAAACAATGGCCATGGTTGGCCTGAATTTGGAACCTTCGATTTTACTCTTACTGATCAAACAATTCTCCAATGGAACAGCAAGGGGTCTGAAGTCCCCTACACCCATGCCCTCCTCCAGAGACCCCTCTGCCTGTCCGATTCTGCCCACCAAGTCTTTCTCTTCTGTAAGCCTCCCCATCATCTCCTTTCTAGGTAACTCACTTTATCTTGTAGCAGCTCAATCTCTCTTACCTTTCTCTTCTCTCTCTCTCTGATGACCTGCAGACCAGAGATCCTTTCCTCCTTCCTTGCTCTTGTAATTACATTCTTGTTATTTGCAGTTTCCTTTTCCCATCCAAAAAATCCCATAATAAAAACAAACCAGATCTTTTTGGTCTTTGGGACTCAGACAATAATCTAATCCTTTTCTCTTTCCTGAGTCCACTCACTTCAGAATCTGGATTCTTAATTCCTCCCTTAAGACAAACTCCTCTAGGAGGCTGCTGAAGGAAAAATCCCTCCTTCTCATCTCTTCCCTATCAGATAGCTCTTTTCAGCTGCTCAAGCATTCACTTTCAGTACTTGCATTGTGCTGCATCCTGCCCTTAAAAATGTCTACAGGTTTAAAGTGCTGCCCCCTCTCCTTGGAAACCAGTTTGGCCACCCCCTTCCCCAATTCTCTCTACAGGTCTGGGAGACTGACATCTAGGAAAAGACAGAGGGGCTTTTCTGCAGCCCCCCATTCTTCCTTCTTCTAGGTGTTAAAAGATCAATTCATATGTTAATGTGCCTCATTACCAAAATTGTCTTAAAGATTTTCTGTTCTTGTTACCAGTTGTTTTTTTTAAGCCTAGAAAGTCTGTTAAATTCTGTTTGTTGTTGTCTGAATCTTAAGTTTTGGCTTGTGTTTTGTTTGCAATTGCCTGGTTTTCTAGCATTGGCCAGATGGTTCTATCATGCACTGGGCAACAACATCTTTTGCTATTTGTAATTAGAATTCCAAAAAAATTTACAGCTCATTTTCATTTTTTAAAAACCTAAGTGTGCCTTAAATTTTTTGTACAAATGTGTATATGTGTGTGAGAACATGTTCAACACAATCTTATTGTAATATATAAAATCTGTTATCATGGTATACAAAAGTAATCTTTTTCTATATTTTAGTGCCTGAAATTTATGTTCCTTGACTGCAAATATAAATCTTGTGTCAAAGGAGTTAATTATCAAGTGTGCTGTTTGTTAAAAGGAAAAATCCTTATCAAGGGAAGTAGTAAAAGGAATGAGACCCAGCTCAGCTCCTAACCAGTTGTGATGAAGAAGAATACTAGCTATGATGAAGAATAGGTAAACAAAGAGGAAATTTAGTAAAGAAGGCCTTGGAAAGGGAAACAGAAAACAAAAAATGGATTCCTTTGGATAAGAGAGGATTTGGGAAGAATTATCTTAAATGTTTGTTACAAATCCCAGAAGGGTCAAGTATATAGCAGATGGAACGAGTATATCTTATAAGTAAAGTTGGTATGTAATTAAGTTGGCTGTGATTTAAATAAGGAAAAGACTGATAAGGTCACTGATGTAAAACAAACATGCCATTCTTTATGTTCATCTATAAAAGTAATTGTTCATACCTTAATATTTATGTTTCCCAATTATAAAAGACACATTGAATACAGAGCTAAGAAGATACCAACTCCTACTTTCTTCATTGTAATCACAAAAGTTTAGTAATATCTACAATGTGTTAATCTCAATTAGTATCCTAATATATACAATGAAAAACTAACTAGATTGTTTAATCAGTTGCTGTTTTAAAACTCTCATGTTTACTGAACTTGTCATTATAGATTTTATCCTCAGACTCACAGAGGGCAGGTGATTCTTACAGGTTTGTCAGATTTAACTTTGATTCTTAATAAGTTTCAGGTAAGTCCTGCTTAAAAGCTATGTCTATTTGATCTCCTTTTTGCTTAAATTGGGAATAAAAGGGGCACAGAGACTCTCTTACCCCTCTGATGTGGGAGTCAGCCAACTAGAACAAGTCATCCTAGCAATGAGCAATGCCAAATATCACCCCAGCGAGAAGAAGAGACATTCCAGACCCACCCGGGAAGTCCTGGTGACCAGGGACCACAAAGAGGCAGCTGGGAAGAACTGCTCAGCTAAGAGGGGATGGCATCAGATCTGGAAAAGTCACTTTGTGCTTGCCCTTTCAAAATTAACCAGAGCCAGGAAATCAAATGAAAATTGTTCATAAGCATGCCTTTCTAATATCCATATCTGTCTACCTTCTAACTGGACGGGAACTTAGATTCTTGCCTTTGTCACCTCCTATTTCTGTTTCCCATCCATACTATATAGTCCAGACTTCTATAGTCCAGTTATACGGAAATTCTTCCTTCCCTGTAATATGCCACAACTGGGAATATGCTCCAAATGGAGCTTTTCTGGCATGTGCCCAAGTATGTTTTCCTGGGTCATTCATATCAACCAGTCCTGCCACCTTGTCAGCTTTTTGCCTGATCTCACCTTTTTCAAAAGTTTCTTTTTAGCAGGATAACAGCCCTCACTCAGGACACTACCTGGAAGCACGTCAGGGCACTGCAGGCAACTGGAGGCTTCCCTTACACTGCTGCCCTGCCCAGCGCAGACCTGTACCCTGAAGACCCCAGCCCCAGTGACTCCTTGACGCCTCCATGTCAGCAGGAAGTAGCCACATCCCTCAACTTTTTATATTCCTTCAGGGTTTCAAATGATGGGAATCTGCTCTGTCTCATAACTCCACACCACTCCTCTCTCAGCCCATTCTTTCTATGTATCCAAAGACCCTACATGAAGTGAAGGACTTGCCTCTCCCCTCTTGGCCCACTCTTTCTATGTGTCCAAAGATGGAGTATGAAGGATCGATCCCCACCCTGTTTCCACAAGTGCATTCAGATACCAGGCAAGATACCAAAGATATGTGCAGATTGCCTGACTCCCACAGGGCAATCTACCCAAGCCTGGCTGTGAACATTCCATCACGGGCCCAATTGAAAAGCCCCCCCACCGCCCTTGACCTAGTGGCTTTTTCGTTAACCTCTGCCTCCTTGCTCAGACCTCATGAAACCCAGCTCCTGTCCCAGTTCTGACAGAGTCTGCAAGCCTGCAGGAAGGCTGTGTCCCTCGCTGCTCTATCTCAATAAACAGTCCCTACCTGTGAAAGACCAAGTGTAGCCCGTTTCCTTCCTTTCTCTTGCATTTTCCTAACAGGTACTGCTTTTGTTCCCATTTCATTGATGAGGAAACTGAGGTGCAGAGAGGGTAAGCAACTTGTTCAAGGTCACCCAGGGAATAATCAGTGGAATTGAGGTGATCTTAAAAACCTTGTTTTTCTTTTTGGATATCTTCCTGCTCCACAGACCCAGTTTTGACATTAGCCTAAGGATTAACACTTGTTTGCTTTAGGCTGCAAGAAATCTTTTCTGAACTATGATAGATTCAGGGTAGAACACAAACAGTGTAATTTCTTAGAGAAGTTAACTCATAGTCCAACAAAATAAACACTAGGAAACGGGTACTCAAAGTGGGGAGTGGGAAACCCTCCCAAGAAAAGGGAGAGGAATGAAAGGAGGAAGCAGGTGAGAAGGCAACCATAAAATCCAATACATATCCTACAAAATTAAGACAATCGCGGGAAAGGGTGAGGAGGAATGAGGGAAAATGATGAAAGGGACGACACTAATCAAGATGCATTATATTCACAAACTGCTTTGTTGAATGGCAACTCCTTACAATTCCTTAAAGATAATTTAAAAAAAATCAATGCAGACTAAGAAAAGAAAAAGAAAAAAAAAGAAAGAGAGAGAACCCAGAAAGAACAGAGAAACAGCCATGGATTTATACAGGTGACTGCTTCTTTTTGAGTTGATCATAGGAGGCTAACGATTAAAACAACTATGAGACAACACTGGCAGGAACATGGAGGCATTCCAGAGACAATGACGCTGGCATTCCTGACAGAGGTGAGACCTGTGACACTGACAGGCATTGGTATGTGAACATACGCGGTGAATAGAGACTCCTTGGCTGAGCTCAAATCTGGCTGAGGGCTTAGCACCCATGAAGATCAGTCGATGAGACACTGCATGGCCAGTGACCCTGAGCGACTCAACACCCAGCTCCAAGCCTCAGAACTCTCAGAGGAGGATGCTCTGACCTTCATGTCCTAGAGCCCAGGACCCCATGTCAACAGACCCAATACTTCTTCATGTTACACGATCAAAGCTGGACTGAGCATTGTAGACAGGCTCTGTAGGCCCAGCCAGGCCACAAAACAAATGTCCCCAGCAACACTGAGAACCATTTGCACCTTGGAAACTCAAAGGCAACCTTGTAGCAGGAGTCTGTTTAGGGGACCTCCTCAGGGCCCCCTCCCTCTGCACGCGGCTGCTTACCTTGGTGCAGGGAGGCATGGTGATGTTGAGGTGGCACAGGATGTGCTGGGTATCCTCGTACTTCATGGCCTTGCGCAGGAATGACAAGAAGCCTCCGGGCTCCCGACTGCTGTCCCTCACCTGAAGTCAATAACAGGGGAGACTTAGCCAGCTGTCTGTGGCCTCCGGGCCAGCTGGCTCAGCAATTTCCACTTCCCAAACTTCCTAGACCCAGACCAGCAGGTGGCCAGAGGAGTGAGCAGCCAGAGGGGGCCAGCACCTTGACGGGGATGGCCAGACGGTTCTCCCGAAATGACTGGAAGTGGAAGCTCCGTTGCTGGGCAGCTTTCTTGACGGGGACCAGGTTCCCGGAGAGCTCTGCAAACAGGGGCATTCCTTCTAGAACCTAAAAGAAAGGAAAAGCAAACAGTCCACCAGGAAAAAGTGCCCCTGAGCTCCCATCCTCCTCTCCCCCAGATGGGCTTGTGTCAGCATGAAGAACGCTGGTATGCCCTGAGAAATGCCTTCCTGTCTACAGCCAAGATGATGAGGTGCACTCCCCTCAAAGGGAACCATGCATACAGCCTGGCACTTATCAGGATGACATCCAAGAACGCTAGAACATCACCAGGAAAGCATCATATAACTTCTGGAAAAAACTAGTCTAGTGTCACGTGCTCATGAGAAGTGTTGGAAAGACTATGTTCTATTTCAATCTCACCTATCATAAGGATCCCTTCCATATTCTAGTGCTTTCTACTGGGATGTTCTTGTGAACACACTTGACAGTTAAGGAAACTGAGGCCCAGAGAGAATGATTGCTTTGCCCAGCGAATATCTAGGATGACAGCAAAACTGGGATTCAAGTCTCAGTCCCATGCTTCTGCCCCAGAAAGATTTAGCTCAGATTTGGAGGCCAGACCCCCAGAAAATTCCTGGCTTACTGCACATCTTAACTTGAGTAAGTAAACTGGGTGGATAATAGGCTCTAATCTAGGTCCCAGACCTAGACTAATCAGTTGTCTGCCCATCTCCTCTGCTGTTCAATAGGCCCTCCAAACTTCAATGAAGCAGACAAAAGTGTGGGCTCTGAGCTAAGAGACTTGGGTAGATCCTATCACTGCCACTTGTTCTCCCATAACAAACACTTAACTTGTGTAGACTCAGTGTGTTAGTGTGTAAGTAGGGGACAATAAAGGAACAGGCAAGTATGAGAATGAAATTATAATGCGAGCAACCCATTTTGCTATTGTTTTAGGTGATACTGGGATTTGAACTAAGAATGTTGTGCTTATTAGACAGGCACTCTATCCACTGAGTCACTGCATCAGTCCTTGTTGCATTAGTTATTTTCAAGGTAGAGTCTTGCTTTTGGCTCAGGTCAGCCTGGGCTGCCATCTTCCTGTCTCTGCTTCTCTGCCCTCCCCTGCAGTTCTAGGATGACAGGTGGGACCACCTTACCCAGCCACTAGCTCAGATGCAGGTACAGCAACTTTTTTTTTTTTTTTTGTCTGAGCTGGCCTTGAATTTTGATTCTCTCATTTCTACCACTCAGGTAGAGATCAAGCCAGTCAAGCCACTGCACCCAGCTGTACTACTTTTATCTTTTTCCCTCCTTTCCTCCCTCCCTTCCTCCCTCCCTTCTTTCCTCCATTTCTTTCTTTCTTTTGCCAGTACTAGTACTTGAACTCAATTATTTGAACTCTTGCTTGACTTTTTCACTCACAACAGATACTCTGGTACTTAAGCTATACCTCTGGCTCTGGATCTCAGCTTTCTGAGTAGCTAGGATTATGAGCCACCTGCACCTGGTTGTGGCTTAGCAGTAGAGTGCTTACTTAGCATGCATGAAGCCTGGGATTCAACTCCTCCTCACCACATAAACAGAAAAAGCCAGAAGTGGAGCTGTGGCTCAAGTGGTAGAGTGCTAGCCGTGAGCACAAAGAGGCTCTGGGACAGTGCCCAGGCACTCCCAGGGTAATTGGCAGCTCAAGTCCCAGGACTGGCAAAAAAAAAAAAAGCGTTTTTAAGAGTCCAGGTTCATAAAAAGTTCAATAAAGCATTACGAGTTGCTGATCAACTGTCTACTACCTCACCAGGAAATGTATGATTGTCTCCTTTGGGTCTGTTGTAGCTTGAAGAGACAGAGCAGGAGTCTCGAGTCCTCTCCCCTCATCGCCCTCCCCTCTACAAGGAGTGTCCACAGTCCTGGTAATTACGCTCCCAGGAGACAGTGTGAGGAGCCTACCAGAGCTCCAAGGCCTTTTCTCCTTGTGAGAGGTGACAGAGGCCTTTGGGGGCCCAGTCACAAGGGGACCCATACCTCGATGTCCCTGCTCCGGGCCACCTCCACGAAGTTCTCGTGCTGCTCAAGGGTCTTGTCCACCTTGTCATCTGTCATGCAGTAGCACCGCAGCCGTCCCTCGCGGGGATCATTCATTTTGGCAAAAATGACAAACTTGGCCATGTAGGGCACTGCGGTAAGCTCCTTGTATAACAGGGTGGCAAAGTTCACAGCCTCAGCAGTTCGGGGACAGTCTGAAAGCCAAAACCTAAACAGTGAAGAAAAGGTATGAGCTTATTCCTGAATGTTCCATGGCCACTAGGGCAGTAGGAACTCATGAGTCACACAACACTGACCACCATGATCAGGGGCCTCTGTGTGGATCTTCAAGATCAAGACTGGCTATGCGGATGGGGCTCCCTGCGGCTGCCATGCTGGGCTGGGCAATCCTAGTCTCACCTGGCAGAAACGTTGGTGGTGAAGTTGGCGCACTCATTAGCATACACAAGCTTGGTTGTTCCCGTTATATCTTCCCACTGGGCCTGGTCGGTTCCGCCTGCAACACCAGCAGAAGTGGGGCTGGGGGACATTCTTCCGGATGTAAGCACGGAACTTACCAAACCACTGAGGGGCAAGCGTATAAGGGCAGGGGTGGTGGCACATCTGGGTGACACGCTCTTAGTCTGTGGCCCCAGCACACGGGTGTTCTCATACTCTGTTCCTCATCCTGTGGATCTGCAGCTCCCTCCTCCCAGGGCTCAGAGGTGTGCTGTCCCTCCACCATGCTCAGAGAGGATAGCAGAACCTGAGGTGCCTGCTGGCTTGTACCACCTTGTCCTGTTCCTCTGTGTTCCTGAAGCAGAGACACCACTCACCAATGACACTGCACAGCAGACGCAGGCTGGTGGTGTCTCCCTCCCCGCTGTCTCTTGGGTTGTCTGTCCATGAGGGAGGGAGCGGGATTCGAAGCCCGATGGGACGGTGAAACTTCCGGCGCCTTGGTTCCACAGTGACGATGGGGCTGAATGTGGCCTGGTTACCCAGGAGCTTGGTGACCAGCTCATCAGGGACAGGCTGGGCCTGTGAAGTGCCAAGGATAGGAAGCTCAGCCCCAGGCAGGGCAGCGATGGTCCTGGCTAGTTGTTAGGGACAGTATGGTACCCTCTTAATACAGGGCAAACCCTGGTGAGGAAGTGCTCACACTGGAGGACTATGCACTCCACTAAGGAGCTCATACCACCACTCAGTTTGCATTCTGAGCCTTTATCTTCTATTTCCTGCCCTCAAGCACAGAGGCCTTTGCTTAGCACTGTAGCCTACTGCCAGCAGCTCACAGACTCCCTCCTGCATAACTGGCTATGCTACCAGACCAGCCACAGGCCAGATAGTCTGAAGAATGCTTTTTGCCAGGGCTAGCCTCCAACCTCAGTCCTCAACCTCTGCCTCCCACGTAGCTAGGATTACAGTCACCGGGCCCAGCTCCACCTGACTTCCTTCCGAGCTTTCAAGTCAGATCTCTCCTATAGAGAGAAGAAAAGGGGTGCTCAGTCTGGAGGGGGCTTCCCCAGGCCTCGGAACTCCTGCTGCTTCTAGGACTGGGTGAAGGGCTGCATCACCTGCAGGGCCAGCTTCACTTTCTTGGTGACAGCATTTTCTGGGAACGTTGCTTGCACCAGGGGCACCAACTTGCTCTTCAGAGAGCCCCCCTCGGGGCCGATGGTGTCGTAGTCCTGGCAGAGCCGGGACATGATGACGAAGTACAAAGGGAAGTCAGTGGTGATGATGCGGCAGACCCTCTTCTTCTCCAGCTCCTCCAGGCTGCCCAGCTCTGGAAGCATATGCACCAGCCGTCCGCATGAGGCCCAGAGCTCCCTCACCCCGGAGACGGGCAGCCTCGGGGGGCCCACTGGGAGGTGGGCCAGCACAAGAGGTACAGGCTGCAAGCAAGGACTTGAGAGCCACTTACACACACTGGGGACCGGAAGTTTGGTATTTGTGGGACCACTGCCATTCTTTCATAGCTCCCCAAACTCCAGAAAGCTCTGGTAGCCCACCCCAAAGGTCCTAATTCAGATCTCATCTTCCAGAAGGGAGTTCTGCAAGGAGCTCCTTACCTTCATCCATCCCATTGAGGATCTGATCCAGATAGGTTTCTTCATAGCGGCTCTTGTGTTCCTTCCACACAGAGCCGTTTTCGCTCCTCAGAACCACGAGCTCACGATCCCCACGGCCATGGGAAGCAAAGTGAGGGATCTCCACAATCACAGGACTGAGGCAGGACAGAGCAGAGGGTAGGAAGTTGTTCCCGATGTGGGCAGGTAGCCAGGGGCACAGGGAAGGAAGGGGTGGTCAGCCCTGCCTGCAGGGAGAAGGGGCTTCCACAGCTTCTGTGGAGAGCCCACCTGTGAGCAGGTCTCCAAAATGGAACCACTCTTCTGCAGGCTCCTGAGGTTCCCCTTGCCCTTCTGACTCCCACTAGGCCAGAGGCAATGTGATGGGAAGGCAGGTTTGGGGGTAAAAAGGGTAAGTAACTCTCTTGCCCTGCCTGTACAGCTGGAGTTCTGATGAACAATTCTGCCCTTGGATCTAGTTCTGAGAACTCAACTCATTTCCCTACACAGGGGGCTCTGTCAAATGACCACTATGACATTTCCCTTGGAGGGAGGCTTTCAGGGCTACTAGTCCTGGGGCTCAAGCTCAGGGCCTAGTCTGCTCCCTGAAGTATTTTTGATCAAGACTAGCACTCTACCACTGGAGGTATAGCTCCACTTCTGGCTTTTTGGTGGGTAATTAGAAATAAGAGTCTCCCAGACTTTACTTTCCTGCCCAAGTTGGCCTCAAACCAAGATCCTGAGATCTTAGCCTCCTGAGTAGCTACGGATTACAGGCACGAGCCACTGGCACCCAGCCAGGGGGAAATTCAGGAGTACGTATGCTGTAGGCTGTGTTGGGAGGCCAGCTCACAGCGGTGACAGGAGGGTAGATAGAGATGGAAAGGAAGGCCAGACCTGTGTCAACCTGAGGATACACAAGCTCCAAAGAGAACCCAGTCTCTTCAGAGAAAGTGAGGCCTAGGCCCATGCAGTCCTTTCATTTTGTGATCCTTGGAAGCCACTGAATGACCACTTCAGTGCCTACATAATTACCCTAGGAAGCCAAAGTAGCCCGTCTGTGCATCTCCCTAGCCAGTTCTGAGGGCGGTACTATCCACCAGTGGACCTGCCGATGCCCCAGAGGGAAGGGCCCTCCTGAGAGCTCAGCCCCCTGCCGGGTGGGGTGGTGCTGGGTAACCGGCCACCTCACCTGAGGAACTGGGCTCCTGTGGGGCCCAGTGCAATGATCCTGCTGGCCAAGCCCTCCTCTTCAGCCAGCGGGGGCGGCGTGTTCAGCTTCTGGGGCTTGACTAGGCGGCAGGTGATGCGTGTGGGTGCTGCACACGTCCGGGGTGGGATCACCACCCTCAGGCCATTGTGCCGACTTCCTCTCATGGAGCCACCCCGGGCATCCACCATGAAGCTCACGAGAAACCTGGAAGCAGTGCAGATCGCTGTTGGGCGCTGGTCCCCTCCCCCTGGAGACAGGAAGAGCGGAGTCCTGGAGTCCCGGAACTCACCCTGTGTGGACGGGGCTTGCCACGGGGCTGATGTTGTCTGAGGTTTCTGTGGCTGGGCTGCTGGGGATGAGTGAGTCCTCATCGTACTCCTTAGAGGCCTGAGGAGGAGATGAAGGCCCCTGTCTTGTATCCACCACCCCCCGGGCCACCTGCACACGATCCGGGGCTACCCAAGCTACAGGGGCTCAGCCCCTGACGCTAACCCCTGACACTCAGGGGAACCCATCTGCCTCCCCCTGTTCAGGGCTTCTGCTTGACTCCAGTCCTGGGCTAAAGCACTGGACAGACAGTGCGAGTCCTTAGTCCTCACTCTGTAAGTCTCCTTCCCCTTCTCTCCCACCACATCCTATAGGGAAGTTCTGCTCCACACAGACGGAGCTCCCTCTGGAGTTTGTTCTGGGCCTTTGGCTGTCACCTCCTAGCTACATGCCCTGTTGGCATCTGGGCTCCATGAGGTGAATCCATAAGGCACTGTGGGGCTTCCCACCTTTCAGCATGCCTCACAGGAACACTGTAACACCAGCACCCCCAGCTGTTGGTGACAGGGCCTTCCTGTACGCCACAAGGATCCGGGGCAGTCAGCAGGATCTTCCCTGGCTTTGCTGCCCCTCCAGCTTAGGGACCCCTGAACATATCCCACAAGGGTGAGCTCCCACTTCAGGAACTGGGCCTGTGAGAGTTCACTCTGCTTTCACAAGCTTCCGCTTGTCCTGGGCCCTGTCCTTGTCTAGTCCAGTCTTTGCCTCCAGTCTCCCTCCTCTGCACTCCAGAAGGGCTTGCAGCACCGGTCACCTGGGCACCTCTCTGGGCCCTTGCCTGTACATGGCGCTACAGCTGACAGCAGTGCCTGGGGAGGTCACTGCCCACAGTGCTCCATGGAGCCACACACAGATGCTTACTAGGACAGCAGTTCACACCTACGATGTGAGTTTATGACTTAAGCAAAGAGGTGCTGGGGATGCGGCTCAGTAGCAGGGCATGTTTAAGGTCCTGGGTTCCAATCTCAGTGTTCTCTCCAGAGAATGGGCTTGTCAGGGAACCATAGGACCCAACTCCACTCTGCTGGAGTTCCTCCATTGCTGGCTTTGGTAGTGTCCTGGCACAACACCACAGTGCCCAGGGCCTATCTGCCCCATCTCTCTCAAACACCTCATAGTGACACTTGTGTTGCACGATTCTGGCACACATTGACACATGGTGGTTGATAAATGAGCCACTTTTAGGTCCAGGGCTCTGGCTTCTGTTTTCAGACATGCTCCTCTTACCAGGCAGAGGAAGAACTCAATCTTAGTGAGAAAATAGCAAAGCCCAGCTTGGCTGTCAAACCTACCCACCATACTCCTTTCTTTTCACAATCCTTTTCTTTTCTTCCTAGGAAATTCCTCTGTTCTGAAATAAGAGCTAGCGCCATAGAATGAAACTAAGGAAATGAAGTTGTCTTAAATAGTTTCTCCTTCCCATTCCTGCTTTTCAGGACAAATGGATGTGACATGCCAAGAAGCCACCAGCCAGGGCACTGTAACACAGGCCAGGGGCTTGGGGAGCTGTTCTCTAGCACCCCTTCAGGTTTGGGCTCCCAGAATTCCCTGTGGAAAGGAAGATAAGGCAGAAGCTGTCCTCACAGACACAGAAAAGAAAGAGCCTGGAAGTCGGCAGCCTGGAGCCTCCTGGTATGTGTAGGGCGTACCCTATCTGCTACAAAGAGGGCTTCCTCCCTGGTCCCCCATGTCAAGCATGAACAGAGACTGTGGCTGTGAACATGAGCTTGAAAGAGATCTCCTCTTGTGCTACTGTTTCACACACTGAAGCTTGCCGAGACCTCAGCACTCATGTTTATGCTACAGGACCCCACAAGACCCATGGAGCTGTGGATCTGGAGGCAATTCTGGAAGCACTGCAAGCTTTTCATCTCAACGTGGCCACTGTCTTAGGGTAGGTACTGTGCTCGCTCTGCAAATGGAAAAGTTGGAGAAATGGTGCTGCCTACCTGTTCTTGTTCCTCGGATCGGATCACCACTGTCTCAGGTGTGACACAGGGAATCCTGGGAATGGCTGGGGACTCCACCCTGAGGGCCAGGAACATTGGAAAAACCAAAGGCAGGGAAGTTGAAATAACCCAATTCTTTCCCAAGAGACCTAAGTGAAGGCCAAGTGACATGGCCAACCCACCCTGACTGGACATCAACCCACCTCTCCCCTCGCCTTACAGGTGTAACAGGACAATCCTCTGGTCAGCATCCTTTCCATGCCCCCCTTGGGTCTCTGCAAGGCCAGGTGCCCTTCCCACCTCACTGCAGGACCTTCTTCTTCCATGAGCCTTCCTGATGGCCCTGACCATAGATGCCAATCCTTTCTAAAGCTGTATAGCCTTAGTGGCAAGCCCCAACCTGGCCTTCATGAGATGCTATTCTGTACTGTACTCTGACCCGTTGGTAAGGGTTTTGATGCTACCAAATGAGCCTTCAAGTCCTTCATAGTTAGTTAGGGTCGAGGTCTATGTTTCTTTCTAACAGACGTACTTATTGATTGAGCTGAGCTACTCAGGAGGCTGAGATCTAAGGATCATGGTTTTGAAGCCAGCCTAGACAGGAAGGTTTGTAAGATTCTTACCTTCAATTAAGCACCAAAAAAAGCCAGAAATGGAGCTGTGGCTCAAGTGGTAGAGTGCTCTTCTTGAGCAAAAAAATCTCAGGGATAGCACCCAGGCCCTGTGTTCAAGCCCCAGGACACCCCCCACACACACTATTTATTGATTGAATGTTCTTGTAATTTCCCTTTGTGCTTATTGTGGCTCTGTTTTGTATAAGCCATTAGACACTTGTCTTTTCAGAAAACCCCATGCACAGACTCAAGAGTTTCTAAAAGGTGATCTGATGAAGGGAGGAATGGGAAATGGGCTTCAGACAAACACAGAGTGCCCGTGGTTTGTGTGCCGCACCTCATGGGTGGAGGCACTTGGCTAGTGTTTGGTACTGGCTGGCAAGTGTGCAATGTGAACTTTCTTCCAGGGTGTATTCTGGTGAAAGGCAGTGTGTGTGTGAGCAAGAGAGAAGTGAATGAAGGGAAAGGGGGTTGGGAGGTGGTGTGCAGAAGGGGAGAGATGCAATCAGACAGTGCACGGAGGAAGGCCTCCACACAGGCCCTTGCTGCTCAAGGTGAAGAACTCAATGATTCTGGGAGCATAGCCTGACTCTCCAGCACTCTGCCCAGTGCTCTGTTGGTGGTACACCCAGGGCCTGGACTTCTTGTGACTCTTCCTCAATCTATAATCCCCCTTGGTGGACCAGAGCTGCACTGGACCATGTACGTATGACCCTCCCATTTACCCCAGCCATCTGCAGTGTGGGTCTCCATTGAGTCCTGGCCCTCTGTGGCATGACCTTTCTCTTCCCAGCCACAACACAGCCATCCCATGACCCGACACCACAGGGAGCCCTTCTTACACTTGGTCTAGTTTTGGCACAAACTCCAGCAGCTCCTTCTCTTCATCCACGTCCCTGGAGTCCTGCCTCTCAGCCTTGGAGCCAGCAAGCTCTTCCCCTGAAATGAGACGAACTCAAGTGAGTGGCAGGCCGGACTTGTCTTTTCTTTTTTGCCAATATGAGGCTTGAACTCAGAACCTTGCCCTAGCTTGGCTTTCTTGCACACAGCTGCATTCTACCACTTGAGTCACACCTCCATGTCTGGTAGTTAATTGGAGAGGGAGTCTCATGAACTTTTTGTCTAGGCTAGCATCAAAGTGAGATCCTCCAGGTCTCAGCCTCCCGAGTAACTAGTATACAGGCATGAGTCACAGGCACTCAGCTCTTTCCTTCTTGAGGGTGATTTTCCTGGTCTGCCTCTCATGCTTGCTCCTGCGGAGTGGAGCCAGGTCTCTGATGCTCCAAGGTGATGAACAGCCAAGGCTCTGCCTGGTCCTGTCCCTCCAGTCCTAGAGCACAGAGCAGGGATGGCTGCTCCTAACTTCTTACTTTGTTCCAAGCAACACAGACCAAAGAAAACTTCCTTAGCTTTATAAGTTCCCTACTGCAAAAAAGCCCCTTTCAGGGGTTGAAAGAGCATTAAAGAGTCACTACAAAGCCACTGCAGAGGAGTAAGCTGAACTTGGAATGTTACCCATGCATTTTGAAGGGCTGCAGCACTTTTTTGTAACAGTGATGAGGATCTCGTTATTTCTGTTATTGTGTCTATTATCTCAGTAATTCCTACTATGGAGTTATTATTTGCAGTTAAAAGCTAATTACAAAGAAGTTTAAGCTACTGATGCATCAGCTGCCTGTGCCCCAGACTCCTCTCTTCACCTGAGACTCTCCACCTGACCCGGAACCACTGCCTGGGCCCTCATCCTTGCCCTTGCTTCGATGTCACTCAGCAGCAGGAGTCCTAGTGGTGACTGGGAGCTGACGGGATGGAATCACAACTGCTCATGCAGGATGACTACAAGCTCAGTGGCATGGGTACAGACACACAGATGGACAGGCAGAAGCTGCCCACCAGGCGTGGGGCTCATGAGAATGATATCTGGTCAGTCAGGTTCTGGGCTCAGAGGGTGAGCCAGGAGAAGATGGAGGGAGATGGGTTAGTGAGGACTCGGAGTGTGAGGGTGGAATGCACTTGGTGAGAAAAGACCACGGGAACAGAAAGCATTTCATACCCATTAGGCTTATGTGAGCAGTTCCTAGAAAGCAAAGAAGAGCTGAGTTGAAGGAAGGACAGCACTAAAGTTGGTTACAATAAGAGGCACATTATCAAAGACACTCACACAATGAAAGCTTTAGCTGGCAGTCATACAACCACTGACTTTTAGATGGAAGGGGCTATGAAGAAAACCATGTGGCACCCCCCAGTGTTCAGCACCCCAAGGGTTCCCTCAAATCTAAGTGAAGAAATATGGCTTCTAAAAGAAACGAAGAGTGCTAAACATGCTTGGTAGTTCTTAAGGCTGAAATTGTGTGGCATGTCTCATAAACTGTAGACCACCATTTTGGTCAGAAGAGAACCTGATGAAAATGCTCATACACATCTTTAAATAACCTACAGCAAGGAAATGTATGATAGCCTTCTGCAGTTTTCTTTTTCTGGCACAGGGTCTTGAACTCAGGGCCTTGTGTTCTTGCTTATTCTTTTTTGCTTAAGGCTGATGATGCTCTCCCACTTGAGCCACACCCCCATTTCCAGCTTTTTGCTGGTTAACTGAAGAGACTTGGATTTATTTGCCTGGGGTAGCTTCAGATTGTGACCCTCAGCTCTCAGTCCACCAAGTAGTTGGGAGCACAGGTGTGCACCTCAGTTACCAGCTTAGTCTCAGACATACTGAAAAGAGATTGGGGTTGACCCACATTTGATCGGATGCAATGTTATAGGTGCATATGTAGACTTACAGACACTGTCAGAATTAAAATTTAAATTTCTGAGTCAATTTTCCTCTCTAAAATTATTTGAAAGTTGTTTTTTTTTTTTTTTTTGGCAGAGCTGAGGCCTGAACTCAGAGTCTTGCACCTGCCAGTCAAGTGCTCTTCCGCTGCACTAAACCCCCAACCCCTATTTGAAAGGCAACATCATAAAAAAGTGGTGTCTCTGGTTACACATACATACAGAGCCTGGGTGAGCTGTAAGGGACCCCGAGTGCAGCCTGCTCTGTGCCTGTGCGTGTGTGTGTGTGTGTGTGTGTGTGTGTGTATGCGCGTGTGGCAGAAGCCATTCGGGATGCTCAGAGCCCCTCCATCTACATCAACCTGAGCTCGTACCCCAACTTTACCTTCATCTTCAGAGACATCCAGGATCTCATCCACTGTTTCCGGGTAACTCATCCGGTGCTTGTCGCTGACTAACTAAAATGACAAACGGCAGACTTCAACTTCCAGGGAGCAAGCAGTGACTTGGTCAAAACAAGGAGATGGGACAGAAGGCTGGAAAGGTGTGTCCCAAACAAAGAAAGACCATATCTAAGGGAGCTCCTGAGCTGGAAGCTGATGCCTGCCTGGCATCTCAGGTAGGGTAACTGGAGAGACCTCCAGCTCCCCTGGTCAGAGCCCTTCCCAGGGTTCCATCCACGGAGCCACCCTAATCCCTGGGGCCACTAGGTGGCGGTAGAGCTCCACCTGGAGCAGGAAGCCTCTGCGTTGTATGTCCCATTGGGTGGAGGCCCCGGCTCTCAGAGTGTGGCACAGGTCCCTGCTGTGAGTGGGGGTTGGGCACAGGGGAGGGGCAAGCATACCACTACGCTGGTTTCATCCGTGACAACTTTGAGCACGTCTGTTACAGAAATGTAGCCCAAACGCTTGGCTATTGCCAGAGGTGTGGTTCCGTTCTAGGAGGATGCAATCAGACAAAGGGACAAAGTCAGGGAGGAGAGGCTGCCCCTTTGTATATAGACCTCTGAGTATTCTAAAGGGCCCCAGTGGACAGAATTAGCCCTGGAGCCAAGAAAACCCACCCACAAGTGTACGCACACGCTCAATGCCCACAAAGATGGGTAGGTGAGGACAGTATTCAGAATGAAAATCTCGCCCAGTCAAGGAAAGCAGTGTCAGAACCAAGCCCCTGAAAGGTTCAGGCCGGTGAGGAAGTCACCAAGCATCGCTCTGCACTGCAGCTCGCTGCTCTGAAGTCACTTCTTCCGGGGGCAGTAACTGAGCATTACAATAGTTAAAGTAGTCCCTATAGTAACTAGGACTCACTAGACTAGTCAGAATTTACAAATCACCAGAATAGGGGCAAAGTTGGGGTCTTGACTTTACAATAAAGAACTGGGAAACCACTGACTCTTTCTCTTAAAACTTTCGTTGTTTTTTTTTTTTTTTCCTTCCAAGATGTGCCCAGAGGCCCATACGAGTTCAGCCCAACTTGCAGTTACACAGCACCTATGTCTACAATCGAAGTCCAGCCATGGAGAGAATCTAGTTACATCTGCACATCATCAGAAGAGGACGCTCATCCTGTGCCATGCTCACTGAGGATTCTACAGATATCCCCAAGACCTTGAGAGACTGGGAATCCCCAAGAAAGACCTTGAGAGACTGGGAATCCCCAAGACATTTACTTTTGCCCACATATGCTATACTGAAAGCGATTCTATATATATTAAAGGGCTGTCAATAAGAGTGAATAGCTGGGTGTGGTGGTATACATCCATAGTCCTACCTATGCAAGGATGAGGTAGGAGGATTGGAGTTCAAGGCTAGCCTGTACAAAGTTAGTGTAAAACTTTTCTGAAAAACAAAAAGTTGAAAGACTTGTGCTGTGACTTAAATGATATAACTTGTCTAGGAAGCTGAGGCCCTAAATTCAGTCTCTAGTACAGGATTGGGAGGGGGGTTGGGACACACCCCAACAACAACTACTAACACCACCACAACTACAAGCCACCAAGAGCATTTAAACAAAAGACAAAAGAGGAAAAAGTGGTGACTAAAAGGATCATCTTCAGCCAGAAAGAGAAAGCCCACCATAGCCCTCCAGGCCCTGGGACACAGGGGGGTCTGTGATATCCTGGTGTGGGGGTGTGGGCTCCCACACTGAACTCTGTGGTGAGGGGCATCTCTCAGGGCTGCTGCTTGGACAGTGGCCTTCTGAAACCAGGCCTGGTGGGTACTCACCGAGCTGACCTCGTTTGGGGAAGCACCATTCTTGAGCAACAGGGTTACGATGTCTGTGTGTCCTTGCTGGGCTGCTTGGTGCAGGGGGCTATAGCCGAGCTATAATGAAAGCAGACATGGGCAGGATCAGCTCTGGCCACAGACTGGGTGGGTGGGGGAGCTGTCCATCTTATTCAGATGACACAAAAGCATGAATTGCTGCAATTTCATCCATCACAGCTTAAAAGTGTGGCAGAAAAGAAAGAAAAAAGAAGTGTTGTAGATCCTTGACTGTGCAGAATAGCTCTGGTTACAATCTATTTGGGTACAGTACCTTGGTCTTGGCATTGACATCAGCTTGGTGCTGTAGCAAAAACTTCACCAGCTTGATATTTCCATAGTGACTGGCCACGTGGAGTGGGGTGTAACCCATCTGAAAATCAAGGGATGAATGAGGGGGCAGCAGGGTTTCTGAGCAGACCAAGAGCATCATAGCACATGCCTGTAATCCAAGCAATTTGGGAGGCAGAGATCTCAAGGATTATCATTCTAGGCCAGCCTGCACAAAAAGCTATGGGAGATCTCCATCTCAACCAGCTAGCTTGGTGTGGTGGCTTGAGCCTGTGATTTGTTACTCAGAAGGACATCATGGTCTGAGACTAGGCTCTGGGCAAAAACCAATACCCTACCTAGAAAAATAACTAGAGCAAATAAAGAGGGCTGGGGCATGGCTTAAGTGGTAGAGTGCCTACTTGGTAAGCACAGGGCCTTGAATTCAAATCCTACTGCTGTCCAAATAAATAAATAAAATAAGGTGAAAGAAAGGATGGCCAGGAAGTACTTTGGAGGGCTGACAGCTTCTGGAAGGTGCGCTGCTACAGTCAGCCAACCCCTTAGTCTGGGAAGGAGTGGAGGTCAGTGTTGGACAAGTGAAGTTCAAGAGGTTGGTGAGGCAAAGGCGGGAGCCGACTGGAACCCTGTGAAAGGGGTAGGTTGTGGAGTTGGGGTCAGCAGAGGGGGAGCTGGACATCTCGAGGGTGAAGGAAGGTGGCTAACGTAGTTGAGAGGGGACACAGTGGGCCTCAAGATGGTGGCAGCAGTTATTGGGGAGGGAGGTGGAGGGACTTGGAGAAAGCCCCATGCCAGCGACAAAGATAGGGACCAACAAGTGGGGCTTCTGCTGAGCAGGGCACTAAAAGAGCAAGTAGCCTTGTGAAGCCATGCTTACCCTGACCACAGCAGGCTCATTCCCACAAGCAAGGCAGGAAAAGTCTATAGTAGAGCACAGTAAGGCTGCCTGGGTTACTTAGTTTTAAGTGAATTGGTGGGAACTGGTTATTACCTGAAATGGGTGGCCATAGTTACTTACTCATGTAAGCTTCCGAAGGGGCCGATTTCCCAAGAATGCTCCTTTTTTTGTGTGTGTATGTGCTGGGGTAGAACCCAGGCATCTTTCATGCATGAGGTTTGAGCCACACCCTTTTCCCTTGGGATGTTTTGGTGGTACCCTCAAAGGGTTGGGAAGCTAATGTCCCCCGAGCTCTTTGGTCTTGACTGTCCCTGGGGAGCTTCTGCCAAACTCCCAGAGTCTGGCAGACTTCCTCTAGTCCTTACCTTCATGTGAAAGAATAGCTCTGGGGGCCCTGAAGCAAGACTAACCCAAAAAGTAGGGCTTCTCAAGAGACCCCAAAGGATTAAGACAGGACCCCAAAAGATTACAGTGGATTAAGAGAAGCCCCATTGGTTTAGAACATTCATGGGTTTTTAACAGATTCTTGTCAAGGCTACAACAGCTGGGGATAAACATGCCTTGTAGGATACTCTCAGAGTGACCTCGCCATAACATCGTTGTCAGTGCTCCTGTAGAACACGAGTCTTTCTGCCATTCTGTCCTTCCTAATGGGTCATCTTGGGACAAAAGAACAAAATACACTTCTGGGAAACCCTTTCTTCCCACCAGCTCAAGACTTCTCATCCTTCTTTGGGCTCAGGTCTCTCTCACCAGATGCCATTCTGTGACCTATCTGTGCCTCAGAGTCACACACAGAGTCGATCCATACCACCTCACAGGGCTCCTTGGCCACAGGAGTTCAGAGACAGTTGAACTCAATTCAACAAAATGCTGGAAGGCGAGCAGAGTGACTGCTTGAGCGACTCCATTAGTCAGGCACTGTGAGGTGCCTCAGTGTTGTTACAGAACATTCCTCTCACGTTCTTGTGACAGGAGCTCAGAAGCCTAGAAAACTTTAAAACCCAAGTTGAGAGCATAGGGATCAGCATTTTCCAATGCTACTGTCAGCCCCAGGGAATAGCAGAGCAGCAAAGTCCAACCAGGTCTTCATGGAGGAAAGCCTCTTAAGGCATGAGAAGAAGCCTGCAAGACTGTGCCATGGGGCATGCAGGGGGAAGGGAGCCCCTGTGGAGGAAAGTGAGAGGCTGTTGGCCTTACCCGGGTGGTGGCATCTACTGTGACCCCATGTTTGATCAGCACATCTGCCACTGGAACGTGACCTTCTTGTGCTACCAGATGGAGAGGAGTCAGTCCACTCTGGAAAGAAAAAGATGTCAGTCAGCTTCCAACCAGGAAAACATTCCAGGCTATGGTGACAGTGCAGAGGCTCTGCAGCTGCCAGCACACTCCTGAACTAGCTATTTGGCAAAACGTTTGGTAAGGAAACTGCTCCTCAGCATCCTTACCTGAAAACTGAGGTTGCAAAACTAGGTCAGAGGTCAACAGCTTTTTCTAAGGGTCAACCAGATCATCAATATTTTAGACCCATAGTAAGCTCTCAATCTTACTAGTTGTGGTAACAAATCAACTCAGACCAACAAGGAAACAATGGACATGGCCATTCCAATAAAGTTTTGTTTATACAAACAAGCAGTGGGCCTAAATGAATATAGATTATAGCTAAACTTTTGATTCCTCCCAACTGTAATATTTATTTCCATGGTAACCTTTAGAGTCATAGCTTCCTTTCTGAGAAAACAGAAGTTATCATTGACCCACCATAAGGGCAAAGTGAGGAGCACTTGAGAAAGTACGGCTCATGAGAACTCGCATTGCAAAACATCATATCATTACCACCTCCAGTCAGTGCTGCACTGTATAAAGGGTGGATCCTCTGAGAATGAAAAGACCACATTCTGGACTTCTCATCTCTGCACTTTCTTAGGGGGACAGAAACTTATCAGAAATCTTGCTTGTATGTGGGCACTCTCATAAAAACACTGCTTTTGTACATCTCTCCTTTATTGCCACAGTCTGCTGACAGCAGGCAGCTCAGCTCTGATCTTTCGCAGACACAGCCTGTGACCCCACTGTAGCGACTCCCCAGCTTTCCTCCACTTCGGAGCTTCCCAAAGCCGAGCAGAGGCCCCTGAACAGCAGCTCCCCCAGATGCATGTGGACTGCTGTCACTGTGTCTGCCACCAGCTCAGGCGGGCACCCTGCCTGGCTTGTGGGATAACGGAGAACCTGTCAGCAGTGGCTGGTGCATAGGTTAGAGAGTGTGTTTTCAGATCAGAGATTCACTATCATCCTGACTGAACCCTTCACTAGCTCACTTAAAAGCAACACCTTACAACAATGTGGTCGGCCACAGCAGTACCCTCACTGGTGGTGGAGAGTTTCACCTGTCTAAGCCATGAGAAAAACAGCCAATAGAACTAATGCTTTCTTCTTTTTTTTTCAGCTAATGGTTTTAAAGAAATATTGGACTAGTGGCATGATCTAGCTGGTAGAGCATCCTCTAAGCAAGCAAGGTGTGCAAACACAAACTCCTGAGCTCAAACCCAAGTACTGGAAGGAAATAAAAAGCATTTATATTAGCTGTATATTGGCGGATCAGACTTGTAATACTAGCTACTTAAACGGCAGAAATCTGAAGGATTGCAGTTTGAAGTCAGCCTGGGCAAACAAAAAAAAATCCAAAAGACTCCATCTTCAATTAGGTAGCAAAAAGCCAGACTAGAAGTATGGCTCAAATGGTAGAGCATCAGCATTGAGAGGGAGAGGAAAAGTATAAACACTCACCTACAAAACTCAGCTTGTGGGGCTGGGGATATGGCCTAGTGGCAAGAGTGCCTGCCTCATATACATGAGGCCCTGGGTTCGATTCCCCAGCACCACATATACAGAAAATGGCCAGAAGTGGCGCTGTGGCTCAAGTGGCAGAGTGCTAGCCTTGAGCAAAAAGAAGCCAGGGACAGTGCTCAGGCCCTGAGTCCAAGCCCCAGGACTGGCCAAAAAAAAAAAAAAAACTCAGCTTGTGTCCACCTTTCCCAAGTATATGTCAAACTTTAGAAGACTTCACACACACACATTTGTAGTCCCTGGACTGAGAACTAGTCTAATATACAGGTCTTGACAGAAAATAGATATTTAGTAGCATTATTCAACATACTCCTGACCTCAGACACAGGCCTGCCTTGGGGAAAGCTTACTCTTGATTTCTATACTGACCTTGCAGACACTGCTAGGAGTCTGTTTAGAAAGACTACATGGTGTTAGAGAATCTCCAAGGCCTCAGCATTGGGATCATTTATGTATGAAGTTCAAAGAAACATTACAGAGGACTGTAGTAAGGATCTCTAGAGCAGAGCGATTAGTAAATGCTGACTCGCAGAAGTTTCCTCTAGTCAGCGGAAGTGGGTGGCACCTACCTTGTTTCCCAGGTTGCCATTGGCTTGCTTGGAGAGGAGCAAGGCAACCATCTCTGCATGGCCCTCTTGGGCAGCTAGGTGCAGGGGGGTCACGCCTTGCACAGACTCTGCGTTTGCTGACCCCCCATACTGGAGCAGACTGCGAGCCACTTCCATCTGGTTCTGCTTGGCAGCAATATGCAAAGGAGTGTAGCCATTCTGAAAGAGACGAAGCCACCGAGCTTGGAGACAGGATGCTGAGTCGACAGTATGAGTGTGCAAGCACAGAAGGGAGGTTCAGGCTGCGCTCCAAAGAGCTGGTGTCACCCAGGAGAGCAAGTTATGCAAACAAACAAACAAAACCTGCTAAGTCTGGAACTAGCTCTCCAGACTCCCAGAGCCAGCAAACATCTGTGCGTCTCTGATTTTCTGTGCTCTCACTCAGACAAACTGCTGGGCAGGAAATGCTTTGTCACCAGGCAAAGCTAGGATTCTAATGGACAGCAGATAGAACTAGTCAGAAGTAAGGGAGGTAAGGAAGTTAAAGTCCCTCTCTCTTTCATCTTGCAATAAAAACTCAAAGCCCCAAGCAGTTCATAAAGGAAAAGAAACAATAGTCTTTGATCTTTCTCTGTGCAACTGTGCCTACTGTTGCCCTTGCTACTCGTGGGCATCAGCTGAAATGGTGTAAGGAGAGATACACCAAGGAAGAGACTTGAAGATATGGAGCTAGAATTTTTTTCCAATCCAAACTAGGAACTAAGTATTCGACTCCAAGCTTCCTTTAGTACTTTTTTCTAGTCCTGAGGTCTGAACTCAGGGCCTGGGTGTCTCTGAGCTTCCCTGAGTCCTCAAGGCTAGAGCACTATTACTTGAGCCACAGCTCCACTCCTCAGTTTTTCTGAGTAGTTTATTGGAGATAAGAGTCTCAAGACTTTCCTGCTCAGGCTGGCTTTGAACTACAGCCCTCAGATCTCAGCCTGCTGAATAGCTAGCATTACAGATGTGAGACACCAATGCCCAGCTTCCTTTAGGATTGTTAAAGTCATTAAAAGAAGAGCAACATCTACCTTGTTTATTTCTCAAAATTGTTGCATAGATCAAATATGAGAATGAACAAAAGGTGCTTTCTAAAATTAATATATGAGATTAAGAAAGGTGAGGCACAAGAGCTGACCTGTTTGCCCTCCTGTAATCCCAACTATGAGGAAGGAATGGATAGGAGACTCATGGTTCAGGGTCACCTGGGCAAAAAGCATGAGACTCGATCCAAAAATAACTAAAGCAAAAAAAGAGCTTTGAATGTGGTTCAAGTGGTGGAGCACCTACTTAGCAAGCAAAAGGCCCTGGGTTCACAAAAATAAAAGGGCCAGAGGAATGGTTCAAGTGGTAGCAAGCACAGAGCCCTGAGTCCAAGGTCCAGTACTGACAAAGAAATTTTAAAAATAAAGCTATGTATTGTGGTTTTGTAACACAATGGTTTAGAAGACATTATAAATTTGAGGCCAATGAAAGAGGTTGGCCTAGAAAACTAATTGTGTTCGCGTGAGCTGTTTTGTTTTGGGCATCAAAAAGTCCTCAATGAAAGAAGTAATGCATATGTTTCACACACAGCCAATAGATGACAAGCCACAGGCAGGCTAATCGATCGTCACTTTGTATCACTTTCACCTCCACTGTCATTTTTGTGCTTCACGCCATTTACAGTAAGGCAAGTACCTCTATTATTATCTTATGTTGTAGATAAAGAAGCCATTTCTCTGAGAAGTAAAGCATTATATCTAATGTTATAGAAGAGGCAAAACAGCAGGCAAGCCAGCTAGAGCATGATTTCTGTGTGCAAATCACTTGTCACTCCATTCACACAGATTCTGATGCAGGTCTCCAGAAGGCTCAGGAATGTGTGCTCCTGGCTCTTAGGTAATGCTGCTGCTGTTGGTCCAGGGACCAGTAAGTCCCAGAGGGCTGAAGATGAAGAGGACACCAAGCCCTCTGCTTGGGCAGGACCTCTGGACACATATGCCCGTTCAGCCCACAATAGATGATAGCTAGTGCTTGATTGTCTCAGGCACATGTTTCCCCAATGTTGCCAGCATTCTTCTGGCTTGCCTGAAGATGGAGCCCACCAGTTCATTTCCACTGTCTTACTATGGCAATGAGCATTCCCGATTCTGCCAGAATTACTAGGGAACAGAGAAAGAGAGAGAGAGCAAAAGTCTGACTGATACCACAAAGTCCCGGTTAAACGGCACTGGGGGCAGAGAAAAAGTCAGCAAGGTCCATCTATTAAGTAGCTAATACAGGAAAATAAAGTTGCAATTTACCTCCCAAATTAAGTTGAATTAAAAAGTAACTCTTTTAGCAGAATGTAAGATAATTCTTTTTAATATTTATCCATCTAATTGGATAACACTTTGAGAACACATCACATTGTTCTTCAGAGAGTGTATAGAGATGGCAAGATTGGTATTTTTATTATAATAAAATTAAATAAGCAGGATCACTTTTGCACGATATCAAAAGAGAACAGGAGCTAGGCACCAGTGGCTCACGCTCGTAATGCTAACTACTCAGGAGGCTGAGATCTGAGCCAGCCCAAGTAGGAAAGGACTTTTATCTCCAATTAACGAGCAAAAACAACTAGAAATGGAGTTATGTCTCAAATGGTAGAGCACTAGCCTTGAGCAAAAATGCTTAGGGACAGTACCCAAGCCTTGAATTCAAGCCCCAAGATTGAGGCACATGCACACAAAATAATACAAGCACAACACATAAAAGCTGGAAGTGAAGCTGTGGCTCAAGTATTAGCCTTGAGAAAAAAGCTAAGGGACAGGGCTCAGGCCCTGAGTCTGAGTCCCAGTACTAGCACACGCATACTGTGCACACACATATTGTATGCGCGCGCACACACACACACAGAGAAATCATGAAGGAGGTGCAGTTCAATGGGTCAAGCTTGAGACAGGGACGCACTTCCAAATACACATAGCCATCTCTGAGATGGGCAGGACCCAGTGTCTGCTCCCTAGGGCTGCAGTCCCTAGGAGCTGGAATAGATGGAAGCACCAGCCAGTGCTGGCACTCACGAGGAAAGCAAAGCTTCTCTGGGAGTGTCTGTATGTGTGTAAGATGTCTCTGGTGCAAACTCAAGTCCGTTCAGACACATAATCTCAGGAGTCCCAGGCCACCTGGACAGCAGTGGGTGTTCATGCTGACAGAGAGACCTTGTCCTGCCTGGAGGCAAGCTTGCCAAGGGGACAGCTAAGGCTACTGGGTAACCCTGGGTTAAAACCAAGATTACAAGAGCCACTGACCACAGTCTCAGAGCATGAATCAGCACATGGAACATCCCTTAAACCAGGACTAAGACATGGCCTTCCGTAGCTAACAAGGACAAGGGACAACTAGGCTGGAGAGGGAAGGAGAGGTCAGGGAAAGATGTAAACATAAAAGGCTCTTCTTTCCCAAGAAAATGAATTCAGGGAAAGATACTGCAGAGATCCCTCCTAAATAGTGCAACATTAGCATCAAATTAGGAGGGGGAGGGTTTGGTTTGGGTGCAGAGGGATTTGCATGTGAAATTCTACAAAATTGCCAGACTACTTTGGAAACTATTTTTTGCCATGGAAACAAAACCCATCTGTGCAGGGTTTGCACTTGCATTTAGCTCTCCTTAAATATCATGAACCTGGCTCTGGTTCCTTTTATATAAGAAGGAAAGTGAGGAGGAGGAGAAGGAGAAAGAGGAGGAGGAAGAGGAGGAGGAGCGGGGGGGGGGGGGGAGTCCAGTTTGTTATTTTTAGAGGCAGGAGTAAGTTGGCATCTTAGCAAGGCTTCATGCTCCCTCCACACAGTGACAGAACCTGCTATGACAGGAACAGGGACAGAAGCCAAAGGAGACAAGGGAAGTCTGGGAAATGCTCTGTGTGTGTATGTGTGTGTGTGCACGCGCACACACTTGCGTGCGTACACATGCGTGTGTGCAGGAATGGGATGCAAGCACTGTGAACTGAGCGGCTGAGGAGCGCAGGAAGCCAACTGAAGGCCCCGTGTGTATTTTGCCCATCTGCCATCCCCAAGTGTCCCTGGGAGCTCGCAGGGCCCCAACCCAGGCTTCTGCTCCTGCGGCCCTGAGTCTCCATGCATGACCGTGCCCATCTGTAAACAGTCCTGGGCTTCCCAATGAGACCACGCGCCCCCAGGCGCAGGGACCAGGCACATATTACCTGCCTAGTCCCAACCTTCTGTGCTGGACACCAGCTCCATAGCTTCCCGCCCCTCGCAGACACCAACTCCACACAACCCTCACTTGCCCACAGGGGGCAGCCTGCTTCCCTAGATGCTCCCTTCTGCACTCTGGTTTATCCTTGCTTGGCTCCCTACAGGCTTGGCCCAGGACTCTGGTCCCTTTGGGGACAATAGCTCTATTTTCTTGTTTCAGAGGCTGGGAGGCTGGGCCTCTGAAGTGGACTGTATAGATAATATCCTCATTTCTAAAATCACCTAAGCATGTGAACTTCAAATAATAAATTTGGAGTGATTATTAAATCCAGAAGAGGCTCCTTGCTCCAAGGTTTCAGAGGACTCATGCTAGCCTGGTTGCAGTATAGTCATTGTACATAACATCAGAAAATCAAATAGGTGCAAAACGGGCCTTCCCAGCCAGGCCAATGAGTAGGAATTTCTGAGAACAAGACTCATAGCTCCTCCAAAATTGGTACCAGTTCCGATCTGATGGCTAGTTCATAGAACTCAGCTGTCACAGCTAGGGGTGGGGGGCACGGGGAAGGGGCACACTTGGTGTGTAAAATGGATTATATCTCCATAGAACTTGTGAAAAAGATATGGCGCCCAGGCCTTATTCCACCCTTGCAGGCAACATCTGTGAAAGTGAGGTGAGACTTCAGAGGTAAAAGAGCGAAACCCTTCCCCAGAGCCTTACCCAGGCGGGACTGTGTGGGGAGCCACCCCGGGGGAGCAGCAGCTTGACGATGTCCAGGTTGTTGTGGTGCACAGCCACATGCAGGGGAGTCAGGCCATTCTGGAGAGAGACAAAGCAGAGGAAAGAGAACAGCTTCATTCCGGTGGACTTTCTACAAGTGCATCCTTTAGGGACACAGGATCCATAGCAAGGATCCATAGCACTTAGGGTAAAATCCGGTTAAAAAAATCCATCCAGAGCTGGCCTGGATATGTTGCTCAGTGGTAGAAGGCTTGCTAGAATTCTTGAGGGACTGAGTTCCAGTCCAATCACTGCAAAACATTTACACACACACACACACACACACACACACACACACACTTCTCTTCTGTGGCTCAGTGGAAGAGTACTTTTCCAGTATGCACAAAGCCCTGGGTTTAATTGCCAGCACTGCAAAAAAAATAAAATAAAATGATCTGTCCAAAGCTAGTCCTTTTTTGTACTGGTAGTGAGCTTGAACTCTGGGCCCCATGTTCTTCTTTCGCTTCTTCCACTCAAGGATGTCACTCTACCACCTGAGTCACATTCCACATTTTGCTTTGTGCTGGGTAACTGGAGATAAGAATCTCTTTGTCTGCCTGGGCTGGCTTCAAACCATGGTCATGAGATCTCACTCTCCTCAGTAACATAGGCATGAGCCACTGGCTCCTAGCACAAAGCCAGTAGGGCAGGCCCATGAGGACTCTTTGGGGCCGTTGCTCAACACACTTGCAGAGAAGGCACTAGATCCTTCTGATACTGCAAAGATTTGTATAGAAGGATGGCTTTCTCCAAAGACCTTTCTCCCTAGATTGCTTGCCCATCCAAAAGTAGGTCAAAATAGGCAAGACAGAGATGACAGACTGTAAAGTATGTCCCCTCCCGCGTCCTCCACCTTCAGTGAGAGGACGTTCCAACTCACCTTTCCAGCAGCGTTGGGATGCGCATCACGTTCCAGCAGCAGCTCAGCTACCCTAACCTTCCCATACTTAGCAGCCACATGGAGAGGGGTAAATCCTTTCTGAGGAGAAACAAAGGCTGTCAGGACCCCAGAAGTCAGAGCTGGCCTCTCTGAAGACAGAACCATGGCAAGGGCACATCCCACCTTGACCACTACAGGGATATCAGCAAAACAAAAGGCAACCAAGTTTGATCCCTTCTGAGGCCAAAGACCTTGAGAATTAGCAACCACTCAGCACCTCAGGCTCCACTCCAGTAAGAGATATAAGTCTTTCTTGTACTGTCAAATGGTTGCTGAGCTTGTTTCAAGTGGAGATTGAGTCATTGTTTTGTTTTGAAACAAGTCTAACTATGTAGCCCATGCTAACCTTGAACTCATGGTCTTCTTGTCTAGCCTCCTGAAAGCTGAGATTATACGTATGCACCATGTCTTGTAAAATTATTGTGATTATTAAATTACTTTATTATTATTTATCAATGTAATTTTGGATTCTGGGGATAGAACCAAGGACTTTACAAATGCTAGGCAAAAGCTCTACCACTGAGCCATATGCCCAGCCCCAAGTCTTCTTCTTCTTCTTTTTTTTTTTTTTGCCAGTCCTGGGCCTTGGACTCAGGGCCTGAGCACTGTCCCTGGCTTCTTTTTGCTCAAGGCTAGCACTCTGCCACTTGAGCCACAGCGCCCCCTCTGGCCGTTTTCCATATATGTGGTGCTGGGGAATCGAACTGAGAGCTTCATGTGTAGGAGGCAAGCACTCTTGCCACTAGGCCATATGCCCAGCCCCAGGTTTTATCTTCTTGAAGCCTAAGAACCTGCCTCTGATTTCTATGATTTGTCTAGAACAGACAGATGCCAAGTAAATAATTGTTCCATGAGAAATGGATGGAGGCTGATGGTGAATAAGAGACTAGTTCTTGTCCTTTCTGGGGAAGGAAATGGCACATTGGGTTTATAGGTGACAGCCAGTCCTGTGGGGACCTGGCCCTTCAAACTAACTGCATCTTAAGGCAATAAAAGGAATCAGACAAGAATCCCTCTCAGAGTCCCAGTCCTGGCCTGCCATTTCTTTTCTTTTTCTTTCTTTTTTTTTTTTTTCACAGAGAAGGTCTTGCATTTATTCAGATGGAGGAATAAGAACTGGTACAAATAATAAACATTGTTTTAAATAAAAACAAATAGTTCTGGTTTCTAGAGGCAGTAACTCTAATAGAGTCCTAACTTAAGTATTTTCTAAGTTTCTATTAAAAATAGAAGGTTACTGGCATTAAGTTTTGCATTAGCATAACCCTTTGAGGACCTAAGGATAAAATGGTGCGTTCTATACTTCAAGAAGTCACCAGGAAAAGAAGGGAGACAGTTGCTCCCACCTCCCTGAACTAGCCTCCAAGCGGAAGGAGAGCCACTTGCATCACAAATATACAAAGAGCTAATTAAATGTAGAGTATCTGATATCTAAAGACATCTAAAAAGACTGACCTTGGGGAAAGTACTACCTAGTCTAGGCTAGTCTTGAACTTGTGACTCTCCAGCCTAAGCCTCTCCAGTACCAAGATTATAGATGTTTGACACCATGCTTGGTATCTTTATATTATTAGGAAGACTTAAGTATCTACAATGGAAGCTGCTTCTTTTTCTTTTTTTTTTTAACTAGTAATGAAAGTGGTAAACAGTCTTTAATTACCACGAATGGCACCTGGAGTGATTTACTTATAGAGAAGCAATAGTGCTGCCCAGTTACAGTCTGTCAAAGATGGTATCAAAAATGACCAAACTGAGCCGAAGAAACACTTCTATGAATCTCTCTACACTGTTCTGGTCAGAATTGTTCAAAGAGGCATTTTATTTTTCATCTGGTGTGTTCTACAAATGATTGTTTTCAAGTCATGCAGCTTTTTAGAACGACTGAAAACATGAGGTGGTCACAATGTGGGTCCCAGAGCAGAGGTCGCTCCAGATTCCTGGTGCCCTCTGCATGTGGCCTTTACAGCCCATCTCTTGGCCTGCCATTTCTTAAGGCTTACTTTTCTTTCTTTTTGGACTGCGTCTCACTATGTGCCCTAGCTGGCCTTAATTTCTGGCTCAGTTGATGTTCCTGGCTCAAGTTTCCAACAGCTGGGATGACAGGTACATGCCATTGTGCCTGGACAGCTCGATGCTTCGTAAGAGTGGGAAATGGAGGCGCTACCTTGGTCATGCAGGCCTGGGATGCATCTTTCTCCAGAAGGGCGAGGGCTGTGTCCACATGGCCTTCTCGAGCTGCAGTGTGCAGGGGTGTGTGGCCAGCGGTGGTGGCGAGGTTGGGGCTGGCATTGTTCTCCAACAGGAGCTTTACCATGTTTGTGTGGCCGATTCGAGCAGCACAGTAAAGCGGGGTCTGGTCATCCTAGGCCCCAAGGTACAAACAGAATAAGGCATGTTAGCCCTTCCAAATCTGCTTGCATTTCACAGTAAAAAAAGGTGAATGACTTTCTCACAGTCTCTCAGCTAAGAAGATAAATGTCTGGGATGTCAATCAAGACTGTCAGTTACAGAAATCAATGAGTTGTATTTCTAATTAATTGCCCTTCTGTCTGTGAGTGGGAAAATGATATCCACTCATAGGATGGGTCTTAGAATCAAGTAGATTGCTGACAGAAAGTGTTTCACAAAGTGCTAAGCACAGGACCCCCACCCACACCCTAGTAAAGTATGATTGCTATTTGGTTCTATCTCTCAAGTTTATTTCTGAGTGGACATGCTTGTCTTTCTGTTTGAAATCTACTTTGAGTCACAGGAGGGTCTAAACTGCTGACGGGGAAAGATGGTATTTGTTCCACATTACCTGGCTTCCTTTTTATGTCTGATGGATAGATAGGCCTCTATGTGATGCAGCCCATTAGAGGTAAGGCCCAAACGCAGATCTGGCTTCTGACCCTCAGGGGAACTAGGAGAGGCAGATCTTTGCCCCAGTCCAGAAACTTACAAGATCACCAACTATACTTGAGCAATTACCAATGCTCAAAACTGCCCGGACCACAGTAGGGTCTTCTACTCTCAGAGCAAGTGATTCTTGGCTGACTTTCACGGCAAGTACTGTTAGCCCGATAAATACTGCAAGCCAGTCTTACTTCCGGTTTTCACTACTCCAGGGAAGCACAACTGTGGTGCAGAATACCTTCTCAGAGCTCCTTAAAGCAGACCAAGTTTCTAGTGACCTAAATGAGAATGACTAGTGGCCTGTATAGACTAGAGCCCTGTATAGCCTGGCCTCTGATGAGAACAGACTCCCTTCATCCTGCCTGAACTGTTTGTGTCTTGGATCCTACTCTTCTGTCTCTAGAACTCACCTTGGCTTTGGCATTGACTTTGGCTTTGTTCTGGAGCAAATATTTGGCCACTTCTGTGTGTCCTGCCCTGGCTGCCATATGTAGCGGAGTCTCCACTTTCTGTAAAATAACAAAATGATAGAATGGTTAATACATGCTGGGTGTGCAAGAGGACACACAGAGCCCCAAATGCCAGCCCCAAGTAGCTTTGTGGGCTTTTTCCCAGGAGGTGGAGTTACCCAGCAAGCAGCAATTTAGTTTCCTCTCTGTGTGGGTGTTGGTGTTAGTATTCTAGGTATATTTTAAAATAAACCTCACAGATAGTGAATATTCAAAAGTATAAATGTATTTCCAGCTATGTTATCTTACAAAAGTTCCAAAATATTATCCAAAACAAAGAGCCTCAACAATTTCCAGATGTACCAATTTAGTGGGGGAGAGTGTGGGTATGTAAGAAGAGCCTCCCACATCTGGAGGCTTTGCTATAGTACCAGTTCCACCTCTAGTGGCAGAGAGGGTGTCCAAGCTCCTTAGAGCTCGTGGTGCTGAGTGCAGAGCCCTTGCCGTGCTAATGACCTTACCACGTTGGAGACGTTAGGCGATGCTCCTCGCTGCAGGAGGTTCTTCACAATGGGGAGGTGTCCCATGAAGGAGGCCACGTGGAGAGGTGTCAGGCCAGACTAGAACAGGCAGGAGTCAAATGAGCACGCAGGAACCTCCATGCATGGCAGAGCAAGTGGAGTTCAGCTAGCACTCTCCTGCTGCTCTGTGCCTCAGGAATGGTGTTCCAAGGGGATGGAGGTAAACCACGTCGGTCTGTTTGCAGGAAAGTGACTGACGGGACCACTGGCAAGCAAGTTCTATCACTTTTATAATTCCATGTATTGCTTTGGACTTTGGAAGGCTTCCTGAGATCACTATTGGTCCCATTGTATTAGTCGTTCAATTCTTTCCTTCAAGAATCATGATGTGAGCACGCCCCGTGCATGCAGGTGCATGCACGCATGTGCGTGCGTGCGTGCACACACACACACACACACACACTGTCTAGCCACACAAATCTACAATGAGAGGGTGATGGAGGGGAGCAGGGCTGAGTGCATGCACCTACAGCTTTTCCTACCTCCGTGACTGCATCGATGGAGGCTCCAGTCTTCAGCAGCAACTCCATGACACGAATGTGGTTCTTCTTACAGGCAATATGTAAAGGGGTAAAGCCATTCTGCAGTCCCACACACAGAAGAGAGAGACACCGGGTGCTTACTCACTAGCCAAGAGAAACCTTCAAGACCACCCTGCTGTCTGAAAGGCAGCCCTTCCCAGCAGATAGCCATAGACCAATGGGCAAATTCCCATTGCTTTTAAGAGCAGGTCTCTCATTCCATTCACCAAGCATGTTCCTGTACATGTTGTTTAGAAACTAAAAAAAAATTCCATCGTATTTCTGGATGTACTGCAAGAGTCTGCTGTATGATGCTCCCTTGAGGGTGAATTTATCATAGAGTCAGAAGCCAATCATGCCCCTCTGCCCTCGATCCTTGGAGCACTGAAGTATAATGAATCTGTGCTCAAGTGGACAGTGCTGGCCTGCATGCCCAGAAGGTCAGGGTTAATCTGACCGCTTCCATCTGTCTTTGCAGCATTTCATGTGACTCTTGGCGGCTCTCAAACAAAGGAAAGTGGCAGCGGGGGATGGTGTGCACCTCCTCCAACATGAAAAGCCATAGCTGGAGACATTTTTGATGGCTATAACGAGGGGAGGAGGGCTGTAAGCCTCTAGTGGGAGAGGCCAGGGATGACACTAAATATTCTCTAGTACACAAATGACAACCCACATCAAGCCCAGTGTCAGCAGTGAGTTGCAAGGCTGAGAAACCTCAGCCATTGCAGTGCATGGCCTGTGGTCAGTGCTCAGTGAAAGCTTTTTAAAAAATAAATGGTAGTGATCTTCTTCAGTCTCTGGAGAATACCTGTCCCTCGGTTTTCCTCTCCTGTTATGGGCATGCCAACTGGGGTTGGGAGGGGGGTCCCAGGTATGCTCAGTTCAGAGCTAACTTTCCCAGACTCCTAGACTGTCCTAGGAGATGCTGGCCAGGACAGAACCCTTGGCTCTCAGAAGAATCTGTGTTAGGTCTAAACCAACCTCTGCCCTGGGACTGTGGAAACTGAGCCCCTCCTGGGTAGGAAGGATGTTTAGCTTGGGCCAATGCAGCTCACAGGTCAAAAAGCCAGGGATATCTTTAAGATATCCTTATCTTGCAGCTCCGTGCTCGGCTGGGGTTGAAGTAGAGCCCAGCCCACCTGTACACAATGAACAAGCCTCCCTGGCCTCGGGAGGTGATGTCCAGCTGCATATGTAGGGGAATGTGGAAGATGAGCACACTCCACGTGTACATCAGTCTGCATGTTGCTGCTTCCCACGCTGGGCACTGAGTCCTGGGAGTTACTCTCAGCCCCTGCTCTGCGCCTGACTCTCTCTGCCACTGCCCCTGTAGCACCTTCTCCACTCACCAGGGCCCTGGAGTTTGGCTTGGCTCCTTTATCCAAGAGGACCTTGGCAACCCTGTGATGGCCGCAGTGGGCTGCCACATGGAGCGGGGTCAGATGGTCCAGGGTGATGTCATCTATCTCTGCATTGTACTGCAACAGGAGTCGGACACAATCGAGGTGGTCTCCCTGAGCCGCCATGTGGATCGGAGACAAGCCATTCTAGGGAGGAGGAGGAAGAAGAAAGCAAAGCATTGTAAAGCCTTCTGGGGACAGAATATGAAAACGAACTTGTCCTGAAGGAAAGACAATAAGCAACATGCTTCCAACTTCTGGCTGACATGATGCTCTGACATGAATTCGAATGATCCTGGCTCCTTCTGGTCACTCTGCTCCTGTGAGCCTCTGATAACTACCTTTTTCTTTTCTACCTTTCTCCTTTCCACTTCGCCATTCCAGCCAGGGCCACTTCCTCTGTGAGGAGGCTTTCCTGACCCATGCCACTCTTTCAAACCTTCTTCTCATGTTTGCACACATACTGCTCTCAGTCAGCTTCTCAGGTATGTGGGTCTTTCCCCCACTTCTTAAGACCAGTGATTGTGCTTAATATTTTTTAAATGTCCCAGTGGCCAGAAAAAAAATGCAGTGACATGAATAGCAATGCGATTCTGAGTACATGAAGGATGGAAAAATAGAGCTTAGAGCTAAATCCTATTCTTTCCCCTAACAAATGCATTTCTGTGGCTGCAAATGGTCTTGACTCTGACTTGCTTTACTTTAACCACATCTTATAAACTCACCCCAGAAAATGGGGACAGAGATGCAGGTAGAGGCAGCATGGTATGGCCAGCAGTTTTAGGCCCTTCTGGAAATCTCAAGTCCCCCCATTAGAACTTAGGGATGGGCCTTTGCTCTGTTGTCCAATGAAATGGAAGAAAAAAAGTTGTTTTCTTTTCAGCTATGCTCCTATCTGATTTAGGCTCTGCAAAGTTTGAGAAGTCTTAGATTCTGACTTTTCTGAACTAAGGTGGAGGAGATAGGGATTCATTTAGAGCTGGAATAGGCAAACAACAGCTTGTGGACCCCATCTGGCCTGCCACCTGGGCCTCTAAGTGAAGTTTTATTATAACATGGCCACTAGTGTGCTTGTTGCCTATGATGCTTTTCTGCTCCATTGGTAGAGTTTAATTATTGCTGCAGTGGCCATGGCCAAAAAGCCACAAAGTATTTAATATCTGACTCTTTGAATAAAGTTTCCAACCTTGATCTAGATGATCATCAGTGCCTCCTATGTGACAGGCGCCAGAACAAACGTCACATCCATTGTTGCGCTTAGTTGTACCAGCACTTCTATTTCTACAGAAATAGAATCTATCCTGTGTCTGTCTGACCTGGATCCCTGCCTGGTCAGACAGAAGATACCCTACAGAATCAAAGGAGGTGTACCTTGGTTTTGGCTTGGATGGGTGCCCCATGGTCTAGCAGGATCTCTGAGATTCGCACGTGCCCGTTCCGAGCTGCACAGTGGAGAGGTGTCAATTCATCCTTTAAAGACAGAGTGAAGTCCAAAAGGCACCCGTCAGTGGCCATGCAGAGAGGAGGCTGCCTACAGCATGAAGCCCAGCTGCAGATGTGCCGACACTTCCTTCAGACTGGCTCCACTGCAGCACCATTGCTCAATCATCTCCTCCTGCACCTGAATGCTGCAGGCTACGTTAGCTGACTCGTCGCTAACTAGGTCACCAAGAACCACCACCCTGGCAAGGCTCACAAGAGCAGAATTCCCTCTCCTGGCCTGGCCATGAAGGACACTGGCACCTACCTTGGTCCTTGTTTCTATCTGGGCCCCCCGGTCCAGGAGAAGCCGCACCATGATCACATTCCCCCTGCGGGAGGCGATGTGTAATGGTGTGATGCCATTCTGAAGGGAGGAAGCAGAGGACAGTCAGGGCTAGCATGCTTTCCTGTGTGCATCCCACTGTCTAGCTCCCAACCCAGCTCCCAGCTGCCATAGTACAGGCAGCTAACTCAGAGTGCAGAGCATCTCTTCCCTAAGAAAGAGCTCCAAATGTGTAAGGAGGCAATAAAATGGAGGTGAACCATCAGCCTGGCCAAACTCATGTCCCCCCAGGGCCAACTTAATAGATGGAAGAAATCCAGTCCCCTGTCTCTAGGTGTCCACCACAGGACCAAACAGATGTGGCTTCATTTTCTCAGAGCCAAGTAGTTGGGAATCAAGGGGAAGATGGCTAGGAACATGTAGCAAGAAGCCTTGACAGACGCCATGGCTGTGCCACAACAGGCCTGGTGCCAGAATGAGGGGCATGTAATTGGAAATATTTCAAGCATGGGAGAACCAGGATGGATTACCTGTGGTGTGAAGTTGACACTGGCCCCTCTGTTGAGGAGCAGCTGGGCCACGTTGAGGTTCTCGTAGTGGGCTGCGATATGGAGGGGTGTGAAGCCAGTCTGGACACAACAGAGAGGGAGAAGAACCTGTCATAGGTGACTTACTGGCACCTCTATCCCAGAATCCTCCTGAAGATGCTGGAGAAGTCTGTAGGGCCTGGAGACCCAACACACAATGCAGATTTTGACCAATGGTAACATCTGCCACAAGATGCCCTCTGGCAAGCTATACTCAAAGCTGGGCACCACCTTTGATGAGCTCTACCCTGTGCCTCATGGCCGTGACCAAACATAGACTAGATCACCTCCACCGGAATGATCATGCAGGAAGAGATTTTACTCGCAAGCTGAAAGTAGTGTGAGTCCATCAGTTTAACTGTAGGGTTGTTTCAGACCCCTAAAAAAGCCTGATGCTTCAGGAGGTTTGCCAAAGACAGACCTTTGACACCTGACTGTGTTCACTGTCACCATCCTTTCCCATGTCCTCAAATTACCTTCATATGGAAGCAGCCAGTTTCCAGATGAACTCAGGAGACATAGGTGGGACACAGTGTGGAAGGGATATGCAAATCACTCAGTTCAATTCTACTCTGGCTGACAGAGGCGACAGTCTAGCTGTACAGGCAGTGGGACACAGTGCCACCAGCCAACGAGGCCCCTGGGCATTCTGTCTTCACTACCCAGCTCCTCCGCTATCAGGAGTATCTCTAGCAGTAGTATCAGGGGAAAAGAAAGGGGGACAGCCTGGATCTACCCTGCTAGGACTCCAGCTTTGCTCTGGGAACCCTTCCTGTCTTCCTGAATATTGATCTAAATATCCTGGAGCTGCAAGAGCCATCCAGTCCTACACTGTGCACATCATCTCGGCCTTCACCAGGGGTCTGAGGTGAGGCTGTCCACCAAGATCCGCACGTATTGCTTCTAGGTTTCAAAGGCATGGTGGGAGCTGTGCTCATTGTGCATGGTTAGATCCCACCTGTTCTTACAAAACAGTTGGGTACTGAAGCTATCCACTCAGGCAGTTTGGGTCTTCAGTCCTCGTCTATCTCTGCCAGTGCGCGTCTGGCTGCCCTCACCTTGGAAAGCACGTCTGGGTTGGGGTCATTCTGCAGGAGCACAGCAGCCGTCCTTGTGTCATCGTTGCGGGCTGCGATGTGAAGGGCTGGGAGGCGCACCTTCCCCTTTGTCCCGTAGTTGATGAGGTGGGCCACCACACTCTCATGGCCCTGCTGCAGAGCCACAGCCAGGGGAGTGAAGCCATCCTGGCCAAGAAGAAGAGACGTTTGTCAGCTGTGGCTAACGGATCACTTGCTAACCTCAAGACTGGATACACACATTTACCTCCAGCTCTTGCTTGTGACAGGCCCAGCTTTAGTGACCTTCCTCCATCCTTCTGCTCTTTGAAGTCCTCCAAGCTGCATCTTCTGAGATCAGCCTAAGTGCTATCTACTCCCCGCTCCACATCTTTGCTTGACCCCATGTCCTTCCTTTGCAATCTCACAAGGCCTGCAGTTATCTCTCCATGGCATTTAGCTTTCCTTTACCATCTGTTTCTAGTGTGACTGCACAGTAGGAGATTCTGACTGTGAGCAATGATACACATTTTTTTGCGCATTGATTCCTATCTGCTCTTCCTCCCATCCCATCTTTCATGCCAAGACTGTACCTTGAATGGGTCAGAGTTTTACTAAATAGGTGTCCAGGTGCTAGAAACCAAGCTGGGTCCTGAGTATTCAACTGTGAGTTCTTAATATCACTTTCCTTAGCTGTGTACTGAGGGCTTGTGGCCTCATGAAATGGTGAGATACAATTCAATGAAGCTATGTCATCAGAGCCACACAATGACAAGAATCAGGAAAAGCCTTAGGTCTTTCAAGTGGAACGTCATCATTTCACCAACAAGCTACCAAGTCAGAGTTGTCAAGAAGCCTTGGTCATAAGGCCCCAGGCAGACTTGTTAACCAGATCTCATTCCCAACCTCCCACTCTACTATATGTTTCTTGGCATTTGTCATTTCTTTGCCTGACATCACTTCTTTGGCAGGTGTCTGTGCTTTCTTCGAGATCCATGACTTGCTCCCTACTTCCTTGCAGAACTAACAGCTCCAGGATCAATGCAGAGATTCAGTAACGCTTTATCAGCAGTCACACTTCAGGCCATGTCCATGGCTCAGCCACAGTGTCCCAAGCTCAGGGCACTTCTGTCTGTGAGAACTGCCCCTAGGGTACTTACTTCTGTGGCTACATTCTGGTTGGCTCCATTTTCCAGTAAAAACTTAACTACTTCCAAGTGATTCTCTTGAGCTGCCATGTACAGGGGTGTGAAGCCTTTCTGTAAGCCAAGAGAAGAGGCCATTAAAACACAGCTGCAGTGGGGAAAAACACAGATGCATGCCTTTCACCTGGACGACAGCTCTTTAACTCTAGCTCTGTCATCCAGTCTCTGTGAAATGTCCTCACCTTTGAAAACTCATTGTCATATTGAACTGGCACTGTGGATGACTATCAAAAGCCACAGTAGGGGGGAGGATAATTATCCATGGAGTGTTTCATCTTTTATCACCTTAGTCAGGTTCTGGCTCCCAAGCTCCTCCTCCATTATTACCATTCTTTTCTTTACTAATCCTCCCCATGCCTCAACCTCCCACATATAGCTTGTCTCCCTCAAGAGTCCATGCTAATTATGTCCCTTGGCTAGTCTCCTGGGTGGAGATGGAGTCTACAACCACCCAGTTCCACCATGCTTAGACTATGTAGTTAAGCCATGAGGAAACTGTACAGAAAGACTTCCCCATCATGCTTAGGGATGCACTGCTAATTAATCTAAACTTAGCTATAGTATATATTAGCAGTAGAAATGTAATTAGCAAAAGAAATGTAAATGAAGAAAGATAGTGCCCTGTGGCAAGGGTCAGAGAGCACCCACCTGAGACTGGGCATTGACATTGGCGCCATAGTTGACCAGCTCCCGGACCACCTCATCCTGACCAGCGAGGGCAGCAATGTGCAGAGCGGTGTTCCCCTTCTGCAACACATGGGAGAAGGAACAGAGGAGGTTTCCCTATGACTGCATAAGCCACAGGTAAGAGAATGAGAGCATTGACTGGAAGGCAGGCAGCATGGCCTTTCTGTAAGGTCCTAGGAGGTAAAAAAAAAAAAAAAAAACCACGTGTGTGTGCACCTGGCCCAGCCTGCATTGTGAAATAGCAATGGAAGTACAGGGAGGAAAATTATGCCCTTTTTCTCTGAAACACGGTGCTGAAAGCAAAAAGACATACAGGCGCGTACGCACACAAGTACATACATGCACACACACTCAACTCCCACTCTTGCTGCACAGAGCCACAATGTCTTGTCATTGCTGATGGAGTCCGAGTCCCTGAAGACACACACTACAGGACACACCAGCAAGCAACCCTCCACTGGACTTTGGCTTCATTTGACGTGTGCCCAAAGGGTGCCACAGAGCCCTCAGCTAGGCCTATGCACTCTGGGGAAGGGACAGTGCACACTCCCAACACTATGAGGAACTAAAGGGTTGATCCCCGCCCCACTACCCCAGGCACACACAGACAGTTTGTACAGATGCGCTTGACTGCAGGTGAGACATTCTGACCTAGGCCTAACCATATGTTCCTGCCACCTTGGGCAGAACATGTCACTGTGAGCCTGAGCAGAAGTCCTCGCCTCACCAGAATGAAAGGTCTTTCAACTTTAAAACCAATTTTCTGAACCAAGCCCCCTAAAAGCCTAACTGCAACCCCACCTCCTTGCACACCCTTCAATCCCTGGGAAGGTGCTTGCCCCTTATGTACTTCAATCAACAGTCCTTGCCTGTTGAGATCAAGTTTGACCTGTTCCTTTCTCCTCCACTTTCCTAACAGGTACACTCTCAGAACAAGGGAATCTAAGGGACAGAGGTGACTGGAGGGTAAGAGAGTGAGTAAAGCCAAGAGTAGGAAGGAAAAACAATGAAATGCCCTCTGTAGTGTAGGAAGGAAGAGAAGAAAAACGAAACTAAATGATGGGAAGCCATCAAAAGAATCAATCTGAGAATGGAAAATAAAAATAATAATATTCAAAATATGAATAAGAAAAACAGAGTGAGGAAGGCCTCACCAAGTTAGAGGAGAGAAAAAGTCAGAGGAAAGAAATAAAGAGAAAATGGGGCTCTTTAAGAGGTAAGAAGCACTAACAGGAAAGAAGGCAGGGCCTGAGCACATGGGTTTACTGTGCAAGTTTCTCTGGGTCTGACTCCTTGCAGATGCTGGACAATGGTGGAAACACAGAGGACCAGGAGCATTGCTGTTTCTCATGCTGACATCCCTGGCCAGCCAGCTGTCCTGCCAGGCGCCTCCTGGCCCGGGGTCCTGGGCAGGAAGCCAGCACTGCTGCCCCTGTGAACCCTGCATAATTACACTGCACATTTATTTAGCAACATTCTGAGGACAGTCACCATTGGGTACTTTTGCCAAATAGGGTGAGTGGGTGAAAAAGGACTGCAGCTAGATAGGTGTATGTGTCTACTTAAGGAGCGGACCTAATTTCTCATAGTTTGTTAGGTCTTTTGTATCCCTTGGTTCAGCAACCTCAGATGCAACCAACCATGGACAGAAAGCAGTTGGAAAAGTACTGCTTCTGTACTACCTATGTATTTAATTCCCTAAACAATATGATGTAACAGGACTTGCAGGGCATTTGCACTACATTGGACAGCATACATAATCCAAAAAACGGTTTAAAGTTAGCAGAAGGATGTGTGTAGGTGATATGCAAATATTGGGCCACTTTATAGAAAGGACTAGAACACTATGAAGTTCAGAGTTCAATATTCCCCCTAGGATGATTGTAGATAGGTGTGTGTGTGTGTGTGTGTGTGTGTGTGTGTGTGTGTGTGTGTGTGAGAGAGAGAGAGAGAGAGAGAGAGAGAGAGAGAGAGAGAGAAAGACAGAGAGACAGACAGACAGATGTGTGTGCGTGCCAGTCTTGCAACTTGAACTCAGGGCTTGGGCTTGTCCCTGAGCCTTTTTTCTCAAGGTTAGCACTCCTCCACTTGAGCCACAGCTCCACTTCTGACTTTTTCCTGGTGAACTGAAGGTAAGAATCTCATGGACTTTCCTGCCTGGGCTCACTTTGAACCATGATCCTTAGGTCTCTATAGGCATGATCTAGCAGTGCCCAGATACATGTAGTTTTTAAACTAAATTACATAAACATGTGCTAATATAGCTCCAGAACTGACAAGGGGGACTTCAAACCTGGTCCTTGCACTGAACCATCTGTCACCTGCAGGCAAACTGTGGTCGTTGAGGTGGAACTGATCTGTGATGAATTCCGTGGCCACATAACCACTGCATCCTTCCAATGCCCATAGGAGGGACATCACCCTCTAAGAGGTCCCCTAAGGGGCTGGAAGGGGCTCAGGTCTTTGTTTCTTGAACTTTGGTTTGAGTGACAAAGCAAAAACTTCCTGTTGTCGCTTCCCCAAATGGTCATGTTGGCTTCTGCTTAAGTCTCATTTGGTAAGTAAAAGGTTTGTTCTTAAATACCAGAGAGCAAATGGCAGAGGTAAATGTATAGAGGTTCATGAACCATTTTTCATAGAAGTCTGAAGAGTCTTTGGCAGTCTGGTCTAATTCGTTTGCTATGGCAGAGGGCTGCTGGCAAGTGAAGCTTCTCTAGAAACCAAAACTCAGAGCTCCACGCGATACCTTCATAGATGGCGTAGAGGAGGAGGCATGGGCCCTGTGTCCATTCATTTGCTGGTCATAAACTGAGAGTGTGTGTCAGGCTCTGAGTCACTGAGACAATACAGACTCGGTTTCTTCACCTTGAAGAGGCGTGCATCGGTTTTGCTTTCCATCTGACCCTTCCTGTCTGAAACCTGCCACTGACAGAGCACTCCTTCTTCTGACATGAGTGTTGGGAGCTGGCCATCTGTGGAACCTCCTGGGTGGGTCATGCATCTGTGTGGAGGGCAGTACTGGCAAGAAATAAGCACTGAGGGGAGACTGTGTGAAGTGGGCTGTTTGCCCCTGATGCGTGCACTTGCTTGTGAGTGTATGCCGACACAAGCATGTGTGTGCACACACACACGTACTCACACACTAAGGCTCCAGAAGTCCTCTGGGCCTGGGCTATGGAGTCAAGACAGGGGCTGAGATCTCTGTGTTCTCTGGTCCTGCTCTTTCCTCATGGCCTTGAATGAGCAGGAAAAAGAACTTGTTTTATCTTGATCCACAAATACCCAATTTTGCCATTTCCAGGGACTCATAAAATAAAGGATGGCAGAACCATAATGTGTGACTTCAAGTAGAGGGGAGAAATTCTCCAGAGAGATGATGGGGGCTGATCTCTGGCCTCTTAGGGGAAACAGAGAAGGGAAGAGAGGAGGAGGTTTGCCTTATGCTTTTCAATGTCTGTGTACAGTTGTGGAACATAGACTGGCTTTGGCTTCTTGCTTTTTGCTTTATTTTCCATCTTTCCTAGGCTTAAGAGAATAATTCTAAATTCTCAGTCTGCTAGGCAACTTTTCTTAGCACATGGTTTGAGTTTCACCTCTGCTCCTCCTCCTTCTATGTGGTATTTCAAATTACACTAGCTTATACATTTTCTATTAATAAGATATACCAGTGTTCATTGCAAAATATCAATCAAAGGGCGTGGATTCAGAGGGAGTAAAAGGATAAAGTGTAATCTTTTTACAGATCTTGGGGAAATGTCTGCCACAAAATCCAGTCAGGTGGCTTACAAACACCTGCTTGCAGTCAGGCATGTGAGGGAATTAATAATAATAATAATAATAATAATTATTATTATTATTATTCTATCCCTTCACCCAAAGAAAGAGCAGGTGGAAACACTGCTATTTGTCATAGAGTTAGAGAAAAATGTCCTGCAACTAATTCCATTCATTTCACTAATGAACACAGTGAGATCTTTGAACTTGGGGAACATGACAGAATTTTACCTTGAGAGATGCTTCTGGATTCAAAACATTTTGGTACTTCATTTCCTATCCATAACTGATGCCTGTTGTCTACATACACTTCCACTCCAGCAGAATGCTTGCTGCATGGAGCTGAATTTGAGGCTGTGTGTGTGGCCCTTTAATAAATAACAAATGGAACGAAGAGGCCGGGGAAAGATGGGAAAGTCAGGGAGAGGAGACCTCAGCTGATAATGGAAATGAGTGCTTGCTTTTACAAATACTGGCTGCATCCTGTTTAATAAGTAAGATGTATGCACATAAGAAATAAAATGTGCTTTTGGGGCTGGGGTTATAGCTCAGTAGTAGAGTACATGCTTAGCATATGCAAAGAACCAGAAAACAAAAGATTGTCTTTCAATCTAGAGATGTATATTAATGGATGTCTTTGTGCCAATATCTTATCACAAAAGAGAATGCTGTTTCAGGGACTGAAGTCTGCAAGTTTGCAGAGGAATCCAGAATTTCTCCTATAGCCCTTAAAGCATAGTTACCAGCTTCTTGTGTGCCAGATACCTTATTTGTGTGCACCACTTCACTTGACCTTCACACCAATCCTGTGTTTTACTGAGGAGCCTGAGTCACTTGCCTAAGAGTGGGAAGTTTCTCAGCCAGGACTTCAACTCCAAGGCAGCTGACTCTGCAGCTTCTGAGACTCCATTCTTTTTTTTTTTATTTGTTTATTAATTGAACACAAATTTTTTTACAAGGTGTTGTGCAAAAAGGGTACAGTTACATAGTAGGGCAGTGTGTACATTTCTTGTGATATCTTACGTCCTGTTTTTCTATCCCTTCTCTAGGTCAGGTAGACATATATACAATATACAATGTATCAAGAACATATACAGTATTCACAGACTTGGTCTCTACTGTGTCTCCGTCTCCCTTTGTTAACAGTCATATATCAGGGAGATCATGCCCCTTTGTTTTCTGTGTTCTAAGCTTGTGAGACTCCATTCTTGCTATGTCTACAACCTTGAGGAGGATGAAGCCACCAGGAAAGGGCTATTGTTTTAGAATCTAGTTATGAGAATAAGGTAAAAGCCCACAGAATCTTCTGGAAGCAGCGTCCAGTTTTTCAGATGGCATTAGGTACTTGAGAATTGGGACACAATTGGAGGGATAAGGGAAATTCAGGATCATGTTTGGGTTTCTCTCAAAAAGAATTTGTGTCTAAGCCAAGGTCTGGGACATACATGAGGGATTTAAGTTTTCAACAAAAATTGCCCCTCTCCCTCTCCCTCCCCACCAACCTCTGCTCAACATACCTTGGTTGTTGTTTCTAGAATGATTTCTTTGTGTAGAAGTTCAACCACCATCTTCACATGGCCTTCTTTAGAAGCCAGATGTAGGCCATTCAACCCATTCTGAAAAGAACAAAGAGGCAGAATGGTTGTGGTTAGTTTAGCTGGGCTGTGCACTGTTCCCTCCCAAGTGGCTGGAAGAAGGCTTTTTCTCAGCTGGGAGGGGAACAGGGAAGGGCAGGCAGGATTGGAGGGATGCTGAGTGGTCTAAATAGGCCTAGAGTGGAGCTTGCACAGTCTTCCCTTAGCACCTCTTAGGTAGAAGCATCAGACACCAGAAGAGCAAAGAAGATAACAGGATCAGTATACCTCAGATTTGGATCAACCTGGGGAAGCTCTCCTAGAACCAAGGAGAACCTTGAAGTTCAGAGCTTAGGCAGCCCAATTTAGGCATTGGATGAGGAGAAGTGGAACTTTTAAGGTATAGGGCCCATGGGAGGATGTTGAGGTCTCTGAGAACATGCCCCAAATATCTGAGAATTCCTGTCTTTCACTTCTTGGCTTCCAAGAGATGAACAGTCTCCTTTGCTTCATGTTCTTGATGAGATAAATAGTGCTGTATCAGTCCCAAAGCACTGGCAGGTGGTCGTGGATTAAACCTCTGAAATGGAGCCAAAACATACCTTTCCCTTTATTAACTTATATTCTCAGGTTTTGTTTTTTTTTACATTGATGCATAGCTATCACAGGCATCCCTCTTGACTGAAATAGCTTCAACACCCTGGTGAATAAACACAGTAATGACCTCGAATGACCTAGAGGCCAAATCACTGCATCCTTAACATCTGTAGAGAATGCATGTGTTAGTTAGATAACCAACCTCAAAATGGAGCCATATGAGTACTATCCACATGAGTGTTATATGACGCTATCAGTGGTACTATCCACCCAGCTGGGATTTCCTTAGTAGAAAAACCAGTGTTCGCTTCTTTTCCACAGTCTGTCTGCTTGTTGTGTTGTAGGGAGACCAAAAAGAAACAAAAGATGGTTTTCTTGTCCAAATCAGCCCACAAAAACAGAGCTCTCAGTTGGGTGCTGGTGGCTTATGTTTATCATTCTTTCTAGTCATGAGGATTTGAGGATTGTGGTACGAAGCCAGTCTGGGCAAGAAAAGTCAATGAAACTCTTATTTCCAATTAACCACCAAAAAGCCAAGAGTGGAGTGAGTTGTGGCTCAAGTGGTAGAATACAGACTTGAGTACAAAAGCTCAGGGACAGCACTAGGTCTTGTGTTCAAGCCCCAGGGCAAGAAGAAAAAAAAGCAGAGCTCCCATTCAAGTTCTGGCTGGGTCAGGTGGAGCCATGGTACGCTAGGAAAGAAAGCATTTGGGCCCAAGGTACATGTGGTCACCCTTCTGTTTCCCCATCCTGACCCTTACACTCAAATGTCTTCAAATTTCTGGCAAAGTAGACATCAAACAGTGCTATTCAGAGCGACAAATAATTCTGACAGTGCATGAGAAAAAGTTTCGGTTCCAGTAGATCTTGGCTTTGCACAGAAAATAAGTTTAGTCAGTGAGTAATTCCTATCCTATGTTTTTTTTTTTTTGTTTTACACACACCTCCTCCTCCCTAACAAACAGTTCTCTTCACCTCTCCTGCCTTCCCTTCCTTCCTCTCTTCCCCTTCTCTTCTCTACCTCTTTCATCTTCTTCCCCTCTTCTCTTCCTCCTCTTTCATCTCTCTTCTTCCTCCTTCCAACATATGTCTCAGTCAATTTTGTTCTGGCACCTTCCTTTCTAGAGAAGGTCATGGAGCCATCCACTATAGCTCTGGCTAATAAAAATGACTCTCGTGGGCTTCTGACATGAGATGTGGGTCCTAAAATACCCATGCAAGCATCTCTGAAGCCCATCCTGGGCTTACAGCTCAAGGGGAAGGCACCAGTTACCCCACGAGGAGATCGGTCCTAAGTCATAAAGGAAAGTCATGGAGTCACATGGATGTGACACTCTACATCTGAGCCAGGGTCAGGGCAGGCATACAGATACAGCTACAGCTACAAAGGGAACTTCAGCGGTGTTCTATATAAAGCCTGTCCCGCACCACAAGTAGCTCCTGCATGCAGTTGGCCAAATCTTTGCCTATAACACATTGGACTTACCAGGGTATATGACCTTACCTTCACACACACTTGCACAGATAAGTAGGCTAGGATTGATGGAATGGTCCCTTCACCAAACATTTCCTCTTAGTAATAATGCCAGCCAATTGCCTCATGTTTTCTCCTCTTACAGATTTTACATACCATTCATTGTATAGTGCAGATTCTTCACTATCCCTTTGCCCATTGAATGAATTTATCAGATCAAGGATAGGCAAAAGCTAGTTTTGATCATGGGAACAGGTTGTGGAGTGGAGGGCCTGATTTACATGTAGTGTTAGAACAGGATGCTAGGAGAGGCCAAGAGTACCTGACAGACACAAACCCGTGTCACTTAAATACAGTTCGCAAAATACAAATTTGGGGAAAAGTGATTTGTCAAATAAGAGGTGCAGCAAGAGACCCCAAGACCCTCCCTGAAGGTAGGTGTGTGTGTGTGTGTGTGTGTGTGTGTGTGTGTGTGTGTGCATGCTGGTACTGGGGCTTGATCTCAGGACCTTGTACTCTTTTTTTTTAACTAAAGGCTAGCACTTCTACCACTTGGTTTTTTGTTTTTACTGGTTAACAGGAGATAAGAGTCTCCCAAATTTTCCTACTCCAACTGGCTTTGAGCTTCAGTCCTCGGAGTAAATAGGAGTATAGGTGTGAACCACTGGTGCCTGGCTTCTTCCTGCAGACTTAGTTGTTCCCAAGGGCAGGCCTTAGGAGAAGCCCTGCTCCTTCCTCCACAAGCCTCTGTTCTGTCCCACCTTCAGAAAGTTCCAGGAGGCCCTGAGAGCAGGTGCCTGGGGTCACTTTGGGAAGTTGCTGTAAGAAGGCCGTAGTGCCTGCTATCTTCTGCTAGCTGCAGAAGGTGGACTTGGGGCTGACTGCGGGGTTCAGGGCCTGCCCTGGCAGCAGCCACAGAGGGGCTTGCAGTGGATCTGAAACCCTCAAAGCTCTGCATTGGTGTCCCTGGGAGAAAACAGCTCAGGTGCTAGTGCTCCCAGTTGTCTTTTTCTTCAATGTCAGTGTGTGGGGCTCAATCCCTAGGATTCTAGGTGCTCTATCTGGCCACAGGATGTTGGAGTGGAAAGGGATTAGAAACACTTGCTTTCTACCCTTCCTCCACTGCTGAGGAAACCAAGGTTCCGAGCAGTCAGATCATCAGTAGAAGCCAGGACACAGCTCCACAGAACCAACCTGACATCCAGGGGAAAGCGGTTGGGTTTTTCCTCTAGGGGCGAGTGTGTTTCTTTTCAGTAAAAGATGAAAACACACTTTCTCCTTTGTGTTTGCCCAGACATATAGAGCAAACACACAGTGACAGTTGTCATCCCTGTAGATCTGACTGTGATCTCTGCCGTTGGTTCTAGTACTTCACTCACTGGCCGAGTCCACAGAAAGCCCCTTTTCTTTCCTCCTTCCCAAAGCCACGGAGGGTGGTCTTCCACACAAAAGGGACATTCTGACAGGATCCTTGCATCTCTCATGACTTGGCTCAGCTTCCCTCTGACATCCTCAGTCAGTGATCTCTCTCTTCTCTAGGACTCCTTATCTTTCTCATTACATTTGAACTTATCTACAACCCAGTCTCTCTAAGGTACCACTATATCTGTCACTGTGGTGATGGAAATCTAATGTCCTTATCTGACCCACAGAACCAAAACAAAACTCATCAGTCATAACCAATGAAAGTATGCAGGAAGACCCAGGAAATCAGAATACAATAAAATCACGTGTGCAAATCACTGAACAAACACTACTCTCAACAATGATCATAATCACAGCTGCCACCTCATATTGAGCATTTAATGTAATCGAACATTTACTGAGAACCTACTGTACCTGGCAGTGTGCTACAGATGAATGAAGTATAAACTTTTCCTCTCAAAAACTCACTCTAGGGGAAGGGTGAGATAGATACATTAAAATATAACAACGAAAATCACCCCCACCCCCTGCTTTAAAAGGTAAGTGAACGAGTCCAGCAGTAGTGGAGAAGGAAGTGGCTTCTCGGTAAGAGGTGGATGACAACAAGAACGAGGAGCCAGGGATGCAAGTTCATTGGCAACAGCAAGATGAGAAGCCATGTCTGGCTTTATATTTTAAATCCACAAGCTAATGTTTTAGAAACAACACTCCCAGACCTTCTCAACAGCACCCTCCTCTTTCTTTCAGGAAGCAGCTAAATTCAATAGATGCACAAACGCCCAGATCCACAGTGGCAAATTCCCTTTCTTCTCAGCAGACAGATGTCTGGTCAGCAGCTAGAAATGACCACTGACCAGTTACTGAAGTAGCTGAGTGTGTGCAACCAGTTTCCTTCCCTGTCCCCTAAGGAGCCTGTGCTGTTACCTTATTAACTGCATAACCAGTCCGTATGGGACCCCACTCCTGACACCCAAGAGTGCTTCACACATATCCCTCCCATACTAGTGCTTTCTTATTCTTGAAACAGATTTTTGTTTAGTATTGGGGATCGAACTAAGGCACACTTATTAGGCACTGAGCCCCTCCTCCGGCCACTCCTTTGCCTGGATACTTTTGAAACAGGGTCTTGTTTTGTTCTGCATCCAGACCAGACTGCCGTCTTCTTACTTGTGCTTCCCTGTGTCACACTGATGACAAGTGTGCACACCATTTTGCCCAGCCATTGTGCTTCCCCAGCAGTTGGAATAACAAACAGGTGCATGTGCGTCCCCACATGCAGCCACTGGCTGAAATGGAGCTTTTAATGCTCAGGCTAGACTTAAACCCTGATCCCCAATCTCCACTGCCTGAGTAACTGGGATTATAGACTGGAGCTACCTACCACAGCTGGCATAAACAGTTTTTTCTATGGCTCAAATTCAAAGGGAGAAGAGTACAAGTCATTGTTCTGAGCTATGACTATGGACAAGGATGCATAGTAATTTTCCACCCCTTCAAAACCAGGAGCCATATGTTTTATTTTAGCTAAACCGAGTGTAAGTTGGCTCACAAAAGTGAAAGGCATGCTGCTAGATCTTGCCTTGCAATTCAGCTACTCCATCCAACCTTCACTGCCACTTCTCTTGATGCCAAATGGCAGGCAGGCTGTTGAAGGGATTATGAGTGAGATAAATCACATATTTCTTCCTTCAAATAACACAGTATAGAATATAAGCAAAAAGGAAGTAGAGCAATATGACAGTAAATGCTTCCATTAAATTAGAAGCTGGAGAGAGGCAATCAGTACTTACAGCCATTTTTTCAACCACATGGCTTTCCCTGGAGGGAAACAGAAGCTTGCTAGTCCTCTTCTAAACACTCCTCCCTCTGAGACTCATTACACACCTTTGTTAGACTACTGGAGACTATCCCATGACTCTCAGTAGTTCTGTTTCTCTCTCACTCTTTTCCTTTGTTTCAAGTTAAACAATCTCCCTTGAGTTGTTTTCAAATTCTTTGATTCTCTTCCTAACTTTATCTAGTCTAATGCTCAAACTGTGAAATTCATCATCACTGAGCAACTTTTCATTACTAGCATCTCATTTAACAATGAGAGTTTGCATCCCTTTGCTAAAATTCTCCATCAGTTGATAAATATGACCCACGGTCCCACTTGATCCTTCAATACCTTAGTTTTTTTTTAACTCATTGTTAAATAGTTGTACAAAGAGGTTACAATTCCATAGGTCAGGTTATGAGTACAATACCACCCCTTCCAGGTTCTCTTCCATTATTCTTCCTCCTATTCATCTTAGTTGTTTTAAAGTCTGTCTTATAGCACCAGCATCTTACTCATCAGGGGTCTGGTTCTGTTGATTGCTTTGTCTCTTGGCAATGTGTTTTTTTTTTTTAATTTTCTTACTTTGTGTGTTATAATTTTATTTTATTTTGGTGGTCCTTGGGCTTGAACTCACTGCTTGGGCATTGTTCTTGAGCTTTTGTGCTCCAGGCTAGTGCTCTACCACTTGAACTACAGCTCTACTTCTGGATTTTTGGTGGTTAATTGGAGACAAGAGTCTCACAGACCTTCATGCCAGGCTGGCTTTGAACCAAGATCTTCAGATCTCAGCCTTCTAAGTGGCTAGAGGTACAAGCCACAGGCATGAGGCCAGTAGCATTATGACTTGTAATTGAATGCCAGATGCCATGTTTAAAAGAACAGGTGAGATGGAAGTAAATAGGATTTATAGAAGAAATGGATGCATTTCTTCAGCTGTGATGTTAGCACTGGGTGGGAAGCTGAGCCAACCCAATCAGAAGCTGATTTGAGCTGAGTCTCATTGTTAACTTTAGCACACCTTTGTCTCTGAGTTTCTCTAGAAGGAGGATGCTGTGATGTGAACTTTGCATAGGAGGCCAGGCACTAGGTTTCTGGTCTTCCCAGCTTTTAGCTGTCCCATGTATCTGGCTTCAGATAGGGTCTTCCCCATGCCCCATGCAGCCTCCAACAGTCAGTCTTTGCTTGCTAGTGAGGTGGGACTCTTGCCAGCCTCCCCAGAACCCTAGAAGATTTGTACAACTGCTTCTTAGGGAGCATGGGCCTTGAGCAGTAATGTCTTCTATTCCTCAACAGAAGTAGAAGCATTCTGTTTCTACTTCACCCCTGGGGAAATGGGTTTCTGAAGATGGTCTGACAGGCAGAGAGTCTGCTCTTACTTCATAGGAATACCAAATCTGAGGAAGTCACTAAAGCCCTGTACCTGTTTACCTCTACCTCAGCCTCACATCTACTGGTCACCCCTACACAACTGAGCCACCAGGGCATCTCTCTCTAGTCCAGGTGCCTCTCAGGAACACTCAGTGGAGGCCTGGGACAAAAGCTTGTCCCAGACACTTGGGCCTGCAGTTTGCCTTTAAGAATTGCAAAGAGTTTGGCCTGAATGGGGCTATCTTTTCTTCCTATGTTCTACCAAGGCTAAAATAGTACATGTGGCCTTTCCTTAGAAGACTTTGCCCCTCTTTAGAATGCAGCCTACTTGTGAGTACTTTAACCCTAAGATGGGTCAGAAAGAATTGTAACTGTGTAGATTATCCAGCTTTTCTCTTGTTCTTATGACAGCAATGTCATTTGAAGCCCTCTTAATCTTACGTTCTCCCTATACTGAGCCTCAGAGGCCACTTGGCATGATGTGATTTTAGACTACATAGTCCTATATCACCTTTTAGGCTCTTCCTTGTGAAAAAATATTCATACTATGCACTTACACCTGGAGTTCTTCATGTGCCTTTGCTCTTTTTCAGGTAAAATATCTTCTTCAGAGAAGCAATCTGTTGGACTGGAGGGGAAATCTCAGCCAGGCTGTGCTTCTTTTAACATTTTTAAGATAAAGAAAGAAGAAAAGAGTCCAATTCAGCCAGAATGATTTGACTTGGAGTATTTTCTTGTACCAACTGTGAGCAATTCGATTGGCAAAATATCCAATTCCAGACATTTGTTCTCAGTAAACTGCCCCTCTGTTTAGCTCCACTGACTGCCCCAATTACACTAATTGATTTCCAAATGTGCAAATACAGTAGACATGTCACAAAAAAAACCAGCTCTTCTCCTGTCAGGAGCAAAAGAAAGGTTTCAAATAAGAGGACACTGGTGTCCCCAGGCCCCACAACTCTCTGAAAAGGTTAAAAACACACCAAAAGCAGAGGCCTACAGTCTCCTGAGGACATATGATCTGATTCACCCTTGTCTAGTGTCTGTCTACCTCACTGACTTGAAACAGGCAGCGTGAGGCCACATTCCCTGAGGCTCTCAGGCTCATCTGACCCACCTACTCCACATCCTCTGAAGCTCCTTATTTCCGTCCCTACCTCCTTTCTGTGAGCTAAGCAGTGGACTGAGGCTATCATGCTTATCTGGTCTCTAGGAAGCCTGGTCTTCTCACGCTTCTACACTTCCAGCTTATCAGGTTAGTTGTCTGTCATTAGCCAAACAAAGACAAGGAGACCCTGGCCAGGGGCTGTTTTATGGGAAAAGAAAAGAGAACATCCCAATAGCAATGGTAGAGAAGTCAGGAAGATCTATTGGCCAGGAGTAGCTGAGAAGTGGGGAGAGAAACTTCCGGACAATTATATCTTGATACAGTACTTCCTTTTACCCAATTAAATTGTGCTCAATTAAAAAAAAAACACAAAAAGCTAGAGGTTCAATTCAGTAGTAGAGTGCTTGCCTGGCACAGGACCCTGTGTTCCATCATCTACAGGAGGGAGAAAAAGGGAGAAGGGAGGAGAAGGAGGAAGACGAGGAGGAGGAGGAAGAGGAGGAGGAGGAGGAAGAGGAGGAGGAGGAGAAGGAGGAGGAGGAAGAGGAGGAGGAGGAGAAGGAGAAGGAGGAGGAGGAGGAGGAGGAGGAGGGAGGGAGGGAGGGAGGGAGGAAGGAAGGAAGGAAGGAAGGAAGGAAGGAAGGAAGGAAGGAAGGAAGGAAGGAGAAGAGACACAGAGAGAGAGAGAAATCTTGAGAAAAAAATCGCAATGCTATACTACAGAGCCATAGTAATTAAAACAGCTTGGTATTGGCACAAAACCATCTGAAAATCAATGGAACAGACTAAAAAACCCAGAAATGAGCCAATATATCTATAGCCATCTGATTTTTGACAAAGGCACAAAAATATTAGACAAAATATAGCCTCTTTTGACTAAGTGCTGAGAAAACTGAATATTTACATGCAGAAGATTGAAAATGGATCCTTGTTTCTCACCTTGTACTTTGACTAATTCAAAGTAGATCAAAGACTTCAATATAAGACTTAGGAATCCCTATGAACCACTAATAGACAGTATAACAAAATGAATACCTGGGAACTAAAATATGTTTCGACCGAAGAGGATGGGAGTCAAGGGTAGGGGTGCAGACAAAGAGAGGAATGGTGGGCAAATACAGCCATAATACCCAATATATATGTGTAACACTGGAACTAAGAAACGTAGGAGATGGGTGGGCATAGGACAGATGGGTAGGGGAAAAAGATGGAAGGAATGACACTGATTGAGATGCACTATACTAATAAAATGGCATGTTAAATTGAAACCCCTATTTGAATATAATACTGTTTGGATATAATAAAAAAAATTAAAAGAATTAAAGCAAAAATAAAGGAAAAAAGGAAGATAGGGAGGGAGGAAAGAAAAGAGGGAGGAAGAGGAAGGAGAGAAGGAGGGAAAAGAAAAATGCCATGACAAGAACTTGGATGTCCACACAGCTTATATAATGAGGTTTCTATGCATGGTATCCCACTTTGCCATGAGAACCAGGAACAATGGGTACATCATAAAAAGAGTTTGGTATCTGATTTTTATCCTCAACAGCAGGAACCAAGGACCTATGAATAGTGACTGATCCAGGACTAGGATAGGGAAAACATAGAACAAACCTAGGGTAATGTGCCAGGAAGTAAGGAAACACTCACAGCAAAGAACAAAGAAGTTGATGTAGCCAAAGAGCTCCTGTTGCTCTAATTTAGATTCTAACACTCAAGCAGGTTAAAGCCCAATGAATGGCATAGGAATCCATGAGTCAAAACAGGAATAAGTAAAAAATAAAAAAAGCAATTGATGGGGAAGAAGGAAAATTTAACTTTCAGTAGAATGTCAGATAATAAGTTCAGAACAAATGATGGAAAGGATAATCCCTTTCTGGAACCATCAGATCAGTAGTGGATATCGGCAGAAGTCATCAATGGATGCCAAGGCTGATGGCTGAGAGTGTGAGAAGGAACAGATATGGACATTGTATCAAAATTCTTCCCTCAATAAAATATAGGTCAACTTCAAAATAAAGAGAAACGCACACAATTTCACAACAGAAAAAAATAGGGTGTCACCAACTTTACCTGGTGATCAAAGTTAACCGGTCCCAGGGTGGACAGGAGCACAGCTTGTCAAGAAGGTAAGGCCTTGGCCTGACCATGAGGAAACATCAGACCAACACAGCTGAGATCCAAACCACAGAGCAGAATATAGTCAGAACCACTACTCTAGATCAAATGAGACTGATACGATGTGAGATCCAAACAAAGCCCTGGGAAGAACCCTCAAAAAGAAAGGCAGCAAGTGAGAAGGTACAAGAGGGACACAGAGCGAGAGCATGAGGCCCTGACTTGAAGCCACAATACCAGCACAAACACACATATTCACATACACTTCCTTTTGGTGTACACTTGAAAGCCTGGGGATAGGATAGAGAATGACATAATGTGTGTTACATATTACAGATGGGTGGCTGAGTAGACAGGTGGATGGACAGGAAGAATGCACAGAGATGCCATGAAACGGTCACAGAGAATGTGGGTGAGCAAGGGACACGTGGGAATTCTTTGCACTGTTTTTAAATTTTCCTATAGGTAGGAAACTACGTAAAGTTTTAAGGAAAGCAAAGAGGAAGATGGGGTGAGGGGCTGAGGAAGCCAAGCTCTCAGCAGTTCTGGTCTCTGGCTATGGTGGGGGATAACAGGATTTTTCAGGTGTAGGAACTCCAGCCAGGATGATCTGCAGACACTTACCCTGTTTCTCAGGACTCATGAGGGTCCCTGTTTCTCAGGACTCCTGCGGGTCAAGCCTGACCAGAGTTGTGGTATTTTTCCAGGATGAACAGAGCCTGTTCTGCAGGTCCTGATAACACAGCAGCCCCATGAGGATGTCACTAGCAGGGACACCTTCTCCACAGGACTCACTCCTGTGATTCAGGGGCCAGCCCACTGGAATCTGGGGTTTGAACTCCAGATAACTCACAGCTCTCTGAGACTACTGGGTGGGAAAGGTCTGCTATTAGGTCATGCTATTAGGATGTTATGAATCAGAAGCCAGGCAGATCAGAAGTAGCTGCTGTCCCTGGCAATCACCCTGTCCATCTTTCTTTGAGGCTGTATTCACCTCGAGACAGGGACAACTGCAGCCGAGTAGGACCAGATCGGACTGTGCGAGCTCAGGAGAGGAGGCCAGATGGCAAGGAACAAGCCAGCTCTAAGCAGTTTCCCTCCTTTCCTTTATTACAGTCTAAATTTAGCTCTCTACCTAGGTAGCTGTTAAGATTCATCATTTACTAGATACTCACAGGAGGAAAAACATTGTAATCCTTTTCATTATCTTAAAAAAAAAAGAGCAAAAGAAAAAGCCAGGATTCAATAATTTCCAAGCTCTGCCAGGAGATACGCCGACCTCAGATCACCTTCTCTCTATTCTGACAGAGTGCAGTTCCCGCACTCTCAAATCCTGCCACTGGGAGCAAACCCACCACAGAGGCTGTGGGCCCTTAGGGGCAGAGCAGGAGGAAGTGCGAATTCAACTTAATGAGAGAAGGAGCTCTGAAATTGAGCTCAGCTGCTAAGAATATCTCCCATGCACTAGAAAGGTTCTGTCCGAGATCTTCATCTTCCTTTAGGAAAAGAACCAGAGCTCCCAGGGCAGGGCAGTGGGTTTAGAGAAAGAAGACTGGGTACAAGTCAGATCTTCCACCTCCTCAGGCCTGAAGCTGAGCATCTTCAAATGACAGACAATGTGCTCACAATCCTAGCTACCCAGGAGGCCAAGATCTGAAGATTCCAATTTGAAGCTAGCCCAGGCAGAAAGCTCTGTAAGACTAAGACCCCTATCTCCAAGTAAGCAGTGAGAAGCCGGAAACGTGGAGCTGTGGCTCAAGTACGAGAATGCCAGTCTTGAGTGAAAAAAGCTCAGGGAGAGCACACTGACTCTGAGTTTAAGCCCTAGTACTGATGCTCTAACCGTCCTAAATGACAGACTTATGCCGACCACCTGACTTCCTCCCAGCTCCACACCAATGAAAGCAGCCGCCGGTTAAGAGAACAGTTAAGAGACATGTTTCTATGCACAAAAGGAAGCAGGACAACATTCCCACCAAAGCTGGTCACTGGTTTGTGGGGCTGGGGTGGCTGGAGGTGACTTTCAGATTTAATACATTTCTGCATAGTTTGGTTTTTAAAGCAAAAAGCATGCCTTAACTTTGTGGTTTAAAAATGAAGCTAACCGCATCAGATACATGCCTGTCAAAAACGAGGGGAAAAAGTTGAAAGTAAAGATTCTACAACTCAATGAGTGAGGGAAGGATAGTTAGGGGAGGGGGGATGGGTAAGAATGTTGAAAGGGGTGATTGATGCATTGTATTCATAAACTGCTTTGTTAAATGGCAGCTCCTATGTACAACTACTTAAAGATAATATAAAATAAGTAAATTTATCCAGATCCCTGGAACTAGTAAAGAAAAAAAAATCCACAACTCAAGGTACTAGAATTTCACATTCTAGTTCTATACCAATCAAAGCAACATTGCCCTGAACACTTCCTCTCAATCAGAGACGCCTGTCTCCTTAAGGCCTATCCAGGGTAGCTTTTCTTGGGGAGCTTCCCTGCCCCTCGCCTGGCCACCACTTGTCCTATTTTCTGTCGTCCCCCACCCGCCAAGTCAACTGCTTTCTTGTCCACATTCCCAAGGACCTTAGTGATAACTTACTGAAAAATGTACTCAACTGCCTTTGTGTCTGCCACACAGATTTTTGAATTTCCATTTTCCACTGTAATCTGGTTCTAGCCTGGAGCCTAGTGCACAGACTGCTTTCCAGAGTGTACAGAATTCAATACACACTTGTGCAACCTGCTGCGTACACAGTCCTGTTCTCATAGTCTCACCGCTAAGACGATTAGATCTGGCCCTACACTGCAAAGTCGCAGCCCTCAGACCCAACAGTGGAGTTTGGAGAAGAGACATTTCTCTTGCAATGGGTTCCAGATTGCTCCACATAAACGTACATCACACTTTTCCCTAGGACCCTGGAAATGTCTCTCTGGTCACTACAAAATGGCTATCTCTAGGTGCCTGCTTGAAGCTTTCTTTATCTCACAGGAAGGGGAAGTGAAGCGGTGCTGACCGGGCACAGCAGAGCAGTCTGCATTGCCTCCCACCCTTCTGTAGAGCTCGGTGCAGTGCGGTAGAGTGCAGTGCAGGCTCTGCTGGCCGTCATTAGTGCTGGGCTCGGCCTGCTGTGTGATTATTTGCCTTTCTCAGCCTCATTGGCCAGACACCGACTCTGTCCACTTCCCAAGGGAGAAATGTGCATTCACAGCAATCATGGCTGGGAACAGGAGAGTGGAGACAGCCAGAGCGGCTGTGTATGATGATCAACCATATTTGTCCCTCCTACTCATTTTGCAACTGTCACCTAGTCCTTAAAATTAGCAAAACGAACATTAAATGGAGAATTAGTTTATACAAAAAATTACCCACTTATATTTTATTTCTTCAGCCAGCATTGTTGTTAACTTGCCTTCTTTTGCTCACGGAAGTCATTCTGCCACTCAAGCCACAGTTCCACTTCCGGCCTTTTCTGGTTAATTGTAGATAGTCTCATGGACTTTCCTGTCTGTGGCTTCAAACTGAGATCCTCAGAGCTCAGCATCCTGAGCAGCTAGGATTACAGGCCTGAGCCACTGGTGCATGGCTATTTGCCTACTTTTAAATAAACATTGATTTGCTCTAATAACTCACAAGCTGGAAGTTTCCAAGGCCTGTATTTTTCATAGAGGGAACCAGAACTTCTGAAGATTCCAGAGCACAGGGCCACCCCTTTGCTTATCCAAGTTAAATTCATGCCTGGGGTCTCTGTCCCAGATGGAGGTTGCTGGGATATGTTATCTCCTTATCATCATTCCACAGCTGCAGCAGGCATCAGTCCCTAACCCATCCTTAGAGAACAGAAAGTGCAGGCAGAATTAGGGAACCATGAGCTTCAATGCCATTTCTATGGCTGTCAATAGTTCCTAAGGAACTATCCTACATATGTCTCATAGAGTCAAAATCCTTATCTTTATGGGCCCCATGTGCACTCACCCTCCTTCCCTTTGTGTACCCAGACCACTGAGCCCCATCTGTGACCCTTCCTCTCTCCCACCTTTGCAAATGAATCCTTCTCCCTGTGGTCCCTGCTTCCTGTTCCTTTCCCTAGAGATGAATTCTCCTTCAAGACCCTTCTCTGACTCATTGGTGTATCAGCCATTCTCCTCCAACCAGAAACCACTGGGATCAGGCACTGGGACGGAGTCACCTGTCCTTGCTGTGTGCTTGGCATGATATAATGATCTATAAACAGACGTGGCCATCAAGTAACCATGCTGAGGCGCCTCCTCTGTGTGCCCGTGGAACACTGAGTCTGTAACCTCTAGCTACAAATAAAGCTTCCCTTCCTGAATTCTTACAACAGGGAATGAATTTACCTTTGTTAGTCTAATTCTCTAGTATGGTATATAGGTCATTGGAATACATGTTTCTGGAGTAAATGAGCTCAGAAACTTTATGTACATCATCTTTGTTCTGATAGGGTCTTGCTCTGTAGCCCAAGCTGGCCTCAAACTCTTGCTTCTTCTGCCTCAGTTTCTTGAGTGCTGGGATTACAGGTGTGCAGCACCATCATGTCTAGCTCATGTGGGCCTTCTTATATCTACATCACCAAACTGAAAGTCCTAAAGCTTGTAATACCCTCAGAATAACCTGTAGAACTTGGTTTTCCAACCTATAACATGAATGCTGAAAGCCATGATCTCCTCTAATCCCTCAGACCTTGTAACTTGGAAAGGTCATAATGTCACAGTCACCAGAGCCCAGAGAATCCTGGTTAGAAGACTTGGCATGTGGCTTCTGTTGAAAAGATTATTCCATAACCGAAGTTATTGGGTCATGTGCTCCATGTGCTTGAAATGCCTAAAATCCTCCATCGCTGACATAAACAAGCACCAGCTAACGGGGCCTTCCTAGGATACATGTGGGAATTTAGGAGGTATCATGGGGCCAGCATGGTTGTGTGTTAGCACTGAAAACCCCTCTTATTCTTGTGATCATTCAGAGGCTTGAGCTGCTGAATACTGCAGCAGATCTCACTGTGTGCTTGACTGAGGGCCAAGGCAGCATCTGAGCCATCACCCTGAGCTTGCATCATCAAGCTATGCTGCTCAAAGTGATTCTTGTAGTCGAGTGCTAGATGGACTAAACAGATATTTGCTCCTTTGTTGTTACAGAATTTTTCACTGTCTATTGACCAATTTTATGAGCACCTGCTATATGCCAGGTAGGGTCTCAACAGAGTACTAATTAGGGCCAAGTCCTTTTCCCTGGGAGTGTCTACATTTTAGTGGGCCTGAGAAAAGTAAACAAGCTGACACACAAATGCACAGTAATCTAGGCAGTAGCATGTGCATGGAAGAAAAGTAAACACAGGCCAAGGGTCAAGGAGAGGAGTATGGTAGAGAAGCTCTGTTTTCTCTTCTGCCACTGGGTCCCTCTCCTTGGTGGGGAATTCTCCCCTTGGGTTGTAGGAACTTGCTTTCCTATCAGGAAGGCTGAGGAAGGTCATGTTTGTGGGCGTCTGAAGAACAGAACTGAGCTCAGGTGGGTTCTTGGACTGAGCTCTCCAGGAGCAGGTGGCCAAGGGGCTCTCATGGCTCTTCCTGCTCCTGCTATCTTGCAGCTGCTAACTGCGAGATGTCATTAGTGAGCTCATCCCACAAAGTAAGTTCTGTTTTGTCTGGTGGTACTGGTGTTTGAATTAAGGGATCCCAGCATTTGGAAGGGGGTCTGCCACCTAGGCCACACCTCCAGCCATTTTTGCTATTTTTTTCAGATAGGATCTTATGGTTTTGACTGGGGAAGACCTGCTTGTGCCTCAAGGGTAGCTGCAAACACAGGCCTGGACTTGCATGCCTGGAACTGAAAGTGGATTTTTGTTTCCTGGTACTGATGATTGAACTCAGGACTAGGGCAATGTCCCTTAGCTCATTTGCTCCAGGCTAAGTGCTCTACTACTTGAGCCATGGCTCCACTTCTGGCATTTTTTTTTCTGGTTAATTGGAGATAAGAATCCCATAGACTTTCCTGTCCGGGCTGACTTTGAACCAGGATCATTAGATCTCATTCTCCTGAGTAGCTAGGATTGAAGGCATGAGCCACTGGCACCCTGCTCAGAAAGTACCTTTTAATTATCATGGTTTCCACAATAAAATACTTTGATTCACTTGACATCAAACTCTTGAAGCTGACCATGGGAAGCCAGGATTGGTGTGAGCAAAATCACATCACTATTCATTCAAAAGTACCAGAGCCTCTGGCTGGCCTCCCCTGCCCACCTGATGCTGCGAGGGAGCAAAGGAGGGGGCATGGACTTGGTCCTTTTGTGCTCAAGAGGCCATACATAGTAACCACACCACGGGCAGCAGGAGAGAGAGGCCATACCATGCACATTCTAAGGACAGATTATTCAAGCTATAGGGCTATTGACATCTTTGCAGTGGCTTTTGAGCTGTGACTTGACTTGAGCCAACAGCCCTTTGTTATACAGTCACTAGGATGGTGAGAAGGAAATACTGTGGACCCAACCTCCTATGTGTGGAGACCACCACCTCCAGGTTCTGGGTGTGAATCCTCTGGTTTCCTGCCTGCATTACCATCCCTTAATCAAAGCCACTGCGGGTTCCACTTGGTGCCCTAGAGAGCCTCCAGGCTGTGTGTCCTGTGGCTGCAGCCCCGAGCTCCTCTGTGTCAGTCACACTGCAGCTGAGGGGGCAGGTTGAGCCTCTCTTATAGAACAGAAAAAAAAAACAAACATTCATTGGCTGCTCATCACCTCCCCTAGAGACAAGACCAAGTTCTCACCCCTGTCCACAAACCCTTTCCAGCCCTGGACATGCCCCCATCTCTTCGTGTGTGTGTGTGTGTGTGTGTGTGTGTGTGTGTGTGTGTGTGTGTGCGTGCGCGCGCTTTTTGGCTCATGGCTAGCATTCTTGCACTTGAGCCACAGCTCCACTTTCAGTTCTCTGGTGGTTACTTGGAGATAAGAGTTTCATGAACTTTGAACTGCAATCCTCAGATCTCTGTCTCCTGAGTAGCCAGGTTTGTGAGCATGAGCCACCGGGGCCAGCCCTCACTGCTTTTCCCTTCTCCCAGCCCACTCTGGCCCCACCGTCCTTCCAGCTGCTCCCCAGTCAAACCAAGCTTCTCCTGACTCGCTCGGCACCTTTGCACTTCTTTCCCTTCTTCCATGAATGATGTTCCCAAATACCACAAGCTTCGCTCCCTTTCTTCTTCCAATGCTCTCGGGTCACCTCCCTTTGCTTTCTTTGTGGTGTTTTTCACCAGCCATTATGTTTCTTGTTTCCCTGGTTGGTGATTGTCTCCTCTACCAGCACAAACACACCAAGATCATAGCTCATCTACTTTGTCTAGCTTCTCAGGTGCTTCCTACATGCACAGGGAAGGGGCTCCATAGCCACCCGGGGGGTTCTGCCTTACCTGCCGCCATCCCTTGCATTTGTCAATGCAGCACTCAATACCCTGGAAGACTGGATCCCAGGTTCAGATAACCTCTTGCTCGCTGTCCATCGCCCTCAAGCTCGTCAGGATTCCTCCTCCTCCTCAGGAACACAGGACCTGCCCCCCCTCCCAGCCAGCTCATGACTCACTACTTCCTCCACGTCACATCTACATCTAGCCATGAGCAGTGCCCTTCCTTATACATTGCACAGATCAAACTCAGAGGGTTGTTCTTGAAGTATTCTTTCCCCAACCCCATCATTGTCAGGCCTCTGGCTTTGCTCTTCCTCCACAGTCATTTCTGTTCTTCTTATCTGAGTATTAAAATTCTCCTGGATGACAGCAATAGTCTCATGGCTGGACTCCCTAGTGACCTTCATCTGTTTCCTCCACAGAAGAAGCAGGGCTCTTTATAGCACATCCTCCTCATGGTACTCTTGTGCTAGACTCATTCTTCATTTTTCTCAGCTCTCAGGATAATGATCAGAATCCTTAACACAATGTCTACAGGAGAGGTTGTCACACTGATACCATTGTTCACTACTAAAATACCTCTCTTCCTCTTGATTAATGGACAGTGTCTCCAGCTCTTAGGTAGTGCTGATACCTGCTTCCCTGACCCAACTCTGTCCCCTTTTCCAGATCTGTTAACCTGAACCAGCAACTCCAGTCCAGGATTAATAGCGCACACGCGCGCGCACGCACACACACACACACACACACACACACACACACACACACACACACAGCATTCAGGACCCTAAGGCCATACTGTTGAACACTGTGAAAATTCTAGTTTGATTGTAGTTTTACCTCATCTGATCTCTTTTGCTCTCTGTTCTGGGCCTTTAAACTTCTCCTTTTCCTGTCTCTGGGACTTTGAATGGCTGTTCTTTGGATTAGATGCACTTCTCCTTTCACCTCACTGAACCCTGCCCATCCCTTCAACTCACCTCTGATGTCTGACCCTAGATCATACATCCCACCTTTTCTAAGAATATTCTAGACCTTTCCTGCATGGCACCTAACTTATATTTGGGGTTGCATATCTTCTGTGTTAGCTGACGATCAGCTCTCATCACCAGTAGGCTGCCATCTCACACAGGCAGAGGGCCAGGGTTTCTTTTACTCGTCTGTCAGCACTGCAGTCCAGCACTCTGCATGTATGTGGAGAGGCACAGCAAAAGCTAGACACAGGGTGTAAAGCAGAACTGATGCTTTGCACAGTTGATGAACAAAAAAGCCAGCAGTCATGTAAAGACACTGGGTAGGAGAGGGCACGTGCCTGTGTGCACTTAGGTAGGCAGGTCTTCTATAAACAGAACAATGCTGATGATAAAATTAATAGATATGATCTCTGCAAGAAAAGGAAGCTTCCCAAATATCCACATTGCTTATATAAACAGAGAGTTCTACTTGCCATACTCCTGGAGTAATTACTTTCTTCCTCGCTGGCAGCAGCCCTGGCTCCTTGCCCACAGGGCCCCATGGGAGAATGTGGGGGCTCACTGAGTAGGAGCATGGGTAGGATAATGCTAATACCATCACAGTACAGAGGCTCCAAAGACCCCCAGGCAGGGGCCCAGGAAAACCAAGTGTTATCTTCTCCAACAGTGAATGCAAGATTCATGGAGGAGATAGAAAACTCCAGGGCCGCAAACCTAACCAAAAAACGAAGGCAGCACACTCAAATAAACAAGATATGAGATGAAACAGGTAACATCACCACAGAAATAACCGAAATTCAGAAAATAATAAGGGACTATTTTGCAAACCTTTATGCCAACAAATTCGAGAACTTGGAAGAAATGGACGATTTCCTAGAAAAAATTCATATCACCAAACTCAACCATGAAGATTTAAACCTTCTAAACAGACCCATATCCAGTATTGAAATAGAAACGGCAATAAATGATATCCCATCCAAGAAAAGCCCAGGTCCAGACGGATTCACTGCAGAATTCTACAAGGCCTTCAAAACAGAACTCACACCAATAATTCTCAAACTCTTTAATGAAATTGAAAGAGAACGTTCACTACCAGACACATTCTATGATCCCAGTATAACCCTCATCCCAAAACCAGGCAGGGACTCATCAAGGAGAGAACTATAGACCGATTTCCCTGATGAACATTGATGCAAAAATTCTCAACAAAATTCTGGCCAATCGACTTCAACAGGTCATCAAAAAAAATCATACACCACGATCAAACGGGATTCATCCCAGGGATGCAAAGTTGGTTTAATATACGCAAATCAATTAATGTAATCCACCACATCAACCGGAGCAAGCTGAAGAACCACATGGTTTTATCTCTGGATGCGGAAAAAGCGTTTGATAAAATCCAGCACCAATTTATGCTAAAAGCCCTGGAAAAACTGGGATTCCAGGGAACATTCCTGAATATAATCAAGGCAGTTTATGACAAACCAACAGCAAGCATAACTCTAAATGGTGAAAAATCAAAGCCATTCCCTTTAAAATCAGGAATAAGGCAGGGATGTCCACTCTCTCCCCTGCTCTTCAACATAGTACTAGAATTCCTAGCCAGAGCAATTAGGCAAGAAGAAAATATAAAGGGGATCCAAATAGGAAAAGATGAAGTTAAACTTTGTCTCTTCGCAGATGACATGATACTATACCTAAAGAACCCCATAGACTCTACCCCCAAGCTACTAGAGCTGATCCAAAACTTTGGCAAAGTTGCAGGATATAAAATAAACCCTCAAAAATCAACAGCCTTTCTCTATGTTAACGACCCGAACACCAAGGCTGAAATCAGGAAAGCAATTCCTTTCGCAATACCCTCAAAAAAAATAAAATACCTAGGAATAACCTTAACCAAAGAAGTGGAAGGCCTCTTTGATGAGAACTTTAAAAGCTTGAAAAACGAAATTAAGTCAGAACTAAGGAAATGGAAAAACCGCCCATGCTCCTGGATTGGGAGGATTAATATAATCAAAATGTAAATATTGCCAAAGGTTATCTACAAATTCAATGCAATACCCATTAATATCCCAACACCATTTTTTAATGAAATAGAGGAAGCAATCCAGAAATTCATATGGAACAATAAAAGACCTAGAATAGCAAAAACAATCCTAAGCAGAAAGAACAGTGCTGGTTGAATTACAATACCAAACTTCAAGCTGTATTATAAAGCTATAGTAATAAAAACAGCTTGGTATTGGCACCGGAACAGGCCTGAAGACCAATGGAACAGAATTGAAGACCTAGAAATGAATCCACAGAACTACGCCTACTTAATCTTTGATAAAGGAGCTAAAATAATAGTTTGGAAGAAAGATAGCCTCTTTAACAAATGGTGCTGGCAAAACTGGTTCAACACATGCAACAAACTAAAACTAGATCCTTATATATCACCCTGCACCAAAATCAATTCAAAAATGGATTAAAGACCTCGAAATCAAAACAGACACCCTGAAAACACTAAAGGAAGGAGAAGGAGAAACGCTTGGGCTCCTTGGCGTAGGACGGAACTTCCTGAACAAAGACCCAGAAAGGCTACAAATCAAAGAAAGGTTGGACAAATGGGACTGCTTCAAACTGCAGAGCTTCTGCTGGGCAAAGGACATAGCTCACAAGATAAACAGAAAGCCCACAGACTGGGAGAAGATCTTTACCCACCATTCAACGGACAAAGGCCTCATATCTAAAATATATGCAGAACTAAAAAAATTACCTTCCTCCAAAACAAAACCACAAAGAACCAATAGCCCCCTCATCAAGTGGGCTAAAGACTTACAAAGAGACTTCTCTGATGAGGAAATGAGAATGGCCAAGAGACATATGAAAAAGTGCTCTACGTCACTGGCCATAAAAGAAATGCAAATCAAAACAACATTGAGATTCTATCTCACCCCAGTAAGAATGTCCTATATCAAGAAAACTAACAATAACAATTGTTGGAGGGGATGTGGCCAAAAGGGAACCCTACTTCATTGTTGGTGGGAATGTAAACTGGTTCAGCCACTCTGGCAAGCAGTATGGAGATTCCTCAGAAGGCTAAACATAGAGCTCCCTATGACCCAGCAGCCCCACTTTGGGGTATCTATCCAAAAGACCACAAACAAAATCACAGTAATGCCACCAGCACAACAATGTTCATCGCAGCACATTTTGTCATAGCTAGAATCTGGAACCAACCCAGATGCCCCTCAGTAGACGAATGGATCAGGAAAATGTGGTACATATACACAATGGAATTTTATGACTCCATCAGAAAGAATGACATTGCCCCATTTGTAAGGAAATGGAAGGACTTGGAAAAAAAAATCATACTAAGTGAAGTGAGCCAGACCCAAAGAAACATGGACTCTATGGTCTCCCTTATTGGGAATAATTAGCACAGGTTTAGGCAAGTCACAGCAGAGGATCACAAGAGCCCAATAGCTATACCCTTATGATCACATAAGAGGATGCTAAGTGAAATGAACTCCATGTTATGGAGACAATTGTTATATCACAGATGTAACTACTTTCAATGTGCCATGTGTATCTGCAGCTTCTATTATTGATGATGTTCTTGTATCACCTTCCTGTGGTTGTATCTACACTATCTCTGTAATCTTATCTGAGTATATTGGAAACCATGTATACTGGTATTAGAACTAGGAAATTGAAAGGGAATACCAAAATCGAGAGACACAGAGTAAAAAAAGACAAACAATTACAAAAGCAATACTTGAAAAACTGGTGTAAGTGAACTGAACACCTCATGGGGGGAAAGGGAAAGGGGTAGGAGGAAGGGAGGAATGAGGGACGAGGTAACAAACAGTACAAGAAATGTATCCAATGCCTAACGTATGAAACTGTAACCTCTCTGTACATCAGTTTGATAATAAAAATTTGAAGAAAAAAAAAAAAGAAAAGAAAACTCCCGGGCCATTAGAAGGCTGGTCCTGTGACCATCTGAAAGCAGCAGTTCTTGTCTTCACTACTATGCCTTCCCCAGACTTTCCTCTACCATCTGAAGCAGGACCCAAACTACCCTGCACAGCCAGGGAGACTTAGGCTGTTCCACCCTGCTCTTTTCCAGGGACAGCCAGACACCTGTGGTCACCTGCAGCTGCAGTGACCAGCCCAAGACAGAGACAACAAGCGCCCAGCTCTAAGGACCTGGGGTCCCTCTGGGACAAGCAGGCAGCAGGTGCTTAACAACAGTAGGCCTCTAGTCCCCTTTCCCGGCACTTCCTCCATGCAGCTGGGACTCTGAGTGATCCTGATGGCAGTCAGGACGGAGGCCTGGAGCTGAGGCTAGATCCAGTCCAAGCTGTCAAAAAAGAGTACACAGAGCCAGCCTCCAGTGGCTCGTGTCTGTAATCCTAGCTACTCAGGAGGCTGAGATCTGAGGATCGTGGTTCAAAGCCAGCCTGGGAAGGAAAGTCTATGAGACTCTGATCTCCAATTAACCACCATAAAACAGGGAGTGGCACTGTGGCTCAAAGTGGTAGAGCACTAACCTTGAGCACTTGAGCACTAACCTAGAGCACTAACCTCAAAAAGCTCAAGGACAGCACCCAGGCCCTGAGTTCAAGCCCTATAACTGACGGGAGGTGGGGGGAGTACATAGTGCCTGGTCATCTGCTGCACAGAGCCAAAATGAACAGGTGCCCAGGTGCCCAAGGGACCAGGCAGTCCCATCCACAGGAGATCAGCCTAGCAAAGCCACCCCCTTGATTTCACTAGAACACCCCAGGTTCATATAGAAAACAAGCCCTGGCTCAGGCCTTCTGTGCTCAATGGCTGCCATTCAGCTGAACAGCTTCCTTGGAAAGCTGGAGCTGCACACCTGAGAAGGCAGCCCAGGGTCACTACTCTCTCTGGCAGAACTCACCCTGCTGGCCAGGGAGCTGAGGGAGGATGCAGCGCCCTCCCCTGGCAAAGGGGAGCACTGCAGCGTGTGCTGTGGCTTCTGGGGCATGAGGGGAAGGTGGGGGGGCTTCTTCCAGTCCCACACTGTGGCACAGCAGGACTGTCACCTGTCCCTGCCTTTCTGCTTCCATCTCCTACCAGCAAAACAGTGACAGAGTTTCCATCTACAGGCATATTGTACTGTGTGTCAGGGTCATGCCTCAAGCACAGTGAAGTCTCTGGCCACTCATGTGGAAGTTGGTACTTCTGGGTGGGATGGGAGGTAAGGGGAGGAGGCTGGCTTGTCCCTATCCAGCCTGCATTCCCAAATCCAGGAACACATTCCACCTCCAACCACGGCCATAGCGCTGCTTCATAAACACACCTCAGCTGCCTGTCCCCTCTCTGATCCTCTTACTGTGCCTTTCAGCCACAAGACCAACAGAACCCTGATGGAATATCGACTCTGAGGGAGAGCAGGTTGCATTCTACATTTTCTTTTCTTTTCTTTTCTTTTTTTGCCAGTCCTGGGCCTTGGACTCAGGGCCTGAGCACTGTCCCTGGCTTCTTCCCGCTCTAGGCTAGCACTCTGCCACCTGAGCCACAGCGCCCCTTCTGGCCGTTTTCCATATATGTGGTGCTGGGGAATCGAACTAGAGCTTCATGTGTAGGAGGCAAGCACTCTTGCCACTAGGCCATATTCCCAGCCCCGCATTCTACATTTTCAGTAGGGCCTGGATGGGCAGGGGATAGAGACATCCTGCCCATGGAAAGGTGACCTGCATCCTGGAAATGTGTTTCTCTTGGCTTGCAGATACCAATCGGCTTCTATAGTGTGGAAGAACTGTGAATACAGTGCTGAATGAAAGAAGCCAGTCTGAACGCAACTAAGATGCAACTTCTAGGAGTCCCAGAGTCACCAAAATCTTAGAGACTGGAGGTAGAAGGGCAGCCAGGGCTGGGGTGGGGAGTTGTTGTCTAGTGGGGACAAGCTTCACTGGCCAGGTGTACAGAATTCCACAGCCGAGTGGTGGGCGCAGGTCATTTACAAAAGGAATATGCCTTACACAACCGAATTAGATACTAAAGAATATCAACACACCTAAAAAAATCTTTAAAATGGTTAAGATGATTTAATAAAAAGTTATAATTGTTTTGCTTGGCCTTTCCTTTTATAGCTAGAGATTGAGCATTTTTTTCATGTGTCTATTGGCCATTTATATTTCTGAGAAGATTCTCTTTAGCTCATTAGCCTATTTATTAATTGGGTTGCTGGATTTTTTTGAGGTTTTAATGTTTTAACTTCTCTATACATTCTAGATATTCAGCCATTATCTGTTGTGTAGCTGGCAAAAGTCTTCCCCCATTCTTTAGGCAGGTTTTTCTTTCTTTCTTTTTTTTTTTTTTAATTGGTCGAACTTGATACTTGCAGCCACTGTCGCTCATTGGCTAGCATTCTACCAAGTGAGCCATACCTCTAACTCCTGTAGGCTGTCTTTTTAGGTTGTTGGCTATGTCCTTTGCCCTGAAGAAACTTTTAAATTTGATATTGTCCCATTTAACTGGTCTTTCTTTGATTTGCTGTACTTCTGGATCTTACTCAGAAAGTTTCTACCTGTGGCCAGGAACCCTAATGTTTTCCCTACTCCTACTGTTAATGGTTTCATGGTTTCACATCTTACACTGAGGTCTTTAATCCATTTTGAATTGATGCTGGTACAAGGTGATATGTAAGAATTGAGATTCCACCTCATTTTAGTTAGAATGGCTATCATCAGGAAAACAAACAATAACAGGTGTTGGAGAGGATGTGGCCAAAAGGGAATCCTAATACACTGTTGGTGGGAATGTAAACTTGCTTAGCCACTCTGGAAAGCAGTATGGAGGTTCCTCAAAAACTTAAACATAGAACTACCCTCTGATCCAGCAATTCTACTTCTGGTTGTTTACCCAAAAGATTACAAACCAGGATACAGTAAAGCCACAAGCACAACCATGTTTACCACAGCACAATTCACCATAGCCAAGGTATAGAATCAGCTCAGATGCTCCTCAATGGACAAATGGAACAAGAAAATGTGACATCTGTCTATCTATATACATATATATTCACATACAATGGAATTTTACTCATCCATTAGAAAGAATGATATTGTACCATTTGTAAAGAAACTGAAAGACTTGGGGAAAATTAAGTGATGTAAGTCAGGCCCAGAGAGACTAAAGATCTACATTTCCCCTTATATGTGGAAGCCAGATTTAGCTTATAAACTCATAACTAAATATGTTGGGTGGTATGCAAGTATATACAAACATATCAACTGAAATACGGTAGATCCGAGGTCTCAAATAGTGTAATTCCTTAGAAAGCCAAAATCAAAATTTTCAGCAAAATAAAACACCAGGAAGTACGTACTTGAAAGGGGTGGGGTAGGGTCAAGGAGAAAGGAGTAGATGAGTGAACAAGGGAAAATGGGGGGGAATGCTGACAAGAATCCAGTGTATATCCTACAAAACTAACAAGAGTGAGGGAAGTGGGGGTGAGGAAGGAATGGATGAGAATGTTAAAATGAGTAAGATATTTTGTATTTGTTAGCCCAGTAGTTTCTCTCATAGCTTAGCATGCTCTTTCCCTAGGCAACACCAGGCCCATTTAGTAAATAATTAGCCTCTACCTCCTTTACCTTGAGATGGTACTCCTCTGGAGTAGCTATAGTCATATAAGGCAGCAAGACCTCCCAAACCTCAGAGGTTATAAAGGTCACCTGACACAATAGCCAGGCTTCTCACTTCTTCTTTCTTGTGAGAAGGAGTCTTGCTGGTCCCTTTGCTGGCAATAAATCTTTCCTTTGTTCTTTGCACCTGGATGTCTGCATTGTTTTCTGGCAAAGTCTGATTTACTGTAACAGGATTCATTAACTGTTTTATTAAATGGAAACCCCTTTGTGCAACTACTTAAAGATAATAATAATTTTTTAAAGTTACAATTGGCCCAGTTATTCTAAATTAGGCACTGAGTTAACATCTGTACCTGACTAACTCAATTGGCTATCAAATAGTAACAATGAAACCCAAACAAGCCAGCAATCCACTGGCTAAGCCCTATACTGCTCCCTTCCCTGAAGCCTGTTTCTTCTCTGTTAAGATGGTGCCTAAGTCCTTGGCCCCAAGCCTATCCAAGGATCACCCCAAGCACATTCAGTTTCTGAGACCAGCCCTCTGTCTGAGACCAGGCCCTTGGCTCATGGCCCATGAGCCAGGCCCACAAGCCACAGCATCCTGAGTCAGGCTGCATCTTCCATCCTCCACACTGAGCACAGCCCCAATTGCCCTTTCCCAGCTCACTGCCAGAACCTGTAAGGCTGCAGGTAGACAAAGGAGGCGGGACATCCACACAAATAGACTTCTTCAAAGACTCTTCCTCCCATCCACTGTCAAAGGCCACATCTTCTAGAGTGAGGCCAGAGACCCACATAGCTTCGAAGGGAAGGGGCCAGAGAGGACTGGATTATGGTCCTCAGCAGTGTGTACCCAGAGGGAGCAGCATCTATCTCCCTGGGTGGGTGTGGGTTTGGCCTCAGCTGGCAAAAGCCTCAGGGGCGTGAGGTTCTGGGGAAAGGTGAGAAAGGCAATTTCAAAGTTCTCAAGAAATGATATCAGGCAGACACTGCTTTTTAAAAAGAGAACATGCCTGTCTCCATTGCTTACCTGGTTGCAAGTGTTAATGTCTACCCCATTCCGCAAGTGGTCCAGAGCCTTGTCCAAGTTGCCGGATCGAGCTGCCCTCAGAAAGCTGGTGGCCGCATCGGCCTAAGGGAAAACAATAGGCTGTGAGTGTCTCCATTGTTAACAATCTGAAGGCTCTCTGTGCCCCAGGCCAAGGCAGCAGTTACCCCATTCTCCTGTGAGAACACCTTGTCCCCAACATCTCCAGGTATGAGTCCCCTTGTGCCCTCAGCTGGACTGTTCCGGGACCCAGAATGTGAGGCTGCTCTAGTGTGCACCTCCTATTCGTTCAGGATTTCATAATCAGCCATTCTTGACCACGACCCAGAGGGGACCAGCCTGTTCATACAGCAAATGCTCAGCAGGGCCAGCACTCACTTCTTGCTTCAGGATCTGCAAGAGCTCAACTAGGCCCCAGGCTCCAATGAGTTGTGAAGGAGGCCAGAGAAGCTAAAGTTAGCCAAGCTCTTCCGGGATGCCTTGTGCTTTGTGATCAGCACACAGCATTATGTGCTAACAACATCATTGCTTTCACAGATAATGTACAGCCACATGCACATGTTGTGCAGGCCCGCACCCAGAGATGTAGACCGTAGGCTTCCCCAGAGGTAAGAGGCACAGCGGGACATGCAGGCTAGTGTAGCCCTGAAATTCAGAAACTCAACACCCCAGGTCAGGCTCTTAACAACCAGGTACTCTGTCAGATGTGTGGGATGAGAGTGAAGATCTTGCCTTGGGAGCTCTGGACTGCATTAAACGTGTGGCAACAAGAGAGGGGCAAGGGATGTATGCTACTGCAGATGAATGCAGGAGGAGCCGAGGAGTGAAGAAGTCAAGGCCACAGCAGCTGCCTTAAGTGTAGCAAGCACCCTGAAGTGCTTGGCTACCCTCAGCTCCATCTCCTCATCTATAAACTGGGGGACAGGAAGGCCTTTCTCATATCCTGTGATGCTTCAGTGAAATAGCTTACTTTATAAAGTGTGCTCACAGCGCTTGGCATATAGGATATGCAAAGCTGAGGTTATCAAGTAAGAGTGGATGAGCAGTCTGGGTACAATGGCTCAAGCTTGTAATCCTAGCTATATTGGAGGCAGAGACCTGGAGGACAAGGTTTGAGGCCAGCCTGGGCAAAAACAAACAAAAAAGTTCACAAAACTCCACCTCAACCAATAATTGGACAAAGTGGCTCACATGCACTTGTCATCCCATTGATGCAAGGAAGTACAACAGCTTGGTAGTGCTGAGTGCCTGCCATCCCCAGTGGCAATGGGAAGAACAAGTAGAAGGATCACAGCCTTGGGCATAAGGCGAGATCCTACCTAAAAATGACCAGAGCAAAAAGGGGCTAGAGGCTCAAGTCAAGTGGTTGAGGGCTCGCCTAGCAAATGTGAGGACCTGAGTTGAATCCCCAATAATACACACACAAAAGGTGGAATGAGTTGTGAATGTGTGTGCTGCTGTTCCTGCAGATGACCCCACCTAGTGGTTTCCTCTACTCTGGACACTCAGTCCCTCTCCTCTGCCAAGTTTTCAGAGCATGGGTGGTAGGCTATATGGTGTGCCCCCCAAAGGCCAGCCACATTGTAAGCCCTGCAGCTTGTGGCTGTCCTTGTTTGAAAGAGACCTTGAAGCTGTAATTGAGTTGTGACTCCTGAGATGAGATCATCTAGATTCCCTAGGTTGACCCTAAAGCCAGGGATAAGTGTCCTTCAAGAAGGTAGAAAAGGAGACAGAGTTGGAGGCAGAAAGTAGAGGAAACAGATGAGTCCCAAGAGCCTCCAAGAGCCTTGGCCTGAATCCTGAGGAGGAAGCACTGCCCTGCACAGCACGCAGTCACCCACACTGCCGGCCTCCAGACTGAGAGAAGAAATGTTTGCTCTTGAAGCCACCACTTTGTAGTAACACTTGTCACAGCAGTTGCAAGAAACCAATATATAGATGACTCGAAACCCTAAACATAAAAGACTCAAAATCCACAGCCATACTCTCCACCGATGCTGTACAATGAAGTTCTGAGCTATGCACCTCTGCATTTAACAGTGAACCATAGTAGAAAAGAATCATCAACATTACATCTTCCTTCCTTGCTGCCTCCCTCTCTCCTCTATCACCGAAGCTCAAATACAAGTTATGACATGTATTCATACTGTCCCCAATGTGGCAGGAGATCCCCTTCTTGTCCTCTTTCTTGTCCCATTTTGCCTGGATGGGTTACTTCCTGGACCCTAGGTCCTACTGGAACCCTGCAGGATGCTACCTTTAGACACAGTTTCTGAACCCAAGATCCATAGGACCAAAGTTTCAGTTTCAAAATGCATTTTAAATGTCTCTCTCTAGCTACTGAATTTATGCAAGTCGTGTCTTCGCAGTCAAATTTTTTGCTATTCAGGGTCTGGCAAAGCTATGCGTGTCTCTAAGGCCAAGGCCTCTACTGCCTGTTAGCCTTGCTTCTCAACAGGCAGTCTGGGCTGAGGAAACATTTTAGAAAGCGGGACACATCCATTAGTTCCCCATGCATAACCTGTATTCCAGAGAAATCAGACTGAAGGCCTAGCTCTCGGATAAATATCTTTGGCTCCTAATTCACAAAGTATGTCTGCCTCTAACTAACTACAAGAAAAACACATTATTTCCCAAGACTGAAAGTGTTAAAGAGACAAGTCTCCCACCAATGAAATGTCTTTTGCAGCACAATAATAGATTTGGGATAAAAACCTGAGAATTGGATGGATAAAAATAGACGTGGTATCAACGAATGACATTGTAGCTTTGGTTCTAGGAAGCAATGCAGCCAATCATGTCAGACAAGCAGATAAATCAAGGCTAACAGAAGCCACTGAGGACAGCTAAAGAGTTGTTGGTAAAATTATGACAGTAGTCACTGACCAACACATATTACTGGCATCTTTTATTGTTGTTTGCTTTTGTTCCAGGGATGAAACCCTTACCATTGCTCCAGCCTTCCTACCCAACGGTACATCTTTTAACCCTCATGGCAATAGGTGAGGTAAGTATAATTGTATCCCATTTAAAGGTGGTAACACTTAGGTTTGGAGACATCAATGGCTGGCCCGATTCTGCAACTGGATAACACTTAAGGCAGGTGTGCCTGACAAGGTACAGTGTCAGCAGACTCAATGCTAAGGATATCCATCCAGACAGTGCTGATGGCGTGGCACTGGGCAAGACCACAGCTAACCCTCTGCAAAGCTGCTTATGGGAAAGCTGAGCAGCTTCTGCTCTGTCCCCATGCACTGAGTCAAGGCCAAATGGACTCTTGAAAGGAACCATCTCGTGCTACACCTTCCTTTCACTGGTGATGAATCTGAGGCCCAGGAAGTACAGTGAGTGGCTGAGGTTGCCTAAATTATTGAAGGTGAAGTAACTTGTTAGTCATTTTCCCTGTGACCTTCAGTGGGTATGGAGTAGACAGGACAGGGGCAAGATCCTTGGGTTGGTGTCACTCCCCAACACATCCCTGGCTACTGTGCCCTGCTCACTTTAATTTCACAGTGCACTTCCTGAGGGCCCAGTTCAAGTCCGGTATCTCTCTGGCAGATAAAGATGGCAGGGAAAGTAGAATGGAGGCCTTGTTCTCCTGATTTGCAAGAAACACAGCATAGAGAGATCATTCATGTAGGCAGATGGCCACAGACTCATTCCATAAGTATTCACTGAGAAATAATTCTCAAGCTGCAGAACCGATGCCCCTGGGGCTTATATGAGACTCATCTTTATTGTCTTGTTCTTCCATATCTCCACTACCCATCCATCTCATGCAATGACTCCAATTCAGCTGTGTGTCTGGCACACCTGGGAACAGCCTGTATAATCCAACAGGGTAGAAAGACTGCAAAAGAATCTAACATGTTTCATTAAAAATGTTTGTCTCAGTAGGCTAGACATGGTAGCTCATACTTGTAGCCCCAACTACTCATGAGGCAGACATTGAAGGGATTGTGGGTGCCGGTAAGCCCAGGCAAAAAGTTAGGAGACGCCCTATTTCAACCAACAAGCTAGGTGTGTCTGAGTGAATACTACTGAGAAAAGCAACAACAAATTCTGAGTTATGATAAATTAAAGCAGAGTGGCTGGACCTCTCCAAGTCTATTCATCTTACTTGGAAGTCTCAAATTTTGTTAGGGGTGAGGAGACCCGGGGACCTGTAGAAGGCCTGCACACTGTTCCAGTGCACCACAATGAACTCACACCATGAACCAGCATCATCAAAGTGATCACACAGCCCTGTGTGCCCCCCACCAAGGCCCTCTGGACCTTTGTCCCTTCTCCATCTTGAGTTTCATTTTCATCAGTGTGCCTGTGTGCATATGCACACATTGTGTACACTGCATGGGTGGAGGACACTCAACACCAAATGTATTTTGATCCCTAGCCCACATTAATGTGGGCTAATCTATGTCATATCCTTGAACCTCCTCTCAACACAAAGTGCATTTGCTTTTACAGAGCTCTCACTGTGTTTTCCACTCAAACTCAATTAGTGCATTTGCTCCTCCCAAGAATCCCATGTGAGACAAGTACTTTATTATCTCTCTCTCTCTCTCTCTCTCTCTCTTTGTAGATGAGGTGACTGACTCACCAAGAAGTTGGCCAAAGTCACACAGCTATGCGGGTTTCCAGGATTTGAATCTAGCTAGTATACATGTCAACATTCGCTGATCTATCATTTTGGAGTGCACATTAGGTTCCTCTCAAATTTAGCTTTGGCTGGTGGAAGCCTTCTGGAGGAAGGAAATGAAAGAGAAAGGAAGGGAACAGAATTCCTCTTGAGTCTCAAGTTATCAAGGCCACTCTGGGAGCAATGAGCCCTGATCACATGCATACTTCCTCTGTGGTGTGGTGTTAATGAAGCAATAGATGAGCATACCAGGGGCTCCAGTGTCTGGGGAGGAAGAGGCCGGAAACTTGCTAGGAAATGTCAACATGCCTGTGACACCTGGGTTTTCATTCTCCCTCCAGATGGTAAGAATCCAGGCCTCTTCATCCTCCTAGGAGCCTGGAGGGGGCCTGGGTTTCCCCCTGGACAGATCAGGGTTTCTTTCTCAAGGCCCAAGCATACAAATCCCCTCTGAAAGGGTGACTAGCCAGCATACACATCTCTAAGCAGGTGATCTCCATATCCAGCTCTCTTTCCCAAGACTCATTAAGGCAGAACTCCCGGGAAGAGTCTGGGGGCTTCTTGGGGCACATCTAAGAAAGACAGGCAGGGGATACTATCTGCCCAGATGGAGGGGAGTGGACTCCAGCCCAAGTATCTACGTGTCCCTTGCTGTGTCCCCTCTATTACACACAAATATTAATAAACCCTGACCCTCCCACCTGTTTTATGAATTTTCTCCCCAGAAAGCTGGGCTATTAGGGCTCTATCCTGCCTCCAGCACCCAATCAGATTACCACTGGCAAAGGCAAAATGCAAATTAAGAGATCTCATGTAAGTAGGAGTTCTGGGGATCCTTTCAACCCCAACGCAGGCCCTGAGGAAATCTCTAATGACCCCTTGTGCACCCAGCCTTAGAGGCAAGCTGGGTGGTGTGGGCATTTGTGCAGCCAGGGTAGGCTTATCTTTTGTTTTAAGTAGGCAGAACTTGTCTGTTATACCCTGCCTCCCCCCCATTTGCTACTGTGAGCTTGGCCAGGATCCCCAACCTCACCTTCCTAGGGGGCTGGGTGAATAATTTACAGCTGGGCTTCGGCCCCCCCCCACAGTTCTGCCTTCCTTTCAACTCCACTCCTGAGTGGGGGCGGGAGGGAGGGCTGCATTTCTGAGCCTTAGGGTCAGAGCTGACCCTGCCCAGGCCAGGGCCTGGCCTCAGGGGTCCCCACAACTGGGTTTGCAGCAGGGTCCTTCGGGGTGAGGGGTGCAGCTTCGGAGGGCCGCGCGCCCGCCCCTACCCAACTCGGGTCCAGGCCCCAGTCTCTTTGGGCACGGTCTCCGTGGGGAGGAATTTTCCTCTGCACTGTGCCGGCCGCCTGGACGCCTGCGGGAGGCAGCTTCTAGAAGGGCGGCCCGGCGCGTCCCCGCCCCGCCCCCGCCCCGCAAAGTTGGCGCGAGCGGCCGGCGGGCAGCCGCAGCCCGGAGGGAGGGCTCGGGGCGCGCCCCGCACCGCCGCCCCCCCGCACCCCTTACCCCGCGCCCGGCCGCTGCACTCACCGCGGGGTCCGCACCGGCCCGGTCCGGCCGCGCTGCCATCTCCGGGCTCCCGCGCTGAAATCTGAGAGCCCGGCCCGGTTATCCGCTGGGCGGCGCGGGGAGTGCAGACGAGTTACGCGGCATCTGGCTAAAAATACGGGCTCCCCCGGCTCGGCTGGCCCTGGCGCCCAGACCCCGGAGTCCGCCCTCCGGCCCGCGCTAACGAGCTCGCTCCGTCCTCCCCTCCGAGGGGAAAGTGACCGCGCAGCCGTCTTCAGAGAGTGACCCCGGGCCGGGCCCGGCCGAGGGGCCGCCGAGCTGCAGGCACCGGCGGCCCGGCGGCGGGCGCACAGCCGCGTCCTGAGCCGCACCAGCGGGGCGCCCCGGGCCGAAGGAGCCGAGGAGCTCCCTGCTGCATGGCGCGCTCGCCCTCCTCCTGCCACCCCGGCCACCTTTCTGAATGGGCCTCGGTGCTGCAGGGGGCCCGGGGCGAGCTCAGGAAATCCTGGAGCAAGTCCTGGAGCCGACTGGCATGCTTTGAGCTCCTCCGGGGTGTCCTGAGCCCTGAGACGCTGCGCGCCAGCCCAGGGCAGGCAGCGCGCACCGAGGCGCGCTACTGCTGCGTGCGTGCCGCTCTCCTCCAACCGACCCGGCCCCGCCGTGGGCCCGCAGCACGCGCCTGGGCTTCTGCCCTCAGACCTCCCCACTTTCCAGGAGGTCACTCCAGGAGCAGATGGTTGGCATGTCAGGGGCTGCAAAATCTTAGAGAAGACACCATGGAGGCACAACTATGGCTGATGAGAAATGGTCAGGAAAAGCCACACTGGCTGACGGGGGCCCCAGGTGACACTGCTTATTCACAGGCTGCTTGTGTAAAGCACTAGCCCATTTTCATGCTGTCTAAAGTAACTGTCTACCTACATCACCAAACCCTCTTTGCTGCTCCCACTAATCAGTGGGAGACCTCCTTATTGAACTCTCATGACCACCCACAAGGTAGACAAGACAATGCTGCTGCTACTGTATGGATGGAGAACCTGAGCTCAGAAAGAAGAGTCAGGGCCACAAATTGACTCAAAGTCCTTTCACTAACAGCATTGGCAAGACTCCAATCCAAAGATGCTCAGTGCCAGGAAGACAATGTGGAAGATGCCCCTGATGGGTAGAAAACGTAAGCAGCCACAAAGGAGTCCCTGGGAATCTCTAGGATAAGTGAAGATCATGGCAAGGCCAGAATGTTGCCCAAAAGATCCATCTAATGATTGTGTGCTAATGCAACTAACTCCTTGCTGTGTGAATAAAAAGAAAACCAACATGAAGACAGCAGCCTCCAGGGCCAAGGCTCCCAACACCAGTGGAGACAGAATTGAGGACAGGCATGCTCTAAAAAATTGAGAAACGCCCATACTCTTGTACCAACAGGAAATGTCAGTCCAGAGGAGGACAGTCACTGACCTCCTCCATTGCTAAAACACGAGTCACTCTGTATGTCTCTTGCCATGTGCCTCTTAACTGCCTCCCTTTGCTAGAATTTTCTATGCAGAAGGCTTCAATTAATAAGTTACACTTACTGGAACATCCCTGATCAGTTCAGGGAAGTATCTCAAGGGATATAAGGCATTGTTCTAATATTAATATTTAGAGGGAGAAAGCATCCTACTCCAACTCAAAATGAATATGTATATTTTGAAAAACACGTAGTTGACTTGCATGGTGAACTGACGAGAGTATTCACAGTATTAACTTACTATGAATTGCATTGAAAATGCAGTTTGATGAATTTGACATGTCAATCACCTCCAAACTCTCCTGGTACCCCCTAGAAGTCCCCATCTTCTTTGAGTTGGTCCACACCCTTGCCAACAGTTGGTATGGTCATTAATTTAGACATCCTAACAGATATGAGCAGTCTCATTCTGATTTTAGTTTATATTTTACTTAACAGCTAATAAGAGCTTTTCAAGTGCTCATCTGCTGTCTACTATCTTCTTCGGTGACCTATCTGTATCTTTTGCTTTATTTATTTATTTTTGTCGGCTATAGGGCTTGAACTGAGGATCTAGTTACTCAAGGCTAGCACTCTATCCATTGAGCCACAGTTCCACTTCCAGTTTTTGAGTGGTTAATTGGAGATGAGAGTTTCACAGGGACTTTCTGCCCAGGCTGGCTTCAAACTACAATCCTCAGATCTCAGCCTCCTGAGTAGCTAGGATTATAACCAGGAGCCACTGGCACCCAGTTTGTTCTATTTACAATTTATTTTCTTCTTACTGAGTTTGGAGAAATCCTTGAATAGGGTTATCTGTCTCAAAGGTGAGGTAAACTGGTACCTTGCAAATGAAATGGTCGCAGATCAATTAAAAAACAACAACAACCCAGCTCAGTTTTGGTACCTAGTTCTTCTAACTCTTACACCCAGGTTTACAGGTGATATAAGAAAATCACAGGAAGTTGAAATAGTCATAGTGGGCCAGGAGCTGAAGACAACCCACAGCACTATGAATAATGAGAAAGATACTGAGGAAACACAAGGGACTTCAACATCCAGGTCTGACAGAATCCTTGTCTTAGTCATGGCCTCATTAGGGTTGAGGCTTTGAAACTTATTGAAAGAGTCCATCAAAGGCAAGAGAGGAAATGATACTGCTGCAGGCACCATGTTCAGTAAGACCTGAGGTTAAAGGAACTGAGATGATTAGCATTAGAGAAGAGAAAGCTAAAGGGCACCCTGGGGGGCAGAGATTCCATGTGCCCTTTCCCACGCATGTCAGTCCCAGACCATGCCTGAATTATAAGCATCTCTTGAGCAGGGACGGCCAGAGGCTTTCAACAGATCCACAACTCCTAGTCCAGCCGATGGCTTTGTTGTGTCTACAGGGATTTCCCCCAAGCTTACTAAATTTTACCAAGCACCTCTCTGCTGTTCCCTAAGTGTGAAAAAATTATGAAGTATTGGGGGCCTTGGCTGAGGAGTTCTGTCATCTAAGCCACAATAAGCTATATCAGGAGGAGACAATGTAGGGGAAGAAGAAAGGAAAGAAAATAACCAGGTAAGGTGGCACATGCTGTAATACCCACACTCAGGTAGAAGAAACAGAAAGATCATGAGTTCAAGACCAGCCTACTTTACAAAAACAAAACAGACAGGGGTAACATTCACTAGGTAACACTGAAAACACTGGCTGGCTCGCTTGGTGAGGTGGTTGTCACTAGGATGGCAGGAACTGGGACAGTCTATGGGTTATGCCTTCTACAAGCTTTTATTGGGCTAGTCAGCCATTCTTTACTTCTCCCCCAGATGGGGAGAATACTTTTGGTTTGTGTTGTTTGTTTGATCAAAAGCCCGGAATAAAGAAGGTGAGGTTCTCCAGAAGACTCGGCCTCCAGGATACTGAGCAGGAGTCAGTCTGGTGTTCAGGATGTCTCTTCCCTGATGGAGGCTCAGAGAGAGATAACAGCAACAAACACAGCTCCAGAGGAGGGCATGCTGGCAATGGGCATCCTCAGCCCTCTGCCAGGCTCCCACCTGCATCTGACAGTGCCTTGGTTGCAGACTTGTAATCCTTCTGTGTAATCAGCTCAGCCATGGAACTGAATAATAACATGTTCTGCTTTTCTGAGTTGTTTCTTAAAGTATCAACATTAGTAAGTTTGCCATTGACTACATTTGTTTTGATAAAGGAAATTACATTTTGAGCACTGGTTTCAGCTTCAGCAAAATGAAAACAACTTTGCCCACCTCTGCAGGTATTGTGAGGTAGATGTGAAAAAAGCCTGGCACACATCTTGACCCATAGCAGGTGCTCAGTCAATGATGGTTTAGGCTTCCATCCTCCTTCCCTCCCTTCCGGGGGTCCTCTTCTCAGCCTTAAGGTTTCACAGTGGATTAAGCCCTAATTTTTCAGGGTAGAAACAAGATTAGTAACACCCTAGCCTCCTGGAGAGGAAATTTAGCAAAAGCTTTAGTTGGGAAGAAGGAAGGTTGACTGTAGTAAGAAGACCTGAGGCTTGACACCCATTCTTCTCCGTTTGCATCTCCTCTGCACAACAGAAATGATTTTCTGATTGCATATCCACAGAAGTTGTGCTCCGGGCCTGTGCCTGGCAGCTCCTTTGGCAGTTTCCTGTTTTGTCCTGGTTGCCTACCAATCCAATTTTGTTCTTAACCCTTCTTCTATCTTCTCTGCCCTTCACCCATGCAGGGAGTTACCCAAGTTCCTTGAGGCTCTGGGTGCCACTGATAAGGGTGGGTACAGGAGCTCCACCCTTTACCAAGAAAGGGAGGCCAGTTTATCGCCACTGGGGAGTCAGACATAAACCACCCAGGGGAGGTCATAAGTCATCTAGCGCATCACTGCTGGGAAAACATAATTCCTCATATATGCACAATTGTACCAAAACCTCTGCTCCCCAATTCATTAGGCAGAGCTTTTATGGGATGCTCCACACAATATTCCACTGACTGGAGTGGGAATAGCTCAGTGATAGAGTCTGGGTTAGAATGTGTGAAGCTCTGGGCTTCATCTCTAGCTAAATAAATACATAAATACATAAATCTGCTGAATTGAATAAGAAATACAGTCTGACTCCCTTATTAAAACCTTGTCATTTCTTCTGAACATTTACAGTAGGACAAACATTTATAGTCTGTTTTCTATTTTACTTTCAGTGGTAAATCTTCAGTTCCTGGGTGCAAGGCCTCTTCAGATGAAGTGATTGCAAATGTGGGGGGTCTATTTAGGGAGGTGACCAGAACTGGGTATCAGATCCCATAGTGTTGGCGCTGATCTCTACCATGTTCCTTTTAAGAGGGTTGGCAGCCTTGGAATCTATTTTTAAACATATGAGGAAGGTGCTCCAGTGGATTCCAGATAGGCCAACATTAAACTGGAGATCACTACATGCCGGGGAGGGAGTGTGGCTGGATCTAGGATTTTTCCTTCACATGCACACAAAGGTCCCCCTAATTCCTGGGATCATTTATGGGCTGTAGTTTCAGAAGGATCTATTGAGTTGGCACAGCCTCCCTGGAATTTGACTCCAGCTGGGCCAGTAAGTTGGAGAAGAGCTATCTTTGCTGCCTCTGTGTTTCAAGATGGGAGATTTTTCTGGCCCCAGTGTGAAAAATCAATATATTATTTATATATCTGTCAAATCACTTGCTTTGGGTCCCTTGCCCTATCCAGCATAGTTGAGTCTTCAGTTAAGAACTACACCAGAGCACTTAAGCCACATTTGAGCCCCCAATGGCCACTGTGCCCAGTTCTGGAAATCTAGCTCTGAGTGAGAGAGAGGGCACTGGACCCGAGTCACAAGGCTAGGGAGACAGGATTATTTTCACAACAGTGAGAAATAAACAAGCATCCAACATCACTGTCTCACCACAGGGCCAGACGAAGAGAACAGAATGTCTGAAGTACAATAACAAATCTCAGCTTTCGAATTCATTTCTCCATGGAATGAAAGAGGGAACTGCAGTTCCTAGGATCCAAACACCTTGATAGTGGGAAGCACTTCTTTCGGACCATCAGGGGAGAAAGTGAGAGACCAAGGTCTTCTCAGAACTGTTGGCTCAATCCCAGACCTAGCACAGAGGAAGCTACACACAGGCTTTTGAGTAGAACCAGACTGAACTGAGCTCCCCAGTGTAACCAAATAAAAGCCTCTGCCAGGCTTGGTGAGAACAACAGGCGTGGTCTTAGCATGATGCTGGCCATACACCAAAGACTCTGTACACATTAACTGCACTCATCTGTGGGATCTCTTCTGACTTTAAAATGAGCCACATCAGTAGAAACAAAAGCAATCAGTAGGGAAAAAGAAAGGAAACTGTTCATTTCTACATGAGCTGTTATGGCTCCTATGGGGTCAGCCTTGGAAACACTGTTCTTTCTCAGAAGGGGACTTCACAGCTGCTTCCCATTCCAGAGCCTTTGGCTATGCAGCAGACAGGATGCCCCTTCCCTTCCCCCTCCCCCCCCCGTCCATAATTCTGTCATTTCTCTATACTTCCATCAGGACTAAATGGCTCATCTTGTCTAGGAGAGCCACTCTACTTCTGCATGACAACATGGCACACATTCCTCCGTGGCCCCTGGTTTCCTTGCTGAGGGGCAAGATGTTGAGATGTCACGAGTACCTGCTGTCATTGAATGTACTAACCCATGTCAGCAACCCATGCTTCAGCTTCCCAGTGAGGGGCTGGGCTACATTTGTAGCTGACACTTCACAATATGTTGCTAATCTGGGAGCCCAAACTCCAGTGGAAACGAGCGTTTTGGAAATATATATGAGCTGCTTTGTGAGAATGGTCCCATTTAACTCAACAGCCTTGAGTGTTTGCAAAAAATTACAGAAGCTGTCTCTACAGTCTGCTGGGGTAGAAAAAGGAGTAATAGACACTGAGGAAATTACAAGCTTAAACACACTTGCTAACATGGAAAAAAAGCGGTTGCTTAAATGGGCTGAAGAATTATCAAGGGGTGCAGTTTCTGAGGCTGTCCACTGGCTGCTCCACTAGCCCCTTGTGGCATGCCCTCCTCCCATGCTTAGTTAGACATGCAATTGTGCCTCAGAAGAACCACAATCTGAAGCCAGCAGGACTGACCTGTCTCCTTTGACTCCCAGTCAGGATGGGTAACACTGCCAGCCACAAGGGGACTCACCGAAGATCCCAGAGCTAAGCCCTTCCAGAGCAAGGCCCTTCCAGGATGAGAAGGCATCCCGGAACCCCTACTGGGAGGTGGACCATGACTCTACCCTCAATATTTCACTAGAGTAACAATTACATACAGGTGACGGAGCAGGGAGGGGAAAAGGCTTGAAAAATAATAAAGGCTAGAACGTATGAGCCAGAAGCTGTTGGGAGTACATTAGATATTGTAACCTATTTAGTCATCACACGTAGCCACTAAGGTAGTGACTACCATTGTCCTCACTTTACAGAAGCAACTGCAGAGCCCACTTGTGGGCAGGATGAAGCTTTGGGTGGCACATGATGCAGAAAGGAGGAGCTACTCGGAGCTGTAATCTCAGATAAGCCAAAGGTATTTCTAAGGTAGATGGGAAATGTAAACTTCAATATTCTCCAGCAAGATGTGCTCAATCCTGGGTATTTTGGTACAATAGAGGATCTTTAATGAAAATTATCCCCATTCACAAAAGACTATAGCTACTGGTCAGACACAACTGATACAGACAAAAGCCCACGATCCACAGGAGCCAGGCCTCCAGGCCTACAAGAGGTTGTCCTTTCAGGAGCAATGGGGGGGGGGGGGGAGGAGGGGGATGTGTGCGACAGTATGGCTGAATCAGTGCTACCTACCTTCACCAAGTTCTTTGGAATGATGGTGGCAATACTAATCCTGTAATTTCAGTTGGCCTTCCCAACTAGGCCAAAGAAGTTCCTGAAAACATATGTTGAGCCTTCCCTGCTAGCCCTGAATTGTTGACCTTCAGACCAGCTGACCAAGGAGACAGAACTTGAGGAACTCTTCAAGGGGACTCGGCTCTACCCCTTTCTCCCAGTCCTGGTGCTGAGAGGCTGCTCTGCTGGTCAAATGCTGCCACAACTCGCCTACCTAGTGTTGCCTAGATTTTGTCATTCTCACACTGCATAGAGTGAAGAGCTTGTTCATCCATGCTCCTCATGAGCCCCTTTCAGCACCCCTGGAAATGAGTGTGTCATCTGCCTTCCGTGTCCTGTCCCTATCTCTTTTGTATAGCCAAGGCAACGAGAGCAGGTGCCACCTACTTTTATACTTAGGAGGGAATAAGCCATACCCCTGCCCTCTTGTCTGCAGGAGACCCAGGCCATAGTGAATGGATTCCAAGGTGCATTACATCAGAACATCTCTACCCTGCACAATAGCAAAGAAAAGCTACACGGGCCCCCATCTAAGCCTTGGCATCATATCTTTCGAAAAGAAATAAAATCTTGGCTGTATTGATGTTCTTGGCATGTCGAAAGTTCTGTGACTTTATGAAATGAAGACCTTATTTCTACTCTCAAAGCAATCTTGAAGTTCACTTCCAAAGTTGCTTCTCACATCATTGAACTTTTAAGTAAAGGAATGTTATTAGAGAAAGAATGGGAGAAATTGCAGTGAACCAAGTGTTATTCATTATTATTATTAGTAGCAATACCCAAAGCACTATCACCTATAGAGTGACTAAGTTAGTTCCTCATCCCCAGAGAGATTTCCAGGATTTCTGCTGCAGGATGCCAGGATACCTGCCAATTAACATTTCCACAGCAGGTCAGTCTTTAATCCCGCAAGTGGTTTTTCAGGTGAAAGGAAGAGAAATTCCAACATAAAAACTCAAGAGTGGTCTAGACATGTGTTTTCTTGTTCATCATCTGTATGTCAGCTGCAATACTGCCAGGAATACTTGGGTAGCCAGTGCAGGTAGAGAGACACATATACTATGATTGGGGTGAAAGATACACGTAACCAGGAAAGTGAGTAGAACAAGAACAGTGTTAAATAAATACTCTGTGAGACAATGGCTCAGGAGATGTGTCTGACAGTGTACAATTATGTACCAAACAGAGGCTCCCACAAAGAGCACGAGAGTTCAGGGGAGAAGGAGAGCTGAGGTCTATAGGACTTGAGGGGGCGTTTACGTAGCAGGGAGAATCTAGAGTTGCCAGCTCTTAGGAGGCTGCGGGCTCCAGCTCAACACTCCTGATGCAGCTTTGGTGCCCTTGACTTCTCAGTGTGTGGTTCTAGAAGATTACATGGGAAAAAGGTGAAGACATCCATGCCTGCATGGAATACGTGAATCCAGAGCAAACCCTGGTCAAGGAGAATATTCTGTCAGGAGAAGATAGGAGTGGGATGGGGAGAGATAGGGAAGAATGATTGAAGGGTGACATTGATCAAGATCCACTGTACTCATAAATTGATATGTTGAACTAAAGCCCCTTTGTACAACTATTTAGCAATAATTAAAAAAGCAAACAAAAACTATCCTGTCAAGCAACAAAAGAAATACACCTCTTCTAGGGAACTGTGTGAATATTGTGTGGAAGGACAATTTCCAACCGCAAAGTTAATTTGAAAGTTTTAGTTGTCTTCTGCCTTGAATTTAAAGGGAACTTCCATCCCCCCACAAAGATTTTTACATAGAGGAGAAAGTGAGGTGGTTTATTCTAGGTTCATACATCTTTTTACAATTCTGTACGTGCTCCCAGGTGCCAGGTACTATGGAGGTCTGACAAAGAACAGACAGAATCTTGTTGTCATGGAGTTAATGGAAAGGTGGAGAGGTAGATGGTAAGCAATGTGACCACATCTTGTGGGGCATGGTCCATGCCAAAGGACTCTGCCCATGCCATCTCCTTCCCTGTCGGACTATGGAGAACAGGTAAGGAGGACCCAGGTCTGCATGTAGGCACCTATAAAGCTGAGCACACTCGAGGGTGCTAACAGGTAAGCTTAGCATAGGCATGGGTCCCTCCCTACCCCATCTATCACCAAATTATGACCCTTGCTCAACCCTTGTTCTCTGTGTCTATAGATTCTGCACATCTTTTGGTCCTTGGGATAAGGAACTGGAGGCACCAGTAGAGGAAGCAGAAAAACGAAAATAGTAATGGGTAGTAACATTTTGTTGGTGGTAGGTACTATCACAGCAGAAAAATGACAAGGTTAGAATTTGAAGTCAGCAATCAGAGCCAAGTCTGCTGTTGTAACAAACACTCTGTTCTAACATCTCAAAGATGTGAACTGTGGGATTAGAAGACCAGTTTAGAAACTGAGGAAATCACATGAAAACCACAAGCATCTGGCTGGGAATGAGATGAGAGGAAGCCTCTGTTAGGCCCTGCTCTCTGTCAGCGATCTGGTAGGCTGCACCAAGTAGTTTGTGTGGCCACTTATTCTAATTGTTACTTAGCATTGCCCAATGCCTACCTCACACCCAGGCCAACTGGGGGGACCTGTACTCACGGACAGCTGAAACAGTTCTCCTATCTTCCATAGGGATTTGTTTGAAGCAGCTAGCTGGTCCAACCAGATAAGAGACCCAAGTTCACCTCTTCTGAATTTCTACCAATAGCTTTCCATTATTTCCTCTTAGCCTCTGGGTTGAATTCATAAATAGCATGAGCATTTCTAAAAGGCCTGTAGGAGTTTGTTGAGCTAACCCAAGTGACTCATGATTACAACACTCTGCTTGTTTCCCTCTCCTCCTACACCCCAAGGGGGCAGGGAAGGCTCTTTTCCCCTCATGTGGGTGATGCTTCTTATCCCAAGGCTGATGGTTTCACTAAGTGTGAGGTGGCACCAGGAATTGCTCAGGCTACTTACTGGCTTAGAGAGAATTAGTGTGCACATGTATTTGTCATCCTGACATTTCAGATAACCAGTCCAAGAGTGGGTCAGAGGATGGGAGGCTCTGGCCTGAGGCAGTGAGGATGGCTTTGGGATAAGAGTGGAGGCTAGGAAAGATGGTGAAATTCTCACAGAACTGTCCCTCTGTTCTCTCTGTGGGTGGACACCTTTGCAGTTGATTAGACCAATTGCGTATAGGGGGTACAAGTAGGTACATGTAGGGGGGAGGATATACTATAGAAAACATTTGGCAGTAATTTTAGCTAGGTGAGGGGACCACACCTGGAAACTCAAGAGTTCTGGGGAAGCCATCCTTCTATGGGACTGCCCAAGGGAAGAAAGAATTGAATATTTCCATAAGGAATTGTTAAACCAGACACCAAACTCTCAAAGCCAAAATGAAGGTCCCAGAGGTCTGCTGCAGAAAAGGTACCTGTGTGAGTTAAGGATATTATTGGTATTCTTGGATGTTTATTTCCTTCTGGAGAACAAAACTGCCTCCCTCAGGACCCCCCATGCCACCCCTCAAATGTCTCCTTATGTTTACCACTAACCAGCAAATTACTAAATAAATGTTACCCAATTTCCACCTCTACAAAGTGAGACTTCATTTTCCAGTGGGAAAGTGACTGACTGGGTCCAGCAGGCCTGGCCCTTGAGTATCAGCAGGGCCTTCCCTGCCCCTCCTCCAAGAGGGGTGGGCTGTCTGTTGTAACTATGGATTCTTGATGGACCAACCTCTCCAAGCAGTCTATTCAGTCCGAATATATTGCCATTGCATAAATTAATTTTTATTTCACCTTACACATTTGGAAATAGAGCACTCTAATCATCCATGCAAATCCAAGCAAACGAGGTGCAAATTTGGGTTACAAATTAGATGAAAAGAAATTCAGGTCTCCTTAGCTTATAAAATTTCAAATATTTCATTGACTTGATCATTAGAGAACAGCTGATCAGAAGATTTCTAACTCCTGTATTTAAATAGTCTAAGCACTTCTAAAATATCTGTACTGGAAAAGGCTCTTTTGCTCATTCTAAGTCCATTTTTCCTGATTGAATGATTTTTTCATTTCCACAGAGAACTGTGAAACCAGCCAGGCAAACCCTTAGGCCCACAGGCTCAGGAGGAGAAGAAATTAGATGACACTCAGTAAGTCTAGTCATCAGCAGAGGCAAGTGCCTCTAATTGAATGAGGCACATAGAATCTTTGTTAATCAACCCCTAGTTCCTCCTGGAGCTGCCTATCTGATAACGAGGCCATGGAAGGAGGTTGCTTGGAAGGTCCTGAGAGTCTTATTCCTGGCCTGTGCACCTTTTCTTCCTTCCCAGTGCTTGACAGGCCTTAGAGCAGACATCTTTTCTTGTGGAGAAGTCTAGTTGTGGAAAGTTCTTTGTTTTCTAAAGTTGGAATCTACCTTCCTGTGACTCCTACCCTGGTCCTGCCCTGGAAGTACCTAAGGATGATTCTGCATCTTCCAGTGACAACCTAGTAATGACTAGGGAATTGTCTTCATTCTTTGAGCCTTTCTTCTCCCACTCTTCCTCTTCCCTATCTCTCCCCCTAATCCTCTGCCCCCCACTCAACCCCTGTGGTTCCAAGAGCCAACTGCATAGAAACAAAGAACTTTCACAATGGGTAACTGTGCTTAGCAGATCCCTTCTTTAAAGCAAAGCAAGCTTTGAGATATAATTAATCAATTCCATAAATTTCCTGATTTGTATATGTGAATTTAGCTATCAAATTTTCCTCTTTACCAAGACTAGTAAAATAGCTCCATGCTACCACCTACCATAGGGTCTTCTATAAATGATGGATGCCTGTCTTTAACTTACTGACAACTACAAAAGGCAGTGGGGGGCGGGGTGGGAGGAGAGTAACATTTGCAGACACTCCTGGCTGAATCTATTCAGTTGGAACATTTTTGTGCTGCTCACAAAAATTTTTATGTATGGTACATTTTTCATATGCACTTGGGAGCTAACTACTTAAGGAACTCCCACTGTGAAGCTTTCCAAATCAAATGCCCATACTGCAAAGAAACTGCTTTTCCAAGCTAACAGGCTTAGTGAGGTGGTTCTGGTTTTGCTTTTTATAGCAACAAGAGCCCTGTACACAGTGACCCAATAAAGATATGTCAAAGGAAAGGGCTGAGTGGGGACAGGAAAGTCCCAAAGGGAATCCCACCATGACTCTGTCCAATGCCTGAGACACCTTACATCTGGGAGTCCTGTTTCTGTGGCTCCCACAAAAGATACATTAGGTAGGCTGCTCTCAGTACTTCACACCTGCATGTCCTTGGGGCTTTCACTACCTGGGAAGTTCAACCATGGCTTATAAGTGAGGAAAGGCTAAAGAGCATGCATGAGAAACAGGCATGGATGCTGTAGAAGGGCCCTTTGTGAATGTCAGACAGAGCATCCCTGAGTCCTGAAATATCCACCAGGAGAAGAGACACACTGAATGTGGGGGAGACCTTAAAAGCACACCACCTAGTTCACAGCCATCAATAATGTCTGAGCCTGACACATCTTTACTGTTAAGCAATATCAGATGTCAACAAGCAAAGCTAAGACCTAAGCAGTAACTCAGGCTGCCCCATGGCTACTTGCTCTAAATACAACCCATGTATTCAAAAAGCTGGAACCCATGTTCCCAATGGCCACATGGCAAGTGAGCAAAGTGGGGCAGGGGCTCAGCCAGCTGCCCCAACCCTTGAGTGCCTGCAACAACAACCTCTACAACTCAGCACTCAGCCCAGGGCCTCGAAGGGACGTGGTGCCTCATGAGCCTGAACAAGGAAGCTGAAATTAAAAGGCGATTTTTAAAAAATGCCACTGGAAGACAAGACAGGCAGAGACTGACCATCCAATTCCTCAACTTAGTTCACCTTCCTTCTGCAATTTTGTCCCCAATTCAGAGAAAGATTACCATTCCAGTAGAATAATATATCTTTGGGGAATGCTGGACAGAGAATAACAATGTAGTGGGGGACACCTACTCAGTGGTTCCACTGGGTGTGGCAACCCAGACATACCCTCATGTACACAGTCAGAGCTTATGCTCAGTGGGGAACAAGTTCCACTTAATGAACCACTGAGCATGTCAACTAGGACACATCCTCCTACATACAGAGCTCATGTTCCATGATCATTCATTTCTACAGCTTCCCATGTACTCAATGAGAGCAAGGGACTTTACAAAACAAAGCAGGATTGGCTGTTGGATAAGGGCCAGGGTCTGGGGGAAACCAGAGGCCCGGTGTCTGGAGGGGCTGGCTGGCTATTGGCCAGAGGAGCCTTCATATTGGTGAGACAAACTGGTTGAGGGACAGGCCCATCCTGGATGTGGGAAGTATAGTTTGTTGGTCATTTTAGAAAATTTGAAAAAGCTGGATTAAAAGCTCTGTGCTGCCAGGCACTGATGGCCCACACCTATAATCCTAGATACCCAGGAAGCTGAGATCTGAGGACCACAGTGTGAAGCTAGCCTGGGCAGAAAAGTCTGTGAGACTCCTGTCTCCAATTAACCCCCAAAAGCCAGCGGTGGAGGTGTGGCTCAAGTGGTACAGCAACAGTTTTAAGTGAAAAACCCAAGCAAGAGTACAAGGCCTTGAATTCAATCCCCAGTAAGGCTCCCTTCTACACACAAAAGGTATACACAAAGGCATGGCATTTGCAGGAGAGAAATCAAATGGTGTAATTCCTCAAAACAAACAAACAAACAAATACAAAACACATACAGAAATAAAACAAGAAAACACACACACAACAGTTCAACAAAATGAATACCAGGAAACTGGCACTTGAAAGGTGTAGGGGGGAATCAAGGAGAGGGAGGTAAATGGGTAAAGAGAGGAAGAGGGGAGAATGCAGTCATATGATTCAATGCCTATCCAATTAAACTAGGAAAACTGGAGGGAAGGGTTGTGTTGGGAGGGATGAGGGGATTATGAAAGGGGTGACATCAATAAAGATGTATTGTACTTATAAACTGATTTGTTGAATGGTAACCGCTTGTACAACTACTTAAAGATAATAAAAATACAATTTTTAAAAAGAGAAGCTCCATGCTACCTACTGGCTGTGACCAGCAATTCAAACATTTGGCAATGAAGAAAATATCCACTGTACTGCTTCAGTGTGGTATAGTTTGGTACTGACACAGGCCCAGGTCAGGTGAGAGACCCTGGCAATTACTGGCTCTGTGATCTATGGCTAACGCCTATCACAACCTGATAACAGCAATGAGTGACAAAGAATGGGAAATGTGTGATAGAACATCACCTTCTTGGAGATGAACCAGCAAATCTGAATATAAGGTATGACATCCTTGGAAGATGTGTGGTCTGCCAGATAAACATTAGTCATCATGACTTATCTGATGAGGGCCGAACTGAAGCAGACAGAAAGAAGAAAAAGAAAACCGACAATGGCCAAGAAATAGCTGCTGTGACATGCCCACCAAAACACCCTGCAAGCCCCATCCATTCCCAATCCCCTCTTGCCCTTGAGCCAGACTAAGACTCCAAGCCATTCACAGCACAGCAGCTCAAAGCAGCTGCTGTCAGATGGGCTGTGTTGACATCAAGCAATGAGGCTCATTTTCTATTCCCATGTTGTTGAATCAGCAATTTGTAACAACGCAATGCTCTCAGCAATGGGAGTGAATGATTCATCAAGCCTCACCACAGTCTTGATGTTATATTCTTCAAGATTATTTTGCCTCCTCTCTCCCTGCCTGTACAATCAGTAGAACCCTGGTTCTAACTGATTTGCCAGTTAGATTTTTTTTCTAGTCCTACAGCTTGAACTCAGGGCCTGTGTACTGTCCTTGAGCTTTTTTTGCCCAAGGTTAGCACTCTACCACTTGAGCCACAGCTCCATTTCTGGCTTTTTGGTAATTAATAGGAGATGAGTCTCATAGACTTTCCTGCTTGGGCTGGGTTCAAACCGTGATCCTCAGATGTCAGCCTCCTAAGTAGCTAGGACTACAGGTGCTAGCCACCAACACCTGGTAAGTTAGATGTTCCTAACGGGACAGAATTCACTGAGCTGATAATACAGATGGAGGAAAACAAGAAGTACACCAAGAACTGGAGGAGCCTGTCACTCCCTTATTGTGAACTAGATCCTAGACCACATGGCCTTGTACTAACAGCCAGCAAATATTTTGGACAACATCTTTAGTTCATTACCTTCCTAGTTGCAGCAAGACTCATTTTCTCATTTATCTCATGGGCAATAGCTCCATATGTGGCTATTGTGAATATTACATAAGTTTCAATATTTGATCACACAACACTGTGACTAAGTCACAATCTCCACTCAGTAAAGTTAATGACCTTCTACTATCCTTGATTTTGTGGTGGACTTTTCTTTTTCTTTGGATGATACTGGGATTTGAACTCAAGGTCTCATTTTGTGTACTTTTTTTTTTTTTTTTTTTTTTGGCCAGTCCTGGGGCTTGGACTCAGGGCCTGAGCACTGTCCCTGGCTTCTTTTTTGCTCAAGGCTAGCACTCTGCCACTTGAGCCACAGCGCCACTTCTGGCCATTTTCTATATATGTGGTGCTGGGGAATTGAACCCAGGGCTTCATGTATACGAGGCAAGCACTTTTGCCACTAGGCCATATCCCCAGCCATTCGTGTACTTTTTTGATCCAGACCTCTAGCCCACTCTCACAGACACTGACATTTTCCTAAGTGGTTTTTACTCTGGTGGTTCATTTTTCCCAACCCTGCCAGAGGAAACCTTCTAAATGACAGGGCTGATGCTGCCATATTCCTACTGGAGCACCTATGCTCATCCCTTGCCACCTATAGAATAAAGCCCAAAGTCACTGATTATCAAATAAGCCATCTGGCCCCACCCATCTCTGTTCAGTATCCTGCTGTTGTCCACCATCCACCTGTGCACCTTCATGACCCCGTGAAGTACCTCCGCACATTCTATGTTTCCTATGATTCTCCTTGGCCCCGTGAAACCCCAAATGGACCGCTACTCAAATTCTCCCCACTATGGAACCTTTCTGTAACCCCATCCCCCAGTACAGTGAGTGCTGCCTGTTTAGACTCTGCCAGCTCAATTTCATCCTCTAACACAGTGCATGCCACTTGCTGAAGAGGTGAGCTGCTTGCTGTTGCTTTCTACCTCATAAGTTTTGTTCACTGGAAGCAAAGGTATATTTAAGTAGGAAAATCTCTTAAATTTCCATTCTTAGAATTGTTGAAAGTTTCTGATCACGAGGAAGAACTTGTGGTGAGAACTCATCTCACCAGATCTATCTCCAACAAAAATGGGCGTAGTGATTCATTCCTGTGGTAGGATCCCAGTAGAAGTCCAGCTTTGGGGGAATATGAAACACTATCTGAAAAATAGAGCAAAAGGAGCTAGGGTTGTGGCTCAAGTAGTAGAGTAACTAACTAGCAAGTGTGCTCAAGGCCCTGAGTTCAAGCCCCCACATCACCAAAAGAGGGGGGGAAAAGAGTGAGGAGGTGGTATTATCAGAATCCAAATGGAGTCATTTGTGCTAGTCCTCCTTCTTAAAGAAAAGTGTTTATGTAGGACAGCTATCTGGCGTTATTGCCCTTCCAGGGACCCACCGCACAAGGCAAAACATACATACATACATACATATATATATACATATATATTACTTCAAAGGCATTATATTAACCCTCTACTTTCATAAGGATGGCACATTTAGACATCTAGAAAGACTAGATGCTTCCAGTAAGGATTTAAGTTTCCCACCTACATACAAGTAGCACCAGATAAGCCACACACACACACACACACACACACACACACACACACTTAACAAAAGTTCTAATTTGAAAGGAAGATTCTGGCTTAGAACACTTCCTATCACCAACAACCCAGTGGTCTGGGTTATTAGTGCATCTGTAATGTTTCAAGGGGATTTTAAATAATTGCACTTCAATGTTCAAAGCCTTCCTTATAAATTTTAACACAAAATATGCTCCATGTGTTAACTTACTAACTCTATAATTTTTTTTTTTTTGCTAGTCCTGGGGCTTGGACTCAGGGCCTGAGCACTGTCCCTGGCTTTTTTGCTCAAGGCTAGCACTCTACCACTTGAGCCACAGTGCCACTTCCGGGTTTTTCTGTTTATGTGTGCTGAGGAATTGAACCCAGGGCTTCATGCATGCAAGGAGAGCACTCTACCGCTAAGCCATATTCCCAGCCCTACTAACTCTATTGTTGTCGCTAGCAACCTCTTTAACATCTAGCAAGACTAGATATTGTAAATTAGCAGTCATCTGTCATTTATATACACTAGATACAGAAAAATGCATAGACACAACAGACAATGGTCAATCTCACCTCACCATAAACCCACTGGTAGAAGGCCCCCAGCACTTCTCCTCCCTCCCTGAGCCAGTACTAACACCTTGTGTACTGCTCAGAAGTGACCCATCATTCCATTTCCAAAGGGAAAAATGTCATTATGGATTTTATCAAAACAATAGCTACAAGATGATTTACTACCTCTACTTTTGATATACTTTGTGCACTTCTAGCACCTAGAGAGACCAGATGCAAAACATATTTTTGGCCAAGGTTTTCTATATAAATAGAGATAAAAGTGGGTTTTGCTATTGGCTCCCAACACGTCTTTTTAGTAGTTCATGCTCATAAAGCTATTTAAAAGAGTATTGCCTATGCAATTTATTTAATTGGGTGTCTTCTGACTTTTACTTCCTGTTGCATTCTGCTCTATGATTTTTCTAGTTTTAAGTTTAAACAACAAATGCTTTTGACTTCTATATTCCAGCTATTTGTCCTTTTTTTTGTGTAGAGGCAGATTGGCTGACACTTTAATTCCCTCAAGACTGAGCAACGCTCAAACCTGAGAGGAGAATTGTAAGAGGTGCTTAAAAGTTGCATTTGCTGGGCCCGTAAGTTAACTAAAAATAGGAGAAAAGCTTGCTATCTCTGTCTCCATTTTGTATGTGTTTTCTCTAAGCCGTTTTCTCTGTAGCCACATTGCAATCCCCTTGGAATCCAGAAAGGACAGGACTGATCAATAATATCTTCACAATTCCCTTAAGGAACAATAGAGCCTCCTCAGGACAGACCACCCACCAGACAGTGATGATGTGCTTATCCTGACTGGCAACGACAATGATAACTACTTCTCTGAAACCTCTCCTAAAATAAGGTCTGAAATAATGATCAACCAGGCCATATTTAGACGAGGAATGTTGAATTATTATGCATATGTCGTCTCTCTTCTTATCCTCTATGTCTATGAAACTTAAAGGTCATGTCTATATCCCGAAGATGTCTGAATGCTGATTCCCATAGCATGTCCATGCCATGAAATACAGTTTTCTTTCCCTGACCTTCAAAAAAAAAAAGAACTTGTCATTAAAATAATAATGATAATGATAATAACAATTACCACTTCCTGAAGTGCCAGGCACCAGTCTCACATGCCCCTCCCATTGGACCCGGGTCAGCACTGTGGTCTGTAGCAGACAGCTGAGGAAGGAGGTATTGGGGAGCATGTGTATCCAACTCAGGGGGATGGACTAGAACATGTCAGAGCCAAGTTTCAAACCTAAGAGTCTGGTTACAGAGCACAAAGTCTGGACCACTGTTTTGTATGGTCCAGGAAAGATATAAACATATAAACATATAACATATAAAACAGAGCTAAAGAAAATGTACCCCCATCACCCTAAAAGCTCTGGTCTGGAGAGTGAGGAAGAGGCCCAGCAGGGTCCAGCTGTGGGTATGGCAGGGGAATGGCTGCTAGGCCTGGCCTCTCTGAAGGCCCGCTTCCCAGAGCACTTCCAACACCACATAAAATTCAGGGTTACTGGACTCCAGTGGCTCACAGCTGCAATCCTAGATACCTGCCAAGCTCAGGTGGTTGGGATTGAAGTTTGAAGCCTGCTTGGGCAGAACAAGTTCTTGAGACACCTTAATAAAGATCTAGATGTGGTAGCACATGCCTACAGGAAATAAGACCCTACTTCAGAACCAGCCAGCAGCTGCGTAGCAAGTATGAGGACCAGAGTTCAAACCCCAGTATGGAAAATAAAAACAATACAGGTCTGACTGGAATTCAGGGCCTGTTACTATTCTAGATACCACGTTTGCCAAGCTTGTGTTAGGGCAAGAGCCTGGCCAATTTCTGGGCTGACCTCAAAACCACCTAGACACATGCACAGGGACGCACACAGCTCCCAGCCACCACGGGCCCCTGCTCCCTGTTCAAGTCCAGCATCCCTTATTCACATGTATATTCTGTACTGTGGTAGCTCAGACTATGGGAGACCCAATCCTCCGCTGGCGGAATATCTAGGAAGGACTCTTAAGCCCAGGTTATTGTTTTAGGTACAAAGGCAAGGGCGCTGTCGTCCCATCCACATCTTAGTCCTTCTTCATCCCCCACCCTCTCCTTCATGACCCTGCCTGCCTCTAATGCCACTCCTTGCTTTTGCTTAATCTCCCAAAACTCCACTAAGAATCTGTCCCTTGCAAGCATAAAACTCACCATCCTATCAGACAATATAAATGTGTGTGCTTCCTGGAAGACTTATCGACATACTGGGTCTCTAAGTATCACACCACAGAGATAGAAACATCGGGACTTGAAGAGGACAAATATTGGATACAAGACAGATGTTTTGAAAGAAGGCATCCCAAATACACTGAAACCTGCCCCTACCCTTACTCCCAGCCGGGGCAGACTGAGGAAGGGCTAGCTCTACAGGGCAGCTTGCTTTACTGCTGAAGTGGCTGAACCTGTCCCACTGTTTGACTCCGTATTATCTTTGAATGGTGGTTGGGCCACCAGGAATCAAATGGGAAGGGCTGTACAAAGACCAGCATCTTTCCAGCTTTCCCAGGAACAGCCTCCAAAGAAAACTAAACCAGGTGCTCTTGCTTGTAAACATCCCATCCCTGGGGAGAGCAGGGCGGTAGGTTTCCCCCCTCTTCGAGAACCACATGGGGCCAGTAGCCTGCTCAGAAGGAACACTCACCCCCACCCACCTTGCAGTAGATTAGGTAAGAGATGGCTGGAGACAGAAGCTGCTGGCCTTCTCTGTTTTCACTCATCTTGCCATAAACAAGTGCTGTCTTCAGGCAGCAGTGTTCCTGCTCCTGTCTCTCCCACTACAGCTGTTAATGAGTTTCAATAGCTGGTTAGCCAGGACCATTAGCAGTGGGACCACTTCCTCCCTTAATGTGCTTTCCTTCCTGTGTGGGAATAGTAAATTCAGGAGATAAATCAGCCTCTGCTTACATCAAGCCACAGAGGGAGGGCAGTGGCCAAGGGTGAGCCAGAGACAAGGGCTGAAAGCAATCACGTTCTCACCAGCTCTGTAATTGGTTGTCACTGCCTGCTGGAAGCCAGTGACAAACTTTGAGCTTGCCCAGAGCAGGTCCCCTGAGTGGAGGTTCAGTATAGGGGAGCCCTTAGAAACTGGACTTTGGGCCAGCCAGGCCACTAGGCTATTAGGCTGTGACCACTGCTTCTGCCTGGACATTTATCTTCCAAATAAATAGCCCAGTGCAAGAGTCAGTGCTCATGATTGAGGCAAGTGAAAGGGGAAGCAAGAGCTCAGACTCATTCACGATCTTTAAATTCATTCATATGACAGATGCCTTTTTCAGCCCAATGCTCAAGACCTTTGTAGACTTTGTGGAAAGTGAGAGGAAATGACTCAAAGATGAGTCAGGCATGAGTGCTCCCTTCTCCAGCTAAGGAGGTTCTGCTCAGAGGAGGAGTGATGACATAGATGTAAATAAGTAACAAGGTGTGGGAGGTGAGGCCCTAAGGAGGTTCCAGCAAGGTGTGATGGGGGTTTAGAGCAGGGTTATCTCAGGAACCACTGGACTCCTAGGTCAGCACCTACTGGCTCAAGCCTGTAAAACCCAGCTGCTCAGGAGAGCTAAAGACTGAGATTCAAAGCCAACATGGGTAGAAAAATCCCTTAGGCTCTCATCTCCTATTAACTAGCAAAAAAAGCCAAAAGTGGTAGCTCAAGTGGTAAAGCACCAGTCTTGAGTGCAAAAGCTAAGGAGAATACCTGCACCCCAAGTTCAAGGCCCAGTATGGTCACACACGTAACACAACAATAAAACACAGTAGCCAAAAGAATCGTCTCCACAACTGCTAGATAGCTTTGTAAAGGCAAGCGTACAATCAAACCAGTGAGCAATTAGGAGTTATGAGGTGTGTGGCAGTTTTTTTTTGGCCATTCACTAGTGCCACCAAGATATAAGCACCAAGGATACAACAGCAACTGTGGCAACACAGATCCCAATGTGAGTTTTACGTAAACAGCATCCCCAGACAGACTTAGATGACCTAGGAGTGTATAGAGCAGGGGAATCGGCAACACCCGGGCTATAGCAACACTGGGATACCTACAACAGTCCTGTGTGTGCTAGAGGGAAAAGGATAAGAACACACCTGTGCTATGGTTCACAACTACCATTGTTTTCCATTCTCCACGAGACAACTAGATTTGGCTAGGATTGGAATCTAGGAATTTGATTTCAAGCTCATCAGGAAGCAGCAGAGCTACTTTATTTTTTGTGCCTATACTAGGGCTTGAACTCAGGGCCTGGGCACTGTCCCTTAGCTTTTTCACTGAAGGATGATGTTCTACCACTGGAGCCATAGTTTCAATTCCAGCTTTTTGTTGGCTAGTTTGAGATAAGAGTCTCTGAAGTTCAAGCCCACGATGGCTTTGAGCTGCAGCCCTCAGATCTCAGCCTCCTGAACAGGTAGGCTTACAGATGTGAGCTACTGGTACCCAGTCAAGCAGTAGGTTCTAAGGCAGAAGTCAAATCATTATTTGTCCATCATGTCCAAATGGTCGAAAGCCTTTTGTTTCTCACAAAGTAAAAGCAAACTCCACATAATAATGTCTAAAGCCTTGTATTTTCTGTACTTGTCTTCTAGCCCAAATTTCTCCTTTCTGACTTTGCCCCTGTCTACTTTTTCCTCCTCATCTTGCTTTAGCCACACTGACCTCCTGGTCATTCCCATAATGCCTACCTCAGAACCTTTGCTTTGCATGTGCTGTTCTCTCTGCCTCTTCTTCCTGAGCTGTATACAGCTCACTCCTTCACCTCCTTAGGTTATTCTTTACTCAATGGTACTTCACAGAGGCTAGGTTCTCTGGGGCCACTGATACATGAGAGCATACTGCTCACTTTTCTAACTGGAGTCAGCTTGCCTGCTCTAGGCTGCCACTTATTTACAGCCATCTCTCCAGTCCTTGTGGCTTACTGTGAGCAGGCCTGGGAGGGAGGCTTCCCTAGGGCCCAGGGCCTAGCATGGTGCAATGAAACAAGAAGGTCTGGCATAGGAAATTAGCAGGCCAGATGGGAGTCCCAGTGTCACCACAAGGCCTCTCCTCATTCAGCAAAGAAACCATGAGATTTCTTGGTGAAGGTGCCAAACCACTAATAAGAGTCTATTATGAGTTTCCCTGTACCCTGTAACTTTCAGACACACAAAAAGACAACTGTCATGCTGGCTACCAGAGTCCCTTTCATTGACAATCCTCTGGGCCTGTGGCCTGATGTGCAGATAGGAGCTGGGTTCACCGCCAGAAAAACCCAGGAAATTTCCCTGACAGAAACTAAGGTGGACCAGTTTGCGAGGCTGCAGGGCCATGATAGGTCCTATCTTTACAGGGGGCTCTTGTGGGAGACAGGAGCCTCCATTATCACTGTAAACTCTCCCCCAGGTCCTATCTCTGAGAGCCACCCCAGCACTTTACTTTTCTCCTTCCTTCTGAGATGCCTCTCCCTCTGCCTGAAGTTTCACAATCCAGAAGACAGAAGGGGTGACACAGAGGTGGGAGTCTTTGAGACAACAAGCCAGCCCCCTTCCTAAAGAGGGAGGATGATTCACACACACACACACACACACACACACACACACACACACACACACACACACACACACACACACACACACACACACTGCCTCTATCCCCTCCCCTTCCACCTGGGGTTGGCAGTCCTGTGACATCCCTCACAAATGTACTTCTGGCAGGAGTCAGGAAAGCTGCCAGGATCTGAACAGATTCCCAGTACAGTGCAGACATCATTCCCAGCCCCTCACCGGGAGGGTGGGATTCGACCACCGGGAGGGTGGCGACCGTGCCAGCACGGGAATTACCAGCCGCCCGCGTGTTCCCAGGACAGCAGCCCGGGGCCGCTCTCCTCCCCGCCCGGTGCCCTCCGCCGAGCTGGCGGCCACTCACCCTGCAGAAGCCCGGCATGCCGCTTCCCGACCCGGACCCCGCCGGGCGCTGCGCTGCAGGAACCGCGCCGGCCGCCGCGCGAGCCGCCTCTGCCGCTGGCCCCGCGGGGTGCCCGGCCTTATCGCGGCGCACGGGCCGCTATCGGCTCCGCGGAGCGCGCGGAGGGCGGCGCCCGGGGCCGCCTGTGGCCCGCAGATTGGCGGGCGCGCAGCCTGGGGGCCCGGGGCCCGGCCGAGGCGCAGCCTGGGGGCCCGGTGGCAGCGGGTGGAGCGCCCGGCTCGGGCGCCGGCAGCGGCCCTCCAGGAGCGGCAGGACGCGGGCTCTGGCTGCCGGCCATGCCTTCCCTGGGGCCCTGTGTGCTTTACTTCTGGTTTGCGGGGGACCTGGGCACAATCTTAACGACTCGGGGTCCCCGCGGAGGGGAGGGAAGCGGCGGCCGGCCTCTTCGCCGCCACGCTCCGCTCCGGCAGTCCTGGCTAGCGGTGGCTCTTCTGCACCTGCTGGCCAGACCGACGGTGGGGCGGAGTGGCCTCTGCCCAGCGTGGCTTCACCCGCCCGGGACGCCGTGCCCCCGGATAGCAGCTGGCGGCCGGCAGAGGGAAGCCATGACCCGGAGGAGCCTCAGCCGGAGTTCTGGGGGACCGCAGGTGCCCCGGGGGCCTCCGGATGGCCTCCTGAGGAGCGCGCCCAGGGCGCACCCCCTGCCCTGGGGCCTTCCGCTTCCTGCGCCACACGGAGCCTAGGCCAGGTCCCCTGAGGAAGCAGCCATCTGGCCTTGGATCTTTCCTTCAGAACCCAAAGGGCCCCTGCTGTGAGGGCGCAGCTGCCATGGAACAAGGGCCATTGGGAGTCAGGAGGAGGTGACCCCTGATTCCCACAGCCATTGGAAAGCCCCCCATGGGGGGCCAGCCCACCTCTACCCAGCCCAGCTCCAGCCAGACCCTGCAGGGAGAGGACAGCCGAGCTCCAGGCCACGCACAGACTAAAAATAACTGCCCTAATGGCACAGGTCCCTGGAAAGGCTCTTTGGAAGCTCTGGGACAAAACAATGTTTGTTTGTTTGTTTTCCTCTTTGAAAAGGGGTGCTGGGGCAAGTAGAGCTCAAATATATACAAGAAGCAAGTCTGTTTAGATAGGACTTCACATAACCCTGTCCCATGGCCCAAGGTCTTTTTTTTTTTTTTTTGCCAGTCCTGGGGCTTGAACTCAGGGCCTGAGCACTGTCCCTGGCTTCTTTTTGCTCAAGGCTAGCACTCTATCACTTGAGCCACAGCGCCACTTCTGGCTTTTTCTGTTTATGTGGTGCTGAGGAATCGAACCCAGGGCTTCATGTATACAAGGCAAGCACTCTTGCCACTAGGCCATGTTCCCAGCCCGGCCCAAGGTCTTACTTGGCAATAAGCATAGGGCTATTGCTAGTTCGTGATGGGGTGTGCATCCAGCACCCCACTCAGGCTGGGAATGACCTTGGAGTCATAGCAGACCTGGTACCTAGGAAATGCTCTGTAAAAGTGTCCGAACCTAACTGGGCATGGGTGACTCACGCTTGTAATCCCAGCTACTCAGGAGGCTGAGGTCTGAGAACTGCAGTTTCAAGTCAGTCGAGGCACAAATGTCCATGACAATCTTATTTCCAATTAACTACCAAAGAGTCTAAAGTAAAGCTGTGACTCAAGTGCTAGAGCACTAGCCTTGAGGGGAAAAAAAAAAAAAGCTCAGGGACAGTGCCCAGGCTCTGAGTTCAAGCCCCACTACTGGCATTTAAAAAAAAGAAAGTCTAAACTTGAGCCATGCTTGCATAAGAGCAAGACACCAAGTCCTCATCCAGGGAAGAGAAAGCACAGTAACCCTTAGGAGTTCTAGGCTCTGAGCCAGGTACCACAGCCATGCATGGTGTCCCTTTGATGTAGAAAACACTCTGTAGGGAGAAACTAAAACGCCAAGTCTCACCCTTAACCTTGTTAGGTCATTGCACGATGCTCTTAGTGGCAGCACCCCTCACAGGCTCCGAAGCCCAGGACTCCAGCAGCTCAGCCACTCCGGGAGCCAGATCACCTCAGGATTTAACTCTTAGAACCCCCACACCACTACCCACACAAAGCAAGACTCTCCTCCCAAGGAGACATCTAAGTAGAGAAAAGACAAACTAGGAACAGACAAAGCAATCAGACCAAAGGGTTTTAAACTACTACGCATGACTTGGCTGTGGGTTTTTTTTTTTTCCTGGAGTAATATGGGAGACAACACATTTAAAAGTTAATCCAGTCCCAGCAATGATTTGGTTTTCAGAAGACAAATTTCCCATGTACACAGTTGGGGATTCTTCAAATGCACCCCTGGAAGCAATACTCCTGGGACAGCTCACAGCGATGAGCATGTCTTATGCTGTGAGCTGGAGTGCTACTTGTCACTCCCATTGTTACCAGGCTATCTCTAAGAGCTCTCACAGATTCCGTGTTACCTAATACTTCTTTCCTTCAATCTTTGAAAGGGAGCCAAAGAGTCCATCCCAATGCTCGAGGATAACTAAAGCCAGGTTATTTCAGGTTCTGCTCCTGGGCCTTGAAGGGATCACTTGAAAATGCAAAACTCCCTGGCACATCCTCCCACTCGCCTATCCCCCTTTCTTACCACCTGCTATTCCATTTCTGTTTTCTTTATAAAATATCTGCAGGTACATTGCTAGATGTGGGGTGCTCTTCTAAACACAGGTAAAATATTAACCCCTATAAACCTTATAGTCAATCTAGAAGGTGCTCACTGTCATTAGGCAGGCCCATCATTTACAGAGGAGGAAACTAAGGTTTGAGGTGAAAAGAAATCCACTCCTGTGAGAAGCCCTGTGCCAAGCTGAAGAGGCTGAGAGTTTGGAATCTCTCCATCTCTCAGTAAAGCTCCCCAAATGCTGGGGGGCCGGGGCCCTGGGAAGATCGGACAGTTTAAGCAACACAGAAGCTCAAATTACTACCCTAAGTGTGTTTAAGATGAGTCTGTGTTGACATTGTAATGTCTACTGTTTCCCTCCAGCTTCCTATGACAAGGGAGTCAATAATCATTTGTGTACAAACGATGCTTCATGTTGTAACTCTAGCCTTCCCACATACCTTCAGTGCCCTGCCCCTGTACTAACCTCAATAAAAACACTCCTTAGTGGAGTCCCAGCATCTGACAGCCAGAATCCCTTCCGGTCCCCCACACCCCTCAAACCACAGTTATTCCACTGGTCTCCCATCATTGTACTGCCCTGGGTTGGGGCAGATTGCAACACACTTCACAAGAGTGGATATTGGATGAAGACTTTAAAAACTTTAATTTCATCCACTAACATGCCCTCCTTAGTAAGTGTGGATGCCAACAACTCGTGAATGTTTCAAATGTTCGGTGTGTTTCATTTTTAGAAGATGACAAGTCAAAAGAAAGTTTATAAATTGTAAAAGTATTAAGACATTTTCACTTAAAAAAATCCAAACATCTGGAAAGTGGAAGATACTTCTTATAATCTTAGTCTCCTTTATAACCTCCCAGTATAACCACAGCTAAATATTGATGTATTTTCCTCTGGCTTCTCATCTTATTATACATTTTTTCTTTTTATTGTACTATTGGGATGAGATATTTCAAACAAAAAGAAAATTACAGAGAATATCTGTACGAATCCTCCTGTGCCTACTCTGAGAGGGCTTTGTCAAGCTTGCATTTCCTGTCAAATTTTTTGTTTAAAGAAATAAAATGATACAGATAGAGACTGTAATGCATTATTATTATACCACTTTCTGTCCTAGACATAATGTGTTGATCAGTCACAGGTATTTTCAATACAAGAATACCCAAGGCAAGATGAAGAAATGGTATTCATATGTCCACAAATCAGCTACTGGATCAGAGCCACTGCTCTGATCTGGCTCATCCATCTCATGCCTCTTTTCTCTCTCCTCCACAGAGGAAAACACCACGAATCTGTGACATTATTCCCAGGGGTGCGCCCTCTCTCTCTCTCTCTCTCTCTCTCTCTCTCTCTCTCTCTCTCTCTCTCTCTCCATATATATATATATTCCATATATATATTCCTCCCTTTCCCTCCCCCCCCCCCAATGCTGATCCTGGGGCTTTGGCTCAGGAAGGCCTGGGTGCTGTCCTTGAGCTTTTGTGCTCAAAGCTAGTGCTCTACCACTTGAGCCACAACTCTACTTCCAACTATCTGGAGAGGAGAGTCTCATCATCTTTCCTCTTTGGGCTGCCTTTCAATGGGGATCCTCAGTTCTCAGACCCCTAAGTAGCTAGGAGTACAGATGTGAGCCCCTGACACCTAGCTTCTCTGGTTCTCTTTCTGCTTTTGACATGTATGTATGTCTACATGATGGTTGTTTAGTTTTGAACTTTCCTAACTGTGAATAAATATTTTTGATGAAATATGGCATTCTTGGACTTAGCTAGTCACTTTTTTATTTTTATTTTTGGTGCTGTGACATATCCTCTGTAGGTAAATACTAACATCACTTATTAATTTTACTGTTACTGGAATTTTAGCTCACTTCAGCTTTCTGCTATTAAAACATTATGGCTGTAGGTTCTGGGGATTTAGTTCTGTATCAGACTGCTTACCTAGAGTGCATATATATGTGTATTATATGTAATACATAATTATATATTATATAATATTGTTATATTATTAATATTAATATAGTATTGTAATTATATATAATATTGTGTGTGTGCATGCGTGTGTGTGTATGAACAAGCTTCCTGGTGCATATGTACAAGACCTGCCCAGAATGGATGCTCAGGAGACTAGAACTGCAGATCTGCACACACACCTCCAGCCTCACAGGATCCCATGGAGTTGTTTTCAAAGCTAGCCCACACAAATCACAGCTCTAGTCGCAGATATGCCGCTGTTCAGGGTCCTCGACACTGGGTTCTGTTAAACTTCTAAATTTGTGAGAATCTGACTACTGAGATTGAGCATCTTTCCTTCCTCATGGTTATCAGTCATTGCTTTTCCTTTTCTGTCAAGTTACTGCCCCAGTGTTGGTCCCTTTTTCTGCAACACAGTTTCTCTTTTTCTTATTGGGGGCCAGGAGCTCTCCACCCAGCCTGAATTCTAACTACTTGTTTGTTGTGTTCACTGGAAGCATCTTCTTTAAGCTAGTGGATCATCCTTTCACCTCCAAAAATGATCTTTTCTCAAATGTAAGTTATCAGTGTTTTCTTTATAATCTGTGCTCTGTTGTCTTAAGAACTGTCTTCCTTCCTCTGAGCTCATAAAAATATTTTTTCTAGATTATAATTGTGTCAGACAGCCTATTACTGAAAGGAACCTGAAACAACCAGAGATTGGCCTCTGGTTTTAGAGGTTTCAGTTCATGGTTGTTTACTTGCTTTGGTCTTCTAATAGTACAGTATATCATGGGTGAGTGTGTGTGTGTGCATGCGTGCATGCACGCCCGTTCTAAAACAAGCTACTAACCTCATGGTGGCAGGGAAGCAAAGAGAAAGGCAAGAAAGGGGCAGGGGCCCCGTAAGACTGGGATCTGAGGATCACAGTTCGAAGCCGGACATAAGAAGGAAAATCTGTGGCACTCTTATCTCCCATTAACTGCCCAAAGGCTGGAAGTGGAGCTATGGCTCAAGTAGTAGAGCATTGGCCTTGAGTGGCAAAGGTAAGGGACAGTGCCTAGACCTTAAGTTCAAGCCCTAGTACTGGAACAATAGCAAATGATTCTAGCATAGATTATTGAGCAACCCATGCTCTCCTCACCTTCACCATACGTTGTTTCTGCTGGAGGGTGGCTCTCTCCTATGGCATATAGGCCCAACTCAGTGATGATGTTGCACTATCTTCATTGCTGCTATTTTATAATAAGCTTTCACATTGCTGTAGTAAGCCTTTTTTGTATGCGCCAGTACTGGGGCTTGCCTCAAGGTTTTACACTCCAGCTGGGCCTTTTCACTCCAGGATGCCTCTCTACCACTTGAGCTGTAATGCTCTAATGCTGCACTGTCCTTGCAGTTAGCCCTCCTTGTCATCATGTTTTAAGTTAATATAGCATCAGTGAATTGGAGTTGTGAGGTTTTCCGTAGTTTTGAATCTATACTCATAACTTACATTGCTTGTGTTAACTTGCTAATGCTGCATAATACCCCCAAATGTTAGTGATTTACAAAACACACAAATTTATTATTTCACAAACTGTGTTTGTAAGGCAGGGAGCTAGAGGGAGTTTCTTTGCAGGCAGCTATTGTGAAATCTTTTATTCAAATTTGTTTTCCCATTGCATTCCAGCCATCTACTGGAGTGGGCCCCAGGACAAACTATTTAACTGGTGCAGAAATAGAAACAAATCAGGTACTTGCCAATGTGGCAGAACTGGTGAGAGATAGGGAGTGAAGTATAAGTCCTTCTCTGAGATACTATATTGCCATCAAAATGCTTTTTTATATGAATTTATACTCCCCTAAAATGTCGCAAGAAGAGAGTCATGATTACCCTGTCTCTTGTAATCTGACATTGTAATCTCTATCCAAGAGCAGTAATATCCTCCAATAGCTTGACATGGATGTGTGAGGAATGGCTGTGGACCTCATGGCTCTCACTCTGATGATGGCTGGTGCTAATAGGAAGGTGACAGTAACATTGCAATGCCATAGGTAATAAAATCACAAGTCTGCACTGAGACATGTGGAAACTTCAGGGCATTAACTTTCTCTCACCTTTATAATGGAGGATGAAACTTCCAGATGCTGGTGGCTCACACCCATGACCCTAGCTACGCAGGAGGCTGAGATTTGAGGACTGTGGTTTGAAGCCAACCTGGGCAGGAAAGTCCATGAGACTCTGAACCCCAATTAACTACCAAAAAGCTGGAAGTGGAGCTGTGGCTCTAGTGACACCATTGAGCTTTCTCTCGGGGACAGTGTCCGGAACAGTAGCCCAGACCAGCATGCTGAGAAAGGAGGGTGCCTAAGAGATCCTGGAGGAAGATGAAGAAATCCAGACTCTTGTCATAGAAGCATCCCCTCTACAAGTATCTAAAAGGAGAAGGAAATAAACTACTTTTCTAGAGAGCTGACTTAACCGCCCCACCCCTAGGTCAGCTTCTCTCTCATCCCAAAAGTGTTTTGGCTGGGAGAGGCCAACAGTGCAAGTGCCAGCCCAGTATTTCAGTTCTGGCCCTGCCCAAACTCCCTCTTGTGTTTTCAATTCCAGGTTCAGTTCAGTTCCTGAAAACCCTGGAAGGAGTGAGTGGGCTCTATTCCCATCACACTTTTGTTACTGAAGTTTATGGAAGCTGGCACTCTCAGCCACAGCTGTGGAAGGAAGCCGCCTGCTTCCAAGATGGCTAGGAGGATGCGATCATGGACAGGTTTTGGAGCACTTCCTCATCACCTGAAACAGCAGGCACACTTCTAGACATCAGGTCGTAGGACTGACCCATAACCTGGTTTACACATTCCTGGGTTCCCCGTAATTACTGAATCACAGCTCCAACCCTGCAAAAACTTCCAAACTAGGAGGAGGTTTCCATCTTACCATCACCATGCTAGAAATGTGTGTTTGTGGAGCAGCTGGCAATTTATAGACGGGCAGAATGCATCTAATGTGAAATACCCAAAATAATCCTAGATGGTTTGTTGGTGTGGGTGCTGGGGCTTGAACTCAAGGCCAGAGTGCCATCTCTTAGCTTTTTCATTCAAGGCCAGTGCTCTAGCACTTGAACTCCATTTCTGTGCTTTTGATGGTTAATTGGAGTCTCATGGACCCTTCGGCTTGGGCTGGCTTTGAAATGAGATCCTCAGATCTCAACCTCTTGATTAGGTAGGATTACAGGTGTGAGCCACAAGTATTTGGTATAATCCTAGTTTGTTACTATGAAAAATCACTATTAATTGTTTGACTAAAGAAGGGCCAAAACTAAGAAAAAGTAAACAGCTACCAATGGTCTAGGCAGCTAATTATCTACTAAGGCAGAGTGTGGTCCAACTAGGTGTGTGCTGGACAGCAGGCGAGTCACAGGGCTGAGTGAGGAATAGTGAACGCTGTGAGTGTGTGGACAATGAATGCTGTGTATGTGGTAGGGAGACAGAGAAAATGATAAAGAAATAACTTGTTTTTAGAATTTTATTTTTCAGAACTGAGGTTTGAACCCAGGCCCTTGGGCTTGGTAGCCAGGCATTTTACCAAGCAATAGAGCCATTCTCACAGTATGTTTTTGTTTGAGTTACTTTTCCAACAGGGTCTTGATTTTTGCCTGAACTGTCTTGGATCACAATACCACTCCGTGCTCCAAAGCTGAGCTGACAGGTATACACTTCAAGGTCAGACTACTGGTTGATATGGAGTCTCATGAATCTTTTTGTTTTTGGTTGATGCTTAATTTGTAATTCACTATTACATATATCATACATGTGCTACATATATGATATATATATCATATATATGTTATCACATGCTTTATAGTTTGGGAATGGAAGAGTCTAAGATCAGATGAGGGCTAGGAGGGAAAAATCTGTTCCCTCTCACTCTCTAGTGGTTCACTAGCAATAATCATTTCCTTAAATACAAAATAACAACAAAATAACCTAACTCAGGACCTCACACTTAATTGGCTTGCTTGCCCTACTAGTGTTCAAACACTTGAGCCACAACCCACCCCAGCATTTTTCTGGTTATTTTGGAGTTGGAGTCTCGCAGACTTCTCATGAACTTTTGGCTTAGGATGCTCTTCAACCAAGTTCCTCTTGAATTTTACCTCCTCAGTAGCTGAGATGACAGGCATGCCCATCTTGGACAGAGAACTTTGCCTCAGGCTCCCCTAGTCCTAGCTTTGCCCAAGATATCATTTACAGTACGGACTGTTCTAGTAAGGGCTCTTCTCCAGCCCTTGGGCCTGCAGACATGGAAGAGAGGCTGCTGGTGTTTCCCAGCCACATTGACAAATGCCAAACGTTCCCCACTCAGGGGAGTCATCAGCAGGTCTGCAGCTTCATGTTAAAAGGTTGGGAGAGTTGGAGGCTATTTTTAGGCCTCCAAAGCTGCAGCTCAGGCCATCCCAGCTTAGGCTTGCTCTTTGCCACACCTCTCGCAGCCCCCTTTCCCCACCTCAGAGGCAGCTCTAACTTCTAGAAAAGATTGGCCTCCACAATGCAGCCAAACCTGTCCATGAACAGTGGCTACAGGTCACAACCATGCAGGCTCAGAGAGACCTGTGCAGATCCCCTCTATACCCCCATGAGCCCGGTGAGCCCGGGGCAGCTGGCCACCCCCATGCCCTCCCAAGCTACACATAGGAGCTCCAGAGGTCTCCAGCCCTCATGCACATCTGCTGCGACCCCATTCTGAACAAATCCACCAATGTCTTCTCACCTGCCATCCTTGCAGAGAATCTGGAGGTCTCCCCTGGCTGTAGGCCCAGATCCTCCCACTATTCTTCAGGCCAGATCACAGGCTGGGGAGCCCTCTGCCAGGGATTGAACTTGAATGTTCTTCAATAGCCCATGTGTTGAAGCTTGACTACAGCCCCAAGTGTTAGCAGGAGGTAGTGGGGCCTTTTATAGTTAAGGCCTGACAGGATGAGGTTAGGTTAGTGTGTGTGTGACAGTGGGGGGGTCCTTGGGAGTACTGATACCCTAGTCCTATCTCTCTTTTACTTCCTGCCCATCAGATCACGGTGAGCAGCTTCCTTCACCACACCTTTGTAGTGATTGTTTGGTGCCATCACAACCCCAAATGCATGAATCAAGGCACCATTGACTGAAACTGTGAACCAAGGAAACATTTCCTTTCAGTTGATTATCTTATTTTTATACAGTGATGGGAAAGAAAACTAATACACCTGTATCTCAGTGTATGCAGGCATGCAGTAAAAGTAACTGCTTACCTCACAGAGCTTCAATGAGACGCTGTGAGATCAAGCACACATAATGCTCAACATGGTGCCCACTTACAGTATGTACTTGGTAAATGTGTAACATTATCATCACTGCCACCACGCAGTCCTTCAGCATCTGCAGGATGGTTTTAGGCCCCCACAGATACCACAATCTGGGGATGCCCAGCTCCTTTGTATAAGTTGGTGCAGTGCTTGCATACAACTTAAACACATTCTTAAACATACTTTAATTCCCAGACTGCTTATAATACCTAATAGTGGATACACTGTTTTTCACATTTTTTTCTGGTCCTAGGGCTTGAGCTCAGGGCCTGGGTGCTGTCCCTGAATTGTTTTGCTCAAGGTCAGCACTCTACCACTTGAGCCACAACTCCATTTCTGGCTTTTGGTGGTTAACTGGAGTCTCATGAACTTTCCTTCCCAAGCTGGCTTTGAACCATGATCTTCATGCTGAGTAGCCAGGACTACAGCCATGAGCTATCGGGGCCTAGATCATTTGTATTGTTCTATTTATTTTCCCCCAGATATTTCTTAATTGGTGGCTGTTTGAATACATGGGATGTATCCTCTGGGATATGGAGGAACAATTATATACTTTTCATTTGTGTGTGTTTCTCAAGGTCTTTCCAGAATTCTGAAAGAAAACTTTAGATACACAAGACAAAGAATAGGTTTATCTCTGCTCATCAGAATACATTTACCTTCTGTGTAGTAGAAAAGTAACTGTTAATGGAACTGTGGGACTAGCTGTGGTGGCATCCAGCAGTCATAACTGAAGATCTCCTTCTTGGTCGACTCCATCCATTTCATAACCCAAAATGAATATAGCACAATATTTGTCCCCTTGACTCCAAATCACCTATTATCCAACCCAGATATCTTCACTTTTCTTCATTTTGTCTGCAAAATCATGTTACCATGTGAGACTTTCCTAATGTTCAACATATACAAAGTAGATTAAAAACTTTCAAGGTGATATTAAAAATAAATAGAAGTTTGAAGAGAAGGACACAGGAGAATTCTATTGTTGACGTGACATTTAAAGTTCTAGGTAAATTTCCTTTGGCGTACCCTATGTGGTTACTGTATATGTTTTTGGTACACTGTATAGTGTATATATGTATACCTGATCTAGGAAAGGGAAAGAAAAACGAGGGTGTAAGATATCACAAGAAATGTATTCACTGCCTTATTATGTAACTGTACCCCTTTTGCACAACACCTTGTCAATAAAATTTAATTAATAAAAAAATAGAAGTTTGAGTGTTTTCTTTCCTCACTAAAATGGATTTTCTTGTGACAAGTCACTGATTTCTGCTGAACCCTGGACACATTTGTTATGGGAGTAGATTGCACTGAGGAAATACTTGATTTTATCAGAGGTTTTTGTGGACAGTTGTCTCCTTTGTAAAAGGAAAGCTATTAGGGAACAGAGATTGCATATATATATATATATGTATATGTATATATATTGCTAGATGTCACCCAACCCTGCAGCTTTAAACAAAATAGCTGCTCAGTAATGTCTTGCCAAGTGGACCATGAACACATACATGCATGAATAAATTCATGATTTCTTCCAGTAATCCACTGATGAGTATTTTAAAAGAAATTAGTTTAGTTGGGCATGACTCATTTTGGGCGATCCCAGGCTAGCTGCTATAGACCACTGTTTTTCTCCAAAGTGGTCATAAACTCTCTGTTTAATAATAATCCATTCTAAAATTCGTACAGGAAATTGGCTGTGTAAAATCTGCCCCCAAAGTGGGCCATCTACTTGTCTTCAGTTTTCCTCTTCAATTTGTCATGACTTAACCTTCACCACATGTCCAAGGTCATTCAATATCAGGCATGATGTGACTGTGTACTATAAGACTTGAGCTAATTCAACATTTGTCACCTAGTGGCTGATTGAGAACAGGGGATCAGGCCAGTGGAGTATTTTATATCTGAAACTATTTTTTCCAGTACTTTAGAACCCAGGGCTTCACCCATACTAGAGGTAAGCACTCATCACTAAGCCATACAGCCAGCCTTAGTCTCTAAAGTTTTTTTTTTGTTGGTGTGTGTGTGTGTGTGTGTGTGTGTGTGTGCATGTACATGCAAGTACACATGTGTTTGTGTGTGTTCATATTGGGCTTGAACTGGGGGTTACACACTGTCCTTTAGCTTTTTTGTTCAAGTCTGGTGCTCTACCACTTGAGCCATGCCCCCACTTTAACTTTTTGCTAGCTAACTGGATATAAAAGTCTCTTGGATTTATCTTCCTGGGCTGGCTTAGAACTGAGCTCCTTGGACCTTAGCCCCCTGGGTAGCTAGGATTACAGGCATGAGCACTAGCATCCGAGTTAATCTCTTAACTTTTTTCACAGTCAGTCCTCAAACTTTTTTTTGGCAGTTTGTGAGGCTTGAACTCAGGGCCTAGGCACTGTCCTTGAGCATGTTTGCTCGAGGCTAGCATCCAATCACTTTGAGCCATAGCTCCACTTCTGGTTTTGAGTAGTTAATTGGAGCTAAAAGTCTCAGCAGGACTTTTCTGCCTGGGCTGGCTTCAAACTGATCCTCAGATCTCAGCCTCCTGAGTAGCTAGGACTACAGGCATCAGGCCCTGGCGCCTGGCCCTATCAAACATTTTTGAGTGCATATCTTCAATGCATAAATATTTCTTTATTTACAAACTATGTACAAGTACTACTGTGCCAATTCTTACACATATTATATACAAAGAAAGGGTGATATTTTCCCAATCTACATAAATAGAATTCTGTATGAATGCCTTCTTCTTGCACCTGGCTCTCTCCTGGGGTAAACAGACCCCACTTGGAAAGCCCAGGCCTAGCACTTAAAATGTTCCTCACTTAGGGAAAGTTGCTGAGCACACTGAGCCGATCTGGCCTACACATAAAACAGGAAAGCTAACACCTACAGTTCAGTCTGCTCTGAGAATCAAATGAAGTAACATGTGTAAACGTGTATGTTAGTGCACAGAGCTGGTGCCCAACAAATGCGTGTCTCACATATAGTGTGTGATCTTTTTACTTAGAAGGCCATGTATACAAGAAGCTGTTCTGATCTCATTAAGAGCCTCCATGTTGATATATAGAAGGGTTTTTCTCCTAGCTGTAGCTGAAGATATAATTACTTGGAAATGATGAAAGGGAAAATCTAGGGTGAGAGAAGCAGTTGGTGGAGATAAGAAAAGGAGTAGGAGTTAATGAGCAGCTGAAGAAAACCAGCACCCAACTTAGACGAGAAACAAGTATATTTACTCAACTTTCTTGCCCTCTCGTGTATCTCCTGTAAGACAATTTTTACATTAAAGATGATGTTTTTTACAACATAGTTGTAAGTATTTTTAAATGTTTTATGTGATGTTTAAGATGTAGGGAAAAGGTAAAGAAAAACACAGCAAATGTATCCACCACTCAGCTCAAGAACATAACACTGAATGACAGGAAAGGAAAAAAGGCTAGAATGTAGGAATGGACCAGTTAAAGGAATGAGTGAGGATGAATGTGCTCCGTGTAGTTTGTATGTATGGAAATGGAACAATGAAACCTGTTGAGGTTATTTTAAGCAGGGGGAATGGGATAGGTGAAGAGTAATTGAAGTGAGGTCGATCAGAATACAATGAAAGAACGCATGTGTGGAAATGTTGCAATGAACCCCTCCTCTGTACAACTAATGTATGCTAATTAATAAATTTAGTCACAAAACAATACTAGGAACACCAGTCAATAACTTCCTGCTTCCTCTATCACCTCTTTGAACCTATTACTCATTTGAAATTTGTCACCCACATACTTCTGTATATTTCATACCATACATAGAAATCCCTAAGTAGCATATAGTATTATTTCAAGTGTTTATAAACAAAAATTTGCTCTGATAGTACTTTGGTTCATTAACTCTCTTTTACAACACACATATAAAGTGCTTACCTCCTATGTTCTTTATGCCAGGATTAATGATTATATCAGGGAAAATCTCTTCCTCTCCAACTGGAAAAATGTCAGCACAAAGCCCAGGAAAAATGATTCCTTCCAAGAGTTCTTCCCACTTTCACTTTCTGACTCCTCCAGAAAACCCACTGTTGTTCTGTCATCAGGAAGAGACCAATGAGGGACACTGAGACTCAAGGAAGGGGAGGCATTATTTCACATGGGAAGATGTATCATGAGTCTCGTGCTGTCCCCACAAAGAAGCAGGTCTTGACTCCTACATCTTCTGTACTCTTGACATTCTAGTTAGCAAAGTTTGGAATAGTGTGTGATTCTCTCCAGTCTATTGAGGGAGTTTGGCTACAGAAGCATGTGCTTAAGGAGACTCAGAGACCCTTCCAGTCCTGCCCGAGTTTGCAGTCAGGATGAGGATGGTAGGTTGGCTGCAGACACCTGCTTATGTGGCTCTGAGGCATGGGCTCCATTACTAGTTCTTGCTGTGAGAGTCCATTCCAAAGTGAAGACTGCCCAGGCCTCCCTTTGCACCTCCCACACATAGATCTGCATCTTGCGAAGTACCCAAGAAGTGTCACCAAATGGCACATCAGGGGCTCCTGAACGCATAGGGCCTCCTCAGGAGGGAAGCACCCCAGGCATTAGCATGGCTAGTTCCAGAAGGATATAGGAACCCTGGTCATACTTGGCTCAAAATCAGTGTTAAGGCTTCTGCTCACTTGATGAGTACACAACCACAGTTCCAAGCTGTACACCATTCTAGATTACTGCACAGGTGCTAGCTGCAAAGATCAAGTCCACCCTGCTCGTATCCTATGGATTAGGCAAATAAAAGTACTTCTGTATGTATGAAAAATTGATATCCTATTAATATTTCATTGCAACTGCCGGTCAGTTGCAAGGCCTTTCCAGCTTCCTTTCCCCGTTGGATTGGCCTTTGGGTCCCACTTTTGCTATAATCATTCATGCCAAGAAGCCCTGTGCTCTGGTACCATGGAACATATAGAAGAGCACAGACAACCCAGTGATTCGCCCAGATGTCAGGCTCGTAGCTACCTCAGAACAGCATCCATTTGGTTGGCTGAGCTTCCCAAAGGACACAAGTCAGAAGTTCAGCCCTAGACATAACCTGACTCTCTTTTCTACAGCTGGAGATTTGAATCAAAACATATTAATTATACAGCTTAATGAGATCTACTGTGGCATGCACACATCCATTGTCCATCCTTCTACCCTTTGTCCTCATCTTCCCCAAGGAATCCTTCCTGGTTATGGGTAGAGGTTTAGCAGTGGATCTGCTCACATCACACAGGTCCTGCCCACTAGGAACTATACAGCAGCACTCAGTAATCTTCAAAATCCCAACCAAACAGGCTGGGGACTTGGGACTTGTTGGCACCTGTTAAAGGGATGTGCAAGCCTCCAGATGGAAAGGACATTTCTTGCCTCCAGGTCATTTCCTGCTTCCTCTCTGACAACTACTAGATTCTTCTTCCGTCCCTTTCTGCCATGCAGTTGCCCTATTGTTCCTAGAAAAGCCTTCTCTACTCCCTCCATGTTTTAATTGCTCATATCCATAGAGGCCAAAGTTCTGGTTCCCTTGAGTCTGAGTTCCTCACTGAAGGACCTTGGAGCTGGTGCGCTTCCTGTCCACACTGCCTGGCTAGTGGCTGCTGTGCAAAACTCGAAGGTGGTCTGAGTGTCCACACTGCCTGGCTAGTGGCTGCTGTGCAAAACTCGAAGGTGGTCTGAGTGTCCACACTGCTCATCTCCCTCACTGTCACAGCCCCAACCTCTCTACATGCAGCCTTCCCCAGCCACACAGTCCTCCTGGTTGCGGCTCTGCTGAATGTCCCCAGTTACACCCACTGTCCTACATGGCTCATCAATACCTACACATGGCTTCCTCTGGGTGACCTGTGTGGTTCACCAGTACCTACACACGGCCCCCTCTGAATGACTTGTGTGGTTCAAGAATGCCTATGCAGGGCCCACTCTAAATCACCTGCATGGTTCAACAGTACCCACATACAGCACCCTCTGAATCAGTGTACAAAGATCAAACCATTTCTTTGTAAATAGAAAATACTACAAAGTAGAAAAGAAGAAACTAAAAATCACCCAACAGGTCTCCGTCACTGGATTAACATTGACATTTTGATATATTCTCTTCATTCTCTGTCTCTTTTCTTTGCATATGAATACCACATGTAGTTTTCAAAATTAGGATGATCCTGCATATGAGATTTTGTATCTCTCATTCCCCTCCCCCAGGCATGGCCGTAGAATAATATTCTTGTTCTTATCTTGGTTTCTTCATATGTGCCATCATTGTCAAAGCTCCTTCCCTTTACTATTGCCACCCATCTATATTCAAATCTCCCTTTATCTTTAATTCTCTGCCCCACAAAGCTAATCATTCTATTCTGTATTAATTTTGTTCCTATCAATACATTCAGCCTTTGTTACAAAGATCACTTAATTTATTCTTTGACATACTGCCGATAAAAACTGGTCTTGTGTTCCTGTTGATAACCTAAGTCCTAAACATCAGCAGTTCTGTCTCCATATGGCAGGTGCTTGGTAAATCTGGGCTGATTTTCAGGTTGCTTTATACTCTTTGATTCTAGTCCTCCCTCAGCTCTGTTGTTTCTAGGCAAAAGGGGAACATCTCAACTTCACAAAACATGGGTCTCAATACCAGCCCCATGGTGGCAGCATTTGGTAACATTTAGCATAGAAAATTATGGGCCTCAGTCTTACAGTTTTTAACTCAGTTATTCCTTTTGGTGGTGGGAATGAGTTCTGTTCTGCATTCAAGCGTGGTTCTCTGAGGCACTGATGTAGGGGTGGCAGAATCCTGGGCTTTTCTAGGCTTGGATTTAGTGAGATTGGAAAAGGTATACTAGGGCCTGAATGAAGAAAAATGCTCCTAACATACTAACTTCACAACTTCAAAATTAAAAATGGCCTTTAAGAGAAAAGTTAGGTTAGACAGGATGATAAATTAGTGACACTTCATTTCTAACATTAAATGGAAAGCAGTTTTTTCTGACATCATTACAGAAGCACAGTTCTTTCCATTTCCAAACTCAAACACACATGCACACACACACACATATGCACCATGTGCATGCACACACACACATGCTACCCTGACTGAGCAATAAATCACACACACACACACACACACACACACACACACACACACACACACACACCTTTTTTGCAAAAGGCTGGGAGTGTGGCTCAAGGGATGGCCTGGCATGCAAAAAATCCTAAGTTCAAACCCCAGTATCGCCTCCCTACCTAAAAATGACTTACTATTGTAAAGCCCTTGACTGATCAAGCTGTCAGACCTCAATCTTCTTTTAATGTGCAGCATTGCTTTACATTAACTTCTGCTTCAATAAAATCCAGTTTTAGCCAAAAATGAGAACAGATTTTTAAAAACAATAGATTAGATGTATAACTAGCAAAGATCTTCACCTATTCTGTTGGCTATCTTTTTAGCTTAGTGACAATTTCCTTCACTGTGCAGAAGCTTTTTAGCTTAATGTAGTCCCATTTGTCAATTCTTTTTCTTTTTTTGCCAAGTCCCTGGAGTTCTACTCAGGAATTTCCTGCCTATGCCAATAAGTTTTAGAATTTTCCCTATTCCTTCTTGTAGTATTTTAAGATGCCAGTTTTTACATTAAGGTCTTTGGCGCATCTTGTATTGAAATTGGTACGGGGTGAGAGACGGGTTCAATTTCAGTCTTCTGCATATGGAGGTCCAGTTCTCTTAGTACTATTTGTTGAAGAGGCTCTCCTTCCTCCAATGTATATTTTGGGTTTCTTCACCAAATATTAGTTGTCTGTAAGTTCATGGTTCATTTATGGTCTTCTAGTCTGTTCCATTGGCTTTTGGATCTGTTTTTGTGCCCAAATAAAGCTGTTTTTGTTATTATGGCCTTATGGCCTTATAGTATGACTTAAAGTCTGGTATTGTGATAACTCCAGCATACATATGTGTGTATATATACCACATATATATATATATATATATATATATATATATATACATATACACACTCAGAGTTTGTTCAGTTGCTCTCTTTGTGCTTCCGTATGACTTTTAATATTATCTTTTCTATCCCTCTGAAAAATGACTAACATTGGGATATTGATGTGGTATCGCATTAAACTTGTACCTTGCCTTTGGAAGTTTGGGCTTTTTTCTGTCTTGGGGCTTAAACTCAGGACCTAGGTGCTGTCTCTGAGTTTTTTTGCTCAAGGCTAGCACTCCTCCACTTTGAGCCACAGTGTCACTGCTGGTTTTCTGGTGGTTAATTGGAGATAAGAGTCTTGCAGACTCTCTTGCCTGGGCTAGCTTCAAACTGTGATCCTCAGATCTCAGCCTCCTGAGTAGCTAGGAAGTATGGCCATTTCCATGTTATTGATTTTACTAACCCAAGCACATAGGAGATCTTTCTGTCCTCTCATGTATTTTTAATATTTTTTCTTCAAAGTTTTATAGTTTTCATTACAAAATTCCTTTATCTCCTAGGTAAAGTTTAGGTTTAGTCTTAGGTGTTTTGGGTAGCTATTGTGAATCCAATACATCAGACAAAGGTCTAATAATAGCGACCTCACAAAACTAAAACCCCAAAGAATCAATAAGCCAATTCATAAATGAACAAAGAAGCTAAATAGATGCTTCTCAGGTGAAGTTCAAATGGTCAATAAATACAGGAAGAAATGTCTGACATCCCTTACCAGAAAGGAAATGCAAATCCAAACAATAGTGAGATCCCATCTCACTCTAGTCTTAATGGCCATCATGAGGAACATGACCAACAAAAAAATGCTGATGAAGAGGCAGGGGGAAGGGACCCTAATTTGCTGTGGTTGGGAATACAAAGTAGTGCAATCACTGTGGTAATCAGGGAGATTCCTCAAACTAGCTTATGACCCAGCAATACCACTTGGGCATTTATTCAAAAGATTGTAAATCAGTATTAAATAAAGGCATCTGCATATCCATGTTCACTGCTACACTGTTCACTGTAAGTAACTATTTCTTTTTCTTTTTCTTTTTCTTTTTCTTTTTTGCCAGTCCTGGGCCTTGGACTCAGGGTCTGAGCACTGTCTCTGGCTTCTCTTTGCTCAAGGCTAGCACTCTGCCACTTGAGCCACCACAGCGTCACTTCCGGCCATTTTCTATATATGTAGTGTTGGGGAATAGAACCCAGGGCTTCATGTATATGAGTCAAGCACTCTTGCCACTAGGCCATATTCCCGGCCCTGTAAGTAACTATTAGGGAAATTGCTCAGATGTCCAAATGTGCTACAACAGATAAATGGATCAAATATGTGTGTGTTTGTGTATATACACAAACATATGCATATACATACATATTTGTATACACACACATATATCCATTAGGAAGAATGGAATTGTGACATTTGCAGGGAGATGGATGAACAAATAGTACTAAGTGAAGTAATCCAGGCCCATAAAGACAATGGGGAACATGTTTTCTCTCCTATGTAGATCTTGTCCCCCAAATATAATCTTTCATGTAAACACAACAGGATCATATACATATCTACACAATCAAGCTGACTAAGGAATAAGATATGTGGAGTGAAACACCATACTATAAACACTTGAACAATTAATAACAGGAGTGGAGGAATGGACAAGGGAATATTGACCTTATACAGTCATAATACTCAATGTATGTATATGACAAAGGAAGTGGGGTGCGTGATGTGCCTGGTGAGGGAAGAGAAGGGGAAAGGAGAGAAGGATGAAGGAGTGACTCTGATTGAGATGCACTGGACACATATTGACAGGTTAAAATGTAAACCCCTTGTATAACCATTTGGAGATAAAAGTTTAAAAAATCACAGATTACAATCATTGTTAACTATCAACCCTCCATTACCTTATGTTTGATGTTCAAGTTCATATTAAAGGCCATGTGCCAGAGGATAAGAAGGAAACAGGATGTGGAATGCTACCCCAAGTCCCTCCTATGCTCCCACCATTTCTTCCTGGAAGCCCCCACCTGCTTAGATATTTAGTTGTGTGATTCTGGCAAATCACTTCCTGTCTGTGGTCTAACATCTCAGGGCCCAGCATCCTGGGACATCTCCTTCACTGTTCATACCTTTGTCACATGCCTGAGAAGTGTGATGATGGGAAGACAGATTCCATCTGTGGTTTTCAGTCTTTACTTCCACCCAGCCCTTTGGTTCCATGGGAGCTGGAAGACTTCCCACAGGAAGCTTTTCTTCCTTGGAAGTACCCTGGTCATCACCAGAGAGAGATCTGCTCTTCTGACTGCAAGCACCATTGTTCCCCCCCACTCTCACCCCCACCCCTACCCCACCATAGTGCTTCAACTCAAGCCTGGGCATCCTTGAAACAGCAGCACCAAAATGTACCTGGCTATAACTGTTAAGTGACAGTTCTAGTTCACACTGCAATGACAGGCCTCAGCAGGGTGCACTTGGAACAAAATAGGCATTGTCCTTCCTATGTCTTTTTTTTTTTTTAAAGCTTTTTTTCTTTGTCATAGTGTGGTACAGAGGGGTTACAGATTCATATGTAAGGCAGTGAGTACATTTCTTGTTCAACTTGTTACCTCCTCCCTCATTTTCCCCCTCACCTTCACCCTCCCCCTTCCCCTCTCCCCCCAAGAGTTGTGCAGTTGGAAGGAGCCTCTTTTCCCTTCCTGAAGATTGTCCTAGAAAGGTCCTTGGAATGGCTGGGGAGGGCACCGGCAGATACTGCAGTGGTGTTGGGCAGAGTGCAGCCAGTAGGCTGAGCATCTGACAATTCCAATAATGGCCAGCAAGGAAGGGCTCCAGCAAGGTCAGTGCCAGCACCCCATCTTCCCATCTCTGGTCCTAAGATGAAGCCCCTCTGCCATCTGTCCATACCAGAGTATGTGCTTGGAACCTTCTGGGCCAAGTGGACTCCACCAACCTCAGACCGGGGTGTGACTCACTTGAAAAATGTCAACCTAACTAGCTCACTTGGGGAGTCATTGTGAGATGCCCTGCACACTAACGACCCCTCTGTCGCTCCTCCCCACCTCCTGCGCATTAAAGCCCTTCCAAGCAAGTGCCAAGACCTGTGATTGGTTTTTAGAAGCTTCCTCCACAGGAATACCTCAATTCTGTATTTCCTAGGGAAAAAATGTGGTTTCTTCCTGTGGCTTGATGATCTTAGCTTGATTGTTGGAACAAAATCCAAGATTTGGTCTTGAGAGGTACTGGAAAACGCTGCCACTCTGTTCACAGGAGCAGAAACTGGGGCTCCAGAGGCTGTGCCTGCAGTCCTTAGCTCCCTGGACTTTCTGCATCTGACCCCCTGTAAGATCCACATTCTTGGAACTGTGCAGCACAGTGATGTTCTCTGTATTAAGTTTACCAGGGGAAACTGGTTGCTTAAAAGACTCTTAATGCTCCCTCACCACCCTTAAACCTGAGCTGACTTAGCAGGGTATTTTGTTACTTTGGATTGTTGTAGTACTGGGGATGAAATCCAGGCCTTGTGCATGCTGGTCAAACATTCTACCATCCCAGATCTAGGATGCCTAACATCTCTATTTCATAAGTAAGAGTCTCCTATCTTTATGTCAGTATTCCCCTGATAATATCAATGAAACTATCTAGCATGTTGTGCTTGGCACCCGGGGAGCACTAAATAACTATTTGCTGAATCTAATTGGAGTCTACGGGGATCCAATTGGAAGCCTTTACTCAGCTCTGTCTGCCTCTCTCTGTGAGAGACACATCATTGTTCCTTCAACACAAGGAGATGGTCAAACTGGGACAGGCCAATGTGTCACATACCAGGCTTCAAGATCAGTTCCACTGGACCAAACAAGGATAGACTCTTTGCTCTTCAAAATATACTAATGTCTATGACACACACAAGCCACTAGACAAGCATGCAGTTCACTCTGGGGTCATCTGTCCCTGAGGAGGCTTATTAAAATAGGAAACTATTTTTAAGCAAAATCATCAATCAAAAGTATTCTCCATTCTGGTATGGCTGCTTTCCACAGATAATAAAATTCCATCAATTTGCTCCAAAGAAAAAGTGACCTACATAACAATGACAGCATGAATAACAATTAATCCTCATTGAAATGTTCAAAAGCTAGAACTGCACAGAAGCCAAGATTCTAGGGAGTGTCAGCTCCTGCTATCTTGATGGTAAGCCTGGAAGAGATGAAAGAAGAGCTGTCTCCCTAGGACTTTCAGGGACCAGTCTCAGATCCCAAAAGACAGGTTCAAATGGAAGGTAGATGGAGCTGAACAAGAAAAAGCAAACAGAAACCACACAGACAATTGGTTCTGTGTCTTTCTGTATGCACAGTTCTCAGAAGAATTCTATAGATGGATTGAAGAATTGTTCAGACAACACCATCATGCCAAGTAAACACACCAGGGTGTGACTACAGCCCTGCCCTAACCCTTGGAGATGAAGTCAACCCAGACTATGCCCACGTGGTCACTTTGTCTTTGCAGTTCTTGGTGTGCTCCAGGTGTCCACAAGAGAATGAGAGTGTAACAAATGGTAAAGGGACTTGGACAATATAGGCCAAAACACCAGAGAAATGAGCCCAGATTTTGGCCTGGACCTGACAGGAGCCACTTTAGAACTCTCAACTTGTCATTTGACTTTGCATCTTTATTTTCCCATCTGTGAAACCAAAAGGCAATCAGCACTGAGATGTTGCCACTTGTCAGGATGGCTGTGGGTGCCCACCAGCTCCCTGAGAGAAGCAAGGTCAATAGTTTCTAGTAACACTAAGATTCCTGGTGTGGGTCACAGAAATCTAATGCCTCCATCATTATTTACCCAAGATAAATGAAAGCCTATGTTGGCACAACAACCTGAATATGAATGTTTAGAGAAGCTTTATTGGTAATCACCCCCAAGCTGAACTTAACCCAGATCCCAGTCCATGGGCCGTGAGTCAGCTGTGGCCCCTCCACACACTTACTGTGATTCAGGCGTAAGCCAGGTCCAGGCAGCTGAGGATGAACCCTAGATGCTATGGAGAAACAGCCAGATGTAAAGACCATGCACTCTTTGGGGCCATGCAGGAGACTCAAGGGACTCAGTACAAATCTGTGTGGTTATAGATGGTCAGGGGAGGACTGGACTCCAAAGAGAGAATTTGAAGCTGATGGACCTGTTCGCTATCTTGGTGGAGGTAGTGGTACTTGGCTCTATGCACTTCCCAAAATCCTGAACAAAAAGGAAAATGAGTTAAAAAAATAAATGTTTAGAAAATCAGCCACAGTTAGGAGCTCGTAACTCATACACATAATCCTAGATACTCAGCTCCCTGGACCTCCGACCTCAGGACACTCTGCTGTCCCTCTAGCTGGATCCTATAAGGCTACAACAGACATCAGGCTGGAACATGTCACCTTACCAGCACAGAGGGGGAAAAAGCCACAAATATTAACAACCAACTCTCCCTATCTCACCTATCTCCTCGCCATTCTCCTACCATCAAGCTGGCCAAGGCACCCAAGAACGTAAAGCCAGGAAAAGTGACTTGGTACCATGACCCAGTTTCCCTATGCCCCACACCTGAATGAATGCCTGCCTCTTCTTGATGCAACAACATCAAGAATGCCCACCCTTTCTACTCTCCTAAGCTGCCAAGCAAGCACAGAATGCCTGTTCAATTTGCATTTCAGATAAAGCACAAATAATGATCTGGCCATACATTTCTCCCATGCAATATCTGCTTGTCTTTTTATTTGCTGAATCCAGCAGTCCTGCCTCTCATTCACAGGGGAGTGGCCTCACCTGTTGCCACATCAGAAGGTAATCAGTCATACCTGCACGGAGCCACACACCCATATTGTCTGTTTTGTGGCCCATTCCTTGGAGGTTAAAGAATTAGGATTATTAGAAAACTTCTCTGGAACATAGGATAGGGACCAAAGAAGGGGCATAAAAGTCCAGCTACATCCTGTCTCAGGATGCAGCTGAACAGGAGACAGCTTGCTAGCATGTGTGAAGCCCTAGGATCTATAGCCAACATTGCAAAAGAGAAAAGAGGCAAGAAGGGAAAGCAAAGAATGCCATGAAAAGTTTCTCTCCTGTGAGAAGCTAGACCTTCAAGGCTGCTGGGCCTGGAGTAGATGGGAAAAGCTACATCAGCCTAAGAATGTCTCATGAGTATGCTGGAGGGCAGGCAGCTCTGAGACCATTCTGAGTTTCCCCCGAGGATGCTCTAGACCCTCTCACAAGGGCATTGGAGTACTCCTATGCAGTCCTCACATGGACTCTGCCAGCTCGCAGGATTCTGGGGCTTCCCTCGCTACTCCCAAGCAAATCTCCATGGTTGTTACTGACTCTGGAGCTCTGTGGTTACAGCAGGTGCTGAGGGTGGTCCACCCATGAGGCCTTCACAGTGCATTTCCTTTCTGGTACTTTTTATTTCACCACTAACAAAGAGGAAATCTGTCTGGAATCTGTACTCAAAGCTTCAGCACATGCCAAGCAGCTGTTCTTCATCTGCAAGGTGAACTGCACAGAGTCAAATGGAAGTCTCAGGGATTTCTCTGAGATTTGCTACAAGGATGTGGGAAGGGAATGATGGCTGCCTAAGACTGGCTCATCTCCCTTTCCTGTGTTGAGAGGTTAGATGAGAGTCTGCCAAAGGGCAGCATGTGCATGCCTACACACGTATGTGTGTGTGTGTGTGTGTGTGTGTGTGTGTGTGTGTTTCTCATCTAGTCTCATCCATTCATGACATTCACAAACACAAACTGAGACCTCTGAGTTCCAGGTACTGGGTTATGTGGGTTACAAAGATAAATACCACAGTGCCCTGGCACCAGCGGACATGGGCTGGGGCAGCTGCCGCAGCACAGACCAGACAATATGAGCAGGTTCCAAGGTCCTGCAGGGAAAGGACTGGAGCATTGGACTGGGTGCCTGAAGGAGTTGTTGTGGTCTGAATCTTGAAAGTCCCCCAAGTACCCATATGTTGAAGACTTGGTCCCCACACCATAGCACTATTGGCAGGTGGTGGAGTCTAGTGGGAGGCCATCAGGTCATTGAAGGTAATTCCTTTGAAGAGGATAGCAGGACTCCAGCCATTTCCTCTTCCTCTTTTTTTGATTTTTTTTTTTTTTTTTTTTTGGCCAGTCCTGGGCCTTGGACTCAGGGACTGAACACTGTCCCTGGCTTCTTTTTGCTCAAGGCTAGCACTCTGCCACTTGAGTCACAGTGCCACTTCTGGCCATTTTCTGTATATGTGGTGCTGGGGAATTGAACCCAGGGCCTCATGTATACGAGGCAAGCGCTCTTGCCTCTAGGCCTTATCCCCAGCCCCTCCTCTTCCTCTTTTTAAAATTCCTGTTAGGGGAACAGGCCTGAAGACCAATGGAACAGAATTGAAGACCTAGAATTGAACCCACAGAACTACACCTACTTAATCTTTGATAAAGGAGCTAAAACAATAGTATGGAAGAAAGATAGCCTCTTTAACAAGTGGTGCTGGCAAAACTGGCTCAACACATGCAACAAACTAAAACTAGATCCTTATATATCACCCTGCACCAAAATAAATTCCAAATGGATTAAAGACCTTGAAATCAAAACAGGCACCCTGAAAACACTAAAGGAAGGAGTAGGAGAAACACTTGGGCTCCTTGGCACAGGACAGAACTTCCTTAACAAAGACCCTGAAAGGCAACAAATCAAAGAAAGGTTGGACAAATGGGACTGCATCAAACTGCAGAGCTTCTGCACGGCAAAGGACATAGCACTCAAGATAAACAGAAAGCCCACAGACTGGGAGAAGATCTTTACCGGACATTCAACAGACAAAGGCCTCATCTTTAAAATATATGCAGAACTAAAAAAATTACCTTCTTCCAAAACAAAACCGCAAAGAACCAATAGCCCCCTCATCAAGTGGGCTAAAGACTTACAAAGAAACTTCTCTGATGAGGAAATGAGAATGGCCAATAGACATATGAAAAAATGCTCTACTTCACTGGCCATAAAGGAAATGCAAATCAAAACAACATTGAGATTACATCTCACCCCAGCAAGAATGTCATATATCAAGAAAACTAATAATAACAATTGTTGGAGGGGATGTGGCCAAAAGGGAACCTTACTTCATTGTTGGTGGGAATGTAAACTGGTTCAGCCACTCTGGCAAGCAGTGTGGAGATTCCTCAGAAGGCTAAATATAGAACTCCCCTATGACCCAGCAGCCCCACTGTTGGGTATCTATCCAAAAGCCCACAAACAAAATCACAGTAATGCCACCAGCACAACAATGTTCATTGCAGCACAATTTGTCATAGCGAGAATCTGGAACCAACCCAGATGCCCCTCCATAGATGAATGGATCAGGAAAATGTGGTACATATACACAATGGAATTTTATGCCTCTATCAGAAAGAATGACATTGTTCCATTTGTACGGAAATGGAAGGACTTGGAAAAAGTTATACTAAGTGAAGTGAGCCAGACCCAAAGAAACATGGACTCTATGGCCTCCCTTATTGGAAATAATTAGTACAGGTTTAGGCAAGTCATAGCAGAGCATCACAAGGCCCAATAGCTATACCCTTATGAACACATAAGATGATGCTAAGTGAAATGAACTCCATGTTATGGAAACAATTGATATATCACAGTTGTAACTACTTTCAACGTCCTATGTGTATGTGTAGTTTCTATTATTGATGATGTTCTTGTATCACCTTCCTATGGTTGTACCTACACTATCTCTGTAATCTTATCTGAGTATATTGGAAACCATGTTTACTGGTATTGGAAATAGGAAATTCAAAGGGAATACCAAATTTGAGAGACACAGGGTAAAAAAGAGAAATAACTACAAAAGCAATACTTGCAAAACTGTTTGGTGTAAGTGAACTGAACACCTGGGGGGGGAGGGAAAGGGGGGGAGGGAGGGGGGCATGAGGGACAAGGTAACAAACAGTACAAGAAATGTATCCAATGCCCAACGTATGAAACTGTAACCTCTCTGTACATCAGTTTGATAATAAAAATTTGAGAAAAAAAAATTCCTGTTAGGATGTACTGCTAAAAGCAACAGGGCTGCCCCATCAAAGACTGATGCCTCCAAAACTGTGAGCCTAATAAACCCTTGGTCTTTATAAACTGATTATAGCAGGCATTTGTTACAGCAAAGGAAAGCTAACTAGCAAAAGTCTTAAAGGATGGGCCAGGAGGAGACTGAAGAGGACAATGCTCCAGGCAGGGGACTCAGCAAGGGCAGGAACAGAGGCCAAAACAGGCTGTGGGGAAGGACTCTGGTGTGGTGTGTGAATCCAAATGGAGAATAGCAGGAGGTAGGAGTGGAAGTCCCAATGGTTTGTAGTGAAAAGCCAGGGCTCACCCAGCCTGGGCAGCGCTGGGGCGGAATTACAGCAGAGTCCCACCACCCATGATGCCCACATAGAGGCTACTCCTGTAGCTCAGCAGACTGTGGCCAGTTGGGAGGCCTTCAGGGCTAGGGTGCCCGGGCTTGGGCCAGGCCATGGCAGCAGCACGGAAAGGAGAGAAGCATTCAGGGGGCAACACCCAACAGAATGTGGGAGGTGAAGCAGAGGCAGCAGAACAACTCCAAGTCTCTGGATGGATTCAATGACTTTCCAGGTTTTTGGCATCGGGCTACTGGGAGGATGGGGCAATTGCTGCGTCACTGGTGTCAAGGAAGATATCATTATGCTTCATTTTTGCAAACTCCCCCTGGGGTCAGACCACAGGTTCCAAACCTATCATGTAAGCTGTAGAAATTTCAGATGCTTTGGGGTCTGCAGCCATTCAGCCTCCTCCAACATTTCAACTGGCTGTGGCTCAACCAAGGCTGCAGAAAGGCAGAAGCAAGTTAACAGGCTAGTGGTTACCATGGTGATATCCTGGAAGGCATAAGAGAAGTCAGGGGAAGTCTGGTAGAAGCAACAGGGCACCTAGCCCTTCTGGAATCTAGATCCCTTATCTGTTTGTCCAATGGTGGACCTACAAAAGAGCCACCATCCTCCAAGGGCCTGCTGAGGAGGAAAATCAGCAAGTACAGCTCAGTGACGCCGTCTACTGTTCTCTTCAGGAACTACATACCCAATCCACTTGTCAGCAGCACCTAGAGGCCAGGATTCCCACCCAGGGCACTGCTGATGGTCAATGAACAAGTCCACTGGGGCTCAGAACGGCTTCCCTGCTCTCAACATCTGAATTGATGGCAATGGAAAGAGGTCAGAGCCACTACAAGGGCTAAAAGGCTGGAGCTGGAAAGCAATGGGTATCTCAGAGATGGAGGGCTCCATAGTTACCACTGGGACTTTCTGCATCCTTAGGCAGGAGGTCAAGCCCATGCTGGGCACTCACTTTTATCATGAGAGCCTTGGCAGAAAAGATTCAGGAGCAGTACAAAGATCAGCAGACTCAGCCTACAGACCAAATCCAGCTGCCAGCTGTTTGTAGAACTCCCACTAAGAATGGGGTGTTAGTCAGCTTTCCATTTCTGTAACAACATACCTAAGACCATCATTCTTAAAACAGGAAAGGTTTATTTGGCTTCGGCTGGGTCTGTTTCTTTGGGCCCGTGACGAGGCAGCACACGGTGAGGAGCAAAGCTGTTCAGTTCTTGGTAGCTGGGAAACAGAAAGGAAAAGGGCTAGGTCCAATATCTTCAAGGGCACCTTCAAGTGACCTACTTCCTCCACCCTAGCGCCCCCCCCCCGCCCCGCCTTTTTAAAGGCTCTACCACCTCTCAAGAGCACCATGGATTGGGAACCACATTTTTCAATAATGAACCTTGGGAGACATCTAGGGTCCAAACTAGAACACATAGTTTTTACTTTATTTGGTTAAAAATAAAATCTGAAAGAAGAAGAAATGCTTGTGACTGAGACCACATGGTCAGCTAGGTTTGAAATACTGACTGGCCTTTCACAGAAATTTCTGATGCCAGAGAACAGCCAAGGCCCACCCGCCCAAAACTTAGTTCTAGGGTTCAGACCTGCCACTGCCATTGGTGAACATTCATCCAGCCAGAGGGGCCCTCGCTTTTGGCACAGGAATCCTGATGTGCCCCAAGAGCATCATGGGTTCACTGTGGAAGGATGAGGGTGGAGAGTAGCTGGGACTTTTTGTTTTGTTTTGTGTTGTTTTGTTTTGTTTTGTTTTGCCAGTCCTGGGGCATGGACTCAGGGCCTGAGCACTGTCCCTGGCTTCTTTTTGCTCAAGGCTAGCACTCTACCACTTGAGTCACAGTGCCACTTCTGGCTTTTTTCTATATAATGTGGTGCTGAGGAATCAAACCCATGGCTTCATGCATGCTAGGCAAGCACTCTACCACTAAGCCACATTCCCAGCCCAGGAGCTGGGATTCTGAGGTCAGATAGGCAGATCTGCCAGCTCCATTCTGCCCCACCCACCCCAGCAGTGCACGGGGCTGGCCCAGGACTTCAGCTGAAGATCCCCCAGGCCCAGGACGACTCACACAGATTATCAAAGTGACCTCCTTTCCTGCTACCATCCCTTCTCAGCAACTAAAAACTGCTGACAGCTCAGGAGTTTTGTTTTTTGATTTTTGTGAGCAACTGAATTTTGTTTTTTGGTTTTTTTTTTTTTTAAAGAAGAAGTCCTCAGCCCTTGCACTTTCTGAGTAGAAAGGAAGATGTTTGTAACATAAACAAGGAAAGGGTTCCATCCTTCAAGCATTTCTAGCCCCAACTCCTGTCTACAGTATCAGGTAGCATGTGACTAGAGAACCAGAGCTCCTAATGGTGCAGTGACCATGTACACACATTCTCAAGGCCAGAAGCTGGCTCCAGCTTTGCCCAAGATGGTGCTGGATGGGGGACAGAGGGTGTGCTGAGAAACATGGGACCCTAGACAAGATTCTATTGGTCAGTGCTCTGGTTTTTAAGGGGTGAGCAACCAGCTGTGCTGAAGAGGAAAAGACGTGGGGACCGAGCAGAGTGAGGGCCTGCAATTGTGGCTGGCAGCTCAGTCATATGCAAGGACAACATGCATTGCTGGCATATTATACGACAGATACATATCCACTTGTAGGCAATCCCTGATCAATGTTCATTTCCTCCTTGCTCCCTAGATTCCTAAAGGGGAGACAATCCCCGCCCAGACCCTTCCTCCCAGTGTGGACCAAAGGCATGGATGAGACAAGTCATCATTTGAAATGAAAATAACTCTTCCTATCTATCACCTCACATTTGTTAGGATGTGCAGTAGCAAATAAACATCCCAAAGATAAATGTGCTGTTGAGTTTGTACAGTATTTGTGGATGTGAAATGGCACAGCTGCTGTTGAAATAATACAAAGGTTCTCTAAAACATAAGAAATGGAACTTCCATATGGTCAGTCCATCCCACTTCTGGATATGAATCCAAAGGAAAGCAAATTAGAATTCCCAAGAGAATCTGCACTATGTTAATTGTACTCATATTCATCACCCACAGTAGCCAAGACACAGAAACAAACCATCCATTGTCAAATGAATGGATAAATTGTGGCACATATGTAAACAACCTTAAAATTCAACCTTAAAAAACCACTGTGACTTCATATATGAAGTCAATGACAACACTCAGAAAAAAAATAGTGACAGAAGGGCAAAGACTGCAGGTTTCTATTTATTTGAGTGCATAATTATCCTGACTTCTGTTGTTATAGCAAAGTACCTGAGGCTGGATGCTTTATAAAAGAAAAGATTTATTTGGAGAAGCTGCCTCTTTGCTTCATCTTGTAATAAAGCTCCATGGCAGATGGTATCATAATGGTTGGGGTAAGGGTGGAAGATGTCACATGGCAAGAGAGTGCCCAAGAGGGGTTCAAGGACCTTGGCTTGCTTGTTTTATAACCAGTCACCCGAAAAACTCAGTGACTCTGGAAGACCAGCATGAATCCCTTCAGAATCTGATTCCTCAATGGCCTAATCAACTTACACTATGCCTGCCTCTCAAAATTCCCACTATGTCTCAATAACACAAAATTGAGGACCAAGCATCTAGCATTAAATGTTTGGGGAACACACTCAAACCATTTGAACACTTCCCCAAACCACACAGTCAAAGTCATAGCAGCAGAGACTTGAACGGAGGTTGTCTGGGAGAGGGGGAAGGGGGAAGTGCTGCTCAGTGGGCACAGAGTCTCTATCATGCAACATGAATTTGTTCCCCAATGCTGCTGTACAGCATGGTGCCTATAGTAAAAAAAAAATTCTGCAATGCACTCCTGAAGAGTTAAGAGGATAGAATTTAGGCTAAGTATCCTTATCACCAAAATCACAAACAAGCAAGAACAGTGAGGTTCAAGGAAACTTGGAGAAGATGAATAGACTTATTGCCCTGACTGTGGCAATAGCATCAGAGACACAGGCAAGTGTCCAAACTCAAAGTGGAAAACTTAGTTCTGATGGGAACCTCAGCTGGAGCTGGCACCATGAGGAGCAGGACCCCACAGCTGTCTGTGTTTGTTTTACTGAGGGTCCTGGGGCTGTGGCCACCAGTGCTGGAGAAAGTATGAGTACTAGTATAGCCTCTTTGTAGCTCAGGCCTTTCTGTGAGTAGATGCCAATGTCTACACACTGATTAGAAACTAGACAACACTGTACTCATCACAACTAGGATACCTGGAAGCCAGAGCAGGACATGGGGGGCCATGGCTCCATGGCCTGCCAGAGAGGAGAGGGGACAAGTGCCTCTCGCCTAGCACTGTGGTTTTCAGTTGAGCTGGGCTGTCAACCCACATTTCCCCTTCATGAGCCAGAAAAGGGGTGATTGCCTGCTTCATGTGATCTGATCATAGTGAGTTTTGTATAAGTTCTCGTGGAATATCCAGATGTGGTACAGCTACCTGAAGAGCTACATGGGTAGTTAAAGACACATTTGGGGACACTGAGGCTATACATGGGAAGGAAGATGCAGGGTAAGAGCCTGTTGTCTTCTCTGAAGTTAAAATTTCAGAAGGCATCTATCATTTGAGTAAAATAACAGCACTTTCTTGTGTGTGTATTGTGCTAGTACTAAGGCTTAAACTCAGCTCTTCTAGATTTTTGATGGTTAATTAGAAATAAGTCTCACAAATTTTCCTGGTCAGGATGGCTTCAAACCATGATCCTCGGATCTTAACTTCCTAAGTAAATAGTATTACAGAGGTGAGCCACAGGCTCCCAACCTGAGCATGGGTTTAAATGAGCTCCAGCCCCATGTCCAACACAGAGCAAGCCCACAGTGGCTGGTGCAGCCCATGCAGCCAGAGGAGATCAGAAGTCTTCTTGCTGTGTGCAAGGCAATCATTGGGGTTCCTGAGACACTATGATGATGAGACTCTAGAAAAACACCATGAGAAACACAATCAGACATCAATGTGTCCCCAAACCCCAGAGCACCAGTAAGTAGATCTGTACAAATTCCAGGATGTGATTTTAGAACAATTTTACAGCAGTTTTTAAATTATGTGGCCTTTTAGCCCAAGATATGATGCAGGCTAGAAATCAGAGCAATAAATCAGAAAGGGTTTGTGTAAATCTCTTGTCACTAAACTATACATTAATTATCTAGGGAAGCCAAGGAGGTTAGAACTTCCCCTTGTCTTAAAAAAATGGCATATAACTGTAAAATTTATGGGGATCGGTGTGATAATTGGCCTTTTTAGGTTAAAAGGCAAATGCTGGACCTGACCTGACAAATGTTGGTACCTCTGCAGGAATGTTCATAGATCCTGGAGTCTGTCCTGGTTCATTTGCCTTGTTCATTTTGGATGGCCCAAACAGGGGAACTGTGGACACAGAGGTAAATCCAGGTCAAAAAATAGATGGGCAGGTACGAAGGCTCCTATCTGCCTTGCCAGGACAAACAAGTAGAGATGAATCCTCTCCCACCTCCATCACCACGGCCCCCACTCCAGGTACCCAGGCACCACACGTACACAGATGCCACACACAGGACATGGAGCCAGAGGCTCTGAGCCTCACCTTTACTGAGGTCATGTTTGTAATATGGCCTTGGGCATGCCACTGAGTCTTCTGAACTTGGTTTCCAAGTTATAGACACAGACCTGTCTCCAAAGAGATGTGAGAATGAATAAACCTGGATGTAGGTAAGAACTTTGTGAAGTGCAGTCAGTTTTTGAAAGGTGCTTTTGTTTTTAATTAAGACGAGCAGCTCTGCTTTGGACTGTGTAAGATGCTGTTTCTTGGTCCATCAACAGGAGGTGAGGTGCAGGAGATGAATAAAACCTGCTCCCTGGGGTGAGCTTTCTGGCCCTCATGGGCATCTAGGGCCAGAGACAACATCTGCAGCCACCTTAGAGTCACAGGGAGGGCAAAAGGTCTCTTTGCCCATGTTCACCTTGAAAACTGTCCTCCATCTTGCAAAGCAGCGGAGAAACCTATCTTATCAAAGATGAGCAATTCCAAACTGGTCTCCTGGTGGCTTCTTTCTGTCTTCCCTTCTTCACTCCTTTCTCTGTCTTCAGGAGCCTCCAGGCTGGACTCCTAGTCCCTAGAAGGCTGTGGAACAGCTGTACTATTTGCCTCAGGAGGAGGGCCTGGGACTTGGGAGTCTGAGCTGTGAGTCACTCCCTTCCGGCTTTTTCACCCACTGTTAGTAGGGACAGAAGAAATTATTAACTCCAGGAAACAAGCTAATTTGCATAGATGAACATAAATTATGGCTTCCAACAAAATTTTCTGACAGTGAGTAAAGGCAAAAGAAAACGTGTCTTTCTGTTCCTCTCCATCTGTTTTTCTTCTTCCCCTCCCACTATTTTCTTAAACACTCCAAAACGATTTTAAGCTTCCACAAAAAAAGTGTATGTTGGTGCATACATTATCCAAAGATGCACAGAATGTTTGGATATCGGGGTTACCCGAAGCCCTGCTTTCTTCCACTTCCCTCCGCCCCACCTTCTTTCCAAATTTATTTCCATCCTTTTCTCTGCAAAGTGGAAGACTTCAGAAGATACTCATTGTCTATCACCCACAGAACTGGAGGATTCTTGAGTTAAAGCAGCACAGCCCTCAGTGGGACAGGAAAATCCATGAGGGCAGAGGCCCTTTGTGTCAGCACTGTGTCTTAGGGTCTATGACTGGATAGACCAAAACCACTTCACAAGGACAAAAGACAAATAGGCTGGGCTTCCTGCTCCTGCCCCCTAGAGACCTTTCCCAGGAACACGTTGACCCAGCTGCTTAAAACCAACTTTTATGCCCCAGAAGACCCTTTCAAGCAGTGATCAGGCACAAAAGGGAGCACCAGAAGAACCAGCCTGGAGCCAGCACAGAGATCTGCCAGGCCCACACGGGCTGTGGCACTTGCAGCAGAGAGTCACCTGTCCCCATCTGAGCTGCTCCTGAAGGCAGGCAGCTCGGACGGCTCACAGGGCTGGCAACCATCCCAGAACAGAGGCCAAGGGCAAATCACTTCTTAATTACTGCTTACAGTGCGAGATTTTGTGTAGGCCTGGACAGTGGCCAGTCCCCCCAAACACAATGAGTCTCTTATCAGCCTGCAGCGAATTGATCCTGAAAATTGATCCTCGTCTGATCCATGGATTTTGTATGTAACTGGAGAAGTGGGAGTGACTGTCTCTAGCCACAGGCTCCTCTCTCACTGACGATAACTGAAGATGCCTGAAACTCTCTTTGCATGTTCTTCTCTCCACCTCACCACTCACCTCAGATGTTCAATGTTCAAGCCAAGCCCTCCTGATGAGGGGTCCTACCCTCATGGCCCACTCAGCCTGCCCTACCATATGACCAAGAAGCCAAGGGCAACCAGCTCCACCATTGCCTCCCACAGCCCTCTGCAGTAACACTGAAGCTTCGTGATCCATCTCCCACTGGGTTTTCACACACAAGTTTGTGAGGCCAGCAAGAAAGCCAAATCACGTGATCTTCCCACCAGACAGGAAAGAAACCGAGATTTAGAGAACAGAACCAAGAGAGAAAAACAAAACATCAGGGTAATTAATACACCTAGGATTATGCAACCAAGGATTCCCTACATCCCAGTGGCTTGGCTACAGGAGCTCATGCCCTGCTGACATCACAGTATCATGCAAACCAGCTGGCTTTATCGGTAGCTGTACTACAGGTGGACTCTTGGGATGGCACTGTTATCTGTGATGTTTCCCTACAGAGGCAAATGAGGAGAGTGGTGCAGATGGATTGACAGCCATGCCAGAAGCAAACACATCACTCACTCCACTCTGACAGGGTTCATTGGCCAGAACTAGTCACTTGATTGCTACCTGTAAGGAAGGCTGGGAAATCTGTTGTTTTTGTGTGACTAGGAGGTGGAAAAGCACATCTCTGAATCCAGCTACTACTGCACATGGAGCAATGGTGTTGACAGTTCTTTTTTTTTTTTTTTCGCCAGTCCTGGGCCTTGGACTCAGGGCCTGAGCACCATCCCTGGCTTCTTCCCGCTCAAGGCTAGCACTCTGCCACTTGAGCCACAGCGCCCCTTCTGGCCGTTTTCTGTATATGTGGTGCTGGGGAATCGAACCTAGGGCCTCGTGTATCCGAGGCAGGCACTCTCGCCACTAGGCTATATCCCCAGCCCTGTTGACAGTTCTTGATGTAGCTTCTTCATGTGTCAAGCTCTGTGCTAGAAGGGATCTCAGCATCTTCTCATTCAGTCCCCACAGTGGCTCATTAGGGTGATTCATTTTCCTTTTCCCTATGAGAATGTTCAGAGAATCTAGTGTTCTGCTTCTAAGTCCCTACTCTGCAAGAAGAGTGTATCTTCTTGTGTAAAATTCAAGTATTAGCCAGGCACCAGAGGCTCGTATCTATAATCTTAGTTACTCAGAAAACCTGAAGGATCATGGTTTGAAGTGGAAAAGTCCAAAAGACTGCTTCTCCAAATAACCAACAAAAAGCCAGGCTGGAGGCATGGCTTAAGTGGCAGATCTCCAACCATGAACAAGCAAGCCAAGGGAAGAGTAAAAAGCTCTGAGGCCCCAAGTTCAAGTCCCAATGTGTGTGTGTGTGTGTGTGTGTGTGTGTGTGTGTGTGTGTGTGTGTGTGTGAAGACAATAATCCCTTTTAACCATCCTGCATCTTATTCCTACCCCCCAATCTCCTCAACTCAGCATTCTCAATCTAATCAATATTTGCATATTTTTTGGAATTTTTTAAGACAGGGATTCCTTTACTATATGGTATAGGCTGACCTGGGCTTCTTTAATCTTCCTGCCTCAGCCTCCCCAGTGCTGAGATTACAGAAGTCCCCCACCATACCTGTTTTCTATGGATCTATTTGAACAACATATTTTACTCAAAGTGATCACCCAGTTGATTTACATTTTCTTTTAAAAAAATAGAACTAGCTGGGTGCTAGAGGCTCACACCTATAATCCTAGCTACTCAGGAAGCTGACATCTGAGGATTGTGGTTTGAAGCTAGCCCAAGCAGGAAAGTCCCCGTGTGAGACTCATCTCCAATTAACCACTCAGAAACCAAAGTGGTACTATGGCTCAAAGTGGTAGAGCACTAGTCTTGAGCAAAAGAGCTCAAGGACAGTGCCCAGGCCCTGAGTTCAAGCCCCATGACTAACAAAAAAAATAATAGAATTACATGATACATTGCACGTGCATATGTCTAACACAAACCTCCTTTTACAAAAACATGTAGTGTTTTTTCTACCAGATTACATAGCTCCACCACTTTGTTGGAATAGGTATATCCTCTAGAAGGTCTTGGCTAAAATGCAAATCCTTCACAAGGATATAATTGTAGCCATTCACACCTCATCTCAACACCATTTGTCACAGTAGAGCTGGACTCAGGAGAGACCGGGTACTAGGCAAGGTCATGGCTCCAACTTCCCAGAAGGCACTGCTGGGCCCACTGCCTGATCTGGAGACACTCTCAGCTGTGCCTTGAGACTGTCAAGACTCTCATCAAATCACTTGGGATGTGAGGAGCTGAGGGGACAAATGGACACTGAAAGTGGGTCTAGGTGATACCAACTTGAAGACAGTTTGAATACAGTGGCCCTTAAGGTCATCTCACATAATCTTTACACATCCATTTCTACCTTGCAGAAAGCCTGGAATTTCTCTCTCCAATTCACAGCTGGATACAGGAAGCAGAGGGCACGCAGCTGAGCTACAGAGCCTACGCTGTGCCTCCTGTGGGAGCCTACCTTCACAGGCCAGGGGATGGGGGTGGAAGATATACATCTTTGTTTCTTGTATCTCAAGCTTCTATGAAAGCGATCTGTTCCCTGAATCATCAGTAGTTTCAGAGAAGGTGAAGGCAGGGTCCCAACCATGACCATGACCCACAGAGGACCCAACACTTCACACATGAAAGGAACTCAACACACAGACAAGGCCAGGAGGAGCTTTTCATCATTTCAACAGTCTAACACTTTACTATTCTACCTGCAGCACAATGACTTTCTAAGTGATGTCTTCAGCTCCTTTATCAGTACATGTCAATCACAATGTTCTCTCTTATACCCTCCTTTACTCTTACTCTTTCTCTACATGCGGAAACTTGAGAAACTATTTAATAATCACTTTCATCTTTGCTATTTCTGAGTGTTTGTGCCTGGCTGGGCACAATGCCAGTCTCACCACAGGAATTCCTATGTTCCTTCATGCCATCCTAGCCAGTAGCTCTCCATATCCTCCCAGGACCCCCTGGTTGCTCACACTTGGGGTGCTCCCCACTCTGCAACCGCTGGGTCAAGCATACTGAGGGGAAACCACTCAACCCTCAATGCAGTTCTCTCTCTGGGGTCAGTACAGACATTCCACTTGCAGATAAAGGGGCTGAAGTTCACAGACCCTGGGATTGTGTAGTTGATTCTCAGTACTTATTGAAACAGGGAAGTGGTTGGGGGGTGATTAATGAAAACTCTACTTTTATATGCTTCACACTTTCGTAAGAAAAAATTGTGTATGTGTTGGGTGGGGGGAGTACTTGAGACTGAACTCAGATCCTTGCTTGCTAAGCAACTGTTCTATCATTTGAACCATACCCCAGTCAGTTTCTCTTAGCTTGCTTTATACATAGTCTGAGGTTAACTTTGCCTTAGCTGGTCTTAGACCACAATCCTCCTATCTCTAAATCCTGAGTAGCTGTGATGACAGGTTATTTGCCACCATGTCCTACCTAGAGCTGGGCATGGTGGTATATGCCTATAATCTCAGCACTCAGAACACTGTCAGTTTGGTCAGTGTCATTCTGGGCTACATAGTGAGATACTGTCTCAAAAACTTTTTTAATCTCTAAGCAAGAAAATTGGATCTACCTACTAGAATATCCTGAGAACCCAGTCTATAGTGGTGTTGAATAAATAATCATAGAGTGAAAAACAAATGAATAAAGAGACTAAACATTTAAAAAATGCCTGAAGTCTCTCAGGCACTGGCTAGCTGCGCTGTGAGCCAAACCTGTATGTACTTCTTCCAAAATCCACTCGCACATCTCACTGGGGAAACTACTGGCCACCACAGAGGAAGGAAGACTGACTGAGACTTCATTGCACTTTGGAAAAGAAATCCCTTTGCAGTGATCTTCACTGCATCCTGTCGCTCAAAACTCACCCCAGCACCAGAGCTAGCAGCTCACATGACCTCTGTCAGAAAGATGCCTTTTGTTCAATTTGAGTGCTTAATGATCAATGTGGGAGCTGCAGAGGTCACAGTAAAAACAAATCAATAAAATTTAGATCAATATTAATAGCTCTGAATGGTCAAGAGCTAACTCAGCTGCCTCTTCCTCTGTCTCTTCCTCTGTCTTCTTTCCTCACCAGACTTCCAAGAACAACGGCGCAGAGGCAGACCATAGATCTATCATGCAGAGCAGGGCATGGGAGCCAAAAAACCCCACTTCCAGCCCACACCAGATCTGACCTCTGGATGTGGACCCAAGGTTCTGCTGAGGTGAAAGCAACACAAAGTCTGCCCCAGCCAGGCACAGAAAGTGCTAGGTTATGTGGACTCCCTGCTCCCTGCTGCTCAGGGCCACTCCTCCACCTCTGCAGCCCTGAAGCCCTGTGACTACTCCATTTCTCCACACAGCCGGTTCTCAGGGAGCTGTGGCTGCAACCCACTCAAGGTCCCTTTCTGTCAATTAACTATTCTTCCTCTTTGCAACTCCAACCATCTCAGAGCTGAGGGAACTGAGGCGTTATGACTAAATGTAGTATATCAACCTTACATGGTTAATAGGTTCTTGCAGCCAGTTACAAATGATGGGTCTGGAGTGTACCCCCAAAGGCCTAGGTGTTGAAGGCATCACCTTCTGGTGCTTTGGGGAGATGGTGGGTCCTTTAAGAGGTGGAGCCTAGTAGGAGGAAATTAGGTCATTTAGGTGCATATCCTTGAAGAGGATGTTGGGATTTCTGCCCTTTCTCCAGGTTCCTTTCTTCCAAAGCAGACAATGGATCAGCAAGAGGGTTGGGTGCCCTAAGATTCTGCCCATACAATTGCTTGGGGAGAAACACAGTGATGGGAACTAGCATGAAAACTGAACAGCAATTGAGATGGCCTGGTGTCAACCCTTGCTGCTCTTGCGCTGACATGATCACTGTTATGATCAAGGTGCCCTCTGTACAACTCCTGGGAAGGAACATCACGGGCTGTGGAAGGTAAGCAGGACACAAAAGGGGTAGGAGTGGGGGTGAGGAGAGGAAGAGAATGGGACAAGTCATGGGCTAATATGGTCTGACCAGGGGGCTCTGTGCTAGAGTCCCTTGCTGACTGTGGACCCCCTTGACTGAGTAGCTGCTACTTGCTGGGCAGTCTTCTTCCATCCCTCATGCTTCTTTCAAAGAAGTCATTCTTAGCCTTATCAGAGCTGAAAGCTCCCTGTGGCTGATAACTTCTCTAAGAAGACACAGCTGGCAGGAGTTGATTACAAAAACTGTGGCCCCAGGCTAACCAAAAGCAGAGATTTACCCCATTCTGTAGCTCTTCCATGAAATACACATAGAAACACACACATATATATACATATACATGTATGTGTGTATATGTACAGGTATGCATAATAATGTATGTGGATATAGACAGATATACATATAGATATAGATATGTCGGTATGCTAGTGCTGGGGCTTGAACTGGTGGACTAGGCACTCTCTCAGCTTTTTTTGCTCAAGGCTGGTGCTCTATCACTTGAGCTACAGCTTCACTTCTGGCTTTTTAGTGGTTAACTGAACATTAGAGTCTCACAGACTTCTCTGTCTGTACTGGCTTCAAACGATGATCCTCATATCTCTGCTTCCCAAGTAGCTAGGATTAAAGATGTGAGCCAGCAGTACTCAAATTAAGAAGGCTGTTCTAACTCTTTCCTCATGTGCCCTAGCTTTTGGAAATGTTCTCTTTCTGTGCCAACTTTCAGTGGGGCCAAATTCTTCTTTCTTCTGATCCCTCTGTATCTCTTTCCGTGGTAGTTCCTGCTTTAAGCAGACTCAACACATGAAAATCTATCCCCAAAAAGTTTTAAAATGCAAAACAAGTGAGAGAAGAAATTATTCACGCACCCAGAAGCATCTGTGTCTTTACAACTATGGGATTCCCTAGTGTATTCAAGAATGAGACTCAATTTCCAAAATTTCACTTGACGCTCAACTTTTCAGGAACATGACTATTGTCAATTTATGAGAACCAAACCACTCTCTTTCCTGGCTTTTCTCCTGATACCAACATGCCAAAGAGTCAGAGTTGCTGAAAAATGAGTTACTCTACAAAAATGTTCTGGCAACTTTGCTTACAATGTCTTTTTAGCACACAATTCAAATAAACTTTCAAAATTTATGCATTGTAAAAGCAAAATAATGAGAGAGAAATAGCAAGCTCAAAAATACTTTGACAAGATGCATGGGATTTATTTTAGACTTTTCTTTTTTCTGGGGTCTGAATACTTTTTTTTCTGGATACATTTTCAACTTGAAATGTTATTATTGATTTTGCTCTAGACTTTATTGGTGTAGCACCTTCTTTTTGAATAGGTGAAACTTTATTTTAGTTATTCAGGTCCCCTAAAACTTTAGTTTGAGAATTTATGTGCCTATTAAACTTTGAAGGAGTTATATATTACACACTATAAATTTCACATACAGATTTTATGACAAATTTGAAAGTAAATAGAAAGCATTACTATCTTAAGAGCATGTGCACTCAATAAAATATTATAAATATATTTATGTTGGTGTCTCACTTTTTAAAAAATAAACCAAACTTAGTTTGATTTTTGATCTCTTAAAGACAACACCAAAATAAACTTCTCTGTCTTCTCCATGTTCTACCCCCTTACACCCCAGTCTCCCCACCAAGCGCATTGAAAACCAGGCTAATATCTAATTGCTAAGTGAAGGAGGACTACTTTGATTCACGTAGGCTTGCTGTACAGTATGACTACTTCTCCAAAAAGGACAGAAATGTTTTCTCCTTATCAAGCCAATATAACATTCACCCAGTTAATACCAGATTAAACACTTGACCATTACAGCTTGGAATCTTGCCGATGAGTTAAAAAGCAAAACCACATTTTTCTGCAGATGACTCCCAGCTGGCTGGTGCAAGGGCTCTGAGCACTGTCCAGAGAAAGAAGATATTTTTCATGCAAACGTCCACATGAAACAGGAAGGCTGGGAAGGTGGCAAGAAGGAGCTTTGTTTACATAATTACCTGCCTTAGCTACAAATCTAGATTAAAACTGCAATCTTCTGACACCCATCGGGCTCAGCTTCAGCCTCAATTCCACTGAGCCAACCATGGAGCTAAATAATTCAAACGAAACCATCTCTATTATTTAATTGTCTGGACATTCAGAGAGGATATTTTATAAGAAATAAAGATATGAAGAATTTTTTAAAAATAAAGATGAAGGACCCAAGAGAAAGTGAGGGACTGTTGATGGCCAGAAGGAAAATGAATTAGTAGTTGGTGGTTTTTGATGTTTACTGATGAGTTAGTGGAAGAACTAAGAACAAAAGGAACAATGTTACCAATATAACAAAGGTTGGCAAGGGTAAATGCCTGGTGATACTTCAGGAGCAAACTGAGGGCAGTTCACCAGCTGATCTTAAATGGGAACTGTCTGAACAGCAACCTGGCCTCTCAGTGTTTAGTTACAACTATCAGTGTGATGATGGAAGAGTTTCATATCCTCTGTGCTTTGTTTGGTCATAAGCCTAAACAATAGATGATGTATAGTGGGAGTAAGAAAAAGCGAATACAAACAGCTGAACCAACCAAGGTTTCTTTTTGGGGTTTTCCTTTGTTTTAGGTCCAAGACTGGGATTCAGTCTCTGACACTTGTGCTCATTGGCTGATACTCTACCAACTGAGCCATACCTCCAACCCCACCAACCAAAGTGTTTGAAGTAAGAGACACTGAGACCCAGTTGAAGAATTGGTTATGTGAGAAACTTGGATTTTTCCACTAGTGGGAACTTCTGTGTTTCTAAAGTACTTCTGTGTGTTAACCTTGAGAGTACAGGCCAGACATAAATGCTTCAAAAGCCTTAGCACTTAGTTTGTTTCCTATAGTAAAGAAAAATTCATTTGTGTTAAATTTGAACAAAGAGGAAATCACCTTTATAGACATAAAACTTTGTAAAGTATTTCCTTGTATTTGCAATTGTTAAGTGTACTACTTTGGCCCAGGAACGTTTTGCAGTCTTGTGGTTAGTTTCTATAACTTATGATTCAGAATTCATTATTTATAAACATCATAGGAAAGCGGGTATTAGATTATGATAGACAATAGTTGCCTTATTTTGACAAATATTGGATATTAGCGGCTAATGAATGAAAATACTGCATTATCACTTGTCAAATCATTGAAGTTCATTTGGGGTTGAAGACAAGAGCAACCCAATGTTGAGCTATGAATTATAATTTAAAAGTCTAATTTGCATTACAAGTACATTTCTTATCAACTCCCATACTTCTTTTGGTTTCCTTTATTTAATTAAAAAATTGTCCTCAGGGGCTGGGGATATGGCCTAGTGGCAAGAGTGCTTGCCTCGTATACATGATTCCCCAGCACCACATATACAGAAAATGGCCAGAAGTGGTGCTGTGGCTCAAGTGGCAGAGTGCTAGCCTTGAGCAAGAAGAAGCCAGGGACAGTGCTCAGGCCCTGAGTCCAAGCCCCAGGACTGGCCAAAAAAAAAAAAAATAATAATTGTCCTCAATCACTCCTCTGGAAGATCTGACAGTTAGATTTCATAAATTATGACTATTGGGTGTTCTTATAGAAAACAACATCTTAGTCTTAGAAATTGGAAGGTTGTAATAATCAAGGACCTCATTACTGACTATGTCATTTCTAGATAGTTTTGAATCTAGGTTAATAACAGCTTTTTTATAAAGCTCTACCTAAAATCTTGTGAACAGTGATTATTTTAAATATGTTAAAACTGTATCTTTGATTTGTTAGTTTTAAAGTTAGTTCAAGACTTTTACACTGCCAGTATTCTAGATTTGGTAAAAAATTAATGCTTTTTTAAAGTACTCATTAAGATATTTTTTCATATGTGTATCTGAAATTTGTAATAAAATCAATTTATTTTTAAAAATTCAACTAGCTACTTGCATTGGAGAATATATGGTAAATGAGAATTATAATTTTAAGTATATTTGTGATTCATTTTGTGTCATATATAAGAATTACTTATCATAAACCTTTAGCTACAACTTAATACTATAATGATTGGCTAATGAGATGATAGTCATGTTAGATGATGGCATTCTTGGCAGAAGGCAAGAATTCTAACACATTTGCTAATGTTACACTTTAAAAACAAATGCTGAATATTAATTTGCTAGCAGGTCTAAAAACTCTAACTGAACTTGTAATTTATTGTAGTAAGAAAATCATAATCATTTCAAAACTAGCAAAGGTATTATATGTTGGCATATTTTCTATTCATGTGTTCTTTGCATTTGATTTTTGAAGTCTCTGTACCAATTTTAATAAAGAGGAAATGGTAGTGGGAGTTTTTACAATACTGAATAGGACATTTTTTGTTCCCAGGACTGTCTTTGTTAATCTGGAAGTCAGAAAACAATTGCAAATTAAAAGATGAGCAAGTGCTATACTAGGTATTTGTTTTGGTTAATGAATGGAAATGTTCCTTGATTCTAATTTTGAGAGAGAGAGAAAGTATTTCACCTAGAATGTTTAGGAATTCTGAAGCAGGTAATTTAGTATTGGAGAATTTTATTTTTATAATTCTGTAGAAATGTAAATAAACATTACTGAGTGAAGGAAATGACATTTGTTTCACACCAAGAAGAGAAACTAGCCAAGTGCTAGCGGGTCATGCCTGTACTTCTAACTACCAGAAGCATGAGGTCTGAGGATCATAGTGTTGGGATCCGGCCCTTAGACTTGGTGAGGACTTGACGCCCTTCCCCCCAAGATCTTAGGGGAATGCAGAAGCAGGCTACTCTCTCTGGGTCAGAAACCAGAGAAACTGGCTTTGCACCCAGCCCCCCAACTCTCTAGCCAGCCCAGGCGTCTCCCAGACTAGCCAGCCCGGCGCCTACCTATCCCGCCCAGGCTGGGCGCTTTCGAGTGATGTTAGGTCAAGGGGATCAGGTGACACCTTTCAGCCTATCGGCATCCTGGCCAATCCCCTTCTCTAGGAATCATCCCCCCCGGTACCTTCGTCTTAATAAAGTTAGTTGGTTCTTGAAGCTGACTCCGAGACTTGCATATGTCTGACTTTGTCTATTGGTAAGGAGGCGGGCATGCTTTCTCGAATGGGCCACGCGCGCATTAGGACGGTACTGGCTCCCCCGCTCCACTCTAGCTTTACCTGCGGGCCGGGTGACTAGGGGAGAGGGTGTGAAAGGGAGTATAAAGAAGAGTAGCTGAGCCTTGTTCCCTACGCCGGGAGAGGCTACTGAGCCCGACATCAGAGCTTAAAGTCAGCCAGAGAAGGAAACTCTGTGAGACTCTTATCTCCAACTAATCACTAAAACAAGTGGTAGAGTACTAGCCTTGAGCAAAGAAGTTCAGGAATGGCACCCAGGCCCTGAATTCAAGCCCCAGTACTGGCACTAAAAAGAGAGGGGGGTGAGAGGGAGACAGTGAAGCTAGTGCTACAAGATTTTATATTTTTAATGAAGTTCCTTGTCCTTTCTTGTGTGTTTTAGTTGCTATTATTTAGTTGAGAAGTCCAGCATGTGATCAGACTAAGATGAGGAGTCATTCACAGAACTTTTTATTTCCTTGTTTTCTACCAGGAGCTCTTGTTTAAGAGAAGTGAGTTTCCTTTACCCACTCCCCTCACCTTGCTTTCTTAGCTGGCTCTCCACTACTCGAACCATGTCTCCAGTCCATTATTTTGCTGGTTACTTTGAAGATGGAACCTTGGAAGACTTTCTAGATGTCAAGCTCCTAAGCGGCTAGGATTACAAGCATTGAGCCACCAGCACCTGGCTGGTATCCTAATTTTGAAAGCTATCTAACACCTAAGTATATTGTCTAACTGCTACTCAAGTTAACGTACAAGAGTCAGATTGAGGTATATTATATACCTGCGGGGAAATGTTACAACACACCCTAGGCACCAACAATATATGCTAATAAAAACCTGTAAGAACTAAAAAAAAAAAAAGATCAGGGAGAAGCTTTGTTTTTTAGTTTGCCTGGCTCTTTATCAATTACATGTGTTTTGCAAGACAATAGGATCAGATGATCAGTAGAACATTCTTTTTTAAATTTTCTGTCCTGTAGAGAGATTTACAAATCTCACACTCAAAATTCATATAGGTTTCCCTTTCACTAAAATTTGCATTGTTCTTTTAAAGTGTATTTCCTATTTAGTCTCTTCCTCTGCCTTTCTATAAATAGTAACTAAAGATTGCATCATTTCACTTTTTACATTCCACAACTTTCTGATACAACTATTTCCATTTAGCTGTAAATCTTTTTTTTTTTTTTTATTGTCAAGGTGAAGTACAGAGGGGTTACAGTTACATATGTTAGGTACTAAGTACATTTCTTGTTCAACTTGTTACCCCCTCCCTCATTTTTCTTCCACCTTCCCTTTTCCCCAATCCCCCACCCCAAGTTATACAGTTAGTTTGCAACATATTGTCTTGTAAGTAATTGCTGTTGCATTGGTTTGTCGTTTACCCTTTATCTCACCATTTTAATGTTCCCCTTCCCTTCCCTAATTCAGACAGACATATATAAAATATTCAGGGTGCCAGAATCAAATACAGTGACAACAGAGGATAAATCATAGGGAAGATGGACAGAAGAAAAAAGAAATAATTTCACATAGTACATTAAAAACAACATCAATGATAAACCACTTGTTTCCATGTTTTGGAGATCATTTCTCTTATCATTTCTTCTGTGATCATATGTACATAGCTATTGAGCTATTGTGATAATCTGCTAGGACTATTCTAGACATATATTAATTATTACAAACAAGGAAAACCATAGAATTTATGTTTCTTTGGGTCTGGCTCATTTCACTTGGTATATTTTTTTCCTTCCATTTTCTTATGAATGGGGCAGTGTCATTCTTTTTAATAGCAGCAGAGAATTCCATTGTGTGTATATACCACAGTTTCTTGATCCATTCATCTACTGAAGGGCATCTGGATTGGTTCCATAGTTTAGCTATGGTAAATAATGCTGCTATGAACATAGTTGTGCTGGTAACTTTAGTATGGCCTTGTTTGTGATCCTTTGGGTAAATGTCTAGAAGTGGGATTACTGAGTCATAGGGGAGCTCTCACTGCTTTTCAGAGTGGTTGGACAAATTTACACTCCCACCAGCAGTGTAGTAGGGTTCCCGTTTGGCCACATTCTCGCTAGCATCTGTTGTTATTAGTTTTCTTGAAGATGTACATTCTTACTGGGGTGAGGTGGAATATCAATGTTGTTTTGATTTACATTTATTTTTAGGTTTAGCCTTAAATCTTAATCCTTTGGGGAAGTTATTTTTCCCTGAGAATTTCCTTTGTGGTCATTGTAGCCTGTATTAGTTTTGAAATTGTTGGCACTGGATAAATTCTAATGTCAAAATTGAATCAAGTAGAAATTACAGTATATATTTACTATGAGTTTTGTGGCAACATAAAGGACTTATGAAGATAACTATTCTCAAATTACTATGCTGAAATTCCAAAACATCTGAGTTTTGAATAATAATCACTTCATTCCCGTACTGAATCAATTACATAAGGAAAAAGGTTGACTGGTTAGTTTTGCTTGACTTTAAAAATAAGTGTTAGAACTGTCAATTTCTAAAAGTTTACTAAATATCCAGTGCAGTTAAACATACTCTTGTTTAAAAGTAGTTTTTTGCTAGTTTTTTTTTTAAATTGTCATAGGCAGCCAGGTGCCAGTGACTCACACCTATAATCCTAGCTATTCAAGATGCTGAGATATAATGATAAAGGTTTAAAGCCAGCCTTTGCAGTAAAGTGTGAAAGTCTTATCTCCAACTAAGCACCAAAAATCTAGAAGTGGAGCTGTGGTTCAAGTAGTAGAGATCCAGCCTTGAGTAAAAAAAAATTTGCCAAGGAAGAATGTCCTGGTCATGAGTTAAAATTATCCTTACTAAATGATCTGTGTGCTTAACATCTGTTAGCACTTTCCCTCCCTTTTTATCACCTATTTTCAGGAGTCAAAATTAGCCATAAACTGTATCCTGATCTGTCACTTGAAGGTTCCAGCTTTAAGGCTATATTGCCAAATTAAATTTGGCTCTTTTTCCTCTACCCATATAAATACTAAGAAAGGTGTACTTTAGAAAAGGTTTGTGCTGGGCTGGGGATATAGCCTAGTGGCAAGAGTGCCTGCCTCAGATACACGAGGCCCTAGGTTCGATTCCCCAGCACCACATATGCAGAAAACGGCCAGAAGCGGTGCTGTGGCTCAAGTGGCAGAGTGCTAGCCTTGAGCGGGAAGAAGCCAGGGACAGTGCTCAGGCCCTGAGTCCAAGGCCCAGGACTGGCCAAAAAAAAAAAAAAAAAAGAAAAGGTTTGTGCTACTTTTAGAACTCAAGCAATATCATTAATCCATATGTGGTCTAGTGATGAATAGATATTATTATGTGAGATTAAATGCCAATAGGTGGTAGAAGCAGGGAGTAACATGTGTTCTATGACATGTTCTTAGTATGTCATATTCTTTGTTCTGTGGATTGATAGCACTGGAATCTACAGTTTGAGCCTTTCCAGTTCATAAAAAGAGTTATTTTAAATATTTCTGGACAAATCATATTTTATATTTCTGGAAGAATACAAACAATATTAGAGATCACTTGAAATCAACTTGAAATGGTTTCAAGTTGATTTTTCTTTACAAACTTGTTTCCTCAGGGTATTTGATTGACAAGGCAAATCAGTGATCATATTTTTGTAATGCTTGAAATAACAACATTAAGTTTGTGATCGAAACTGTATTTTCTTGCTTTTGGAATATAATTCATACACATATAATTACTTGAATATTATTTGAGATCAATAACATACCAGGGCAATTCCCACTGATTTAGATGGTCCAATATAATCTCAGACAGCAGATTTGAAACATTAATGGTTTGTGTGTGCCCACACACACATGCATGCACAAGTAGATATTGGGGCTTGAACTCAAGACCTAGGTGCTGTCTTTTACCTATTCCTCTCAAGGCTGGAAGTCTACCACTGCTCCACTTTACGTTTTTTGGTGGTTAACTGGAGATGAGAGTCTCACAATCTTTCCTGTCTGAGCTGGCTTCAAACCATGGCCCTTAGACCTCAGTGTCCTGAGTAAAATAGGCATGAGCTAGGCTTGTCTTGTGAATTTTACCAGTTTTCTGTCATTATTTCACAGAAACAACAACTGGCACAACTTTTTAAGCTGTGGTTTTAGTCTCTGCTAGGTTATAATGTTTTGGACAGTCCTTTGTTAAACATAGTGTTTGTACTGGTTTAAATAAAATATTAATATAAAAAAGAACAAATACTCTAATTGAGAAGTTTTTCTGCTTTTATAAAGTGCCTTTACTTGGGTGCTTTACAACATCAGCCCGCTAGATCAGAAATAACGGTGATGAAAGAATATAAGGGGCATCTTCCAGTGTTTGCTCTCCTGAGGATGACCTTTAAGAGATTTATACATTGAAATGCCAAAAATCAGCATCATGTGTGAGCACTTAAAAATGCATGGCCCTCCTCAAGACTCAACACTCAAAATTCACAGGTATCAAGATTCACAGGTGATCTGGGTTCACCAAAACATTGAAGAACACTGCTGGCTCTAGAACCTAAAACAAAGAGTCTGTGTCTCATTCATCTCCGTATTCTACAGTATCAGCCAGATAGCTAACTGATACTTAGGACATGTTAGCTACACAGATAAGGAAGGGTGGGTGGATAGACAGACAGACAGACTGACTGAGGGACAGGTAGACTAATAGATGATTGATAGATTGAGTATATGAATGAGACCCATTGAGAACCACCTAAAATCCAGGTCACGGCTATTCTCACTCACTTTTCACTGTTATTGGAAAGCCCACTGAAATCTTCTCTCTAAGAATGTGCTCCAGTTGAGGCAGACCTATCACCAGCCATAGCACAGCAGTCCATTCTCTTTCCTTGGTCAATACCTGAGACTACTGGGTCAAGTGTGTTTCACAGGCCAATTCAATTAAAGAACCCATTTTACATATAGAGAACCCAGTGGGGTCAGCTGTGATGTGTTTGTTTCTCAACTACTTTGGAAATGAAATCATTCTGAGGAAATAAGCCAAGAAGGCCTTTACCTGCCCAAAGTAACCGTGTCTATTATTACCAACATGAACATAACAGCATTTTGGATTATCTAGATGTGAGGCCTGTGCTCCGTCCATGTTCATCAATATGGACCCTGCTACTTGTCTCCCATGGCATCAACAGGACAAAAGATGCATCACCTGAAAGGAAGGACTTTGTATAGAAACTGATCTTTCCAAATGGAAAATTCCACAGTTCTGGCTCCCATAGCATCACTCCATAACATCACCCATGATACCATGAGCCTGAATACTACAGCTCCCACAGATTTAGAACCCAGACATTCTGAATCTACAATAACCAAATGGCAATGGGAGGTCTAACTCCTCAGTCCTTGAAATTCCAACACCAATGAGCTAGAACAAAGCTTCCATCAGAAGTCCACTGATGCCGTCGGCTTTAGAACCTTTTCTCCACCTCTCAGTTGGAAGCCCTAAGTGTTTTGACTCATAGACACCTTTGAGAAAGAAAAAATAATCTGTGGCTCCCTGTCTCCCAGGAAAAAGGCACATCCACACGTTTTTGGCTTTCAATTTGAAGGGAACATATTCAGAGCTATTCATGGAGTCTCTGGGGTCCAGAAATTCTAGGTTAATAATCGCTAATTGAAATTCAAGCTGTGAGCCTTTTCTCTGGTCCTGTAAGCATTTTGTCTAACATTAGTGTCAATAACAGTTGTTTTAAAATTTTCTGTCTATATATAGAAATTAAAGAAGAGAGCACTCAGGAGGCAAAGGCAGAGTCATACTGGGCTACATCGTGAGCTCAAGGCCAGCCTGAACTACATGGAAGGCAGCCAACCAGCCAGCTAGCTGGGTGCTGGTGGCTCATGCCTGTAATCCTAGCTACTCAGGAGGCTGAGATCTGAGGCCGCAGTTCAAAGCCAGCTCAGGCAGGAAAGTCCATGAGACTCATATCTTCAATTAACCACCAGAAAACCAGAAGTGGCACTGTGGCTCAAGTGGTAGAGTGCTATCCTTAAGCTGAAGAGCTCAGGGACAGCACCCAGGCCCAGAGTTCAAGCCCCATGACCAACAGAAAAAAAGAGAGACAGATAGACAAAAAGAAAAGAAAGAGAAAGGAAGGAAAGAGAAAAAGAGAGAGAGGGAGAGAGAGAGGAAGGGAGGGAAGGAGGGAGGGAAAGAAAAAGAAACAGGAGTAGGGTGATGAAAAGGAAGAAAGGAAGGAAGGAAGGAAATAAAGTATAAAGGGGACTCACTATGCAAAATGTAAGCTATATAGATTGCAGTTGAGAAGAACCTGCATTTATGAGTCCTAGTCTGGTGCACTTTCCAAAGTCATCTAATCTCTTCTGAGACTGCTTTTCACCTCAACATACTATCTAATAAAGTCTTCAGATAACACATGACAAGGTACCAATATGCATTTTGGTCAGGTGCTTGATAAATGTCATTTCACTGTGCCTTTTTGAAGCCCCTTCAAAAAGCCTCCTTCCTGAAAGACTTGGAGTCCATCTTTAAGACATCCTTTTGCAAGAAGCCACTAATAGGCTTTATCAGAAATCCACACTGGCCCAAGTCATGAGTAAAGGAGCATGTGGTTCATACCACTCTTCACGTTTAAGACACCAGGGAAGCACCAAAGGCCATGCCTCAGGAGAAATGATACTAATACCAGAAGAGCCATTCAGACAGTGCCTTGCAGCTGGTGGGTATCTGGGCGCCTAATGACTAAAAGCCTGGGTTGCAATGTCAGGCACCAGGTCTGAGTTCCATTCCTTCTACTTACCATTTACAAAATACTATCACACACACACACACACACACACACACACACACACACACACACACACAACTTCTTTATCTGGAAGGAGAAAAATACCAATAATAGAACCTACCTCCTATGTGGCTGTGTAGATTGAATGGTCTACTTATCTAAAAACCTTAGTACAGAATGGGGTTCAGACCTTCAGACTTTCAGGCCCTTCTGCTCCAGAGAGGCCTCAAGAAGGGGAGGGTCACACACAGTGGTAATGGGAAGAATTCTGCATAGGGAAAAGAAGGGAGGGTCTAGTATCAGCTTTGACCATCATAGTGGAACTGCTAGGAGAGCAAGCCCTAAAAACTCAGGACACTGAATCATGATCAGATGATTGGATTGTGGGGTTCTCAGTCTGAAAAGGAGACCTGAGAGGTCTGACATGGGTTCTCTGAAGTCCCATAGTGAAGCATAAGAACCCAGAACTGAGCAGGAGCTGGCGTACAGTGGAAAGAGCAGCCCCTTGGGCTGGCAAGTGGGAGAACAAGGAGTCCAACAGCATCTTTAGGAATCTTCCTGGGGTTTAACCCTCTGACAAGAGTAGAGTTTCTTAAATCCATATTGCTCTAATGGCTCCTTTTTCTGACAGTTACAGACAGTGTGATCAATAAACACTTATTGATTCATTGATTTCTTCCTTGGCTAATGTTGCCAGGAATGAAACTATTTAAACAATGGCTGAGTATAGGGTTATGAACTACCCATCTCCCCACCTCTAAGGGACTGAAGCTTTAGCAGTCCATGCAGTGAGTGACTAGGTGATCTACGGTGACTGGGACAACAAAAGGTGGCTTGAATGATGACCCTGGCTGCAATCAACCAGGAGGATCGATGCACCTGCTTAATTCTCTAGAAAATCACCAGTCTTCAATTGTCCTCTGCCACCATGGGTTGGCTCTCCAAGGGGAGAATAAGGAAGTAGAGTGTGCCAAAGAGAAGGATGCAGAGCAAGGACATCTACCTCCCAAGCCCTGCCATCAGCAAATAAGATGAGATGAACTGCAGACTGAACCTGCTCAAACATTTATGATATGAAAGAGGGAGGGAACTGGGATGGGTGTGGAGCACAAGCCTATATTCTAGATGGGCACTTTAAAATTCTGTTAAATCTCCAATCCCCGAGGAGCCTGACCATTAAAATCTTGTCTTTGCAGGCCAAGAATAGATCAAGATTTATGCTTAGCCCTGGACAATCTTCTGTCTAGATGCTGTCTTGAGTAAGTGGTGCGATCTTGCTCTTCTGGCACAGACCAGTTTATGAGGCTAGAGTTCACAGGCAAAAGCACCTTAATCTATAAAAAAGGGGCAAATCAGCACTGCCCAGAACATTGGGTGGTGAAAGAAATCCACCACACTTCCCTAGAAAACATATGAAGAACACACCACCACAAGACAGTTGGTAGTCCCAGCACGGCTAGTGGCAGAAAGCTCTGGCCAAGAGTCACAAGCAGATTATGTAACCTGTCTGAACCTGAGGTTCCTTGTCTGAAAACCGAGGGCCCTAAGAAACACCAGCTCGTATGGCTGCTGTGAGGACCAACATGGGAACTTAGAATAGAGATGCACTCCATAGAAAGACTGCTTTTAAAGCCAGGATCCCCCAAACCTGGGGAGAGTACAAGGTGAAGGATTCACAACGAAACATTCTCCAATGAGAGTCCTCTCAGGGTGGCTGAGGAGCAGACATGAAGCTGTGAGAGTCTAAGCAGGGTACCTCTGGAGTACCTCTCCCAGTTGCCTAGCACATTGCCCAAGAGCAAGGAGACGACTTCCAAAACCAGTCTTCACAGCTGCCTATGGGTGACTGTGCAGGGCAGTTCAAACATCTTCAAGCAATCTGAGAGACAGGATGTCACTGCTGTCAGAAAGCCCCTCTGCTACTTGGCCATCCTCAGAAATGTGGCAAGGTGTCCTGAAGCTATGGCTTTTCAGAAAACCTACAGGAACCAGAGCCTTGGAACAAATGAAAAGGAAGAGGTAATTGGAATGGTCTGTGCTTGGAAAGATCAGACAGACACATCCAGCAAGGAGAACAGCACAGGTCATGATAGGACCCCCTTGTAATGCAGCTGCTACAGACAAGCATTTTAAGCCTGTCATAATCCTAGACAGCAGAATTTCCAAAAGTATGATCTGTCCTATGATGTCCTCCATTATGAAAGAATTGCCTTGAGCATTTGGGAATGGTGCACAATACAGTCCCTGTTTCACACTTAGAATGCTCAGAGAATAGCACCCAAGGGATCATATGAGAGGTTTTGTCTGCACCTGTGCAAGAAGCCGTGGCTGGCTTTTTGGTGGCAGCTCATGAACCACACGGTCATACCCCATTGGAGCTCTGCTATAAAACCACTAGCTCTGGCCTGGGAATCACCTCCTGGCTGCTTATTCAGCTCCATTTTTCCTCACTGCCAAACACAGACCAATCTCCAGCCTGTATATGCAGACTCACTCGCAGGACAGCAGCCCAGGACTCGGAGGAGAGGAATCAAAAGCCATCTCTCGGCCTCTTCCTGGACTGTGGTTTTGCCAGTTAAATCTTACAATCTCGAATTTACTTTATTAGCTTGCCCTCTTATAAAATGTACTTGAGCTAGGCACCAGTGGGTCATTCCTGTAATTCTAGCTACTGAGGAGATTAGAGGATTGGTTTCAAAGCCAGCCCAGGCAGAGTGTTTGTGAAGCTTTCATCTCCAGTTAGCCACCAAAACTGTAAGGATAGTGCAGGACCTGACTTCAAACCCTAGTATCACCACACACACAGAGACACACACAGTACTCAACAGTATAGTTCTTATAGCACTTGCCTGGCTATATAAGGAATCTTGAGTTCCATTCCCAGCATGGAAAAAAAAAGAGAGAGAGAGAGAAGCAAGGAAAGAAAAAAGATAAGAAAGCACATTCGGATGTTTTCAGAATAGAGTAAAATTAAACATGGTGGTGTATGCCAGAGCATACATGAGTTTGAGGGCAGTCTGGGTAGCAGAATGAGAGCCTGACTTAAGAAAAATAGTAGTATATGAGATATTCCATGCCCAACACTTCTTCTTGGCTATATTCCAGCCCCACCACCTCCTTTCAACCCACATGCCCCTCGGCACCAAAGGCAGCCTTGGTCAATTACCCAATTAACACCAGGCCCTGCTCAGATGTGTTGTCTAGGTGACTTGAAGCTTGACCAAAATTGTGGTGAAGATGACAAAATGTCATAAATCTCTAAGCCAGGCACTGGTGACTCATGACTACTGAGATGGTTTGAAGCCAGCACAGACAGAAAAGAGAGTCCAGAAGACTCTCTTATCTCAAATTAACCAGCAAAAAACCAGAGGTGGAGCTGTGGCTCAAATGGCAGAGCTCCAGCCTTGAGTGAAAAGGCCCAATAAGAGTGGGAGATTCAATTAAGAAAAGGGAAGGGGTGAGTCGGGGGATGAAAATGTTGAAGATGACACTGATCAAAATTCAGCATATTCATAAACTGCTTTGTTATATGGCACTGCCTTTGCATTACTTAAATATAATATTTTTTAAGTTTAAAGAGACATCAAGCATTCCAATCCCAGTCCAGGTGTGCGTGCATGCACGTATGCTTGCACACGCACGCACACACACAGACACACACACAGAAATAATAATGTCATTAATCTTGTCCTGCTTCTTTTTAATCTCCCTCCCAGGCTTTGGCCTGTAGAAACTTCATTTCTGCCTAAGGACTAAACGAAACTAAGCATATATACTTATGAATTATTTGCTGTGGTCTGTGTGAATTCAGCACTGACCTCACCAGCTAGGTGAGCTAGCAGAAGTTTCTGAGCTTTGATTTCCTTATCTGGTAAACTAAATCAGCCGCAGTGAAGAATATGGAGCTTCAGGAAGGCTAAGAGCAGGCAGCCCCAAGCAGTGGTCTCTGTGCTGAGAGTAAAAAGGAGGCTCAACACGGAATTGGAGGTTTACTCTCAAAAGACTGGAGCAGAGATAAGGTGCAGCTACGAAGGAAAGGTTGAACCCCATCTCTTAAAGAATGGAAATAGGGTCAAGGCGTGGCTCAGTGCTTGAGTCCTGACTAGCTGGTGCAAAGCCCTGGGCTCTGTATTAAGCCTTGCAAATACATGTCTTATGCACTGATTTTGAAAGCCAAAAACCTGGGGGAAAAATTTGTGGCTTTTTCAAGTAAAAATGTCTTAAAACCAGGAAGGGAAAACAATAATGGAAAATGAGAAAGAAGAACAGAGAGGAAAAACTGAATAAGAGATGGGATAGAAGGGGGAAAAAAAATCACCACATACCCCCCCCCCACACGTACACACACAGTCATATCAAACTATAAATGTCACTCATTATAAGTCACTCCATTTGTATTATAGAAAAATTAGAAATTAGATGTAAACCGAAGATAATTTCAAAACTTGGTACGACTTGGTTTCTGTCCTGCTAGGTGTTTGGAGGACCAAATGCTGTTTGTGAACAAAATGAAATAATACAATATACACTGCTTGGTAACTTCTTTTTTTTTTCCTGCAAATTGCTGTACTAGATACCACTGACATTGTCTGCTCTGATGGTGTTCTTGTTACTAGGTGAACCTTATCTGGATGGATGGCGACATTGTTAATCCATTCGTCCAATGGAACAACAAAGGCCTAGAAAACAAAATGTAAGAGATTGTGGACCAGGGCCTAGAACGCCCTGCCCCCTTCCTGAAACAGCAAATATTCTCTCATCTGGCTGTTCTTATGAGCTGTGGGACTCAGCAAGCTCTGAGGATCATTTCTATTCATCCTTATTACATAACATGAGGTGCTGAGAACACGTCTGCTTTGTGTTAAATGCTTTCTTACAATTCAAGGGTACCATTTCCTCCAAAAAGCCACTTCTTGCCAAATGGAATATTATTTTTCCCATTGGATTATATATGAAGGAAACCTATTATAAGGCTTCTTTATTTAAATGCCTGGGACACTTTTCAATGGCCATCTGGGACCACAGATAATGTTTCCTGAAGCAACAGTTGGCATGGAAAGCTGGGGCGTGTCCCCCTGGAGCTGCATCAGCCCTGCTTGAAGAAAGCACAGCCCCCTCTCCACTGAACGCCAGTATCCTTTACCCCTTCATACAATAGAGTGGGATTTACTGTCTGCTAACTGTGCTCAGCTTCACTGTAAACAAAAAATCCACAAGCACTTCTGCCACAGTAATTACATCATAAATGAAATAAATAGAAGAATCTGAGGGGAATTAAGCCCTATCAAGAGATTAGCACAATAGAGGATGCAGACGGGGAAAAGATGAAGAGCCCATCACTAGCATCTTATAGCCCAAGCAACTTGGCTTCTTCTCCCCAGGATAGAAAAGTAGAAGGCTTGGAGGAATGACTGCCTGATAGTAAGATGGCAGGAAGGAAATATGCAGCCACAACTGCAATCCCACACCCTGGGACCCCTTTTAGGAGCCTCGTTGCTCCCAGAACCGAGTATAGCAGCCCCCTTTTCCTGCTGAACTCAGGGTGCTTGGTCTGGGAGTCTCCACCTGTAAGTGCTTTAGGCTGGGTTTCCCTCCCCTGAGACTTCTGGCCTGAGTGCTTTGGATCAACGGGCTTGCCTAGCTCAATTCCTCCAGTTAGTGAGTTTGAATTCCTGAGCATGAACACCTAAGCAACAATTAACTGGGGCAAACTTTCTGTTTGACTTTTGGCAACAAACAAAGCAAGTAAATACAATGCTAGTGAGAGTTAGCAGGTTGGACTTCCAAACTTGTGGCATGAAAACTTTGGCTAAGAGCCCTGTAGAATTTTACTTTTAAAGGAATATCATTGCATGTTGTAAAAAAGCCACTAAAGAAGTTACAATAAAGCCCATGTTTTCAAAAGTTCTGTTAGCTCTACATATCATGCTGTCTCTAACAGCTAAAGCTGACGGGTCTCCTTGAAATGACTATTTGGCTGGGGTCAGCACACAGTTGAACTGCTCCTCCTTGTTTTGGTTTTGGTTTTGGTGTGGGTCCTAGGGCTTGAACTCAGGGCCTGGGCACTATCCCTGAGGATTTTTTTCTCAAGAAAAGTGCTCTATCACTTGAGCCACTTCTAGCTTTTTTTAGGCGGGGGGTAGTTAATTGGAGATAAGAGTCTCATGGACTTTCTTGCCCCGGCTGGTTTTGAACCATGATCATCAGATTTCAGATTCCTAAATAGCTAGGATTGCAGGTGTGAACCACTGGTGCCCAACTACTCTTTTTTGTTGTTTTTTAAATTATATATATATATTTTTTTTGGCCAGTCCTGGGCCTTGGACTCAGGGCCTGAGCACTGTCCCTGGCTTCTTCCAGCTCAAGGCTAGCACTCTGCCACTTGAGCCACAGCGCCGCTTCTGGCCATTTTCTGTATATGTGGTGCTGGGGAATCGAACCTAGGGCCTCATGTATCCGAGGCAGGCACTCTTGCCACTAGGCTATATCCCCAGCCCTATATTATTTATTATTTTAAAGTAGTTGTTCAAAGGGGTTACCATTCAACACATCAGTTTATAGCACAATGCATCTTGGTTGATGTCACCCCCATTATCATTCTCCCCATCCCTCCCAAACCCTTCTCTCGTTTTCTCAGTTTTCCTAGTTTCATAGGACACAAATTGACGGTTACGACTGCATTCTCCCCTACTTCCGCTCTTTGTTCATCTCCCCTTGCATTGGCCCTTCCCCCACATCTCCAGGGCCAGCTTCCTGGCATTTTCCCAGGTCCTCACAAGAGCTTCACAAATCCCACATGAGCAGATAGAGAAGCGAAGGCAGGCGTCCCTGCAGTGCAGGCCCAGGGCAAGCAGTGACTCCTATTCGGTGTTAGGTGGGCACTGTGGCTTCCTCACAATCCCTGTTCCAGCTGCCATGCACACTCACAAGTCCATGTCTGCATCCCAGCTCTTCTTGCCAAATTCTTGCACCCCACTGGCTCCCACAGCAGATAAGCTGTGGCCTCCAGGAAGAAAGCACCCATTCTCCCTCCTCAGCCAGCCTGGCCAGACCCCAGAGTGAGCCGGAGTCCTGACTCTCCCCCACACCAGGTGAAGACCAAAAAGCTCATATATTAACCTCTCCTAACTCCGCTCAGGCTGGATTATGTTCTCATTTGTGTGTGTGTGTGTGTGTGTGTGTGTGTGTGTGTGTGTGTGTGTGTGTGTGTGCATGTGCTAGTACTGTGGTTTGAACTTAGGGCCTCAAGCTCTTGCTGGCTCTCTTCCTCATTGCTGGGGCCTTCCACTTCGGCCAAAGCTCTATTCCAGCAATTTTCCTGATTAACTGAGATGGAGTCTCATATACTTTTCTGTCCAATATAACTTCAAGCTTTGATCTGCCAGGTCTCAACCTTCTAAGTAGCTAGTATTGTGGACATGAACCAGAAATTTGGCTGCACTGGTTATTTACAAAGTATGGTTTTCTTTATGATGAGATCCACCTGGCATCCTCCTAATTGTGCTTCCCCATGTCACTGGGGGAGATGTCGGGTGCACACTACTGTACCCAGCCATTGTGCTTCCCTCATAGCTGGGATAAGAGGTGCACTCCACTGAGGCCAGCCAATGGTTTGGTCTCTCAAACTACCCCCACACTTCAAACCACAGTCCCCCCACCCCATTCTCTACCTCCCAGGTAGCTAGGATTACAGGCTTGAACCACCAAACTCAGCTTGCCATAGTTTGTTTGTTGTTTGTTTGGTTTGGTTTAAGAAATTACCTTTGGGTAGAAGTGAACAGCTGGTACCCCATCCTGACAGAACACAGTGCACCGAGTTGATCTGGTTGTTGCCTGCAAGGCCCCAAGTTCAATCCCCAATACTAAAACAAAAGAAAAAAACTGTGGTAAGCCAGACATAGTAGCTCACACCTGTCATCTCAACCCCTCAGGAGGCAGAAATTGGGAGGATTTGGGTTCAAGGATAGCTGTGGTAAAATTTTCACAAGACTTCATCTTGAGTAATAAAAAGGTGGGTGTGGTGGTGCACACATGTCATCCCAGCTATGTGGAAAACTTAAATAAGAGGTTTAAGGTTCAGGCTGGCCTCAGCATAAGTCCATGGTATAAATTCAGTATCTTATTAGAAAAAAATAAGTAAGAACAAAGGAAGGTCTATAGGTATGGCTCAAATGCAAGGCCCTGAGGTCAAATTCCAGTACCACAGAAGAAAAAGCTCTATGTCAAAATACAAATAATTTCCTTGGATAACCATTTATAATTATAAATGTCAGTGACAAGTACAATCACAGTGTCATACAACGGTCACCCCAACTAGCTACAGGGTGCTATCTTATAAAACTACCCGAGAGGAGGGGGACATGAGGGACAAGGTAACAAACAGTACAAGAAATGTATCCAATGCCCAACGTATGAAACTGTAACCTCTCTGTACATCAGTTTGATAATAAAAATTTGAGAAAAAAAATAAAAAAATAAAAATGTACATGAAAGTCAGCATCATTTGATAAACTTTTAAATTTCACTTTAGTCATGTATAATGCATCAACAACACACCTAAAATTTTATATCAGGCTGATGTAACTCTAACCCCTCTGTAATTACCTTTATAATAACAATAAAAAATTAAAAATAAAAAACCAAAAGAAGAAGAAAAAAAAAACTACCCGAGAAGACAATTCCACATGGCTCCTTCCCATCCAGCTTATCATCACAAACATCATGTGAAGATTTTGGGAACATTATACAAGATGATGAGCTTGTTTCACTGAGCATAATATTGCTCAGACCTTTCATGTGGTGGTACGTATCAAGCTTTCATTTTTACGGCCTAGTAATGTTTGTGTGTGTGTGTGTGCATGCACGCGTGTGTGTGTGTGTGTGTGTGTGAACAATGCTGTATGACTCCTTGAGAGTATATACCAGAAGTGAAGCTGTAACATAATGTGGTAATTCTAGTTTTTCATAGAATTGTTCTACCCAATGTACTTCCTATCACTCTGACCAGTTGGTTCTGAGCAAGGGAAAGGAAAGAACCCAACACTGGAAGTGGACAAGGTACAAGTGGCTAGAGCTATGTTGAGAAGACCTGTAAAAAGAACTTCCAGAACAGGATCTCAGGGAGTGCAAGCAGGGGTGAGGACCCCCATTCTCCAAGCTTTCTACCTCAGCCTTGTAATGGGCCGTTCCAGTTCTGAAGGGTGGATGTTGCTAAGCATGGAGAAGTCTGGCAAAAGGAGAAGACTCTTTTTGGTAAGCCTTCTGAGAGCCAAGCAGAAGATACCTGTGTCCTGCTTCTCATGTGACAGCATGGATAAAAATCTCTTCAAATGCCATAAATCGTCTTGAAACAGCAATTGAATAAAACCTCTCGGAAGAGGAACTCAGAATGTGGAAGCGCTGAATTTCTCTAAGCCCCTGCTCCTCTTGGGGGTAAAGGGGGGACCAGCAGCTTCCCACACATGGCCTTCTCCTCCCGATCTTTGCCATGCTGTTTTGTGGAGCACTCCCCCACCACACAGCCACCCATCTACACTGGAGTCTCTGTACTGGAGAACTCTGCTCCAGTGTCGCCTCCCTCTCCACGGAGAAGCTTCCTGGCCCCAGGCTGGCCCCAACCTCCTCTGTGCTCCTCCTCCACTTTGTGCTTCTCCCCTGCAATGAGCTTCTTTCTCATCTCTGTATCCCCCACACCTAACACAGGACTGCACACAGAGTCAAAGCTCTAAATATTTTTGGATATGTAGACAACATTTCCAAAGCAAGTTTTGCTGACAACAGTATTAGGACTGTTTCTCAACCTCAGCAACTACTGCCCTCTGGGGCAGGATAAATCTTTGTTGGAAGTGTTGGCCAGCAAATGTCAGGGTGGGTAGCAGAGTGCCTGCCCTCTCACGAGATGGCAGGAGTACCTTTCCTTCCTGCACAACACCTTAAATGTTTCTAGGCTTGGCCAAATGTCCCTGGCTTGGGCCAGGGGACACAATCTCAGCTCTGTGCCAGCGCACCAGGGTTTGTCCTCTTAGACCTTCTAAAACAGCTAGGCCCAAATACAGAGTCCAGACAATATGTATGAGATCTCATCAGAAATATTCACAACACTTATCATCTTATGAATGATTCATAACTTTATATATCTTGTGAATAATTAAGAAATGTGCCTGGGAACCTCTTCCAACAGATCATCTGGTAGGAATCTTAAGTCATTTGCCATAAAATATTGACCTGGTCTGATTCATTATTTACAAAGCTCACTAAAGCTCCACATAAGGAAATTCTGCAACAAAACTGCTCAAAATCTTTTTTCAGGGACTTAGAAATCTTGGTGACCTGGGAAACAGTCTCTACAACAAAAGTTGACTGCTGTAGTCTCACTCTGAATGCCCCCTTAAAGGTCCATGTGTTAAAAGCTTGGTGGGGCTATTGGGAGGTGATGAGATCTTCAGGGAAGGGGCTCAAGTGGGAGGGCTTTCAGGTACTGGGGGCAACTGGGCACCAGTGGCTCATCACCCTATAATCCTAGCTACTCAGGAGTTTGAGGACTGAGGAATAAGGTTCAAAGCCAACTGAAGAAGAAAAGTATGGGAGACTCTTATGTTCAATTAGCCACCCCCCAAAAAAAGCTGGAAGAGGAGCTTCCGCTTAAGTGGTAGCGCATTAGCCTTGAGCAAAATAGCTCAGAGACAGTGCACAGGCCCTGAGTTCAAGATCCAGGACCAACATACACACACACACACACACACACACACACACACACACACACAGCCTACACAATTTCTAAGTTAATGGAGTCATGCCCACGAAGGAACAGTGCAAGCCACCCTTCCCTGTTCTCTTTTTCTCCCTGGCCATGAAGGGAATGGTTTTGCTCCATCCTCAGCCTCACCACGCTCAGCCTCACTATGGGTCTGAAGCAACAGGACCAACCATGGTCTGGAAGCTCGAATGCTATGGGCCAAGATAAACTATCTCTTTTTAAGTTAATTGTCTCTAGTATTTTTTTTCCAGTCCTGGGGCATGGGACTCAGGGCCTGAGCACTGTCCCTGAACTTTTTCTCAAGGCTAGCAACTCTACCACTTGAGCCACAGTACCATTTTCAGCCTTTTCTGTTTATGTGGTGCTGAGGAATCGAACCCAGGGCTTCATGCATGCTGGGCAAGCACTCTGCTGCTAAGCCACATTCTCAGCCCCTCTAGCATTTTATTGTAGTGATGGAAAAGCTGCCTGTGAACTTCATACAGGAGAATTTTTACCCAAGGCCCACTTAACAAAAGCGAAAGGTGTGATAAGGGTGAGGCTCTAAGAAGAGACAAAGAACAGGATTTAGCCCCCAGTAAACTAGGTCCCAATTAGAAGTAGGGATGGGAATGGGGGACATATCTGGATCAAACTCATTTCCTGTCCCTTGAGAGATTAACCACCATGAGAAGAACAAAGTACGTACCCAGGCATGACCCATAAAGAGCCACTCACTACAGGACTCAGGCTATGAGTGTGTCTGTGCTACTCCAGAGTGGGAGGTATCAGAAAAATAGTTGTGCTGGGTGCAGATGACTCATGCCTGTAACCCTAGCTCCGCAGAAGGCTGAGATCTGAATGAAGATCATGGTTGAAGCCACCGGACAGGAAAATCTGAGACTTTTATCTTCAATGAACCACCAAAACAGCTAGACCTGCGGTCTCTACCAAATTACACAGGTGACATTTGGGATGTGAGGGGAAAGGATAAATGGCTGGACTAGCATTTTTGTTTTTAAAAAAAAATCCAGATATTTTAATAGGCCCACTCTTTTAAATGCAAATCTACCCTACCTCTTTGGAATACAAGGCAGAGTCACCTTCTCCAGTGTCCATTCATATTTATTCATTCAAACCATATGTCCTAGGCTTCAATCATGACTCATGCCCTGTGCTGTGTATGAGAAATACAAATATCACTTCCATCCTAAAAAATCCCTTGTGTCTGAAGCCCTGGGAAGCAGAATTCTGAACCCTACAGTATCGGGGAGCCTCTGGCTAACCCTAGTCCCATGGAGCACAAAAGGGGCTGTAAAAAATATATATATCAGGTACTAGGCAGAGACACATAGCCCTGGACAAGACCACAACTCAGAGAACTACTTTTTGAGGTGACAGACAGATGAAGGTTCTAGAGAACGTAAGTGAAATCAACTCTGAGCCAACCCAGGGGTGAACTGGAATAGGCTAGTGGGGGAGTGGGCCTCGTGTTCGCATTGGTTGGGTACCTCAGGCCTCATCATTAGCAGCCGAGCTCAAGTTCCTGCAGTCTCTCACCCTGTTGATGACACTGCCCAAGACACCTGTGTTCTGCAGCTTGGTGGTGCTCAGGAGGGAGGCATAGCTGAGGGAGAGAACTTGGCACCTCTGCTTAATACAAGTTCCTTCCAGAATCAAGGACAAGCTGCTTCCACAGTCCTCCTGCCAGGTCACACGGCTCACCTGTCACCTCTCATCCTTTCCTCTCACACAAGCTGGCCTCTCTGTAGGCTCTATGTCCTTCCCTCTCTGAATGCACTCTCCCATAACAGATAGAGCCCTGTTCCAAGGGCCTTGACCATCACCCTCTCCCCAGAAGCTGCAGTAGAGACCACAGAGAGCTTTATAGCTCGGAGTCCTTTAGGAGGGTGTCTTCTTTTACAGCAGTATTAGAAGCTCTGGAAGGGCAGAGCAGCTGACAGGCCCTTCTGACTGACTTCCCTACAGGACATCAGTAGGCACCTTCATAAGTCCCTACTGATTTTACCTGCTCATCCTCCCCTCATTTCAATATCAGCCATGTTTAAGATGGCATGCAGCAGAGCAGAAACACAGGGAACTTCCCTGTGAATCAACTGGGGTCCACTAACTGTGTAGTGTAATCTTTCCCACTTCTTCTGGGCCTTGATTTTTCCCTCTCTAAAACGGGGACATAATGCCCAGCATCAATGCTCCTTTAAGAATTAAATGAGCTGTGAACGTGCCTGGCACACACTAGAGGATTCCTTTCCCCACCCCTTCCCTTGCTCACATCACTGAAATACTGACAGCCCCAGCAGCAGGGGTGTGGAGTAGGGTTCCGGGAAAGTGGCTGCCTGGGCCTCAGGGAAGCCCCTCTCAGAGAATCATGCCAGCCCTGAGAGCCCTGGAAGCCCAAGGCCGCTCCCAAGGCCACTCAGGATTTCTGGGTAACATCATCCACTGCTTTGGATCACACATCTGCCACAAGCCTATACCCACTGTCATGGGTTTAGCTGAGTCCTTCTAAAACTTCACATTAAAGGCCTAACACCAGAACTCAAAAATCTAACCTTATTTACAGAGGTAAAAATGAAGTAATTAAGGTGACCTCATTGGCCTGACCCAATATGACTGGCATCCTCCCACCATATGCCAAGGGTAGCTTTCCATGCCAGATAGCACTCCTTAGCAAAGGTTTATTCTGGCTCCTGTCTTCAAGAATTTCAGTGTATGGTCACTTGGCCCCATCACTCTGATCTTTGGGAAGGAAGCACATCCCCACAGGAGTAGAGTGGAGGAAGCTGCTTACCTCACAACAACCAGGAAACCAAATGAGACAGAGGAAGGGGATCCACTTGAGGGACATGCCTCCCCTAGGCCCCACCTCTTCAAAGTTCCTCCCCAGAGCACCACAAGCTGGTGACAGAGCTTCGAGCTTGTAGGCCTGTGGGGAACATTCACGATCCAAACCATCATATTGTGTGAAGATGTAGGCAGAGACCAACAAACCAAAGAAGCAACCCTCCAAAGCCAGAAAAAGGCCTGAAGCAGATGCCCTCCCAATCCTCCAAATAACCAAGCCTGCCAACACCTTTCCTCAGGCTTCTACCTCCTCACTAAGACCATGTATTTCTGTTGGTCAAGCCACCCAGCTGGTGGTACTTTGTACAGTAGTCCTAACAAGCTCTCTCTCTCCCTCTCTCTGACACACACACACACACACACACACACACACACACCTTATAAGTCTCCATAGAAACTGGGTCCTTTTAAAACAGGTAAAATCCCACCAGATACTGGTAGCTACCATGAAGCAAAGAGCAAGGGCTACTGGTGTTGGAGCTGAGGATCCTAGCTTGGCAGGAGAGGCCTATGGGCTAAGAGAAGGGAGGGTGCAGACGAGATGTTCTCACTGCAGACAGGACCTCCGTAGCAATAATAAGCTGCTATCATTTCTCTCAGTCTACCCACCTGAGAGGCTTTAATATTTCAGAAACACAAGTACCCAGCCCTACCCAAGCTGATTACTTCCCCCAAAGCCAAGTTGAAAGATGGCTTCAAGTAAAACTCTTGGCAGTTGCTCAAGGGTGACAGCTCCCTGAAAACAGAGTTCCAACACAGCCACAAAGCACAGCAGCACCATGACTGTGAGGCCCAAACTCCGTGAGCCCAGCTGGCCTCCTCTGCAGCCTGCTTCCTTGGATCTGCTTTGACTTGCCCATCCTGCCAGGCACTGGACCCAGGACTTGATGTGCAATCGCCCATCAATCCTCCCATGCTGCAGAGAAAAAGTATCTCAGGTTACAAAGGTTCCAGAAGCAGCCAGGTGGAATGGCCTGAAGCCAAGATGCTCACCTAGCTCTTATTCCCCAACCCAAGCCTTTCCCTACTAAATAAGCCATTTTTCTGGAAGGTTGTTCCAGGTGAAGGTGACATGAGAGCAAAGGCCCAGTGCCAGAGAAAAGAGCCACAAGGGTACAAAAAGGGCCAGAACACTTGGGATGAGCTCCAGTAGGGGGAAACTCACTTTTCAATTCTCAGCCTGCACTGCAAAGGGACCCTAAAGTTACAAAAAGCAATCCACATAGCTTGAGAAAGGCTTACAGACATCTAGAAGGTGAGAATCTTCCCTGATATTTTCCAGTCATGTCCATGGTGACAAATGCAGAGATGTGTGGTGGAAACACAATACTAAATTCTCAAGCCTTTTCAATGGAAAAGAAACCTCATGCACAAACCCACTGCTGAGGGAGGGAGAAGAGAAGAAAGGAAGGAGAGAAGGAGATGGAGGGAGGGGAAGGAGGGAAGAAAGCAAAAAGAAAGGGAAGGAAGGAGGGAGGGAGAAAAAAGGTAGCACCAGCTATGGAGGGCCTTTGTTTCTTCTGTCAGCCCAGCTACTAACGCCCTATCTCCACTGTCATCCCTTTTCTGTAAAAAGTCACTTTCTTGAACATGTGCTGGGTGCCTTGTCCGAGGAATGATTTCTGAGGTCACAGTCGCTCTTCAGGACATGTCCTTTCTCCAGGCCTCATTTTCCTCATTTGCAGGATGAAAACAGTAATAGCAATCTTGGGTCTGAGCACTGACCATGAATCAGGCTCAATAAATTCTTATCACTGAACCCCCATAACAACCCTTATAAGATAGGAGTTACCAATTATATCCTCCTTTTACAAACCAGAAATTGACTTAAATGTGGTCTGAGTGCACCTTTCAGGTTCATGCATTAAAACTGAATTCCTATTGTGGGGTTTTGAGAGGACATGAACTTATCTAACTAAGGCTTAGAGATTATTTGGATTAAAGAATGAAACTTTCATTGATGAATCCTGTTGGCTTTATAAGAAGAAGGAAACCCCTCTCTACATTACCTTTACAATAAAATTTATGTAAAAAAGGAAAGACCAGAAGAGATGCTAAGCTCCTCAACCTTGACCCTCCAAAACTGATCTAAATAAATATCTTTCCTTTATAACTCACCCAGCCTATGCGTCTGCAGTGTTTTTTTCTGTTGATATCAATATCCAGTATTCTATTATTGGAAAACCAACCTAGGATCTGGATTTGAATCCAAGGTAGCTCTACTTCAAAATCCAAGCTGGAATCACAATGCTATCATGAGGGTTAAATTAAATTAAATAGCACAAAGAGGGCCCTTTGTAAAAATGTCCAGTCAAAGTTGACTGGTCTATCTAGGGATCAAGATGGAGTCCTATCACACTGGACAGTGCCAAAGTAGAGCTCTGTGCTTGGCTCACATCAAAGCCAGAGAGTGCTGGGCTGCTAATGCCCCAGATGCTGCAACCATCTCTTCCTTGAGTATTGGTCTTTCTTGGAAATCTGGCCACAATCACAATGTCTCTGTCTCATAGGCTGAACCAAGAGGAGGCTAAAGAGTTTGCTGGATGTTTTACTTACTTCAGGAGCCAAAGCGCTCCATCAAGGTACCCCAACATCCCCCCCTGGTATGCATGAGCACACAGAGGCTGCTCTTGCTTAGATCTTGGAAAACAATAAGAAATGGGGCTGGGCAACTACACTAGGGTGGACTAGGCATGGGATTGCTCTATGCCATGTGATTGTCAGGGGACACCCTCATTAGATCTCACTGGACTACACTGGTCCCCAGAGGACCCCATTCTCCTACAGGGAAAAGCTCAATGACACCTCTGAAGCATGATAAGAACTGGAAATGTGTCCTTTTAGATCTTTTCCTTTCTGACATCACACTGCATTTGTACCAAACATTTAATTTTGAAAAGTTTCACCAGGCTGGGGAACAAGACAACAAGCTGAGAGCTAGATAGGAGTTTCCAAAGCTCAAGAGCTCACCTTGGCATATACACCTAGGTCAGGATCACTCACCCACCAGCTCCAAGGCAGACCTACTTACTTGTCTGAGTTTCTCAGGGTCTGTTGGGGGGGGGGCATGAGGGATGGCAAAGCCCCTTGTTTCAAGGTGACAATCAGAAGAGCACACAAAGATCTAATGGCCCTGACTGAGCAGCCTCTACCACAACTGTTCAACTCTTCAACATGGACAAAGAAAATGTTTACAACTGACAATGAAATGCTTCTTTCTATAACTAATGACAGCTAACAAAATAACTGGAAAAGGAGAAAAGTTTACAACTGAGAATCCTGCTTTCTTGGTTCTGCTCACCTCCTCTTGCTCTGTTTTTCTTCATTATCATCCACTTTCAATGACTATCTGATTTTAAACTTCCCATTAAAGTCAGAAAAAATGCTCTGTGTCCATTCCAAGTAGGGCTGATCCTCCCTTGGGCTAATCCTCCAGACATTTCATCTTAAACCCATGTTACTCCAGCTGCAGGACTCTCAGGAGAGCCTGGGCCAGGGCTGCTGCTGGGCCCAGAGAGAACAGACCTGCTTCCTGTCCAGTTTTGGAGTTGGGATACAGGAGACAGATACAGAAGCTCTGAGACATTTCTGCCCCTCCATAGCAACTCAAAAGACTCTGTAGCCCCTTGACACAGTATGGACCAACCTAGGTCCCAGCTCAGAGGCTGACAGCATCAGTTATCTCACCTAAAAATCTAGAGTAGGAAAGAGGGATTGCTGCACACAAGTGAAGACAGGAATCCTATCATGGGCCTTCAGATGTTCCTGAGAGAGCTACCACTGGCCTTTACTGACTGAGATGGTGAAAATGCAGGACCAACAGAGTAAGAGGTGAAAGCCAAGTGATTTAGTCAGTGATAAGTGGTGGAACCTGCATTTGACCCCATGTCAAACCAATTCTAAAATCCTGAGCCAACTCTAGAATCCTCATTCCTCTCAGTGGTCCACCCATCAGCAATGTCAAGTCTCTGTAGACAGACACACACGAGCGCATACTAAGTTGAAGATCAGTCACTTTGCCTGTTGTACCAAGTGTTCAAGGATGGAAGGTAGAGTGAATTTAAGTTACCTGACCTCTATTCCAAAGCAATTTAGACCTGGGCCACATACAGGATGCAGAAAGCCTCCTGTGGTTCCAAGAACACCCTATTTTGGGGGATAACTGTCACATCACACATCCTCATCATTTTTTTCTGGAAAGATAGGGATATTTCCTTTATTGTTGCTGTTTCTCAGATGAAGAGTAGCTGAGGACCAGCCTAAAGGCACAAGGACACCTTGTGTGCCCAAGCACACACATCCAAGCTTAACCCTTAACTCCTAGCAGGTTGGACCTGTTGGTTGACTGGACCAATCAAGGCAACATCCCCCATCCTCTCCTTATGTCACATCTCCTGCCCAAATATAGAAACTGATTTATTTCTCCAAAGCTTGGAGTAGCTGATCCCTTTCCTCTAGCTCTGCTCTAGTTGGAGGATGGCTAGCAAGAGTTTGATCTTGACTGATGAAGGTGAGTCAGGTCCTGTGCTAGCCACAGGGACAAACTGTCTCTCATGTGAACCCCACTGGTTGTCCCTGTTCTCTCATAGAGAGCCTCCAATACCTCTGCACCGTGGACCTTGCCCCTGGCCCAAGCCTCACTCAGTAAAGGAAACATAGGAAAGAGCTGACATTAATCATGTACCTGGGGAAGGGGCATTAAACCCAGCTCTTAAGCCTTACAGCCACATGGAGAGGACAGGAGTAACTGACTACCCATTTTATAGGAAAGAAAACTGGAGGTCCAGCCTTGGAGGCTGGTACAGCCAGTACAAGGATACAGGGCTCAGGCTCCAGCTGAAGTCTACTCTAAAACCCATTCACCAAGTACCATCCCATAGAGACAGTCCTACAGCCAGGCTTAGCAATATAATTTATGTGCTAAATGAAAATAAAGGGATGCTTATTTAAAAATAATTAATATTGGCACCAGTGGCTCATGCCTGTATTCCTAGCTACTTGAGAAACTGAGAACTGAGGGTTGTCAGACAGGAAAATTTGTGATGCTCTTATCTCCAATTAACCACCATAAAAAAAGCTAGAGTAGAGGTATGGCTCAAATTGTAGAGCTCCACCCTTGAACAATGAAAGCTAAGGAATAGCACTCAAGCCCTGAGTTCAAGCCCCAGAATTGGCATGCGCATGTGTGCACACACACAGAGGTAATTTCAACATAGTGATTGTGCAACACAAAATCTAGCATGGGGCCCTTTTGAGGGTGGGGACCTGGTATATCTGCACAGTTGGCATCTATGAAGCCAGCCTTACCTACTCTCAAAGAAAAAAAAGAGGAAACACAGGGACTGTGGTTTAAAACACATCACCAGTAGAATGGGAGCACAGAGAAGCCAGAGGTATTCCTACAGCCAGCAGTACATCCCAAGAGCTGAGGCCTAAAGAACACAGCCTCTGGGGGCAGGAGATGGGGTGAGGTGGGTGGGGCAGGCATGTGGGGCCAGAGGCACCACACCACAGCAGTGAGGGCTTACTGTCATTCACTAAGCCTGCAGAGAGCCTTTGGGTTTCTGAAGAACATTGACATTCTCCAGCAATTAAGTCAAATTAACATAATTCAAACAAAACCTCTAATTTTAGCTATGTGTAACAATTCCCCCTCAACAGAACAGACATCCCTGCCTCATTCCAGGAGCTCAATGCCAAAGAGAGACGGGAAGGAAACCAAGCCATTCCGACACAGGCCTTCTACCTAGGCAGGCACCAGATTGTTTCTATTTTCACTCAGAAGATGGCTCCTGGATGGCTTCTAGTCATCAGCAGATAAGTAGGCAGCTGATCCAGCTCCTCACAGATCTTACCACTATAAGTGGCTGCAAAGCCTAGTGGCCACAGCACCCCTAGGACCAGGCAAAGGATCCCAAATATGATGCTCGTGCATTGAGCTGGTCTGATGGCCTCAATCTTTCTGCCTGTGAGGTAAGAGGAACAATACCTAGCCTATGAGCTAAAAGAAGTGTGTGTGTGTGTGTGTGTGTGTGTGTGTGTGTGTGTGTGTGTGTATTCATGTGTGTGTTGCTCCTGTGGCTTAAATTCAGGGCCTGGTCCCTGTCCCTTAGCTTTTTCACCCAAAGCTAATGCTCTACCACTTAAGCCACAACTACACTTCCAGCTTTTGGGTAGGTAATTGGAGATAAGAGGCATGAACTTTCCTGCCCAGGCTGGCTTTTAACAGCAATCTTCAGCTGTCTGCCTCCTGAGTAGTTAGGATTACACCACCATGTAGCCACCAGCATGTAGCAAAGGGTTACTGAAGGACCAAAACAGTTGATGAAGGCAGGTGTGCTGGCTCACATCTATAAGCCAAGCACTCCGTAGAGTGGGACGAGAGGATTGGGAGTTGGAGGTCAGCTTAGGCTACAGAAGAAGACATTGACTTAAAAGAAAAAAGACTAAAAAGGTATTCGTGATTATCATTCTGCTTGTATGAGCTCAATGCAAATTGCCCATTGAACAAGCAATTGTTCAATCATTGTTCAATCAACCAACAGACTCCTGACTGCAGAGATACCCAGACAGTGTCCCTGTGCCTTACAAGAAAAACAAACTGAAGTCCAGAGGTTGGCAAACAGGGCACAAGGGCCTGACCCAGCCTACTGCCTGTTTTTAAATGGCTCATGACATGTGCATTAAAAAAACTATTTTTATTATAAAGGTGATATATAGAGGGGTTATAGTTACATAAGTTAGGTAAAGAGTACATTTCTTTTTGGACAATGTCACCCATTCCCTCTCTCTCCCGGTTTTACCCTCCCATTCACCTAAAGTTTTATAGTTCATTTTCAACATAGTGTCCAGTGAGTATCATTGCTCCATTTGCTCGCCCTCTGGACAGACTAGTAATGCTCATAAAATTCAAAAGAAAGAGCCATTTTTGTGTGATAGGGACAAGGAAAGCTTCTTAGAAGCTTTTTCTGGAGTATGTGCTCAGTTCGGCCTTAGGGAAGTCATTGCTGCTGCCCTGTGTGAAGACAAGCTTGCATGTAGACTGCCAAGCCCTTCCGCGGCTGTGTCCTGCACTATTGCATGTGCTGTGGCCAGATGTGGAGCAGAAGCTGTGTTCACAGCAGGTCACAGCAGCCAGGGCCAAGACACTAAACACATCTAAGCTGTGCACAGCAGCAAAGAGCAGGAATTGGGGTGCTGGGATGAACCTCAGTTTGGAACAACCCCTCCAGGGCATGCTTCCTTCCACCAGGCCTCAGAGAGGGCTTATTCTTCAGTACCCGCACCAGAGCTCCTTGGAAACTCCCTTATTTGCAGAGGTGTTGAGTGGGTCCTAAATAATTCAGGCCCTGCACCAGCAGTGCAGATGGGCACAGCCCTCTGCAGTACTGCGCTCGCTGTCTTTACGCAATGGGCGTGCTTCTAAGCACAGCCAGAGAACAAAGTCCCTCTCCTTCCCTGTTCCTCTTTCCACGATGCAAAGAATATGCTGTAAGACCTCAGATTTCTCACCAGAGTGTATGAGTGGGCCCCAGAGACCTGGTTCCAGGGCTTGCTTAGCCACTAAAAATAGCTGTGTGACCTGCACAAGCCATTTTCTTTTTTCACACAGCAGTTTCTTCATGACAGGAATGAAGTGTAGGATCTCCAAGGTTTCTTCTGAGACGCCATGTCTGACCTGTAGTTCCAGCTGCTCCTCAGGCTGAGGCAGGAGGATTGCTTGAGCCCAGGAATTGGAGCCCAGCCTGGGCAACATAGCAAGAAAGACCCCATCACACAAAAATAAAAGCCAATAAGTGTGTGTGTGTGTGTGTGTGTATGTGTGTGTGTGTGTGTGTGTGTGTGTGTGTACATGCACGCACTGGCACACTGGTACTGAACTCAGGGCCTTGTTCTCTTATATGGCCTTTTCCACTCAAGGCTGGCACTACTTGAGTCACACCTCCATGTCCAGATTTTTCCTGGTTAATTGGAGATATGAGTCTCAAAGACCTAACTGCTCAGGCTAGCTTTGAACCATGATCCTAAGATCTCAGCCTCCTGAGTAAGTAGGAGTACAAGTGTAAGCCATCAGCATCTGGCCAATAATTTTTTTAAGCTACCTGTCATCCAGTCTAGTGGGATGAAAGAGTCACAGAGAGGTGAAGTATTTTTCTCATGGTCACTCAGTTATTATCTGAGAGGTAGTTAGGACCTAATGTTTAGTTCCTAATGTTCCCATTTTAAACCACTGAGCTCTCCCTCTCCCACCCCTCTCTCCTATCTGTAGCTATGTCTATCTGTATCCATATCTACAGTGTGGGTTCTTTTTGGAGTAATACTTGTCTTCTCTCCCCAAAGTAGTTTGGAAGCTGATGTAAGTGGCAATGGTATTTTATCTCTCAGTCAAAGGAACGAGAACAATCAAGCTCTAGATTCTGTATTTTTTTAATGTTCTTTATGTTTAACCCCTCGACCTTCCCATTCCCCTCGTGCACACTCCATCCAGTACTCACAACAGTGCTGGAAGCAGTGGTTGTTCTCCAACTCTGGCTGACCTTAGGGCAGGCAGGCTCTTCACCTCCTGAGGTGAGGTAGATACTCACCTGGAACGGCTGTCTCCACACACTGGCCCAAGCCTGGAGGCCAAGCAGACCCAAGGGGCTAGTGAGCTTGTCATGACTTTCCTATTCTGGAGGGAGCAAATGCTGAAGCCAGCTGGGTCTGGCTGTTTTCCTGCTGGAAGCTGGATACAGTTGGTAGACGAGGAAAACAGAATTCCAATTTACAACACCCTACATATGCTACTGCCTGCTTGTTACAAAGCAGACTGGAGAGAGACCGTCCAAGATCTCCCCCAAGCTTTGTGTTCACTCAGGCTATGAAATGCACTTGGCCTTCCCGAGCCATCCTCTCCCTGGCCTGCCTAGAGGGTTGCTGAGGGTCACTAGAGTGAAGTCACAAAAGGCATGTAAGGACCATGGAATTCTGGGATCTCAGTTCCTGCTCAGGGTATGCCTCTGTAGCTCTAGGGCTCCTAGAACCCAGGCATTCAGAGCTGGTCTCCTGGAGATGTAGCCATGGAGAGGAGACAGCCTTCACTTTCCTGGGACTATTCTCTCCCACCCCTGCCCCATAGCCACTGGAGAAAACATGAAAGGTTTTCAGCATCTAGGCTTCCAAAAAATCAGGAAGCAATGCACTGAAGGGCAGACACTGAAATCCACAAAAAACTTCAGAACTAAGCATGGTGGCACATACCCCAAATTCTAGCACTCAGGAGGCAAAGGTGGCAGGATTGGGTTCAAGACCAGCCTAAACCACACAGCAAAACTCTGTCTCGAAAGAACAATGGGAAGGGTACTCAGTGATAGAAAGCTTGCACTTGCCTAGCATGTGTAAGGCCCTGAGTTGATCCCCAGCAAAGGAAAAAAAAATTTTTTAAAGAAAAGCAAAACAATCCTGAAAATGCTGGTTGAAACTGAGTAAGTAAAGCAGTTGGAATTTTGCCACACACACAAATAAAGATCAAATTCACCTCTGCTATTATTTGGATATAGAAATGTCCCCCAAAGGCCTATATGTTAAAGACTGCATCTCCAGGGGGGACATGGTGGAACCTTTAGGAAGTGGGCCTGGTGGGAAGCCCGTAGGCCATTAGTAACATGACCATAAGGAGGACTTGGGGGGCCCTAGCCCATTCAGTTGATTCTGCTTCCTGGCACATGAGGTGAGTGGTGTGCTCTGCTGTACACTCCCCATCACTGCCATCTGCTACCCTCGTCAAAGGCCCTAAAAGCAATGACTTTGCCTCGTCATAGACTCAAACCTCCAAAGCCAGGAGACAAAGAAATCCTTTTCTTTTGCTAAGTTAATTATCTCAGGTGTTTCATTATAGTAACACAAGGTTTGACTAACACAGCTTCTAAAAGTTAAGCATGTAAAAATCCAGGCAGTCAGCTGGGGGCTGGGGGCTCATGCCTGTAATCCTAGCTACCCAGGAGGCTAAGATCTGAGGATCCCGGTTCAAAGCCAACCAGGGCAGGAAAGTCTGAGACGTTTATCTCCAATTAACCACCAGAAACCCGAAAGTGTTGTTATGGTTCAAAGTGGTAAAGCACTAGCCTTGAGTTGAAGAGGTCAGGGACAGCACCCAGACCCAGAGTTCAAGCTCCACAACCTAAAAAAAAAAAAAAAATCTAGGGCATCTGGCAAAACGAATCACCTACCGTATAGAATGGCTGAGCTGCTGAGGAAAACAGATAGCTAGGGCCTCTTCCCTACCCCCCCATCCCCCCAGCAAAGTCAGAGCTGCCTGTGCTCTTTCAGGCTCCATAGGAAAAGGCTTCCTAAGCTTGTGACCTTGAAAGCAACTCAGTGATGGGTGGTGTGTGGCAGACCAGTCACCTTGCATTGCGAATCGCAGTCACACTCCTCCCTATGCTTTCCATCCTCCCAGAGGTCACTCATACAAACCCCAAAGCAAGAAGCACCTCGCCTCCTTAAAATGAGGCACACGGTCATGGGGTTCTGATTACACAGGCTCAGCCTTCAAAGACATACACCCAAGGCAGGTGGTGGTGAGACACAACCTCAAAAACAAAGTCAAAAGGGACTGGGGGTATAGCTCAAGATGTTCAAACCCTGAGCTCAAGTTCCAATAGTGGTAGGAAATAAAAGGCCTGGGAACCTTCCTGCAGCCACCATAGAGCAGCAGAATTGGAAGAAACCCTAGTGACCATCTCACTCAGACTCCTTCAGGGCAAGAATGATGGCCAGACTCAGGGGAGCTGCTTTGAGAGGAAGCTGGATCTTACAAGATGGCAAAGAGGATGCTGAGGTAGAAAGGAAGCAGCATGGATGAAGTGCCAGGCAAGAAAGCATAGAAAACATGATAACAGTGCCCCGGTAGCAGGCAGCTTGTACGTATTTCTCAAGGAAGGCTCTGATGTTACCCTTAAGGGAACTTGCCCATTTTGTGTTTTTAAGAGTGGTTCTCAAGCTGAGTGCAGGTGCTCACATCTGTAATCCTAGCTACTCAGGAGGCTGGGCCTTGAGGATCGTGGCCCTAAGTCAGCTCAGGGTGAAAGTCTGGGAGACTCTTATCTTCAAGTAACCCCAAAAAAGCCAAATCAGAGTTGTGACTCAAGTAGTAGAGCAACAACCTTGAGTAGAAACACCTAGTGAGAGCAAGAAGCCCTGAGTTCAAGTTCTAATACCACCCCCTTCCCACAAAGTGGCTCTGATAGGAAGGCCAAGAGCAGGGAAGGCCTCTAAAGAGGCTAACCTCCGTGACACAGAAGCAGGGTAGAGAACGGCGTTTCCACAGCAACACCCTTCCCAATTCTTCCTGAAGAATCTAGTGATGGGATGGCTATTAGCCTAGTAGAGAACTGTAAAGACTGTTTTTCCCAGCCACCCCTATAAAGCCCTGTGAAGGGGAAACACTGATATCTAGGTGTGATGTGCTACATTTCGGAGATGGGGCTATGGCTAAGTGGTGAAGCACCTGCCCAGCATGCATGAGGTACTGGGTTCCATCCCCAGCACTGTACAAAACTAAGTGCTAAAGTTCAATCACACTGCATATAGCTCAGATGCCCTTTAATGCAGATCTGCTCAAGCATAACATAAAAGGCTATGTGACATGTATGATGAGCAAGAAGACAATGCTTTTTGTTTTTAAGGACAAACTTACTTTGGTTTTCTCTGCTTAAAGCAGTTCAATGCACTCACTCAGGAATTCTGCAATACCATCATGGTTCCCATCACAGTGCCAACCATCAGTAACAGCATCATGTACTCGGCTACTCTCAGCTAGAGGAGAGTCACTGGCTGAGTCCATCATGTCTGTCCCTGTCAGGGCACTGAAGGCTAAACAAGCTCAGGATCAGCACTGTTCCCTGCCCTGCACCATGTGATCCATTGGGTACTCTCTCACGTGCAGAACATTATCAGTTGTAGAAACCAGCACAGCTTTTTTTTTTCTAAACAATTACTTATTTATTGTCAAAGTGACGTAGAGAGGGGATACAGTTTCACACATAAGGCAGTGGGTACATTTCTTGTACAATTTGTTACCTCCTCCCTCATTCCCCGCTCCCTCTTTTCCTCTCCCCCCCCCTCCATGAGTTGTTCAGTTGGTTTATACCAAATGGTTTTGTAAGCATTGCTTTTGGAGTCATTTTTTTTTATCCTTTGTCTCTCAATTTTGATATTCCCTTTCCCTTCCCTAGTTCTAATACCAGTACATACAGAATCTAGGGTACTCAGATGAGATACAGTGATAGCACAGGGACAACCACAGGAAGGGGTACAAGAGGATCATCAACAACAACAACAAAAAAGCTACGGTTTCACATAGCATGTTGAAAGTAATTACAACAGTGATATAACACTCATTTCCATAACATGGAGTTCATTTCACTTAGCATCATCTTATGTGTTCATAAGGGCATAGGTATTGGGCTCTTGTGATCCTCTGCTGTGACTTGCCTAAACCTGTGCTAATTATTCCCTATGAGGGAGACCATAGAGTCCATGTTTCTTTGGGTCTGGCTCACTTCACTTAGTATAATTTTTTCCAAGTCCTTCCATGTCCTTATGAATGGGACAATGTCATTCTTTCTGATAGAGGCATAAAATTCCATTGTGTATATGTACCACATTTTCCCGATCCATTCGTCTACTGAGGGACATCTGGGTTGGTTCCATATTTTAGCAATGACAAATTGTGCTCTGATGAACATTGTTAGCACAGCTCTTTAATAGCACCAAAATGGAAAAACCCACCATCTCTGTAAAGTCAATACCACCTCACAGACATTTCAGTTTCTCTGAGGTGGTTGTTTCTAATTCTTCTCTTCAATTCAGGTTGCTGATCGAGTTTATATTCCTTAATCATTTAAGAAACTGGCATCAGTACTAGATGAAGACTCCCAACTTCGGCATTGACCTTGGTGGTCCATGTCTCAAAAAGAACTTGCTGTATTTAAATTATGTGAAAGATGAGAATTTAGCCAAGTGAGATCAGACTTGTACCTCTTAAGTGTTATTTAGGGTTAACAAAGAAAACTTCAGTTACATTTTTAAAATCTTTATTTAGAGTTCAGGCATTTTCCCTGCCCCCACCTGTTCCCAGGTGTTCACAGCCTGTTGATGCTTGACTCTTGAATTTTTTTGGGGTGGTCACTCTGGGGCAGGAGATGGGTGAGAGTAGGAACTAAGGCACTAGACCTAGAATTTATTGAGTGTTTACTACAGACCAAGTATTTTACACATAGTACGTCATTCATTCCTCCCAAGCCCTACATGGCTTCCTGGCAGGTGGTATTCTCTTTGCCTTACACATGGGCAAAATGAATCTTAGAAAATAAGTAAGAAATTTGTCCAAAGTTACCTGGCTTCATCTTATAGCACTTCTTCTCATGACAGTCAAAATGAGCTCTGGCCGGGCGCTGGTGGCTCATGCCTGCCATCCTCAGTAGCGATCCTGCTACTCAGGAAGCTGACATCTGAGGATCACAGTTCAAAGCCAGGAAAGTCCATGAGACTCTTATCCAATAAACTACTCATAAAAGGCCAGAAGTGACACTGTGGCTCAAGTGGCAGAGGACTAGCCTTGAACAAAAGTAGCTTAGGGCCAGCACCCAGGCTGAATTCAAGCCCTGGGACTGGCACACACACAAAACGTGACCTGTAGATATACATTGAAGGTCTTCTGATTTTCTGATTACCTGGCCTTGAACATACTGGAATAGCATGGGCATTGAACTCTTACCTTGTTTCAGACTTGAATGCAGTGCTTAAACTGAGTTCTGATGGTGCAATAGGTATTAGTGCTTGAGGCTAAAGGCTCAGCATGCAGTGAAGTCTACACGCAATCCAAAGACATGAGGATGCTCAGAGCTTTGTCAACCCCAGCACATAGGGAGGAGAGAGGTAAAGTGGGAAAGGCAGCCATGGTGTGAGCTGGGAAGACTGGGAAGTCTAATAAGCCCAAACTCAGTCTAAGGACAATTAGGAAGGCATAGAAAGATTTGAAGGAGGGAATGTCAAGAACTGATTTACAGGAAGATGAGCTGAAATGTTTACCTACCTCTTCTTGAGCTGCATTATGCTAAATAAAATTCCTCTCTCTGTTCTTTCCACTACCCCTGTGTAATTGGCTCATTGTATTGGCCAAGACAGTCTCTTGGGACTCTCAGAGCTGAGTCTTTGCCCTAAACTCCAGAAATAAGATGACCAAGATCTCCAGAGAAAACTAAAATTATACAAAAGGAGACATCATCACAGACATACCAACGGGCTAGGCAGAGAATGATGTGACATTGTCACATTTGTGCCAACACTGGACACTGAGACAACCAAAATTACTTTATAATTCTATTGGACACCTGAACAGTATATAATTGTTTGTGTAACTGTGTGCATAATTGTGTGTATAATTGAAGTGAACAGTGGGGTGGTGAAAGAAAGCTATATCTTCTTCCTCCATAAGGATATTTCAATAGGTAATACCCAACATAGAAAATTCCAGAAGGAGCAATAAGTAGATTGAGCAATAGAGTTAAATGTCCAAATAAGTGTTTGGCCAGGGGAGAGGGCAATAAGGAGGCAGGATGGGAGAAAGACTGTTATTTTTCACCACCAGGATTGTAAAATTGTCTCTTAACTTTTTATGCATGTATATCTTAGGCTAAATAAAATTAGGAGGGAAAAGGGAATCAGGACAACAAAAAACTTGTCATGACCTCTGGGTCATGCAAATAGTATACTGAGAGCAAGGTACCGTGGTGTACACTTCTAATCCCAGTTGCTGGGAAACCTAAAGGCAGGGGCGGGGGGAGGATCAGGAGAGCTCATGAGCTCATGACACGCTAGACGACATAGTAGAACCATTCCTTGACCTTCCCAAATATATTATCCTGGTATTAAAAATAAAAAGATACGATTTGCATTTTTGGCCGCAGAATGGGGCATTAGGCCCAACACCCATTTTCAAGTTGGTTTACAACAAATGGCTTCACATGCCAAGACCCAACTGCCCTGACTCTCTGGGACCACAGTCCAGCTCCACTCTGAGCCAGGACATTCTGTTTACCTACTTGGCTCTCGTGGACACCACCTTGGACTTTGTGTTTGGGATGTGATGTCATCTATAAACCCCAGCTTTCTTCTCCAGAAGACTGAACTCTGATAAGCAGAACATCTTCTGTTGTTTCTTACTGTGTATCAATAATTTAATTGTTTAAGTTTTAACAAACATTATATGATTGTGGAAAAGAACTGAAAAGGAAATGTAATCCCCTAGAAACACATACATCAAAGACAACCTCTGTAGCTATGGAGCATGGCGGTGAGCCTGGAATGCCAGCACTGGAGGCTGAAATAGAAGGATCACAAGATCAAGGCCAGCCAGGGATACATGGCAAGACACCCCCCCCCCCCACACACACACAAAGCAACTAGCAAGCAAACAAACAAAAAATACCAGGAACATTTTGTGTACGGTATTTTCCTATTTAATTACATGTCACCTTGCCCCTCTGACCCTCAGTTGTTTTTTTTTCTGAGCAATTCAGATAAAGCTAGGTGTCATAATGCACACCTTTAGTTCCAGCTACTCGAGAGACTGAGCAGGAGGATCACTTGGGCCCACCAGTTCAAGGCCAGCCTGGGCCATATAATGAGACTGTCTCTTTAAAAAGTTGTCAGTGAATGAATAGCATGTCATCAAATGGGTGATGATATCAAAGCCCTTCTTTAAAAGTAAGTTAGTCCTACTCCCTCGAGTCCCGCTCAGGCCAGCTCTCACTTGCTCTCCCACAGGTCTGAACACCTACTAGTCAGTCTCAATTCTTGTGACGCCTGTCGATTTTGTCTTGTGCCTGTGTAATATTTAAGCCTGTCTGCACTCCAGAGTCTTGCTGGAGAGGGCAGAACTGAACCAACTGCTATCTCCTTCGACTCCAAGGCTAGCAGCTCCCCACCCCAGGTGTGGAAGCATATCTCCATAGCTCTTTCCCTAATCAGCTGAGAGCCCCCTAAAAGGGCTCATAATTTTCTTGCCAAGCTGTTGTTCCTTCTCCAGCACAAAGTAACCACTGAACACCAAGTCCCAAGCCAGCTCCATTTACATGGAGACACACGTGCACACACGTGCATGCCACAGGCTTACATAGAGAAATGCATATGCAACTATGCTCACATAGGTCCAAGGAAACTCCAGCATCATCCTGGATACCACCACCAGCCTTTGTATGCAAACAGGCCGATTCTACCACCCAGTGGTTCTCCACTTTGTCCTTGGCTCTCCCTCTAGTATCCCTGCCCACCTGGGCCCTGGCCAGCATGAGTATCAGTGTTTCCTACACCTTGATCACCACGGGCCTCCAGCTTCCTTGCTTCCCCATTGAACAAGGCATAGTCTTTCCACCTCAGACTTCCCCTTCATCTCTAAACCACCACTTCCTTCAGCCTACTCTCCTGCTCTGAGCGCAAAACTGACAGATCCCAACCTAGCTTTCTTTAAAAAAAAAAAAAAAAAAGTGCTAGTACTGGGGCTTGAACTCATGGCTTAGGCTCTGTCCCTTATCTTTTTTTATTCAAGGCTAGTATCCATCCTACTATCTTTTTACTGGTTAATAGGAGATAAGAATCTCATGGACTTTCCTTCCCAGTCTGGCTTCAAACCAAGATCTTCATATCTCAGCTTCCTGAGTAGCTAGGGTTACAGACATGAGCCATGGGCTCTCGGCTTCTAATCTGGCTTCCTACCACAGGCTACTCCTTGAGCTCAGTATCCTGTTACCCCCTCCATGGAGCCCCTTTTACATCCTAGAAGCTACCCTCATAGAGATCAGGAAGCCTCACAGGCCCAAGACCAGGCCTGTGTGACCAGGCTCACTCCTTTTGTTATCCAGACAGCCCACTAATCTTAAGTCATCACTCTAACTTCCCATTTCTTTGGGTGAACTGGATATGGAATAAAAAGCAGATACCATTGTCCTGCTTGCTCTCCTTTTCTATATCCCAGAGTTGCAGCTGCCCTTAGTTTAGCCACAGTTCACCAACTCATTATTGCAAGCCTCTCAGAACACATAACCCAATCTGGTCTACAGAGACTTCGCTTGAAGAGACTGCTGGTCCCAATCATCTGCACCCCATCCACCCCATCCCCAGAGGCAGGTGCACAGGGGGAGATGGGCAGCCCTATAGGTAACTCTTCTTCCTCCCTCCCTCCTTCCTGTCCTCCCCTCCCCCCACACACAGTGGTTCTGATATAAGCAAATGGATAGGCTGCTGAGACCATGTTTCTCTCAACTCTTTCCTGCACCTCTCCTTGCAGATCCGAGGCTGCCCCTTCCTGCTCACTATTAATGAAAAGCCAGGGCTATTGCAAGTCCATGTTCCAGTGCCTCCACTCCTCCACTAGCAAAGCTTCCTCATTCATCCCTGCCTCTCCTACTGGGGCCTCTTTGCTCATTGGCTATATTCCTCGGCTTGGGCACTTGCAAATGATCCAGACTACTTGCCTGCTTACAGGTAGGCAAAGAAGCCATGGGAATTCAAGAGCTTCCCTACCACAGCTGGGCTCTGCTCAAATCTATCTGTCCCCAATACACTAATACATGGCCTGACTCCTAGGCATTTGAGTCACCAAGGAGCTTAAGGCAATGCCCATCTTAAGGAATGACTCAAAGCTATGCATCCAATGTAGAAGCAAATGTGTTAGAGATCAGGAAAAATAGATCAGGGCAGAATGGTGTCACTCTGTGTTTACAGGTGCACATTAATAAATATAATTATTTGGAAAAATGTGGATTATGTAATAGAAAGAGACCCCTCTGACACAGAGAGTTAGGGGAAAATAAGCATTTTGCGAGACAGACTTATCAGAAGGAAAGCAGGTAATACCTAGGACTCAGTCTCCCTCCATTCTTCGTGGAGTCTTACAGAAAGCCAGGCACCCAGTCTCTGCAGTTGCCAAACAGGCTGTCTTGAAACATGTGGAAAAGCCCAAAGACACCCAATTACCCCTGCCCAAAGAGGCAGCTCATCTGTGCTGTGCTCTCACTTGGCCTTTTTCCACTCAAGTCTGGCACTCTACTACTTAAGCCACAGCACCACTTCTGGCTTTTTGCTGGTTAGTTGGAAATAAGAGTCTTATGAACTTTCCTGCTTGGGTTGGCTTCAAACAGCAATCCTCAGATCTCAGCCTCCTGAGCAGCTAGGATTACAGGTGTGAGCTACAGTGCTAATCTTCTCTGCAGTTTGGGCTCTCCTCTCAGTGCTCAGCATAGCTCTGAGCATCTTAAGAGTTATGATCAGTTCCTAGGAAGACCACCTCACATAGAGTCTGAGCATAGGCTTTAGGTCAGACCAGGGTGGGTTTGAGCCCAGCACTGGGATCAGCAAACAACTGAAGGAAACAGCAAGAATATGGAGTACTTGTGGGACACCATAGGCTTCTAAATGCAAAGTCTCCGTTGGTAAGCATAGAGGGCTGCCATTCAGCTCTCAAATGGATGAGAAGGCAACTCTAAGCGTCGATCACCTTGACTAGAAGACATCCTCTTTAGGAATAAGCATCCAGTCACGTTGGAAGCAAATGAAGAAAGAAGGAAATTGGTTAGCCATGAACTCTGCTTTGCTTTCACTTTAGTATCAGTAACGCAGTGTTCCTTTCTTGGAGAATAGGTTGAGCTTTGTGCTCCTAAAAGCCACAGTATCCCTATGAAAATTAAACTCACAATACCACATTCCATTCACTCAACGATATCCCATACCTATGGACATACAGTGACAAAGTTCTCAGAAAAATTAAGCTACACCATCTATCACTTGAACCACAACTTTACTTTCAGCTTTTTGTTGGCCAATTGGAGATTTGGGAGTCTGACAAACATTCCTGCCCAGACTGACTGGGAAACATGATCTTCAGATCTCCACCTAGGATTACAGGTGTGAGCCATGGGCACCTGACAGAACTTTTTGTTGTTGTTACCTGTTTGATATACAACTACAAATGCCATGCCAGACATTAACAAAGCTTGAAAATATCCAAACATCTCAACGTGATAGTCTGGATTTTTGTAATCTGCTATAATAAATCCTGTCAAATAGGAACTTCATCATTTTTTTCCTGAAAAATGAAGTGAAGATACGATTTAAAGCATCCTTTTCTTATTTGCCAATACTGAAATAATAATGTGCTAGTCTTCCCAGATGAGCACTGAGATTTCACACTACCAATGCAAGGCTGGGCATGAGTTTGAACATGCAATTTATCAGAAAGAATAAGTAACATACATTGTGCCAGGCAGGGCAGGTTTCCATCATTATAACGAACACCTGAGGTGATCAGCTTGTAAAAAAGGAAAGGTTCATTTGGGCTCAGTTTTGAAAGTTCTCAAACAATCTGTGACTGTTCAAAACTGATACTTTTGTCAGGTGCTAACGGCTCATGCCTGTAAATGCTAGCTACTCAGGAGGCTGAGATCTGAGGATCATGGCTTGACGCCAACCTGGGCAGGAAAGTCTCTAACAAACAACTCCGAAAAAAGTCAGAAGTGACACTGTGGCTCAAATGGTAGCGCACAAAGCCTGAGATCTGAGGAATCTCACTTTGAAGCCAGACCAGGTAGGAAAGTTTGTGAGACTCTCATCTCTAATTAACCACCAAAAAAAGCCAAAAGTGGGGCCGTGGCTCAAGTGGTAAAGCACCAGCCTTGAGCAGAAAGACTAATGGATAGTTCCCCCAGACCCTGAGTTCACATCCCAGTATTGGTACTAAAAAAGAAAAAGAAAATTAATCTCTTATATTGAGACCACAAAAGCAGAACTAGTGAGCAGGCAGCCTTTGCTGGGGGGCCTGGGCCTGGATAATGGTCCTCTTCTCAGCGAGGTCACTCACTCTGAGTTCCGAATTTCAGCTGCTGCCCCTCCTGTTTTGAGGGATACCTGGGAAGATCCAATGTCAGCAAACCATATAGTACTGGATATAACCGGTGTAGCATCACTACCCTCAAAACCTGGTCTAGCTTTTGGTTAGGAAGTGACAGGAGCTCCTAGGAAACACCTCCTCCCCCACCCGCAACCACCTCTGCCGCCTGGATGGAGGCTCTGGTGTAGTAATGGACAGAAACCAGCTCATCTTTCAGCCACTGCCAGAGCCACCCAGACCTGGAGAACAGAGCCTGCTTTCATTTATTAGGCTCCCCAGGTACTAAAATTAGAAGAAACGTCAAAGCAGGGTTACCCACATTGTGGTATATTTTAAAGGCTTACAACTAATAAATTAACACTTTCAATAATTCACACACAGTGCAACATAATTATGTAACTCAAGGGCTAGAAGCTTTATAAACAAATATCAATAATATACTAGTGAGGTATATGATTTAGCAACAGACCCCAGGTTTAGAGATATGGTGAACATCACTCTATCAATCCTGCCATTTAGCTCTTGGCCTGAATTTATAAAAATAATTGGAGAAAAGGAGTCTGAATTTGAGGCGCTGGCAAATGGAGGTCATGGGTCAACACGACTCCTGCTTCACTTCTTGCCTCAGCCTATCCATTCCCCACTTCCCATCCTTTGAACCACCAAACCTCCTGGACATAACTACCCCCGGCTCAGGCAGACTCTCCCCAATCTCCTCTGCACTTGCAATCACTAGATTGACCAGGCTCCACTGCAGTTCACACGCAGGGCCTCCTCAGGCGGCGAAGGAGAAGGGATGAGGGCTCTGTAGTGCCTGCTGCATGGCTCAGAGAGGCTGGCCGAACTGCCTACACAGCCAGGTGCTCTCTGCCTGAACCTTTTCACACTTCCTGCACCTTTCCTCTAGTCCCCTCCTTACAAAGCCTGGGCTCCTTGGAGCCCTGTGCAAACGCTGTGGTTCCAAACTGCTCAACCCACTTGACAGGGCAGCAGAGACCCTGCGAGGAGATTAACTGCCTGCCCGGTGGTAGATATTTCCACTGCCTGTTTGCACCTTGATACTGCTTTGCAAATGACTGGGGGTGAAAGCACTGTCTGAGTCCCTTCAGAAGCCCCCAAGAGCCACTCAGAGAACATAGTTTTCACTGCATCAGGAAGATATATCTGGACAAGCATAGATATCACATTAGTTCACTTATACAACTATTCATCCCACAAATATCCACTGCTCACCCCTTGCATGTCAAGCACTAAGCTGGGCACTGGGCACACAGTCAGGCACAGAATGTGAAATGATCTTCCCTTCATATTAGAGGATTTGTGCCTTATTCTGTCAACCTGTTTCATCCTCTGACAGAATGAGGCACAAGGACACAACTCTATCCCAGTGTATACACAAGTAGTCGCCTTAGTATCTTGTAAGTATGGCTGGGATGCTAGTCCTCTTCTGACTACATCTGTCTTCCGCTCTTGTACCCACTGCTTCGTCCCTAAATTCCACCCCTTCTCCATCTTCGGCCTCACTTTCCCTACAAACCTTCCTACCCTCCTCTCCTCTGAACCTTTAGCTCTGGATAAACATAAAAAATACACAGACTCTCATGCCCTAGGCTTTCTTAGCCTAGAAAGCTTCATTCCTAACATAAATGCTAGCTCTACACATGCCTTGCCTTTTGCTTCTTTCCACTGACACTTTAGAAGCAAGGGGACATCTCAAAAATGCTGTGATTTATTAAAACACACACACACACACACACACACACACACACACACACAAGCTTCAGCTACAAACAGCAAGTCCTGATACAGACATGTACTACCCAAAGAGAAAGCTGAATGAAGCCAAGGAAGCAGGTGATTTCCGAGCTTGGGTTCAGCCCAATCTCCTGTGTTGAGGTTTCTATCTGTGTCAGTGCGTCACAACATCAGCCTCCTCCGTCCCCCCTACAGCACCCCTTAGCAAGCACCTTCCCACACATCACCACCAACTGTAAATACTGCAACCTCCCTTACAGTTACAACCACAGTTCTTTCTACAAATGAGAGGGTGCCATCCTGCTCAGCCAGTTCTGGTGATGCAGGTTATCCATGGGCTAAGCACCTTGCCTTCTAGTAAACTCAGAGGGCCCCTGGCTCAGCCACATAGTCACATGAATTGTCAGGTCCCTGAATAAAAATGGAAGTTTTGCCCATAGGAAGTTCTTCCTTCGTGCTGGTAGAAAACCAGGAGACGGATTCCACAGCTACCCTGTTGTCTGTATGCTCAACTGCAATGATCTCAGTTGCTTGACTTCCATGCACTCTGCCTCTAACAATTACTTCAATGGTGAAAATGGGTCTTAGACTTCACCTTAGATGAACCATCAAGTTAGCACCCAGACCTCAGCTTTCCCAGTTCTGCATTTTTCTAAATGGCCCTTTGGAGCGAGGAAGGTGCAGCTCAGAGAGCTAGCAAAGCATGTCCAAGGCTGGGGGTTCAATCCTAGCACTTGAAATAAATAAAGTGCTCCTTTCTGCATTGCCCTTCTTTCTTCACCTTTCTTTTAGGGCTTCCTTCTTCTTGCAATTTTATATCATGCTATACATTCTAACTATTACATGACATGGCTGTCAAAACCATCCTAATGAATCAGAGAACTCACATCATTATGAAACACCAACAAAGCATACCTACACCATACCCATCATATATCCCATTCAAAGACTAGGTCCTAAGAGATTACATCGTGGTTAGCACTGTGGGTTTAGACTTCCTATGCTCAATTACAACACTCAGGATACTGCGTAAAATCATGAAAATCTGTATGGAAGATTTCTGAGCGCTTACTGACGCAGTATGCTGTGACCAGCTAGTAAAAAAAAACAAAACACAATTTGACAGTAGGTAACTATATTACCATCTAGCATTTTTAAGTGAATAAAGTTTAACAAGAACATACAGATAAAGAGCAGCGACATACAAAGAATATTAAAAGTGCTATTTTTATATGTTTGTATTATAAGCTGTCAGAATTCAGAGTTACATGACAGGACATTGCACAGAATTTTAGAAAGGAATCAAGGAAGAGAAGAGAGGAGAGTTTCATTTTGACAGTTGCTCAAAAAATTATCTGTACTATCAGAATCATCAAGGAGGAAGTTGGGGAGCAAAATGAAGCATTAAAAACATGCACTACATTTCAGAGAGAACTGCCTTGCTCTAAACACAAGTTCAGTAGTGGAACTAGAGAGCGCTCCTTCTCCACGAGAAGTTTACATTGCTGCCAAGAAAGTGGGTAAGCACCCATCACCATAGCCAGACTTCCCTCCCTGACCAAGAACGGCGGAGGCTGGAATTTCATACTCCAGCAGGCAACCTGGTGAGATTCTCCCTCTAAGTAGTACCAGCCCAAACTCTGATTCATGTGGGTTTGAGGAAGGTCTATCTTCAGTCTTGCTCAAGGAGTGGTGCCCTGGTGAAACTACTATTTACACACACAAAAGCAATCAAGAGAGATGAGGGCTGGGCTGGGAATGCAGCTTAAGGATAGGGGGTTCAACTGCTATGCACGAAGCCCTGGGTTCCTACCAGCACTAGGAAAGAGGAGACCAAGGCTTCTGTGTTTTGAGTGGGTATAAGTCTCAAACATGGATTGCTTCAGTGATGATCCTGGAGCAACTCTACCTCCAGGGTCCCATGTCTAGGAAAAGGCTAGATGTCATGGTCTTGAGACCTGTCAGTGAATCAACTGAAACCCACAGTGCCTCATTTTTAGAATGAGATCATATGGGAGGGAGTGGGACACGTTCCTTCTCAATTAAGGACAGTGCCTCTGCCCTGGAAGCCCCTGGTCCAGCTCCCAGGCCGAGAGACTGACAGGCAGGAGCCCACAGCAACTTCTTCAGGTTAAAATGGCTCTCTGCCGCTGGAGTGTAGCTTTACCTTCTACTGCCAGAATTCCTTCCACGCACCTCCAGCCTGCCACGCTGAGCCCTTCGGCTTGGAGCCATGGTGTCTCGAACCAGGCAGCGTTTCTAGTTCAAGTGGGTCTAGACACACTGTCTGCCTCAGGAGCAGGAAGACCCCAGACTCGGAAGGAAAGGAAGGGCTGAGACAGCAGCAGCTGCTCCGGGGGGCCTTGGGTCACTGGGGGCCAAATGCGTCCTACGCCCTGCCCTGACACCAGAAAGGCTACCTGGAGCCCTTGTCCGCCTAGGCCTTTGGGCCAAGCCAGAAAGGCCGGGCACCTGCTTCCAGAGGCATGTCCCTTCTCGGCCATCAGGGGCTCCTCTGAGTGACCCCAACATCAGATAGATGCTGTCCAGTGCCCGGGGCTGGGCGCCTTCCTTCCCGCGCCGCCGGCCAGCAGCGGCCGGCGAAGGGCGGAGAAGGGCAGGAGCCCCCGGGAACGGTTCTGGGGTCGCAGAGGAGCGGCCGGGCAGAGCCGCCCGGGAACCCCGACACGTCGCGGAGCCCGCTCCGGGGACGCTCGCGACCCCCAGCCGCGATGGTCTCCGAGAGAGGCCGCCAAAGTTGTCCTGATGCGCGGCCCGGGCTTCGGCTCCGCGCCCCGCGCTCCGCCCGCCGGCCCGGCCCGCAACGCCCCTCACCTTCTTCTTTCGGTCCCGGGAGCGGTTCCGCCGTTTCCTGTTGGATTCCTCCTTCTCCTTCTGCTCCTGGAGGGCCTGCGCCTCGATGTCTTTGATTTTCTTCAGCTGCTTGGCCGCCTGAGCCATGGCGGGTGGCGGCGCCCGGGTCCCCGCCTCCCGGACCCCTCACTCGGGGCGCCCCGGGTGGCGGCGACAGCCTCGGGAGGAGGGCGGGCGGGCAGGCTCGCCCCTCTGCAGAGGGGCCCCGCCGCGGGGAGGATGCTGCGGGCGGGCGGCGGCGCGGCGCGCGGCGGGCGAGGCGAGCCCCCCGTGGCGGCGGCGCCCTGGCCCCCGGATGGCGCCCCCCGCCGCGGCCCGAGCTCGCCAGCGGTGCCCCGGACGGGCTCTGGCACGGCCCGCCGGCTCCTGGCTCCGGCGCCCCTCCTGCGGCGGCGGCGGCGCGCGCGGGCGGGGGCGGGGAGGCGGCCCGTACTGCGGCGAGCGGCGGGCGGCCGGGAGGGGCGGGCTCGGGCCGCTCTCGCAGGAGGGCGCGGGGGCCGCTCGCCGCCCGGGCCCGGCCGGCGCGGCCAGACCGGGATGCTCGGCGCTCGGCGGCTGCACCGCGCGCGCCCGACTGCGGAGCAGGGCCCGGCCGGGCTGCTCCCCACTGCGGTGCTGCCGCCGTCGGGTCGCGGGAACAAAGCCGGCCGCGCTACTCCGCGCTGCGCGGGCGCCGCGGTGGCCCCGGGCTGCGGGCAGCGTCTCCGCGCCGGGGGGCGAGGGCAGGCTGCGGCGCGCGGCGCGCCCCGGCCCAGGCCATCTTGCGGATTCGCCAGGCTGCCGGCGGCCGCCGAAGCGCCACCCTCGCCGCGCCCCGAGCCCGGCCGGGCTCCGCCGCCGATCCCCGGCCGCGGCCCGCCGAGGGCGTGCGCTTCCCGGGCCGCTCGCGCACAGTCTGATTCGCCTCCATCGAACCCCGTGGCCCTTTCACTTGCGTATTCACCAGTTACAGGCAGAAAAGGTGTCCAGCGTTCAGGGCGCGTCTGCCTTTCCCTCTGACGGCCGTGGAGGTGGGTCTCGGCTTCGGGGACCCCCACCCCGTTTCCCGCGCTGACGCGCCCTCCCCCTCCGCGCTCCTGCTCCGGCCGGGTCGGCAGCGCGGGTCTCGCGGCCCGGAGGCGAAGGGGACGCGGCTGCAGCCCAGCCCACCACCCTCACCTGGAGCCGTCGCCTCGGTGGGCTTGCAGCCGCGTCCCCCCGCCCCCACCGGATGCGGGCTTTCCTTCGCTAGGGAGAGGGTTTGGGGAAACAATTTATAACACTTGGGGCGTTATTATGAACGGCCCGCTTCCTTCTGTGCGCCCCCAACTGAGGGCTCGGGGTGGACATTGAAGTGGTCATGGATGGCACTCCGGTCACACCGTGGGGGGAGCGCTTGAGGCTGTGCGCTGCCCTCCGCTCGCCCTCCCTCCACTCACACCCCGTACTGTGCAAACTCGGGGCGCAGCGGCACCCAACTGCCCGGCGGGGGCCTCCCTCGGCACCCCTCCCCCGCCATCACCTGACAGCCATGCCCCTGGCGGCCAGGAGCTGACCAGGGAGGGAGGTGCTGCCGAACCTCCGAACCGCCGCCTGAGAGCTGTCTTCTCCCAGGGCCGACCCCGCTCTTCTGTAGCTCTGCGCCTGAGTCACAAACACCAGCCCCATGTGCAATCTCAATGTTAAAGTAGCCACAATTTTTAAAATGTAAAGAAACCGGCAAGACTAATTTTGTAGTTATATTTTAACTCAGTACTTCTGAAATCGTATCATTTGACCGTGCAACTGATATAATGTGTTCCTAAGCCCTCAGAATTGGCTGCATTTTACACTTGCAGAATATGTAATTTTACACAGTCACATTTTAATTACTCAACAGTCAGCCACTCTACCGGACAGCCAGCCTCTAAGCTGTGCCCCCAGGCCGGCTCACCCATGACCCTGGCTGTAGTTGGCCTGCCCACAATGCACACACAGGCCCAGTACTTTATCCCCAGCACAGACCTCTTCTCTGAGCAGCCCAGTCTAGCTAACTCCAACATGTGCATAAGATCTTGATTGGTCTCTACTGCCCCAAGAGCCATAGATGGACACTGCTTTCCTTATCACACCATCTGCACCTGCCTTCTGTCACCCTTGCCCCAAGAATATGTCTACACTACTATGAGGTGTCGGGTTGACTGTCTCCCCCACTAGACTCCAAGCAGCAGGAGGGGGGGCGGGGGATGGACAGTATGGGGTTTTATGGATCCTTGCAATGTCAGCACCTCGGACAGCGCCTGGCACACAGTCTCTGGAAAAGGGAAACTCTTAGAAATAGGTTATTTCTTAAAGTACTCTTTGTAGTTATTTCTTTTTTCGTTGTTTTATCCCCTGTTGTCATTGTTTTTATGTATGTACCCCTTGTCTTGTATATATGTTTATCTGATTTGGGGGATAGGAAGGGGAATCACAGAAATGGTGAGGTAAAGGACAAAGGATCAACCAATGCAACAGTGATACAAAAAACTATGTTGGAAATAAACTTTACAACTGGGGGGGCTGGGAGAGGAGTAAGGGGTAGCAGCAGAAAACAAAGGAGAGGGTAACAATGTTCGACAAGAATACTCATTCCTTTTTACTTAGGAAACTGTAGACCCTCTGTACATCATTTTTACAATAAAATTTTAAAAAGAAATCAAGTCTACTATGTACTGACTTAGGGAATAAGAATAAAAATGACTTCACCTCCACTCCATCGAGCAGTGGCACTGTGACATCACAGCTAGTAAGTAGAGGGCCGGAATGTGAAGCGTGGCAGTATATTTGCAGTGTCCACACTCTTTGTCCACTTCCACACTCTTTGTCCACTTTGGGAAAGCACTGCACTTCCTGATCTACAATCAAGGATGCTGGTAATATCTTCTTTCCAGGGACTGTCCAGAGAACCAGGAGATGGAATGCACATGGTACGCTTTGCTGAAATAATGCCCTAGTTTCTCGGAGTGAGGGGAGCAGAGGCTGCAAAAGCTGAGCGCAGGCCCTTTCAGCTCCAAGATACTCATGTTTCCTGTTCATGTGAATCCTCACAGGATCCTTTTGAAAAATCAGTCAGAGACCGTCAGAGAAAACCATTAGGGATTGAGGTTCTGACTCATTGCCCCTCTGATCACCACTGAGGGGGGCAGCCAGGGTCCTCAATCCTCAGAAATCCTAATGAGCCAAGATGGAAGTGCTGCCATGCCCAGGGTCTCCTTGTAAGGTACCTCTCTGGAATATGATTAAACATTAGGAAGACTTCCAGCTGAGGCAAAGAATGGGAATGTTCTGACTGTTCTGAAGCTATTTGGTCCAACAGACTGTTCTAGATTCTAGAGGGATTTTCCAGGAGATGGTTAGCATGCTCCTGAGTTCCGATAGAAATAAGGAACCAGACACTAGCATGAAGGCCGCGACAGATGCTTCCTTGCTTCTGATGGGAATGTAACACAATCCTCTTCACAACACCCTTGCAGTAGAGCATCTTCACCCTTTACAGGCCTGGGCACTGCTAACTGGTCACCATGCATTTATTTCTCAAAAGAGAAGCATCCTGCTCTAGGTGAGGTGATGTATACTTGTAATCCAGAAGGAGGAGACAGGAGAATCTAGAGCTCAAGGGCAGCTTGAGTTATGTAATGAGACCATATCCTAACATCTCCTTCCCCCTAAGAAAGCATTCATTATGGTTAGGATGGGAGATGTCCCTTGCCCAGTGTCCCTTGAATAACAAATGCCCTATGAGAGGGCTTTTGGAAGTGTTTGAATCTTGAAGGCTCTAACTTCACAAATGGACTGATTCACTGAGTTCAAAATCTGAATAGACAGAGTGGTGGGGTCTGGTTGAAAAAAAGTGGGTCACTGGGGGTCTTTGAAGGCCATGTCTTTTCTTGGGCCCTTCCTGTTACTCCTCTTGGCTTCTTGGTTGCTGTAGGTGAGTTGCCTCCTCATCCACATACTCTTGCAGCTGTTAGGCCTCAGGCATCGAGCAAGGATCCAGCCAACCTCAGTCTGAAACTGTAAACCCAAATAAATCTTTCCTTTAAATTGTTTCTGAGGTATTTGTCACAGTGACACAAGTCTAATATGGCCACTTTTGCCATGAGGAGGCTGAGGCTGAGTGTATTTAAGGGAATTTTATGAGATCATACTCCAACAAGTCAGTCTGTCTTTGACCCCAGCTGACTTGCACAAAACCTGACCTAAGACTATCAGGTGACCGGTTTGGCCACTAACCTACCTAGATCTTCCAAAGTGTAGAAGTCATTGTGATTCCCTGAATTGGATAATAAAATAATATCAACAGGTGGGCAACCAAAGGTCCAATCCATTCCTCTGGAGTTGTAGACTCAACATGGCTTCAAGACTGGAAAGACAGTCCCACTGTGGTCACTTGAGACCCTCCTACCACCACAGTCATGTCTCTCAATAGGACTGTGAGGTATTCACAATGGGTTATTCACTCAGGGTCTTCCTGCCATTCCTGAGCCACAGTGTCCCACAAACACTCACAACACTTGTTTCAAACTCCAGGGTGAGAATGGCCACTCACCAGATGTTCAAGGAGTTTCCAGAAAGTGGATCTCAATTCTAGCACCAGAGGAGAGGAGCCCTTCTGCTTCATTCTCCATGGGAATCTTATTACTCTCATGATTTCTGTGTTTCAGCGGTATCTTTTCGTTCAGCTGGCTAACATAGCAAAGGGAAATCCATTTTATGTTTTTGCATTCTTCCTTACAATTTCCAACCGAGTCCAACCCCATTCTGTAAGTATGTAGATTATGCAACTCAAGCAACTTATGTTTTCAAAAGAAACATTATTAATAATTAATAAAGTTTCCCAAGATAAAAGCTGCCTCCTGAACTAAATATAAATAGCTCAAATATTCTGAATGTAACAACACTCCACTGAGCATATTTAGCCTCAATAACAACCCCACCAGGCAGCCACCATTATCACCACCCCTTTACAGATGGGGAAACCAAGGCACAGAGAAAATGAGTAACATGTTCAAGATCAATAGCCAGTCATTGTACCTGGCATTGAAACTGGGGTAGTCTTTAGAGTCTATGCTCTTGCTGATATGCCAAAATGAGCATCCTAAATTGAGGTTGAGCTTGGTGGGTCTCTCCTATCCTTGAGACTGTACTTCTAATCCCTTTTAAGAAAGAATGAGATAGAAAATACTTATCACCCTTGAGCCCTTTAAGTAGAGGCTGTGGCCCACTAACTTTGGGACTTGTATTAGTCTGTTCTATGTTGCTATAAGAACATAAATGAAGCTGAGTACTTAAAAAGAAAAGAAGTTTAGCCAAGTGTGATGATACACACCTATAATCCATGTACTTAGGAGGCCAAGGCAAGAGGATCAAAAATTTAAACCAAGCTTGGGCTGCATAGTAAAACTGTCTAAAAAAAGAAAATCCGAAGATCTAGTGGCTCCATCAGTCAGCCTCTGGTTGTATCACCAAGGGCAACATAGGGGGAGTAAGTACCAGAGGGAAATCTCACATCAAGATGGGAAGCCCACGAGCCAGAGGGGCTGGGCTTGTCCTTTCTAGTGTTAGGAGAATCAGAGCTCACTAATCTGCATGTAACTGGGGTTTGAACTCAGAGTCTCATGCTGATAAGCAGAAGCTCTACCATTTGAGCCCCATCATTGCCCCTCCCCACTTTTTGCCAGTTCTGACACTTGGATTCTGGGCCTAGGCACTGTCCCTGAGCTCCTTTTGCTCAAGGGTAGCACTCTACCACTTGAGCTTCAGCACTACTTTCAGATTTCTGGTGGTTAATTGGAGATTATAGTCTCAGTGACTTTCTTAAAACCGCGATCCTCAGATCTCAGCCTACTGAGTAGCTAAGATTACAGGTATGAGCCACCAATACCCAGCATCCCTACCCTTTTTACTTTGGTAACAATTCATATAGGGTCTCACTTCTTTTTGTTAACCAGATCAGCCTCAAACTTCTATCTTCTTATCTCCATCTCCTCTCTATCACCTCTTAATGCCTCCACAGTGGAGGCTGTTATAGTTTCAATATGATGATTCTTACAAGCTCATGTGTTAAATATTTGGACCTCAGGTAGTTGTACTATTTGGAGAGGCTCTATGGAAATTTCATAGGTAGGGCATAGATGGAGGAAGTAGTTTGCTGGGGACATATCCCCAGAGGCAGTATATCTTGTCTTGGAACCTCCCTGTCTCACTCTGCTTCCTGTCTACCATGGGGCACTCATCTCTACATGTTCCTGTAATCAGACAACCTTTCTCCCTATGAGCCCCAAATCAGCCAAGCCAAAGATAGTGGATTGGAACTTCTGAAAGCTGAGGCAAAATAAATAATTCCATCCTTGAAATTGGTTTCGGGAGTTACTTTATCACATCAATGAGAAGTCTAACACAGGGACCAGACTTCCAACGAGAACCTTTGGGTACCAATCCATTGTCAAATCATATCTTGACCATCATGATAAGGTTGCTTATCCAGTGCCACTTCCTGAAGGGGTTCAACTCAAGTCTGAGGCAGCATAGGTATAGAAAGCAGAGTGTGAAGCCAAATGGAAAACTCATGATTAAAGACACAAGGAATGACCTTTCCATCTCCCACAGAGAGGGGCTTTCTGGCTCTTGCTTTCCCAAGCTAGATGATACAGAACACTATCTTCCTGAATTGTGCACATCAGACATGCTGTGTACACTAATGCAGCACAGACATCCCACAAGCTGTGGCCTGTGTAATATTTGAATGTTTAAGAAGAGCTTTTACTCTCCCTGTGCTTATTCAAAATACTATCAGGAATTCATAGCAAAGGTGAATACTGAGCTCAAGAATTTCCTATTACCTGACCTGGGTTTACTTAGAAAGGCACTATATCATTTTAATGATTGTATTCTCCAGGGTAAAATCTGAAGAGATCAAAAAACATATAAGCCAAAGTGTTCAGAGAGAACAGAAAAATGGAGATATTTTTTACACCCCAAGAGTTCTGGAATAAAATTCATCTATTTTCTCACCTTGAGCTGGGCCTCAGAGGCTGTGGGAAATCTGGTTTGCTGCTCTTCTACTGTAATTCCAACTCATGTTCTACCTCCATTTCTGCTGAGCTTGACCATGATATTGCCCTCTATTTGTAGAAGAAATGGCAACTACTTCCCAGCCTCTCATTCCACCTCACCCACTTTACCAAAGATGTCCTCCTTTGTCCCTTTAGTTTATCCTTGGTCCATATGCAATCTTACCTCCTTTGAAAATAAGACACTCAGTGCTGAAGTGGAGCTCAGTGGCAAGACCCTTGTCTAATGAAGCAAGGTCTTGTATTCCATCAGCAGCACACAATAATAGTGATAATAATATAAAAATAACAATAATATATTATTATTATCACTATTATTATTATTATTGTAGCTCAATGCAAAAGTGTTTACCTAGCTTGAGAAAGGCCCAAGTTTCCACCTCCAACCCAGGAAAGGAAGAAAGAAAGAAAGAGAGAGAGAGACAGAGAGAGAGGGGGGGGAAGGAAGGAAGGAAGGAAGGAAGGAAGGAAGGAAGGAAGGAAGGAAGGAAGGAAGGAAGGAAGGAAGGAAGGAAGAAAGGAAGAAAGGAAGGAAAGAAGGACAGCCCTGATCACCTCATCACCATTCACTCCCATCCCTCAACCTCTAATTCTCTACAAGCCACAAATGACCTTATGACCATTCTCTCCCTTCAGAAAGAGTGATCAAGATTTCCTCACTTCATCCTTGGCGCAGGACGGAACTTCCTTAACAAAGACCCAGAAAGGCTACAAATCAAAGAAAGGTTGGACAAATGGGACTGCATCAAACTGCAGAGCTTCTGCACGGCAAAGGACATAGCTCACAAGATAAACAGAAAGCCTACAGACTGGGAGAAGAACTTTACCAGCCACTCAACGGACAAAGGCCACATATCTAAAATGTATGCAGAACTAAAAGAATTACCTTCCTCCAAAACAAAACCGCAAAGAACCAATAGCCCCCTCATCAAGACTTACAAAGATGTGGCTCAAGTGGCAGAGTGCTAGCCTTGAGCAAAAAGAAGCCAGGGACAGTGCTCAGGCCCTGAGTTCAAGGCTCAGGACTGGCCAAAAAAAAAAAAAAGACTTACAAAGAGACTTCTCTGATGAGGAAATGAGAATGGCCAAGAGACATATGAAAAAGTGCTCTACATCACTGGCCATAAAAGAAATGCAAATCAAAACAACATTGAGCGTATGAAACTGTAACCTCTCTGTACATCAGTTTTATAATAAAAACTTTAAAAAAAACAACATTAAGATTCCATCTCACCCCAGTAAGAATGTCCTATATCAAGAAAACTAACAATAACAATTGTTGGAGGGGATGTGGCCAAAAGGGAACCCTACTTCATTGTTGGTGGGAATGTAAACTGGTTCAGCCACTCTGGCAAGCAGTGTGGAGATTCCTCAGAAGGCTAAATATAGAACTCCCCTATGACCCAGCAGCCCCACTTTTGGGTATCTATCCAAAAGAACACAAACAAAATCACAGTAAAGCCACCAGCAGAACAATGTTCATCGCAGCGCAATTTGTCATAGCAAGAATCTGGAACCAACCCAGATGCCCCTCAGTAGACGAATGGATCAGGAAAATGTGGTACATATACACAATGGAATTTTATGCCTCTATCAGAAAGAATGACATTGCCCCATTTGTAAGGAAATGGAAGGACTTGGAAAAAGTTATACTAAGTGAAGTGAGCCAGACCCAAAGAAACATGGACTCTATGGTCTCCCTTATTGGGAATAATTAGTTCAGGTTTAGGCAAGTCATAGCAGAGGATCACAAGCGCCCAATAGCTATACCCTTATGAACACATAAGATGATGCTAAGTGAAATGAACTCCATGTTATGGAAACGATTGTTACTTCACAGTTGTAACTACTTTCAACATCCCATGTGTATCTGTAGCTTCTATTATTGATGATGTTCTTGTATCACCTTCCTGTGGTTGTATCTACACTATCTCTGTAATCTTATTTGAGTATATTGGAAACCATGTATACTGGTATTAGAACTAGGAAATTGAAAGGGAATATCAAAATTGAGAGACACAGGGTAAAAAAAGAAAAACAACTACAAAATCAATACTTGCACAAGGCTGGATTCACTTTGATCTAAGAGAACTGAACACCTCATGGGGGGAAGGGAAAGGGGGAAGAGGGGGTATGAGGGACGAGGTAACAAACAGTACAAGTAATGTATCCGATGCCTAACGTATGAAACTGTAACCTCTCTGTACATCAGTTTGATAATAAAAATTTGAAAAAAAATAAAGTTAGAATGTTTGAAAAAAAAAAGATTTCCTCACTTCAGTAATCCTGTCACCATTGCACAAAACCTACAGACACTTTTCTATCGTGATTGAACTCCCCTGGAGCACTGAACCTGGCTTCAGACCTCCTGCTTTCTTCTTGGTCTCATCTTTCTTGAGGTTTTGGGGAAAATCAAGAATAGACACTTCCATTCTGGACCTTTCTTCAGCTTATTCCTTCTCCCTCACTCTTGCCTACAACCAGCACACTTTGCTGAGGGACAAAGCTCCAGCTTTGTCTCCTAAACCAGAGTCATAGGGCTGCCCAGCTCTTAACTTTTGCCCCCTTCCCCATGGCTACCTGGATTGAAGTCTTCCTTCAAAAACAGTCTCCAAACTGTTCATGCAGTCAGGTCACCCACGTGTCCTCTTATATGTAGGTTTTTGACTCAATAGGAAGGGAGTGATGGGTAGATGGATGGATGGTAACAGCCCATATTCCCTGCCCATACCAACACACAATTTACTTCATTTAACTTAAATTTTAATTTTATTTAATAAATGTTGAGCACAAAATCTAAGGCCTCAAACATGCTAAGTATGAGCTCTAACACTGAGTGACACCCCTATCCCCTACCCATACATGATTTAAATTTGCCCACAATTAGGTGACATCACCACCTAGCTCTTTCTAACCTCTTCCCTGTCAGTGCCCCTCCCCAAAGGTTGACACCTGTCGCCTTACTTACACCTAAGCTTAGTATAACTGAATGCACACACAACACACTGTTTAATGTAATACTTCCTTTATTGTGTCCACGAGATTTCTCCATGTGGTTGCATAGATCAGCATGTCTTTTCCATCATGAGAATGAATATGTGACTTATTTTCCCATTCTCGGGTTCATAGACACGCACACTGTTTCCATTTGAGGTTGTTATGAATCCAGCCCTCATTTAGATTGAGCTGGTATCAGATACTTACGCAAGAGTTATGCCAATTTACACGCCCAGCAGCAATGTAAAAGAATCCCATTCTTCATCATCAGCACTCAGTATTGTCACTGATTTAGTTTAGACTTCCTGGTGGGTGAGCATTGCGACCCTATCAGAGTTTTGCTTTGGACTTTCCTAATAAATAAAGAAGTTAAACACCTTTTTATATACTTATTGATCACTTTAATACTCCCTTTTCATGAACTGTGTTTGCTTATATTTTCATTATTGAAGCTGAGAAAGTACTGTGTACTGGTGGCTCTTGCATATAATCCTAGCTATTCGGGAGACTGACATCTAAGGATCAAGGTTTGAAGTCAGTCCAAGCAGGCAAATCCATGAGACTCTTACCTTCAATTGACCAGCAAAAACCTGGAAGTGGTGGTGTGGCCCTGTGGTAGAGCACCAGCCTTGAGCACAAAAGGCAAGTAAGAGTGTGAGGATGTGGGCTGGGAATATGGCCTAGTGGGCAAGAGTGCTTGCCCCATATACATGAATCCATGGGTTCAATTCCTCAGCACCATATATATAGAAAAGGCCAGAAGAGGTGCTGTGGCTCAAGTGGCAGGGTGCTAGCCTTGAGCAAAAAGAAGCTAGGGACAGTGCTCAGGCCCTGAGTCCAAGCGCCAGGACTGGCAAAAAAAAAAAAAAAAAAAAAAAAGAGTGTGAGGATGTGAGTTCAAGCCCCAATACCAGTACCTAAAAAATATAGGAAAAATCAAGGCTCTTCCTATTCTTATGCACCACTCACACAATTGACAAAATACTTCACCTCTGGCTACCAACCAGACTTCTGGCAGACATCACCAGGATGTCTTGTATTTCAATTCAGTTCTGACGTTGTATCCATCTGGGGAATGGGTTATTCTTCTCCAATTATAAAGAATTAAAACACAAGAATACAAGTTTAGATTTTAGCAAGGAGGAGTCCCAGGCCATTTACTTCTCAGTATCTGGCAGGTCAGTATAACCTCCTGATCAGAGCTGCAGTAGGCCACCTTAGCCTCCCGTTCAAGGCTAAACAGTCTGAAGGCACTGTTTTAAAGAACAAAATGCCAAAAGACAGGGTGTATGATTTATTGCAAGAATCAAGCAAGCTGGAAATGAAAGAACAGACTTATCTAAAGAGAAAGGGTCCCAGAGCCATAAGACCCATGATGTCTTGCTGGGTTTTTCTTTATATCTTTTTAAAAATAACCCTCCCCTCCTCATATCTCTATCATAATTATGTCTTTCCCATATCGGTGGTGTAATGTGAGCATCTACATTGCATTTCCAACTTCCAAGCATGTTTGTTGGAAGCCTCAGACCATAGACAGGCTGACTCCATGGGACACACACACACACACACACACATGCACACGCCAACCCTGACACTCTTGTCTTTCCCCATGCTGCTCATACAGTTCTAAGTCTCTCCCAACACTTCTGCTTGGAGTTAGCATTGGACACCACAGGTGAAGTCCCTTAGATTTGCCTTTCTCCTGAAGTCCCAAGCTGTGACCTGTGCTTTTAACCAGTTGTCCATGAAGTAGGGGTTCCCACACTGTCTCTCTTAGGTTTGATTAATTTGCTACAGCCACTCTAAGGAGTCAGGGGAACATATGACTTCTCTTTGTGCATTTTGTAAAGGATGCCAGTGGAGTGATACCCAGGGTGGAACAGGCACACTGGATACAGCTTCCCCATCTTCCAGGTACCTTCATATGCCCCACCCTCTGGAAGCTCTTGGAACTGTCCTGGGATTTATAGAAGCTTCATTATGTAAGGATGATTGATGGCATTGTTGGCACAACAACCTTTAACCCTTCGCCCCTCTCTGGAGGTAGGGGTGCAGCTGAATAGTTAGCTAGTCTAAACACATGGCTGGTCGCTAAGCAGCCCACCCTCGCTGGTGAAGCTGCTCAGGAGCCTCACTCCCACTCCAGTCAATGGACTATAACAAAGGACACTCCCAAGGTCAGGAACTCTGACAGGAGGGGTCGCTTTCCTAGGATTCCACAGTGGGGGTTCACTATGCACGTCCCAGAAATCCCTTCTCACTCACCCCACTGGGCTCCCTTTTAGGAGTGCCAACATGGCTAGAGACACCCTCCCCCCAGTCACACTTGCCTTAATCACATGTCCTCTAAATTTCTGTCCTGGATCCTGGCCTTCTCTGTCCCCTTGTCTGCCCTGCTGCTGTCCTTCCTTGGGCCTCAGAAGTGTCACTGCCTCCCCCAGTGCAGTGCCTTGTTTTGGAGTTCATGGACAGGAACAGATGCCAGCATGGTCTCACCAGTAGGGACCAAGAGTTCAAGGTCAGGGTATGGGCTAGGTGGCTTATGCAGGGGGTTGGGAAAAGATGTGTTCTGAGCCTTGCCTGTTGCCTCCCATAGCTCAGGTATCCCTGTCTCCACATATTCTGCCTCCATGTAGGTCTGTAAATTTCCCTTTTATAGAAGGACAGTACCTGCTGGATAGAGCCCTTGTTAATTATCACGGCTTAATGTAACCATCAGCAATAACTCTTTTTTCTCAGATGATATATCTATAGATTATTATCTATAGGTTATACACAATTCCAAGCTCATATTTGCAGGTAAGGACAAAGGGACTCTGATAACAACATCTTTGGGGTCAATTAATTCAAACCCACAACATTTACTTTCTGCCTTTATTATAAATATCTTACTGGAAGGAATGACTCACACCTGTAATCTTAGTTACTCAGAAGCCTGAGATCTAAGGATCGTGGTTGGAAGCCAACCCAGGAAGACAACTCTACTCCAACTAACCGGCCAAAAGCTAGAAGTGAATATGGGGTCAGCTTCATCCTTGAATGGGAAAAACTAAGTTGAACAAGAGGCTCTAGTTCAAATCCCAATACTTGCACATGTATGTGCATTCTCTGTCTCTGTCTCTGTCTCTCTCTCTCACACACACACACACATCTACACACACACATGCACAAGCAATCTCTAGCAGTCTTTTCATATCACCGGTCAAATGAGGCAGAGGACCCTCAGGTGGCTCCTGAAGCTCCCAAAGGCTGACCTTTCCTGGCTTCTCCTAGGAGAGGGTGCACTGTCCCCAAACTGTGCAGTTACATTCTAGCAGAAGTTGTCTACCTGCTGTGCCATTAGGGAACCTGCAGAAAGTGCCTTCTCTCCTGCTCTGAGGGAATTTGTTTGTCATCTGCACTTCAGCTATCTATAGCAAAAGTCACCACCCTCTGTTGACCATTCCGTTCAGCTCTAGAGCCACACTGGGGCCCGCACTGGCCCACAGATGGTTTTTAGGACCGCCTGTGGGCCATGTATACATACTGCCTGGCTCTCTGCACTCATATGCACATCACACACCGCATGGTCACAAGGAATGATTAAGGGACCAGTGCCAGTGTCACCTGGGTAAGGTTGCTCTTAATAGCCTTTCCTATGTACTTTGTCTAAAATGTCACCTTCTATAGCCCCCACATTTCAACCACCTTCTCTGATCTTTGCCTCTATCGTCATGTGATGTCAACCATGACATTTCCCAACTAGCCTGTGAGCCCAGGGACAGGGCCTTGTCTACATACCTTGTCATTTCAGAGCCACAAGCAGACCCTGGCATCCATCAGGCTTTATGTTAATGCCATACAATCAACATAAATGATTCACTTATATTGACTTAGTGAATGAAAGCCACAACTGTTTTTGTGGGGTCTCTAGAGCATCCTATTATTGGTACTTGGTAGTATTTTTCTTTGTTTATTTTGATGAAGTATTTTTTAATGAGATTTGAAAATGTGCCCATCATGAAAAGCATTTCCACCGCCCCCCAGTGTCTGGTTTTTGCTCATTTGTTAGCAGACTCTTTTCTCCCTGATGCCTTCTCTTTCCTCCCAAGTATAGAAAGCCCTTCTGTTTCTTAACCTTCTTTTGCACCAGAAGCCATGTAATTTTTGCTCTCCTACTTAACTGTTTGGTATTTTAGGACATATTCGGAGAAACACAAATTCTTCCAAGGAGTTTTCTTTAAGAAGACTTTATGGATAAAAGGTTGAAAAGACCAAAAACATCAGCAAAAGGAAGACTAAAAGGGGAAGGGGGATTGTTTTATAGAAATGTTTTATTTTAATTTAATTTTTAAGGATTCAGATCCTAATGAATGTGAGACCAAAGAGGGCTTGAGCTTCTATGGAGGGTGTGAGGTACAATGAATAACACATCACAATGGGTGTAAGATACTAATGGGAGTTCAAGTTCACAGTGGGTGTAAGGTCCCAATTGGAATGAGGTTGCAATAATAGTGAGGTATTGGTTGGGATGTGAAGTAATAATAGTTGTTATCTCACAATGAGTGTGAGGTTCCAATATGTGTGAGGTCACAACAGGTATGAGGTCATAATAGTGTTTGAAGTCGCATGATTGTGGAGTCACTGTGCATGTGAGGTCCTTATTGATGAGAGGTCATAATATGTGTGAGGGGGATGTGAGATCAGAGTATGTAGAAGTTCCTAAGGAATCTGGAGCCAAAATGGGGGTGTAGTCCTAATGGATGTGAGGACACAATGGGTACAGAACCATAATGGATGAAGTGTCTATTGAACCTGAAGTAATAATGAATATGGAGTAAATAGGTGAAAGTTTCTACTAAGTGTGAGATTACAATGGACATGTGGTGATAATAGATATGAAGTCCTAATGAAAGTGTGGGATTACAGTGTGAGTGAGATCACAGTGGGATGGAGGTCCCATTGAGTGTCAGGTTTCTCAAGAGGGATGAGTTCATAATGAGTAGTAGATCACAATGGATATAGGGTCTCAATGGGTGTGAGGTAACAATGCATCTCCTATATACATATAGTCCTCAAAGAATTTAGTCATAAAGGAAGGATGTGATGCAGTGGGTTTGTGGTTCTAAAGATTGTTGTGAGGTCGCAATGTGCAGTAGGTTACAATGGTTGTGAGGTGACAATGTGTATAAGATCCTAACGGGCATTTAATCTAATGGTTTTGAGGTGCAAAGGGTATATGCTCTTAATGGGTTAAGAGGTATGAGGTCACAATACATGTGAAATCATAAAGGGCATAAATTCACAATGGATATGAAGTCCTAATGAAGGTAAGATCACAAAGTATTGAGTTCAAAATGAGTGTAATGTCACTTAGAGTATTGGTTCTAATGGATGTGTGGTTACCTTGGTGTGAGGCCAAGATAGGCAGGGGTTCCCAATACATAAGAAGTTATACTGGTGTAGGTCAACTGGTCTGAGTTCCTAAAATATATGTTAGGTCAAAATGGTCATTAGATCAAAGTGGATGTTAAGTTTTCACATCCATTATTACTGCATGCTCATTAGACCTCTTATCCATTACCATTATCATTTCATACTCATTTTGTCCTCACACCATTAGGATTGCACCTCCATTTTGGCCTCAGGTTTATTAGGATCTCACACTTACTCTGATCTCACATCTCCCACTCAGGCCTCACATACATTGTGACCTAACATATGGACATCATATGCACAGTAACCTCATAGTCATGTGACCTCAAACACTACTATGAACTCATACCCATTATGACCTCACACATTGAAACCTCAAACCCACTGTGAGATCACATCTATTATTACCTCATACCCCAATCAATACCCCATATTCACTGAGACCTTATTCTAATTGGGACCTTACACACACCACTGTGAACTCACCATAGGATGTTACATCCATTGATAATGTCATACTCATTTTACCTCATATCTTCCATAGAAATTCAAGCCCATTTGCTCTCATATTCAGGAGGATCTCATACCCATTGTGATGTCACACCCATTAGAACACTAAACCCATTCTGACTCATGCCCCTTGGGACATTACTCCCAATAGAGCTCACGCCCACTGTGACCTCACACATCCCCTTCTGGACCTCATGTCCTTTATCATCTTGCATCTCTATTAGGACTTTGAATCCATTGTGATTTCACACCCATTAGGACCTCAAGCCCATCATTAATTTATACCCATTATGAACCCATGTCCACTACGATCAAATGCCCATGGTGAACTCACAGTTCCTATTAGCTCCTCACACTTATGACCTCCTGTTCATAACAACCTCACACCTCTTTTGTGACCCAACACACATATTGACTTCACACCAATCATTAGCTCACATTCCCGTTATGACTTCATGCCCATAGTGACCTCACTTTCCCATTATAACCTCACATCAGCAGTAATGTCATATCCCTGTTGTGACCCCATGCCCATTGTGCCTTCACATTGCCATTGTGATCTCCAGTCCCCATTGTGATTTCATGTAGTGAGCTCACACCCTTATTTTGCCCTCACATCCCCATTGTGACTTAAGTTCCCATTATAACCTCAAACCTATTGTGCCCTCATATTGCTATGGTGACTTTACACCCTCATTCTGACTTTATACCCACTGTGACCTCAAATTCCCATTGTACCTTCAGATCCCCATTTTGAACTCACATTCTCATTGGGACTTCCTGCCAAGTGTGCCCTCATGTTATCATTGTGTGTGCACATCTCCATTGTAACCTTATGCCCCTTTGGCCCCAGGCCTATTATGCCATTTTGATCTCACATCTCACTGGGACCTCACATCCCTATTCTATGTTCATGCTCAAGACTTCACACCCTCAAGATTTCCTCCCCATTGTAATGTCCTCTCAGTTATAAATACACATTTGTTAGTGCCTCAGACCATTGTGAACTCAATCCTATGTGGATTAACAACAGTTAGGACCTCCCAACCTTTTCTTCCTCATACCTATTCTGGTCTTGCAGTGTACAGAAACTCATGATCATTATGTGACCTAATGCCAATTGTGACTTTGCAACCAGTAAGATGCAATGTACAGAAACTCATGATCATTATGACCTAATGCCAATTGTGACTTTGCAACCAGTAAGATGTTCCACCCATTGTGAGTGACCTCACACCAATTAAAGACATTACACATTTATCTCAAACTCATAATCATTAAGATATCTAATGATTTGGACTCACTCCCCAATTAAGTCCTGAAACCCTAATGGCCTTATATTTGTTGTGAGCTCACACTCACATGATGATCTCATTTTGAAGTTAAGTCTATTATGTCCTTACCCATTGTGATTGCATGCTCACTGTTACCTCACACCCACACCTTATGACCTCAAACCCATTGCGACCACGTACACAATAGAATCTCACATCCATTGCAACCCCACACCCACCTCTCATCCACTGTGAGCCCATACCTATCTTGACTTCACACCATGGTGAATTAATATCTATTAGGACCCACACTTACTGTGATGACACATTCTTGAACTCAATCTCATTGTAATCTTACCCTCATTAGGACTTCATTATGATTTCATGCCCATTGTTATATTACTACACATTTTATGATTTTATGATTTGACATGTATTGTGACCTTATAGTCATTAGGAGCCCCCCACCCCACCCCACACAACCCATTTGGACTCTACACCCTTAGGACTTCACAAGCATTATGACTAAATGCCCCTTAGGATCTTATAAACATTGCAACCTCATACCCATTATGACCTACTCCCATTGTTAGCACACACAACTCATTAGAGCAACATTCTCATTGTACCCACACCCATTATGACAAAGTGCCCCTGAGGGTCCTATATACATTGTAAATAAACACCCACATCAGTTATGATCTACTGCCCATTGTGACCTAAGCCCCATGGAGAACTTACCTGCCTTGTGACCTAATACATATTTTGACCCCAAACACAAAGTAAACACACACTCAATAGGACCTCAATCCCATTGTGACCTCACCCATACTATAATCTCACACTCTCATTAGGACTTCATATCCATTATCACTACAAGTTCGCTGTGACATCATACTCATTCAAAATTTACACCCATTACCTCACGTCATTATTACCTCATGCTCATTAGACCTCTCACTCGTACTCATTTTGTCCTCACACCCATTAGGATTGCAACCCCATTTTGGCCTTGAGTTTATTAGGATCTCATACCCAATCTGGCCTCACTCAGGCCTCACACACATTGTGACCTAACATCATATGGACCTCATATGCACAGTGACCTCACAGTCCTGTGACCTTAAACACTACTGTGACCTCATACCCATTGTGACCTCACACACATTGGAACCTCAAAGCCATTGTGAAATCACAACTATTATTATCTCACACCCCAATCAATATGTCACACTCACTGTAACCTCATTCCAATTAGGACCTTATACCTACTGTGAACTCATACCATCATCAATATCTTTACCCACTGTGATGTCATACTCATTGTTTATCTCACACCCTCCATAGACTCTCAAGCCCATCAGGATCACACACCCATTGCTACATCATGCGTATTAGGACATCAAACCCTTCCTGCATCCATTGCAATCTTACATCTCGATTGTGATCCTAAATCCATTGTGAACTCACATCCACGATAGCCTTAAGCCCATTGTGAATTTATACCCATTAGGAACTCATGCCCAGTAGGATCTCAGACTGATAGTGACTGCACAGATTCCATTAGATCCTCATAACAATTGTGACCTCTTGCCCATAGTCACCTCAGATCCTCATTGTGACCTAACACCCCTATGCCAATAGTAATAATCACATCCCACTTGTGACTCCATGACTATAGTGACTTCATGACAATAGTGATCTCACATCCCCATTGTAGCCTCATGCCCATTGTGACTTCATGCTGGTAGTGACCTTATACTCTTTGAACTCACATCTTCACTGGGACCTCATGCCTACTGTGCCCTCACATCATCATTGTGATCTCATTTTTTCATGGATAACTCATGTCCATTGTATCTTAATTGGAATAATGTTACAGTGTATGTGAGGTATTGATTGGGGTGTGAAATAATAATAGTTGTGATCTCACAATGGGTCTGAGGTTCCAATGTGCATGAGGTCACAATGGGTATGAGGTCATAATAGTGTTTGAGGTCATATGATTCTGAGGTCACTGTGCATGTAAGGTCCTTATTGATATAAGGTCATAGTGTGTGTGAGGTTCTAATGGGGGATGTGAGATCAGAGTGGGTATGAGGTCCCAATGTACCTAAGGTCAAAATGGGGGGCAGGCCTAACGGATGTGAGGGCACAATGGATATGAGATAGTGATGAGTGAGAGGTCTAATGAGCACAAGGCAATAATGGATTTGAGGTGAATATTAGATATGAAGTCCTAATGAATGTATGAGATTACAATATGAGTGAGGTCACAATGGGATTGAGGTCCTATAGAGTGTGATGTTACTGTATGTTTGGGGTCACAGTATGTATAGAGTTGCAATACATGTAAGTTCTCAGTGAGGATGGGTTCAAAGGGGCAGTAGGTCACAATGGATATGAGGTTTCAGTGGACGTGTGGTCACAATGTATATAGAATCCAATGAGGCATTTAGTCATAATGGGTGTGCAGTGAAATGGGTATGTGGTTCTAATGAGTGGTGTGAGATCACAATGCATGTGAGGTCATAATATGTAAAAGGTTATAAGCAGCCATTAGTCATAGTGGTTATAAAATGCAAAGAGTATGTGTTCCTAATGGGTTTTGTGGTCCTAATTGGTAAGAGGTCACAATACATGTGCTAAAATAGAGATTCATGTAACAATGGGGATGAAGTAACAATGGATGTGAAGTCCTGATGAGTATAAGATCACAATGGGATTAATTTCATGTGTGATGTCACAGTGAGTATAGGTTCTAATGGATGTGAGATCACCATGGTGTGAGATCAAGATAGGCATGGGCTCACAAAGGATATGAGTTTATACAAATTTAGGCATATTAACATGAATCCTAAAAAGTATGTGGGGTCACAACAAGCATGAGGTCAAAGTGGGTATGAAGTACTAGGGGATATAAGGTCACAATTGTTATGAGGTCCTAATAAGTATGTGGTCACAATTAGTTTGAGATCACAAGATGTGAGTCTGAAGTTGCAATGGGCATGGGATCCCAATGGCTAAGGTCATAATAAACTCTGATTCAAAATGATTTTGAGATCATAATGGGATTGTGAGCTTATAGAAGACATAAGGTCACCAGGATTTGAGGTCCTAACTTGGGGAGTGAATTCATATAGCTATGAGGACATAAATAAGTAAGATATCTAAATGAGTGTGAGGTTGAAATAAATGTGATATCTTAATGGGTGTGAGGTTAGAGTACATGTGGATTCACAATGAGTGGGGCATCCTATTGTTTGGGAAAAGATTGTTGGTCATGTATTTCTATAGGATGTGAGATGTGAATAGGTATGAGGAAGAAGCATTTAGAAGGTCCTAGTTGTTATGAGTTCACAATAGATTGAAGTTACAATTGATGTGAGGCCCAAATGCATATGTAGTTATAAGTGGTAGGAAATAATCATGGAGATGAGGCCCTGGTGGGTATGAAGTCACAGTTGATCTTAGATTACAGTGTGGAGGTAAGCTCACGATGAGCATGAGCCTTGAATAGGGATATAAGATCTTAACAGGGATGTGAGGTTCCAGTGAGTATTTGAGGGCATAATGGGGGTCTAAGGTCATAATAGGGCTATGAAATCACAATGGCAATGTGAGGACACAAAGAGTATGGGGCATGAGATCATAATGTAGATCAATGTGAGATCTCAATGATGACGTGACACCACAAATAGTCCTGATGTCCCAATGAGGATGTGAATTCACAGTGAAGATGTGAGTGTACAATAAGGATATGAGGTCACAATGGCATGAGGTCACAATGAGGTTGCAAGGTCAAAATCACAATGTGAGGGCACAATGGGATTGTGAGGGCACAATGGAAATGTGAGGTCACAATAAGTATTTTGGGCAAAATGTGGATGTTAGGCCACAATGAATCTGTGACACATGGGGTCACAACTGCCATGAGGTCACAATGAAGGTGTGAAGACACAAAAGTCACAATGAACCAATGAGGATGTGCGGGTACAATAGGAATGTGAGTCACTATGGACATGAGTTCTCAATGAGGATATGGGATGCAGTCCTGATGGGTGGGAGGACACAATTGTTATGAAATCATAATGGGTGAGAAGCCTAATGAGCATGACATAATAATGGGTGTGAGGTAATAGATGTGGGTTTCAAATTGGTGTGAGGTCACCATGAACATATATTGAAAATGGATACAAAGTCCTAATGAGTACGTGAGATTACAATGTGGCTGAGGTCCTAATGGGATTCAGGCCTATTGAATGTGAAGTTACTATGTGTTTGGGGTCACAATGTGTCTAAGCACCAGCCCAGAAACTATGCAAACATGTAGTCACGTAGAAGAAAGAAAACATTTTAATGTCAGCCGAAGCTGACAGGCTAGCTCTCCCAGGGTAGAGAGTAGCAGCCTGCTCTCAGACAGGGGTGTAGTTATCAAGGAGGCTGAAGGCAGAAGGGGCTGGGAGCAGGAAATCTTCTGTAGTCATAGCTGGGCACTGGAGATATCAGACAACCAGGGCAGGACATTCTATAGGTTATTTATAGCCAGGGAAAACATCCTATATCTGCCACATAGCCAGATAGCCAGATATAGCTGGACACTATAAATGGCCATGGGCCTGGGAATGGGCATCCTGACTGTGTTGCTGTCGATGCAGTTGGGGCTGGGGATACGTGCATTTTGGATGGGACTGGGCAACTGTGAAAACATTCTATATCTGGCACATAGCTGGGACAAGACCTTTTGTATCTGGACACTAAAAATAGCTGAGGGACTGGGATAGAGCGTCCTGACATGTTGTTGATGCTGTTGGGGCGGGGAGTACATACAGTTTGGTGAGAATGGGCAACTGCGTCCAGACCTGGTTTGTGGGTGACCCAAGATGAGGACTGCCAATATAAAATGGGGGTGAATATGCTAACAATGTGCACTAGATAGCAATCTAAGTGAGTTTTCTATGTGGGCAGTAGATTGAAATGAATGTGAAATGTCAAGGGAGTGTGTGGTCTCAATATCTATAGGATCCAAAGGGGCATTTAGTCATAATAGGTTTCATGAAGTGCAAGGGGTATGTGGTTTTATTGAGTGGTGTTAGGTCACAATGTTCAGTAAATCACAATGCATGTGAGATCACAATGTGTTTTCAATCTTTAAAAAATATATTTTATTATCTTTAAGTGGTTGTATATTGGAGTTGCCATTCAACAAAGCAGTTTATGACTACAGTGCATTACACCCCTTTCACTGTTCTCACCCACCTCTCCCAACACACCCCTCACCTTATTTTCTTAACATTTGTGGGATATACATTGCATTTTACTCCATTCTCACCCCCTTCTCCCTTCTTCTCTTCATTCACCTACCCATCTTCTTAACCCCACACCAAACCTTCTCAAGTACTTATTTACCACTGCCTATTTTGTTGAGCTATGATTTTGCCTTTCTAAGAAATTACACTGTTTGAGTTCTCCCCTAAATCTATCATATTCCACTTCATACATTTATGTACACTTACTACCCAAGGAATTCTCTTACATATTTATAAACCAATTCTAGCTCTACATATGAAAGAAAGCATGCAAACTCTGTCTTTCTAGGCCTTACTTGCTCACTTAACATAATTTTTTCAAGCCCTTCCATTTCTTTGTGAATGATGCACTATCATCCTTTCTATTGAATGAGTCAAATTCCATTGTGTATAAATACCACATTTTCTTGATACATTCATCTACCCAGGGATATCTGGACTAACTCCATACTTTGGCTATAGTGAGTAGTGCTGCAATAAACATGGTTGTGCTGGTGGCTTCATTGTCTCTTTATTTGTAATCTTTTTGTTAAATGCCCAGGAGTGGAATTGCTGGATCAGAGGGCATTTGTATGGTTAATTGTATGGTAGTTGTATGGGTAGTTTTATGTTATATTTAGGAACCTTCATACTGCTTTCTGAAGTGGTTGAACAAGTTTATATTCCCACCAATATTGTATTAGGGTTCCCTTTTGCCCATGTCCATGCTGGCATTTGTTATTGTTTGTATTCTTACTTGTAGCCATTTTAACTGGAGTGAGGTAGAATCCCAGTGTTGTTTTTATCGGCATTTCCTTTCTGGCTGGAGATGTTAAATATTTCTTCATGTGTCTATTGGCCATTCTTAATGCTTCTTCTGAGAAGTCTCATTTAACTCATTAGCCCATTTGTTAGTTGGGTTGTTGATTCTTTCAGGGTTTAGATTTTTAAGCTCTCTCTATTTTCTGAATATTAGCCCATTGTCTGATATATAGCTGGAAAAAATCTTTTCCATTCTGTAGGCTGTCATTTTAGCTTGATAGCTACATCCCTTGCCATGAAGAAGCTCTTTAGTTCGATGTAATTCCATTGATTCAAGTCTTTCTTTGATTTGCAGTGCTCCTGGTTCTTAATTTCCTGTGCCATGGAGTCCTAATGTTTCTTCTGTTCCTTCCTGTAATGTTTTTGGTCCATTTTAATTGATACTGGTGCAAAGTTTCTGCATGTGAATAACCAGTTTCCCCAGTAGACTGTCTTTCTTCAAGTCTATGTTTTTTGCTCCCTTATCAAATATTAGACAATCTGTGGGTTTATTTCTGTGTCTTTCATTCTTTTCCATTTTCCTCTGGCCTACTTTTGTAACTGCCAATCTATTTTCATTACTACAGCTTTGTAGTAGAGTTTGAAGTTTGGTATTGTTATACTTTTAGTGCTACTTGTTGTGCTCAGGATTGCTTTTGTGCCTTGGGGCTTTTGTGCTCCCACATGAATTTTGGAATCACTTTCTTTAACTCAGTGGAGAATATTGTTAGGGTTCTGATTGACATTGCAGTGAATTTGTAAATTGCTTTGGACAGTATTATCATTTTCAATCCAGGAGCATGGAAGTTCTTTCTACTTTCATTTATTTATTTATTTATTTGCCAGTCCTGGGGCTTGAACTCAGGGCCTGAGCACTGTCCCTGGTTTCTTTTTGCTCAAGGCTAGCACTTTGCCACTTGAGCCACAGTGCCACTTCTGGCTGTTTTCTATATATGTGGTGTTGAGGAATTGAACTCAGGGCTTCATGTATACGAAGCAAGCACTCTTGCCAGTAGGCCACATTCCCAGCCCCAGATCCTTTTAGCCCTTTTAGATTTCATTATAGAGTTCCTTAATATCCTTGGTAAAGTTAATTCGTAGAATTTTTTAGGCTATTGTAAATGAAGTTGTTTTTTTGATTTCAGCCTCAATCTTCTCACTATCAGCATACAGAAAAGCTACTGATGTTTGTGGACTGGTTTTATACCTTGTTACTTTGCCAAAGTTTTTAATCAGCTCTAGTAGCTTGGGGAATAGTCCAGAGGATTCTTTAAATATAGGATCATCTCAACTGCAAATAGGGATAGTTTTGCTTCTCTCCCTATTTGAATCTTCTTTATACCTTTCTCTCGTCTTATTGCTCTTGCTAGGAATTGCAGAACTATGTTGAAGAGGGGTAGAGAAAGTGAACATCCTTGTCTTGTTCCTGATTTTTTTTCACCATTAAGTATAATGTCGGCTGGATAGTCACCATAAACCACTTTAATATGTTGAGGAATAATCTTTACATTCCTAGCTTCTCTCCAGAGCTTGTATCATAAAAGGATGTTGTCAAAAGCTTTGTGTAGTCAAAAGCTTTTTCTGCATCTATTGAGATGGTAGTGTGGTTCTTCTCTTTACTTATATTGATGTGTTGTATATATTGAGCCCACTTTGCAACCCTGGGATAAATCCTGTCTGATGTGAAGTCACTATTGGCATGAGGTCATAATGAAGATTTGAAGTGACAAAATCAACATGAGATCCTAATTGTGTATGAGTTTGTAATGGGTTTTAAATCATAGTGACTGTGATATCCTCATAGGTGTGCAGCCACAAGATGTGTGAATATTTATGGTTGTGAGGTCACAGTGAACATGAGGTCCTAATGATTGTTAAGTCCTAATGGGTGTGAAGTCACAGTGGATATAAAGTTCTACTGGATATGAGATCACCATGGGCAGGAGTTTACAATTGGTGTGATGTCATGATGGGGTGAGGTCCTTATAGCTGTAAAGGACTACTGGGCTTGAAGTGTGGTGGGTGTGAAATTGTAATGGTGTGAGGTCACAGTTGAAATGAGCTTACAAAGTGTGTGAGTTCATGGTTGTAAGGAAACAGTGGGAGTGGAAATGCAGTGGATATAAGGTCTGATGGGGAATGAGGTCACAACTGTATGAAGCCATATGTGAATTATGTCTTCCTAATAAGTGTGATTCCATGAGGTCATATTGGGTGTCATGTCACAATGATATGAGATTGCAATGGGCTTTAGGACAGAATGAGAGAGAAAGAGAGAGATCCTAATGGGAGTGTGCACACACAAAGGGTATTATGCCACAGTGGGCATGAGGTCCTAATTAAGGTGTGAGATCATGTTAAGTGTCAGGTCAGAATGGGTTTGAGATTCTAATGTGTGTGAGATCACAATGAGTATGAGGACCTAAAGAGTGTGTGATCACAGTGTTTGTGAAATCTGAAATGGGACAGTAAGATCATAATGGGCATAAAGTTCTAATCTGTTATAATCTGTGTGAGGTCCCAGTGAGGGTGAGAGTTTACATGAGTGTGAGGACTCAATTAGCATGAGGTCTCAATGGATTTGTGGTTTTAACATAAGTGTGAGTTCACAGTGACTATAAGGTCACAATGGGTGTGTGGTGCTAATTGTGGTTGAGGTCATGATGGGCTTAGGTACTAATAGGTATAAGTCACAGAGGACATGAAGTCCTAATAACTATGAGAACACTATAGGAGTGAGATCATTATGAGCATCAAGTAGTCACAGTGGATTTAAGGTTACAATGGGTATACCATTCTAATGTTTGTGACATGAGATCCTAATGGATGGGAGACCCTAATGGTAGGAGATCCTAGAAGGTGTGAGTTCACAATGCATGTAAAACTTTAATCAGTATGAGATCACAATGAGTATGAGATCACAGTGAATGTGAGGTATAAATGAGGTTATATAATAGGCATGAAGCTATTCTGGTCACGAAGTCAGAGGAGGTAACAAGTGCTAAGGGATGTGATATCACAATGGAAAGTGAGCTCTTAATTTATATGAGGTCACAATGAATGTAAACTCCTAAAGGGGAATGTGAGGTCAAGGCTGGTGTAAGGTCACAGTGGGCTTGAGATCCTAATAACAATGCACAATCACAAAGGATGTGAAGTCACACTATATATGAATCACATGGGTATGAATGTGAGGCCACAGAGAATTTGGGTCATAATGGGTATGAGGGTTTAATGGAAGTTAAATCACTATGGGGTTGAGAACCTAATAGATATGAGCATGAGATCACTATTAACATGAGTGTTAGGTCACAATGGGTGTGAAGTCCCAGCAGGTGTAATTTTTACAAGTAACAATGAACATGAGGTCTCAATAGTTGTGAAGTCAAAAGGGTTTTGAAATCATAATGTTTGTTAAATCACAATGGGTATAAAGTCATAATGGATGTGAAGTCACAGCACTTATATGATCTAATTGGTGAGGTATTAATAAGTGTGAGTCCACTAATGTGTGAAGTAATAACAAACAGGAGGTCAACTGATATGAGGTTAAAATGGATGTAAAATCCTCGTGGGGGTGGCAGGACACAGTAGATGGAAGGCCACAAATGTTATGGCAAAACTGGAGTTGAAATCCTCAGTGAAGTATGAGGTCACAATGAGTTTGCTGTCATAATGGATGTGAGGTCATAGTGGGTATGAGGTCCTAATTTGGACATGTGATATTAATGGATGAGCTCACGAAGGTAAGAGGTCACACAAATGAGGTTCTAATGAATGTGAGGTCATAATGGGTATGTGTGTTCACAAAGGTTGTGAGACTACAATGTGCATCAGTAACTAATGGGAGTATAAAATCAAAATTGGTCACTAAATCACAAAATTGGTCATAAAAAGTGAGGTCACAATGGGTGTTTGTTGCTAAATGGTGTAATGTTGAAATTGGTATGAGGCCATTATGGGTATAAGATTCTAATTGCATAAAATCACAACGGATGTGAGATCCTAATTATAGGTCACAATAAATATGAAGTTACAATGGGTGAGAGTTGCTTTGGTTTTGAGGTCACAACATGTGTGAGGTCCTATGTGGATACAATGGCACAAGGGTGTAAAATCTAAATTGAAATGAAGTAACAATGTGTGTGAGATTCTATGAGGTCACTGTGGATACAAGATATGGAATAGGAGATATAAAATCATAATGGGCACAAGGACATGAGGTTGCAATGCTTATAAGACCCTAATGGTCATGGAACCTAATGGGTGTGAGATTCCAAAATGTGTCAGGCCATGGTCACTTTGTGGAGCCAGTGAGAATGAGGTCAATGGATATGAGTAGTTAATGTATGGTGTTAGGTCACAATTGGCTTATGGTCCTATGTGCATGAGGTCAGAGTGGTTGTGAAGTCCTAATGAGTATGAAAGTACAATGGGTTTGAGGTCACAGTAAGTGAAAGGTCACAGTTGGTGTTAGGTCCAGTAATGTCAGGTCCTATGGGTGTGAGATCACAGTGGGCATGTCCCAAAGGTCTTAATGAATGTGACGGTGTGAGGTCACATTATGTGAGAGATCACAATGGGCATGAGTTTCTTATGAGTGTGAGGTCACAATGGGTGAGGCCACAATAGTTGTGAAGTGTCAAATAAAGGATGCAAGACCCTAATAGATGTGAACTACTAATGGATGTGAGGTTACAATGCTTATTCCTTATAACCATGAGTTTCTAAAGGGTATGAGGTCCCATGGGGTAAATAAAGTCACAATAGGTATGTGGATGCAATGAGCAATTGATAAGTGATGTGATGTCACAACAGGCATGAGGTCACATAAACTGGGGTGAGGTTGCGATAAGTGTGAGTTCACATACAGTGTGAAGCCATATTGTATATGTGTACCTAATGGGGCTAGAGTGAGGTCACAGTGGGCTTGAGGTCATAATGAGTATCAACTCCTAATCATGTAACATCACAACAGGTTTGAGTTGAAATGAATGTGAATTTCCAGTGTGTTCTAGGGCCTCATGATCATGAGGTCACAATGGACTTTGGCTCCTTTAGAAAGTGTGAAGTCACAAGATTGTGACTTCCCACTAGATGTGAAGTTGCAGTGGATGTGAGGTCACAATGGCATGTGAGATTACAAGGGGCGTGACAGTCAAACTGGGATGGGAAATCACAAAGCATGTGGTCACAATGGATGTAAGGTCCTAATGAGTTGTGGTGGACTGGTGGATGTGAGGACCTAAGGGGTTCTTAAGTCACAATGGGTGTGAGGTCCTAATGAGAATGTGAGGACCAAATGAGAATAAGGTCAAAAAGAGGATGAGGTCAGAATGAGGTTGAAATCCTATTTGGGGTATGAGGGAGTATTTGGGGTATGATGGGTGTAAGGTCATAATAGGTTTGAAGTCCTAATCTGTGTGTGGTCATAATGGAAGTCCTAATGGATGTAAAGTCAAAATAGGTTTAAGTTTTGAATTGGTACAAAGGTAACAATGATTTTTATGTTTTATTTTTGTTAGTCATGGGGCTTGAACTCAGGGCTAGAGGGCGCTAGAAAGGTTTGAGGTCTTAAGAAGTGTGATATCACAATGGGTAGTTCACACCAACCATGAGATCCTAATAAGTGGGTGCTCACAATCGGCATGTGGTCATGATTGGCATGTGGTGCTGATGAGGTGAGAGGTGTTCATGGGTTTGAGGTACCAATGAATGTGAGTTCTTATTAGGGAATGTGAGACCACCTTGAGTGTAACTCAAGATGTTCATAAGATCCCAAATGAGTGTTGTGACAATGGGTCTAAGGTCTTAAAGTGTTACAGGGTATGAGATCATGGTTGGGGGTAAGGTCACAAAGGGGTGTGCATGCTCCCAATATGCATAAGGTCACTGTACATATGAGGTCCAAATGGGCAATATGCATGAAGTCACAATGAGATTGAAGGCACAATGACTGTGAGGTCACAATTGGTGTGGGGTCATAATAGCATGAGTGAAAATGTGCATAAGGTTCTAATGGGGTATGAGGGTACAATGAATATGAATATTGAATGTGAGGTCACAGTATGATTGAAGGCACAATGAGTGTGAGGTCACAACTGGTGTGAGAGCCTAATGTATGTGAGGTCAAAATGGATATGAGCTCATAAATGTTATAAGATTTTCATGGATGAGAGGTCCTAATGAGGAATGTGAGGTTACAGTGGGTAGGAGGTCATTGGACTTGAGAGCCTAATGGAAGTTTCACGACCACAATGGCATGAGGTCACAATGGTGTGAGCTTCTAATGGGGGTACTAGAAAAAAATGAATGTGAGGTCCAGAGAAATGTTTAAGGTCAAACTGTTAATGGGCATGAGTTATTCATGATGTTGAGATCCAAATAAATGAGAGATCACAACTGATCACAATCCTTATTGAGGTGAGATCACAGTGGGCATGAGATCAGAATGGTCACAGGTCCTAATGGAGTTGGGTTCATACTGGGAATGGAATAATAATGGGTGTGAGATTACAATGGGTGTGAAGTTTTAGTGGGGTAAGTTCGCCACTGATGTGAAGCACTAGTTGGCTTCAGGTCAAATAGTGTGTAGCCCTAATGGATGAGAGATCATAATGTTATAAAGTCACAATGTATATGAAGTGTAATGTATGTGAGATCATAATGGGTGTGAGTTCACAATGAGAATGTGGTCATATTGTGTGTAATGTCACAGTGAATGTGAAGTCACAATGATGTGAGGCTACAGGTGAATGAGGTCATAATATATGTGAATTCATAATACAGGAGAGGTCCTAAGAGAACCCGAGGTTACAGAAGGTTTAGATCTTAGATGATATGATGTTCGGTCACAGAGGGTTTATAGTGGGTGTGAGGATATAGTGTGTGTGAGGTCACAATGGGTATAAGGTCCAAATCTTGATTATGACACACTGGGTATGAGGATACAATGGGCATGAGATCCTACTGATTGTGTAAGATCCTAATATTTGTAAGGTCTAATGAGTATGAGATCACAATGAATATGAGGTCAAAAGTTGTATAAGGTTCTTATTGGTGTGTGTCTTCACACACAGGGGTGTGAGGATCTAATAAATGTACAGTGAATATGATGTCACAATAGTTGTGAGGTCACAATGGCTGTCAGGTCCTAATGGTGTGTGTTAATTCACAGTGAGAATAAGATCCTAATAAGCCTGAGGTCAGTGGGGTTGTAGTACTAATGGATATGGGATCATAATGACTGAGATCAAAGAGGTTTAGCTGCTACTGGGTGTGAAGTCACATGGGTATGAAGTCACAATGAGTGTTAGATCCTAATGAGCATGTGATCCTAATGGGTATGAAATAAAACATGTGCATGATCCTGATTATCGGGGTTTTTAGCCTCCCGTGCTCTCCTGTCCTGCGGGAGAGATGGGAAAACATGCCCCACCCAGACGAGCCAAGAAGAGGAAAGGGCAGACAGACTGCCCACACCCAGGCCCCCTTTCGTTGGAAGACAAACAGACAGTCCAGGAGCCAAGTCAGTGCTAAGACTCACCTTAATGATGGAAAGGAGCTGCTCTTAAACGGGTCAGAGAGTGGCGGAAGGGGAGGGGTATGTGCACCTATGTAGGGGCTGTGAAGGGACACCTGAGCTGTCTGTCAAGGGTGGAGAGCAGAGGGACCAACCTTAAGAGGCGGCCTAATTCTACGTCACAGCCCACAGGACAGCCTCTGGATTCGTGACCTACACGTGGTCCCAAGGCTGGGAGGCGGGGCCAGCTAGAACCGCCTTTCAGGTTCAGCAGAACCCGGAAGGCAGGCAGGGCTATCCACAGGGCCCCAGGGCTGGGAAAACAGGCAGGGCCAGCTAATTGCCTCCTAATGATGCAAGGCGTGCCCCACATCTCCCCCTTTTGTTTTTAATTAGCAGGAGAGCATGCCTGTCTTAGGTTGTCCCCCTCTGAGGATATTACCCATCATTGGCTACCACTCTAGCTCTTCAGGCAAACCTACCTGCAGGGCTGCCAGCCCAGTGGAAGAACTCAGGGCGGTGGGGAGAGGAATTGGCACTCAAGAGGAGGCCCTGTTATTTTTGCCTCATGCCTGTACACCCCGGTAGGCTGCACATTCTGGTAGGGGCCATGACCAACCTCATAGGGTTCCCAAATGGCTAACAGCAGCATGATGCTGCCAGACCACTGTTAACTGGACAGCTCTGGCTCATTGCTTAAGAAATAGGGGAAGCCTATTTACCCTAGCAAGGGTCAAGTGTAAACACAGAGGCAAATGTAAACACAGGGCAAATGTAAACACAAGGCAAATGTAAACACAAGGATCATGGGGGGGTCTCTCCCACAAGGGGGAGAGGGTAAGGAAGCCACCCATTTGGCTCAGTCTAGGGAAAATTGGAGTTCAGTTTGTTTCGGCGCTGCTCAGGATAACGCAGGCAGCATTCTCCTTCTCTGGCGGTGAGGTAGAAGCAGGCAGGGTCCTCCTCTCTGGCGGTGAGCAGGTCCAAACCCTGGCAGTTCTGGAGGTCCACAGCAGCCAAGATGCTAGCAACTTAATGCAAGTCATTAGTAAACAGTTTATTGTAAACATGAAGCAAGGTGCCAAGACCCTCAATGCCTATTTTCCCCCAACGGGAACCCCTAAGCTCAGCAACAGGGGAAAGGCAAAAGGGAGACAACAGTGCAGACTCCATTCCAGTTCTTTGGCAAAGCTGTAGGTGGTATTGCCACAGTGAAACATTGTGCCATAAAAGACACTGAGGTAGAGTCCAAGAAGCAAGCAGGGCCGGGCACTGGAAGGAAAGGAGGCTAGCTGTCTTCGTTGTTGTCCACCGCTGATACACGCAGGCAGGTTTCCCTTATTTACAGGGAGGAGCAGGAAGAAATCCACTATGGTCCTTTTTTCCTAGAGTTAAAGAGGAGAAGGCATACCTCAAGAGAAGGTGCTCTTGGGTAGTTATTCTGGTGAACAGTATTTTAGGTCTCTAGCAGGTATCCAGATTGGGCTTGGTTCCCCAATTGGAGAAACACATCCGAAGCCGCTTCCCACGCTAATAAGCGGGTCAGGACCTCGCCATGATCCAGTAAGGGGTCCTTCCATCAGACTTCCACCTTTAAATAAGGGGCCTGGTTTGACCAATGCCTCTGAAAAGCTGTCAGAGGTTGGTCTTTGGACAAATTTAAAATCTTTAATGTAAGCATGGCTGTCCTGAACTGGTCACGGGGGCTGCTCCCCTCCTTTTGTTTTAATAATTGGTCCTTTAGGATCTTGTTATGCCTCTCGATTATGGCTTGACCCCTTGGATTGTATGGTATTCCAGTGGTGTGTTTAATATTCCATATTTGAAAAAAATTTCTGTAATGGTTTGCTTATAAAGCAAGGCCCATTGTCTGTCTTTACCTGTAAGGGTATCTCCAGGATGGCAAAACATTGTAAGAAATGGCTCTCAGCATGCCGGGCCCTTTCACCTGAGTGGGAAGTTACCCAATAGGCGTGTGAGTGGGTGTCTATGGACATAAATATATATTTTAATTTTCCAAAGGGAGCATAGTGGGTTACATCAGTTTGCCAGATAACATTAGGCTTAAGGCCTCTGGGGTTAACTCCAGGAGATTGCAGAGGTGGGACCTGCAGAAATGGCATACATGATCTGCGTGTCCTTATGATCTTTTTTTAAGTCCTTTATAGGGACCAGGGGGAATCTTTGATGTAACCCTCTCCAGTTTAAAAGAGTATGCTCATGGAGTCCTTGAGCCATTTGAAAATGTTGAGGCTGTGCAGTGGCTGTAGCTATAATAGCCCCATTGGTAGCCAACTGATCAGCCATCTGGTTACCTCGTGCCAGATTCCCAGGTAGTTCTTGGTGTTCTCGGAGGTGCTGCAAAAAGATAGGCTCAGCCCATTCCTTTAGTAAAGACCGGACTTAGATCATTAAGGGAGTAATTGGATTTTTATCTAGTTTAATGTATGAGGACACTAGGGTTGGTAACAAATTAACTACATGCAAACTGTCAGAGAATAGGTTCATCGGCTGTTGGACATGGGTTAGTGCCAGGGCAACTGCATACAGCTCCTTAATCTGTGCAGACCCTGTAACTGGCTCAAAATAGTGGGTGCCCTCTTCTCTATTGGCAGGGGAGGAGGTGGAGTATACCACCGTGGCAGACCCCGCTTTTCCTCCATTAGTAAAAACATTTACAGCTTTAATAAGAGGTTTGGTAGAAAAAAGTGGGGGGGGGGGAGGGAGTCCACTATAACCTAGAAAATGAGGTCACCCATCTTGAAGTGCCATAATGGCAGTCCAACTTCCCCATGAAACCCTTTAAGGCACTAGACACCTGGTTATGGTTTCTTTTAACCCACTCAAAATCTGACAGCCGGTAGGGAATAACTAGCACATCAGGATCCCTCCCATAATGTCTCAGGGAAATATGCCTGCCCTTAATTACCAGGTCAGCTAGCTGGTCCAGCTGGGAGTAAACCCTGGGAGCCCCTCCTACCGATGCATGCACCCATTGGAGAGGCTCACCTGACTGAGTAATAGTGGTTGAGGAAAGCTCTGAGCCTGGAAGGATCCAAAGACAAAGGGGGCATTCGGGCCTATAACAAGCCAATTGTGCCATATTTAGGGCTGTCTGAATTTTTTGAAATATTACTTGATGTGATGGAGTTATAGTAATAACATCAGTGGGGGCTTTATCCTTTAAAGGGTCAAAAATCGGAAGCAGATCTTCTGTAGGCAGGTGAAGCCAAGGCCTTAACCAATTAATCTCACCTAACAGTTTTTGTAACTCCACCAATGTATAGGATGACTGGAAGGATAATTGAGGCTTAAGGGGGCAAACAGAGTCTAGCCTAAGCTCGGCCCCCAAAATCTTAAAGGGAGGTAAAGTCTGAACCTTGTCATCGGATATGTGCAATCCTCCCCTTTGTAGGAGTGTCTGAAGTTTCTTATAGGTGGCGCCCAACACTTGGGCATCTGCCGCCCCAATAATGATGTCATCCATATAAATGTATAAAATAATATCTGACTGGCCCTGAAGGGGTTGTAAGACTTGCAACACATAATGCTGACAGAAGGACAGACTGTTAGCCATGCCCTGAGGTAGTACCACCCACTCATATCTTTGGTCTGGCCCCTGGTAGTTAACCGAGGGGATAGAGAAGGCAAACTTCTCACGGTCCTGTGGGTTAGGAGGAATGGAAAAAAAGCAATCCTTGATGTCTATTACAATAAGAGTCAGATCCCGAGGAATGGAGGGGATCCACGGCAGCCCTTGCAAAGGGGTGCCTGCGGAAATCATCTGCTCATTAACTTTTCTCAGGTCCTGTAACATTCTCCATTACCTGTAGCCTTTTGTATAACAAATACAGGATTGTTCCAAGGACTTAACGAGGGTCTAATATGTCCTAGGGTCAATTGTTCTGATACTATTTCTCTTAATTTTTCTAGTTTGTTTAGGGGGAGTGGCCACTGTCCCACCCAAACCGGGGGGCCCAGGAGCCATCAAATGGCAGGGATGGTAGGAACAGTGACCCCTAGGATTGGGGGTGAGGCCTCAAAAGGGGAACGGGAATCTTCTGCCTCTTGGCCTCAAAAGGAGGAACGTCCTGATAGTTGCTAAAGTTACCTGACAGGCCACCATCTGTGGTGATAAAGGCCTCAGCTTCCCCCAAAATATCCTTTCCCAGTAGATTAGCTATTAAGCTGGACGCCACCAGGGGGAGTACTTCTCCCTGCCTACCATCTACATCCTTCCAGGCAAGCCAGTCCCTGGTTACTTCAGACCTAGCATCTCCTCCCACCCCCAACAACTGAGGCCCAGGGATCACCCTCCATTGTGGGGGAACCTCCTCTTTTATTAATATTGTCCAGTCTGCTCCGGTGCCAATCAAGCATCGGAAACTTTTCCCTGATATAAAGATGTCTATTTTTGGCCTAACTCCTGGGACTATTGGGACTGTCCAGTGGACCCCAGCCAGGTCACCGGACTGGTCGCCTTCTTTGGGTGACGGCGCTGGAGGGCGCCTCGCTACCAGTTTAAAGGCTTCCTCTCAATGTCAAATTTGGACCTACACTCCCTTTGCCAATGAAGTCCCTTCCTGCACCGGGGGCAGGGTGTTTTAGGTTGCCTCTTAGCCTGGCCTGAGGGGTGTCCTTGTGAGGCACCAGGTTTTACTTGGCCTGTAGGACACTCCCTCTTAAAGTGGCCCTGTTGGCCACACCCAAAACAGACCCCCTTGTGTGCTCCGCAGCAGGTGGCATGGGTGCATGAAGCCATCTGGGCCTGTAAGGCTGCAGCCAGCACTGTGACTGGTGGGCCTGACTACCAACTTCCTTGGTGGCAACTATCCACCCTTCCATAGATCTATCCTTCATCCCTGCACAGGCTAGTTTATGGTCTGTGGTCATTCCCTCCCAAACCAACATCTTAACAAACTGGTCCCTCAAGGGCCCAGGAGGGAACTTCCTTTGGAGGCTCTTTTCTACCCTGTAAAGGTGGCAAGGTCCTCCATAGCTCTTTGGGTAATTCCTGTTATCAGGGGCTCCGAGGGGCCCTCTAACCTTTTCCACGCTGCCAGTCCCAGGGCCAGCACCTGTTCTTTTTTTTAAAATTAATTTATTTTTTTATTAATTGAACATAAATTTTTTTACAAGGTGTTGTGCAAAGAGGGTGCAGTTACATAGTAGGGCAGTGTGCACATTTCTTGTGATATCTTACAACCTGTTTTCCCATCCCTTGTCTAGGTCAGGTAGACACATATGCAATATACAATGTATCAAGAACATACACAGTGTTCACAGACTTGGTCTCTACTGTCTCTCCGTCTCCCTTTGTTAACAGTCATATATCAGGGAGATCATGCCCCTTTGTTTTCTGTGTTCTAGGTTTGTCTCACTCAACATTATTTCTTCGAGTTCTGACTATTTCCCTGCGAATAACAATATTTCACCATTCCTAATCGCTATGTAGTATTCAATTGTGTATAAGTACCATATTTTTTGGATCCATTCGTCTGTGGAGGGGCATCTGGGTTGTTTCCATATTTTGGCTATTGTGAATTGTGCCACGATAAACATGGGAGTACAAATGTCTTTTTGTTATCTTGGGTTTTGCTGTTTAGGATAGATGCCTAGGAGTGGTATGACTGGGTCATAGGGTAGGTCTATATTGAACTTATTGAGAAACCTCCATACTGTTCTCCAAAGTGGTTGTACTAATTTGCACTCCCACCAACAGTGGAGAAGGGTTCCTCTTTCCCCACAGCCCCTCCAGCATTTGTTGTTTCCTGGGTTCAGAGTATAGGTCATTCTAACTGGGGTGAGGTGGTATCTCAGGGTTGTTTTTATTTGCATTTCCTTTACTAGCAGGGATGTTGAGCATTTCCTCATGTGTTTCTTTGCCATTTTTATATCTTCTCTTGTGAAGTCTCTCTTTAGCTCTTTTGCCCATTTCCTCATAGGTTTATTGGGCTTGGAGGGGCTTAGTTTTTTGAGTTCTCTGTAGATGACAGATATCAGGCCTTTGTCTGTTGCTGTGCTGGTAAATATCCTTTCCCATATCGTTGGCTGTCTTTCTATTTTGGTGGCTATGGCCTTAGCTGTGCAGAAACTTTTTAATTTGTAGTAGTCCCATTTGTTGAGTCTTTCCCCTATTTGTTGTGCCCCTGGGACTCTATTCAGGAAGTTCCTTCCTGTGCCTATAAGTTCTAGTGTCTTTCCTACTCTGTCCTTCAGTAGTTTCAAGGATTCAGGTCTGATGTTGAGGTCCTTGATCCATTTTGAGTTGATCTTGGTGCATGGTGATAGGCTTGGGTCTCCTTTGAGTTTTCTGCATATGGCTGCCCAGTTCTCCCAGCACCAGTAGCTGAAGAGGCTATGTTTATTCCATTGTATGTCTTTAGCTCCTTTGTCGAATATCAGTTGGCTGTAAGAGTGCGGTTTTATTTCTGGGTCTTCAATTCTAATCCACTGGTCTTCCGATCTGTTTTTATACCAATACCATGCTGTTTTTGTTATGATGGCCTTGTAGTAGAGCTTGAAGTCTGGTATTGTGATACCTCCTGCACTATTTTTTTTGCCTAGAATTGCTTTGGCTATTCTAGGTTTTTTGCTGTTCCATATGAATTTATGGATTGGTTTCTCTATTTCAGTGAAAAATGTGGCTGGGATTTTGATAGGTATTGCATTGAATTTGTATAACAATTTGGGCAATATGGCCATTTTCACTATATTGATTCTGCCTACCCATGAGCATGGGAGGTCTTTCCATCTCCTTGTGTCTTCTTTGATTTCCCTTATTAGATTTTTGTAGTTTTCATTGAATAGGTCCATCACGTCCTTGGTTAAGTTGATCCCTAGGTACTTTTTTTTGGCTACTGTAAATGGAATTGTTTCCATAATTTCCTTTTCTGTTTGTCTATTGCTGGTGTACAGAAAAGCTGCTGACATTTGTGGATTGATTTTGTATCCTGCTACTTTGCCAAATTGGTTTATTAGGTGTAGGAGTTTGGGTACTGAGTTTTTTGGGTCCTTCAGATATAAGATCATGTCGTCTGCGAATAGGGATAACTTGATTTCTTCCTTGCCTATGTGGATCCCTTTGATGTCCTCCTCTTGCCTTATTGCTATGGCTAGGGATTCCAGCACTATGTTGAACAGAAGTGGGGAGAGTGGGCATCCTTGTCTTGTTCCTGAGTTTAGGGGGAATGATTTAAGTTTCTCTCCATTTAATATGATATTAGCAGTTGGTCTGTTGTGTATGGCTTTTTTTTGTTTTGTTTTGAGGAATGTTCCATCTATTCCTGTTCTCTCCAAAGCTTTTAATAGGTATGGATGTTGTATTTTGTCAAAGGCTTTTTGGGCATGGACTGAGATAACAATGTAATTCTTAATTTTAGATCTGTTTATGTGGTGAATTACGTTGATCGATTTATGGATGTTGAACCATCCATGTGACTGAGGGATGAAGCCTACTTGGTCATGATGTATGATTTTCTTCATCAGTTTCTGGATCCTGTTAGCTAATATTTTATTGAGGAGCTTTGCGTCTGTGTTCATTAGTGATATTGGTCTGTAGTTCTCTTTTTTTGTTGGGTCTTTGCCTGGTTTGGGAATGAGTATGATATTGGCTTCGTAGAATGAGTTTGGGATTTTTCCCTCTGTTTCTATTTCGCGGAAGAGTTTGAGGAGTGTTGTTATTAGCTCCTCGCTAAAGGTTTTGTAGAATTCGTTGGTGAATCCATCTGGGCCTGGGCTTTTCTTAGTAGGGAGGTTCTTGATTACCTCCTGTATCTCACCGTAAGTTATTGGTTTATTTAGTTGATTTATTTCTTCTTGGTTCAGTTTGGGCAGTTTGTACTTCTCTAAGAATTGATCCATTTCTGTAAAATTATTGTTTTTTGCTGAGTAGAGGTTTTGGAAATAGCTCCTTATGATTGTTTGAATATCGTGTGTACTTGTTGTAATTTTTCCGGTGGAGTCCCTGATTTTACGTATATGAGACTCTTCTCTTCTTTTTTTTTGTAAGTCTTGCAAGGGGTCTGTCAATTTTGTTTATTTTCTCAAAGAACCAGCTTTTAGTCTTATTTATTTGTTGAATGGTCTTTCTATTTTCAATCAGATTTATCTCTTCTTTAATCTTTGTGATCTCTCCCCTCCTAGTCATTTTAGATTCTGTCATTTCTTGTTTCTCCAGTTGTTTTAGTTTCATCGTGAGGGTATTCACCTGCTCTGCTTCCATTCTTTTAATGTGGGCCCGCACCTGTTCTTGATAGGAGGCAGGGATAGCAGCCTTTTGGAGGCCTGTAGAGAATTGGTCATTGGACCCTGACAACATTCCAAAGGTTATGGGGACTGGGGGATCAGCAGCTTGGTTTCTCTCGGCCTGAGCATGGCACTCGTCATTAAAAAAAAAGCACACCATTTTAGGTACAGTGGTCCAGGAAGTACGGCCTTAGTTAAACTTTTCCAATCCTGGGTGGTGTACTGTTGATGAGCCAGACCTTGGAGGATGGTTTCAGCCCAGGATGAGTTAGGTCCATCCTCGGAAACTGCCTTTTTATGTTCTTTAAGATCCTGGGCTTCCCAGGGGTACCACCAGGCCAGCCTATTGCTTCCTGGGTTAGCATTCACTGGGAAGGCCATGCATGGTAAGCGTGAGCCGGGGCCATGATAGGGCTACTCATCGGGCTCTCCCAGGCTCCCACAGGGTGCTGGGGAGCCTCCAGCGGGGGAGGGGTACGGCAGAGGCCATCCTCCACCTTGCCCATCTGCCATGTGTTCTGGGGCAGGGGCGCTTGGCTCGGGACCTGGGGGATTTGGCCCAGGCTCCTCCCTTCCCTCCTGGGCAGTGGGAGGGCTGTCTCTCCCCCTCCATGATGTTCCTTGCAGATGCTTCCCCAGCTGAGTTGCTCTCCCTTAAGGGGCCTGGGGAGAGGCAAGTCCTAAGGGCAGAGAGGATTGAGTAGAGTCCAGGAGGGAGCTCCTCTCCCAAGCTAACTTCCCTCCATCTCACCATTTGTTCTACTCCATCCCAAGTAACTAGGCTGAAAAGGTTGGTGGACACCACCCAGGGTGCAGCGTGCTTAAACACTTCCCAGACCCTCCTGGCCTGGAAGTCCGAGACCTCCAAACCTACGTTTTGGAGCATGAAGGTCAACGCTTTGAGCGCTTGATCATCATGCTGAGTTTTGAGCCTGCCCCATCTTTTCGGGGGTACCCTCACCTTGGAACTTGATTGGCTTGGCCCACCGATAGTTTCACCTCCTACGTCCTCCTTGCCCCACATTGGGTGCCAGTTATCAGGGTTTTTAGCCTTCCGTGCTCTCCTGTCCTGTGGGAGAGATGGGAAAACACGCCCCACCAGGACGAACCAAGAAAAGGAAAGGGCAGACAGACTGCCCACACCCAGCCCCCCTTTCGTCGGAGGACAAACAGTCCGGGAGCCAACTCAGTGCTAAGACTCACTTTAATGATGGAAAGGAGCTGCTCTTAAACGGGTCAGAGAGCGGCAGAAGGGGAGGGGTACGTGCACCTATGTAGAGGCTGTGAAGGGATGCCTGAGCTGTCTGTCAAGGGTGGAGAGCCGAGGGACCAACCCTAAGAGGCGGCCTAAATCTATGTCACAGCCCACAGGACCGCCTCCGGATTCACGACCAGGCACCATCTTGGCTACACGTGGTCCCAAGGCTGGGAGGCGGGGCCAGCTAGAACCGCCTTTCCGGTTCCCTAGAACCTGGAAGGCAGGTGGGGCTATCCATGGGGCCCCAGGGATGGGAAAACAGGAGGGGCCAGCTAATTGCCTCTTAATAATGCAAGGTGTGCCCCACACCTGATGAGAAGTATGAAGCCAAAATGGATGTCAGTACCTAATGGGTTTGAGATTAGAGTGGGTATTAGTCCTAAAGAATGTGAGGTCCTAAAGGGTGTGAGGTCACAATACATAGGTATCTTAGGTCATAATGGGCATAAAGTTGCAGTGGGTGTGTGGTCGCAACAGGCTTGTGGTCATAACTGGTTTGAAGTCACAATGTGTGTGACAGTGTAACAGTGGGTATAATGTCATACATGCTGTCATAATGGGCATTAGGCACTGGTGGGTGTTGGTCAATAGGCATGAGGTCCTATCAGGTATTTGAGGTCCCAATGGGCATGAGGTCAAAATGGGTGTGAATTTCTAATGGGCATGAGGTCACAATGGGTGTGAGCTTCTAATGTGCATGTGGACCCAATGGGTTTGTGGTCCCGATGGGTATTAGGTCCTAATAGGGATATGGTATACGGTCACAACTGGCATGAATCTTAATAGGTAATATCATGTGGGTGTCAGTTCCAAATGAGAGTATTGGTATGACATCCTAATGAGTGAGTCTCTAATGTGTGTGAAGTCACAATGAGTGTGACGTCACAATGGGTGATAGGTATTCATAGATGTGAAGCCACATTGGGCTCTAGGTCACTATGTATATGATATCCTGAGGGGTGGGAGGTCCTAATACGGATGAAGTCACACTGAATGTGGGGTCACCATGGGAATGAAGCCTGAATGTGGAATGTAGTCAAAATGGGCATGAAACCACATGGGCATGAAGACACAATGGATGTGAGATCCTATGATTATGAGGTCATCGTGGGTGCGAGGTCATAATGGATAGAAGGTAGAAATAGGTGTGAGGTCACAGTGAGTGTGATGTCACAAAGTCTGTTTCATAATAGGTGTATGCCTAATGGATATGTAGTTCACAATGGGAAAGATGACAAAATAGGTGTGAAATTCTGAGAGTGCAAGACCCAATGATAGTAAGGTCCTCTTGGTTGTAGTGTCACAATGGGTTTGTGGTCACAATGAGCATGAGGTCGAAATGGATGTGATACCCTAATGGGAAATGAGGTCAAAATATGCATGAGGTCACAATGATCACAACAGGGTCCTAGTTGGAGCTATGTAGTCACAATGTTCATGAGGTCATAATGCATCTCAGGCTCCAGACTGACAGGTTTAGTAACCTATCAAGTATGCCCATCATCTGTGGGGAGGGACTTCACCTTCCCCCACCATGAAAACATGATGCCAGATCTTAAATAGACATGCTCAAGTACCAGCAGAACTTTTCCATCTAGGGAATAGGCCCCAACCTTCCATATAGGGTATACTTAGAGCCCACTCAGATGTGGGTGAGTCAAGCCATTTAGGAAGTTAAGGCAGAATCAGAGCATTCGCGACATGCAAAGCTTTCCTAAGGCTATGACATCTGCACATCTCTGAAGCAGAGGCCTCCTAGCTCACCTTGAGCTGGGCACCTGCATTCAATGAATTGCCTCTCTCACCTCTAGGCTTTTCATCACTGGGTGGAGAATTCCCTCCACCCAGCCATAGGCACTAGGGTGGCTGCAAGAAGTGACTTAGACTCAGCCTCCCTACCTCATTAGGACGTTCTGACAAATGTGAGGTCACAGTGGGTATGAGTTCAGAATGCATTGAGATCCTAATCATTGTGATGTTACAGTGAATACGTGTCTAATGGGTGTGAGGGTACAAAGAATGTGAGGACATAGTGATTTTGAGTTCACAGTAGGCCAAGGTCCTAACTGATAGGAGGTCACAATTGATGTGAAGCCAAATGGCAATGAAGTTATAATGAGTGTGAGGTCACAATGGGTGTGAGTACATAAAAGAGCTATGAAATCATAGTTGGTGTTAGTTTATAATGAACATGTCACAATGAGAAATGGTAACCAGTCGTGATGAGGTCACATTAGGTATAGTAATTGTGAAGTTCTAATGAGAGTGTGCAGTCACAATGGCTGTGAGGTACACACTGAGATCTCAAAGGGTGTGAGCCACAGTGTCTGCAGTGCCCATGTTCCTGAGGTCCTAATGGCTGTGAGGTAGCAATGGGTGTGAGGTCACAATGGGCATGAGCTTCTAATAGGGGTGTAAAGCTACTGCATTAAGGACTGTGAGATTACTATGCTTGTAAAAACCTAATGGGTATGAAGTCATAATGCATATGAGGGTCTAGTAAATGTTAAGACACAGATTACAGTGGGTGTGAGATCAAAATGAGCATGAGTACAAAATGAGTATGAAGTACTGATAGGAGTATAAGCTCAGAGGGGAGTGGTCACAATAAGTGAGAGGTCACAATGGGTACTAGGGCCTGATGGTGTAAGGTGCAATGACTATGGGGTCTAATGTCTGTGAATTCTCAAAGGGTGTGTGAAGTCACAATGGGGGAGGTTACATTGGTCATGAGTCACAGAGGAATGAACCCATAATGGGCATGAAGTCACAATGAATGAGTTTCTAATGAGTGTGAGATCCCAATGAATTTTGAGGCCTTAATGGTAGTGGCGAATGTCATAGTGGGCAAGGTCCTAATGGTGTCAGAACATGTTTGGCAAGAGGATATAATGGTCATGAAAACAGGTGTGAGATTTGAATAGGCAGAGATCCTGACAGTTGTGATATCACAAAAGGTATGAGGATACAATAAGTGTGAATTTCTAACTGGTGTGAGGTCAAAAGACTATGAAGACCTACCGAATGTTGTCATAATGGATGTGAGTTCGCAAAGAGTATAAACTCCTCTATTGTAGGTGAGGTACAATAAACATGAGGTCCTAATAAGTTTTAAAAGGTGTGATGTTACAGTGGGCATGAGGTCCTAATGGACATGAAGTCACAGTGAGTGTAGAGTCATAATGGGGGCATGAGTTCCTAATTGGGTGTTTGTGGTGACAGTATTTGGGAGATCCTAAGGGGTGTGAGATGTTGATGGTCATGAGTTCACAAATGAATGTGACATCATAATCAGTGTGGAGTTCTCATTAGTGTGAGATTATGGTGTGTAGTCCTAATTGGTGTGACAGTGCAGTGTGGTTGAGAATATAATGGGCTTCAGGGTGTAGTGGATGTGAGTTCACAATGGGTATGAGATCATGGTTGGGGGTAAGGTCACAAAGGGCTGTGCATGCTCCCGATATGCATGAGGTCACTGTACATATGAGGTCCAAATGGGTAATATGCATGAAGTCACAGTGGATATGAGATCACAACGAGTGTGAGTTCCTATTTTAGTCCACAGTGGGCCTATGTTATTCATTGAGGGTGTGTATGAGGTGTGACATGACATTGTAATGAAGGCACATTGAATGTGAGGTCCTATACAGAGTAGGAAAAAATGATAATGGGGGTGTGATATCAATGGCTGTGAGATTACAAGGGGTATGAGGTTCTAACCAGTGTGAGGTAACATGGGCCTGAGGTATTAATAGGGGTTGTGAGGTCCTAATGTGTGTTAGGCTACAATGAGTGTTAGGTCATAATATGTGTGAGGTCACAATATTTATGAGGTCCTAATTGGCAAAGGTACTAGCAAGTGTTAGTTCTCAGTGGGCATGAGGTCCTAACAGATAAGAAGTTACAATTGGTGTGTGGTCACAACGAGTGTGAGGTTCTAATTTGTGTGAAGTCATAATGAGAGTGAGTTCACAAATTGCACAAGATTACAATGAACTTAATGAAGTCACATTAGATGTGACGTCACATTAGGCATGAAATCCTAAGACATATAAACCCATAATTGGTGTGAAGACACTATGGAAAGGAGGTCCTAATGGTTGTGAGGTCACAATGGTATGACTCCTAATGAGCATGAAGTTATAGTAGATGTTATGTCTCAGGGGACTGAGGTAACAGTGAGTATGAGATTCTAAGGAGCATGATGTCATAGTAGATATGAGGTCCTAAGAGAAGTGTGAGATCACTGTATAAATAATGAATGAGAGTTCACAGTGAGATTGAATTCACAATGAGCGTGAGGTCACTATTGGTGTGGGGTCAAAATGAGCATGAGCGAAAATGGGTGTAGGGTTCTAATGGGGTATGAGGGTACAATGAATATGAATACTGAATGTGAGGTCATAGTGAGATTGAAGGCACAATGAGTGTGAGGTCACAACTGGCGTGAGAGCTGAGTGTATGTGAGGTCAAAATGGATATGAGCTCATAAATGTCATAAGATTTTCATGGATGAGAGGTCCTAATGAGGAATGTGAGGTTACAGTGGGTAGGAGGTCATTGGACTTGAGAGCCTAATGGAAGTTTCACGATTACAATGGGCATGAGGTCACAATGGTGTGAGCTTCTAATGGGGGTACTAGATCAAAATGAATGTGAAGTCCAGAGAAATGTTTAAGGTCAAACTATAATGGGCATGAGTTATTAATGATGTTGAGGTCCAAATAAATGAGAGATCACAACTGATGACAATTCTTATTCAGGTGAGATCACAGTGGGCATGAGATCAGAATGGTCACAGGTCCTAATGGAGTTGGGTTCATACTGGGAATGGAATAAAAATGTGTGTGATATTACAATCTGTGTGAAGTTTTTGTGAGGTAAGTTCACTACTGGTGTGAAGTACTAGTTGCCTGAGGTCAAATAGTGTGTAGCCCTAATGGATGAGAGATCATAAATGTTATCAAGTCACAATGTACATGAGGTGTAATGTATGTGAGATCATAATGGGTGTGAGCTCACAATGGGAATGTGGTCATATTGTGTGTAATGTCACAGTGAATGTGGAGTCACAATGATGTGAGGTTACAGGTGAATGAGGTCATAATAGATGTGACTTTATAATGCAGGTGAGGTCCTAAGAGAACCTGAGGTTACAGAGGGCTTAGATCTTAGATGATGTGATGTTAAGTCACAGAAGGTATATAGTGGGTGTGAGGATATAGTGGGTGTGAGGTCACAGTGGGTATGAGGTCCAAATCTGCATGATGACACACTGGGTATGAGGATACAATGGGCATGAGATCCTACTGATTGTGTAAGATCCTAATATTTGTAAGGTCTAATGAGTATGAGATCACAATGAATATGAGGTCATGCGGCGGGCGGCAACCCCGTCCAGCGAGGAAAGGCGACCACCACACGAGGATCCTTCCCAATCACATTTTATTGAGGAGCCGCTTGGTTGAGGGAGAGCTGAAGCGAGGGGCACCAAAAGGCCAAAACCGCCTGCTTATATACCGTTGGGTGAGCATGGGTCGCTCCCTGATTGGTCTGTGACTGGTTGCTACTAGCAGCTGCCACGGGATTGGCTGGGACTAGAACTCACTTGCGCATGCGCAGGGTTCAGGCCAGTAAGTCCGTTAGGCTTTGCCGTTATTTACCAGTAAGGCTGCAAGGAAGTAGGAGCCATCTTGTAATGGCGTCGTTGCCGGCTTCCTGCAGTTCCCCCTTTTTGTTTTTGTGCAGGTAAGAGTAGAGGTCTGATCTCTGTGTGCTATTTTGGAACATTGTACTGGCTTTCCCATGAGTGTTATCCATTCATCGGACGCCAGACCCGTCCGATACCTTTTTTCCAGAGGTGGGGTCTAGGGTATCTACCCACGTGCAATCAGACTTGCTCTTCTTGGGGCCTGTTACCCCAGGACTCCCAAGTGCGGTGCTATTGCCCGGCATCCTGCTCTGCTCAAATGCACGCCTATCCCTAGTGCAAGTGAAGCTACCAGCTTCCTGGGGTGCAAAGGCCGTGCAATTGAGGGCTTAGTCCCTTTTTAGGGCTGAAAGCCAAATCTGGGGGGAAGCTCCATACTCCAAGGCGGCTAATGCCTGTGAAATTACAACCTTGTCCCTTCGTGTTTGGGTTCGCAGGTGACAGACCAACCAGAGGCAGACCATACTGCCCCCTAGGCATAGTAGTACTGGCCATGCCTTAGTCACAGCCCATAGTGTCATTTCTTTTGCTGCCATCGGGGCTGCAGTCAGCACTGTTGCAAGTAGCAGGGGGATCAGTTGTACCACAGGGCAAGTGGATGGCGTCTTCATCTTGCGGGTCTTTATTTTCGCAATGGGTTTCTTCTGTCGTTTCCACAGGCCTGGTCAATCTCGTTGGCACCCAGTGAGGCACTTCTTGGCCCTGAGGAAAAACACAAACAGCTCCCCTGGATCTCGTTATCACCAGATCCGGTCCATACCATTTGTTATTCAAAACCTCTTTCCACATGACCATATCCTTTCTGACAGTGAAAGCCTTTCCCTGGGGGTCGCTGTCTCAGCTATTCCCCCTTTTTGTTTTTCCAGTAATTAATCAGAAAATGGTTCATTGGGCGCCTGAATCACTTTTGTAAGGTTGCCAGCCACCTCTCCTTTGTTTGGCAAGGCCCACCAAGCCTTGTAAAATATCTCATTTACCTGGCGGTAGACTTCAAAGGGGTAGGTGGTCTGTTCCACTGCATAAGCTCCCTGTCCTAGAAGCATGTCCACCGACCATTCGGCTCTCCCTTCTTGGAGATTCTTTCTGAATTGTATTTGTGCCTTGTCCTGAACAATGGACCTAAAGTCAAGGAACTGCCCATGACTGAGACATGTGCGCGCAATCTCAAACCAATCCGTGGGCGTCATGGCATTAACCGTGAGTCGCCGCAATAAAGCAGTGGTATAACTGGCTGTAACTCCATATGTGCGCACTGACTCCATTAGATCCCTTAGTTGTTTATAAGAGACTGGCTCATAGGTCCTTTTATCTGTTATTGGGTTCTCAAAGACTGGAAAAGCCGTGGCCAACCTAGACCACGTACTTCTCTTTATGAAGTTGCTCCGCCCGGACACCGCATAAGGCGGGGGGGGGCAGAGGGTGTTTTTTGCCTGGGGGCCTTGGCCCCAAGGGGGTAACCAGGTCCGTATCTGTCCTTTTCGTACCTAGCAGCGGCTTCCTCCAAGCCCTCTTCATCTTCTGGGCTCAGCTCGCTACCCGAGGTATGGCCACTCTCGGCCTCGCTCTCTAATTCACTGCCCTCTATACTAAGAGCTGAGAAGGAGTTATCAATCTTAAATTCCTCCAAAGAAGGATACAACGGGGCAACTGGTTCTTGTCCTTGTCCCTTTTGAGTTTGTCCCCGCCGCCTGCGCGGTCGAGGATTTTCCGGAGGGCTGCAGTCCCTCCTCCAGACCCTTATGGGGTCTCCCTTTTCTTTCTTATTTTTATTTTTATTTTCCTTAGGCCTAACCACTTCCCCCTTTACTGATGAGGATTCCGAAAGACTATCCTGGTGCTTACTAAGGGCCCTTTGACCTTCCTTTATATCTGTGGAGTGTCCATCTTCCAGGCATGAGCGTACCATGCGCCATAAGGGCATCACAGCGCAAACAGAGCAAGCACACACCAGCCACCAGCACTCACAGCGGAAGGATAATAAGAAGCACCAGACAGGAACGGCAGTCCACATACCTGAGGGAAGTTACCTCCTCATGTGTTGGGTTCTGGATCCTCTTCGACCCCTCGCCCGGTTCCCGGGTTTCGGCACCAGTTGCGGCGGGCGGCAACCCCGTCCAGCGAGGAAAGGCGACCACCACACGAGGATCCTTCCCAATCACATTTTATTGAGGAGCCGCTTGGTTGAGGGAGAGCTGAAGCGAGGGGCACCAAAAGGCCAAAACCGCCTGCTTATATACCGTTGGGTGAGCATGGGTCGCTCCCTGATTGGTCTGTGACTGGTTGCTACTAGCAGCTGCCACGGGATTGGCTGGGACTAGAACTCACTTGCGCATGCGCAGGGTTCAGGCCAGTAAGTCCGTTAGGCTTTGCCGTTATTTACCAGTAAGGCTGCAAGGAAGTAGGAGCCATCTTGTAATGGCGTCGTTGCCGGCTTCCTGCAAGGTCAAAAGTTGTATAAGATTCTAATTGGTGTGTGTCTTCACATAAGGGTGTGAGGATCTAATAAATGTACAGTGAATATGATGTCACAATAGTTGTGAGGTCACAATGGCTGTCAGGTCCTAATGGTGTGTGTGAATTCACAGTGAGAATAAGATCCTAATAAGCCTGAGGTCAGTGGGGTTGTAGTCGCAATGGATATGAGATCACAATGAGTGAGATCAAAGAGGCTTAGTTGCTACTGGGTGTGAAGTCACATGGGTATGAAGTCACAATGAGTGTTAGGTCCTAATGAGCACATGATCCTAAGGGGTATGAAGTAAAAAATGTGTATGTTCCTGATGAGAAGTACGAAGCCACAATGGATGTCAGGTCCTAATGGGTTTGAGATCAGAGTGGGCATTAGTCCTAATGAGTGTAAGGTACTAAAGGGTGTGAGGTCACAATAAGCAGGTATCTTAGGTCATAATGGGCATAAGGTTGCAGTGTGTGTGTGGTCCCAACAGGCTTGTGGTCATAACTGGTTTGAAGTGACAATGTGTGTGACAGTGTAACAGTGGGTATAATGTCATACATGCTGTCATAATGGGCATTAGGCCCTGGTGGGTGTAGGTCAATAGGCATGAGGTCCTATCAGGTATTTGAGGTCCCAATGGGCATGAGGTCAAAATGGGTGTGAATTTCTAATAGGCATGAGTTCACAATGGTTGTGAGTTTGTAATTTGCATGTGGACCCAGTGGGTTTGTGGTCCTAATGGGTATTAGCATGGTGGAATGGTCCCTGAGCTGGTGGGGGCTTAAATACAGTCAGGTCACAGTTGTGAGGACACAAAAGGTATGAGGATACAATAAGTGTGAATTGGTGTGGGGTCAAAAGATTATGAAGACCTAATGAGTGTTGTCATAATATATGTGAGTTTGCAAAGAGTATAAACTCCTCATTTGTATGGGAGGTACAATAAACATGAGGTCCTAATAAGTTTTAAAAGTTTTGATGTTATAGTGGGCATGAGGTCCTAATGGACATGATGTCACAGTGAGTGTAGAGTCATAATGGGGGCATGAGTTCCTAATAGGGTGTTTGTGGTGACAGTATTTGGGAGGTCCTAATGGGTGTGAGATGTTGATGGTCATGAGTTTGCAAATGAATGTGACATCATAATCAGTGTGGAGTTCTAATTAGTGTGAGATTACAGTGTGTAGTCGTAATTGGTGTGACAGTGCAATGTGGTTGAGAATATAATGGGCTCCAGGGTGTAGTGGATGTGAGTTCACAATGGGGATGAGGTCACAAAAGGTGTGAAGTCTTAATGGGATGATTGGGTTCACAATTCGTGTGAACTCCTAATGGGTTTGAGGTTATAATGAGGTTTAGTTTCTAATGCATGTGAGGTCACAGTCCTAATGTGTGTTAAGTCAATGGATGCAAAGTCCTAATGGGTGTGAAGTTACAATGGGTAAAAATCACAATTGGTATGAGTGCATAAATTAGGTGTAGAGCCACAATGAGTGTGAATTCACAATGTATGTGAGGTCCTAATAGAGATGTAGTCCCAAAAGTTGTGAGGTTCAGCAAGTGTATGATCCTAATATGGAGTGTGAGGTCACAATGTATGTGAGGTCCTAACAGATTTTAGATTACAAATGGGCATTAGGGCCTAGTGACTGTGAATTCCCAATGGATATGAGGTTATAATGAGTGTGAGTTTCTAATGGTATGATGCCACAATGGTGTCATATCACACTAAGAGTGTAGATTTTTAATAGGCATTAGGTCACAAAGGATCTAGATAAATGGAAATGAGATATTAGTGGATACGTAGTTCACAATAAACATGCGGTCAAGATGAGTATGAGATCCTAGTGACAGTGTGAGGACACAATGGTTGTGAGGTCACAATGGGAGTGAGGTCCTCACATGAATATGAAGTCACAATCACAATGATTTTTAGTTCATAATAATGAACATCAAATCCTAGTCAATGTGAGTACACAATGACACTGGGGTCACATTGGCATCAAGTTCCTTATACGAGGTACAAGGTCACAATGGATAGGTGGTCCCAATAAATGTTAGGTCATAATAAGTTTGAGGTCACAATGGATACGAGGTTCTGATGTTTGTGAGATTACAATGATTGTGAAGTCCTAATGGTGTTAGGTCACCCTGGGTATGATATCCTAATTGAGGTGAGTGAGACCATAGTTTATGTGAAGTCACAATTTGTGTGAGGACCCCCAGAGCTCCTAATGAGGACGTAAAGTCACAATTGGTGTGAGGTCACAAATGGGCAAGAAGTCTTAATCCATGCGAAATCACAATAGGCCCCAGGGGTCATAAAAGTACGGGTATAATGTCCTAATGGGTATGTGGGATCACATTGGATGTGAGATCACAATGGTATGAAGTCCTAATGAGTATATGAGTCCAATGGCAGTGTGAGGTCCTATAGTATAATAGCACAATGCACGTAAGGTAACAATAGATAAGAGGTCACAATACGTGTAAGGTCACATGGATGTGAAGTCACAATGGGCAATATGTCCTATCCTGTGTGAAAGCACAGTGGGCATGAGTTGCAGTGGGCATGAGTTGCAGTGGGCATGAGGTCCTACTGTGCATGTAGGGCCACAATAGGTGTGAAACCACAATGGGTATGAGGTCTAATTAGCATAAGGTCATAGTATGAGTGAGGTTCATGTGTGTGAAGTTCTAGTGGGTGTTGATCACAACTGGTGTGAGATCCTAATGAGTGTAAGCTCACAATGAGGGTGATATCACAATGTTGTGAAGCCACAGTGGGAATGAAGTTCCACTAAGTTTGAGGTCATGGTGGGTATATGATCAAATGCATATGAGATCACAATGTTGTAATGTGCATGAAGTCACCTTGAACTGAGGTTCTACTGTGTATGAGGTTACAATGGGCTGAGGGTGTAACTGGCATGAGATTGCAATGGGTATATGATCACAATTGCCATGAGGTCCTAATGGTTGTGAGGTCCCATTGTGGAGGTACGGTCATAGTTCAATGATGATGTGAAGTTAATGGGTGTGAGGTCTTAATGAGCGATGTGAGGCTACAGTGGCATCATTGGGCATAAAATACTAATGGATATGAGGTCACAGATGTGATGTCACAATGGGTATAAAGTCCTAATTTGGGTATGAGCTCATAAGGGGATGTCAATTTCTAATGGGTATGAAGTCATCATAGGCATGAGGTCCTAATGAGTCACAATGAATTGGGATACGGGGTCTCAATGGGCATGAAATCCTAATCAGTTCAGTCATGTTGGATATGAGGTCACATGGGAATCAATTCCCAATAGAGATATGAGGCTTCATTTGCTATGTGAGTCCATAGGTTAAGGTCACAATAGGTGTTAGATCACAATAGGATTTTGTCCCATTTGGAGTGTGAGATCAAAATAGGTGTGACATCAAAAATAGGCTTTGGGCTTTCATGTGTATGAGTTCCCAGTGGGTATGAGTCCTATTGAGTGTGAGGTCCCAATGGGTGTGAGATGCTAATGGTTATGAGGTCACAGTAGCTATGAGGCTACTACTAATGATTGTGTGGACACAATAGATTTATAGCCATATAATTTAAATCCCTGGTGTATGTATGAGGTCACAATGAAGTTCTAATGAGAGAGAGGTTCCAGTGGATATGAAGTAACAATTAGTGTGTGGTCCTAATTGGTGTGAAATTACAATGGACATGAAGTTCAAATTGAAGGTGTGAGGTCACAATGAGTGTGAGTTCTAAATGGAAGATATAAGCTAATAACAGGTGTGAGTTCACAGTGGGAAAAAGGTCCTAGTGTGTATGTGGTGATTACAGAGGGCATGAATTCACAAAGAGCATGAAGTCCTATGGCTGTGATGTGCTACTGGGTGTGAGGTCACAAAGGATATGAGAACATAATGGTAATATGTGGGGCACACCTGGAAATCAAGTAGCTGGCCCCGCCTGTTTCTCAGTCTTGGGGCCACGTGTAGTTAAGATGGCGGCACCTAACAACAACGCGCAGCTGCTACAGTGTCTGGTTATAACCCGGAGGTGGTTCTGTGGGCTGTGACACCCTAGCTCTTCCGCCCTTGATGGACAGCTCATGCCTCCCCTTCCTGCCAATCTTAGACCTGATTGGCTCCTGTGTCTTATATTAGTGGCACGTACTTCCCCAATAAACGAGATCTTGCGCCGACTTGTCTCCCAGGCCGGCTGATTGTCCTCCGGTGAGGGAGGGCTGGGTGCCCGCGGCCTGCTGACCCTTTCCTTTCTTGACTCGTCTGGTCGGGGCATACCTTTCCCCATCTCTCCCGCAGGTTGGGGGAGCGTGGGGGGCTAAAGACCCCGACAGTAATAGAAAGCCTACTGGATGTGAGGTGACAGTAGGCATGAATTCACAATTGGTATGAGGTCATAGAGAACGTGATGTTCTAATGGGTATGTAATTTCCTGAGTGTAAGGTAAAATGTGTGAGAGGTCCTAGTGAGTGTGTGGTCCTAATGGATTAAACACATAGGTATGTGAGTTTCTACTGGGTTTGAGATCACAATGGAACAAGGTCACAACAGGGTAAGATCACAATGGGTATTTGAGGTCATGATGGAAATGAAATCAATGAATGTGAGATTGTAATGAGGATGTGAGGTCACAATAGTTGTGAGCTCACAATCAAAATGAGGTACTATTGGGTACAAAGTAACATTGGTTTTTATGTCATAATAGATGTGAGTTCCCAGTGGGTTTTAGGTCACAGCGAGTGTGATTATCTTAATAGGTGTGAAGTCCCAATGGGCATAAAGCCACAATGGGTGTAAGATACTCATGGTTGTAAGGTCATCATGTTCATGAGGTCCTAATGGTTGTAAAGTCCTAATGGGTGTGAGGTCACAGTGGATGTGAATTCCTATTGGATATGAGATCACAATGTACTTGAGTTCAAAGTGGGTGGGAAGTCACAATGGATATGATGTTACAATGGGGGGGGGGTCAGGTCAAAATGTATAGGACATGAGATTATATCTGTTATTTTGATTCATATTTCTCCAATTACCAGTGATGTATGACACTTTTTATATACCATGTACTCATTGAGCTCAACCTCTCTCTCTCTCGCTGTCTCTCTCATAACCAAGTCACACCCTGGTCATTTTCCTTTTAGTTTCTTTTTCAGATAGGGTCTTTTGGAAAGCAAGAACCTTGAACTGCAATTCTCATGTTTGTCACCACTCCCTAGAGTCTTCTTAACTTTTTCTCAGGCTGGCCTTGAACCATGTCTTGGCCTTGCTTGTAGCTAAGATTACAGTTGGGAAACATTGTGCCCAACTTGCTAGTATTAGTACCATTAGTATTATCTTTATTTGGAGAAATGATTATTTCTACCTCTGGATATTGTGAATAATACTGCTATGACCATAACTGTACAAATGTCTCCTTAAAGTAAAATTTACTGAGGCATAATCTATATAGGTAAAATTTACCTATGTTTCTGTGTAGAAAGCCTTCGCCCCTCACAGCCTGTCCCACTTCCAGACCTAGGCAACCACTCATTTGCTTTTGTCAGTGAATATTAGCTTTGCCTTTTGAAAAGCTTCACATGTAAATGTAAAGATACTGAAAATACTATTTCAAATGTGGCTGTTCCTGAGATTCATTCACTCATGTGTCCATGGCAGAGCAACGTCACATTGGATGACGTTCCATGTGGACTCTGCTCTCCACAGTTGTCCCAGGATTGGTCATTTGTGATCAAACTGCTACTTTTCAATGGGTAGCACATCCCATATTTTAGAACAAGTAGGGGTGCCTTGCCTAAAAAAATAGTATTTACTGTATAATTGTGTGAAGGTTTTATGGACAAAGCTGTATTTCTGTCACACCGTGGCAGTGCCTTCTGCTTTAATATTTAACAGCTTGTTATTTAAATATTGGAGATAATGGCTGGCTTCAAAATGTAGTTATTAATAAACTTAACTTCATGTGCAAAAAAAATAAGTCTCTTGGTCTTTGTATCTACCATTTCTCTTGGCTAAATACTGACAAGCAGTCATTTGGTGAATATAGTAAGTTTAGGTTTAGTTCTGTGTGTGTGTGTGTGTGTGTGTGTGCGCGCGCGCACGCGCATGTATGCACATGTGTGTGCATGCATGTGCACATGCACTCACAAGTATTGGGGTTTTAACTAGGTGCCTGGGTGCCATCCCTTAGCCTTTTGTTTTTGGCTCAAGGCCGACATCCTACCACTTGAGCCATAGCTTCATTTCTGGATTTAGGCTGGATAATTGGAGATAAGAGCTTCAGCCTTTCCTGCCTAGGCTGGCATCCAACTGTGACCCACAGACTTCAGAGTAGCTAGGATTACAGGCATGAGACACTGGCACTCAGCTTAGGTTGAACTTTTTAAGAAACTGCCAAAATGTTTTACAGAGTAGTTGTACTATTTTAAATTCCTCAGCAATATATATGCACATTCAAATTGTTCCACAAGGGACACAATTCAATTCTAGCACTGAAAAATTCCACACACAAAATAAATTAAAATACAGGTCAAGGTGCTAGTTAGTGGCTTATGCCTAAAGTCCTGGGAACTTGTGAGGTAGACATTAGAAGGATCTTAAAGACCAGCTAAGGTAAAAAGTTTGCAAGACCCCATCTCAACCAATAAAAGCTGGGCATGGTGTGGCACACCCAGCTATGCAAGTAGCTTAAATAGGAGGATCATGGTCTAGACATGAACACAAGGCCTTATTTGAAAGAAAAAGAAATACTAAAGCAAGAAAGGCTGGAAGAGTGGCTCAAGTACTGTATACTGCTTGAGCCATGTCACACTGAATACTAACAGAGGTATCCATTGTATACACATTCATCTTGTTCTATGTGGATTTTTTCGCTTTTGTATATGTTTTATCTTCACAATTAAAAAGGCTGAAGAAAGAGCTATAGGAACAAAGTCCTTCCTATCCTTTGGTTATTTTTCCAGACTTTGTAGGGTACCTGAAACTGCAGGAAAATACGATAGAAAGGACAAAACCCACACACCGGGGACAGAGAAGAATGACAAAAGACAAATATAACCTGAGCTCAAGTAACAGAATCTAACAAAGATATGTGGCTGTGGTAGTTTGGGACTGTTTTGCTTTTCTTTTGAACGTATTTTTGCTAGTAATAGAGTTTGTACTCTACCACTTGAACTACATCTCCAGCCATTTTTACTGATTTTTTAAAAGTTTTTTTCTTATTTACGTTATTGTTGTTTGAGAGGTGATACACATTGGGATTACTTTTAAACATGTTCAAGTAACAAGGCCATTTCCTTTTGTATAGTGTCATTGCTTCCCTCATTCTCTCCCATCTCTTCTCTCCCATCTCAATCCACAAGTTGAATATCTAGAATTCTGTATCATTTGTCATCTCCTAGTGCATTTTTTTTTTTTGCCAGTCCTGGGCCTTGGACTCAGGGCCTGAGCACTGTCCCTGGTTTCTTTTTGCTCAAGGCTAGCACTCTGCCACTTGAGCCACAGCACCACTTCTGGCCATTTTCTATATATGTGGTGCTGGGGAATCGAACCCAGGGCAGGTGCTCTTGCCACTAGGCCATATTCCCAGCCCCTCCTAGTGCATTTTAGATCTAACTTCCACATAGCAGGGAGAACATGCTCCATTTGTCTCTCTGAGCTTAGCTTACTTCACTTAATATGATTTACTCTAGTCCCATCCATTTCCCTGCAAATGACATTATTTCATTCTTTCTAATGGCTGTGTAAAATTACACTGTATATTTGTACCACGTTGTTTAGATCCACTCATCTATTATAGGGCATCTGGGCTATTTCCCTATCTTGGCTATTGTGAACAGTGCAGCAATGAACATGGATGTGTGCAGGTGTCTTTATCATATCTTGGCTCATGATGTTCAAGGTAGATGCCTAGGAGTGGTATGGCTGGGTCAGAGGGAAGGTCTATGTTTAGTTTTTTGAGGAACCTCCTGACGGTTTTCCAGCGTGGCTGTACTAGTTTACATTCTCAACCACAGTGCAGTAGGATTCCTTTTCCGGATCAGCCCCACCAACATTTGTCATTGTCAGAATTCAAAATATTGGCCTGTCTACCTGGGGTAAGATGGTACCTCATGGTTGTTTTGATTCGCATTTCCTTTATGGCCAGAGATGATGAGCATTTCCTCATGTGTTTCTTTGCCATTTTTACCTCTTCTTCTGAGAAGTCTCCCCTTAGCTCCCTTGTCTATTTAGTGATTGGTTTATTAAGTTTGGGAGGGTTTAGTTTCTTGAGCTTCTTGTATATATTGGATATTAGGTCTTTGTCTGATGTATTGCTGGTAAAGATTTTTTTTATATTGGTTGGCTGTCTTTCTAGGTTAGTAGCTATGTCCTTAGCTGTACAGAAACTTTTTATTTCAATGTAGTCCCACTTGTTGAGTTTCTCTCCTATCTTTTGTGACACTAGGACTCTATTCAGGTAGTTCTTGCCTGTATCTCTGAGTTCTAATGTCTCTCCTACTTTCTCTTGCAATAGTTTCAGAGTTCTGGGTCTGACGTTGAGGTCTTTGATCCATTTTGAATTGATGCTGTACTCTGTTATTTTTGAGACAAGGTTTCACTTTTTACCCAGGCTTACCTGAATCATAATCCTATTTTTAACTTCCCACTGCCACAGCTGGGATGATGGGTGCATGCCACTACATCCATTATTCCATTGAGATGAGGATTTTTTTTTTTTTGCCAGTCCTGGGCCTTGGACTCAGGGCCTGAGCACTGTCCCTGGCTTCCTTTTGCTCAAGGCTAGCACTCTGCTACTTGAGCCACAGCGCCACTTCTGGCCATTTTCTATATATGTGGTGCTGGGGACTCGAACTCAGGGCTTCATGTATACGAGGCAAGCACTCTTGCCACTAGACCATTTTCCCAGCCCCTGAGATGAGGATTTTGCAAATTTATTTTGCTCTGACTGGCCCCCAAGTCACTGACCATCCCCCCCTTATCTCTGACTCCCACATAGCTGGGATAACAAGCACATACCACTATGCCCAGTGTCTCAAGAACATTTTTCCCAGGCTAATCTTAAAACATGATCCTCTCCATCTCTGCCTCCTTGAGTAGCTAGGATTACACTGTACTTTCTTTTCTTCTTCTTTTTTTCTTTACTGAAGATTGAACTAGAGGCCTCACATTTGCTAAGCAGGTAATCTACCTGCAGGTAGAGCCTGGAACCACACCTGTAGCCCTTTTATGCGTTGGTTATTTTCAAGGCAAAAATAGTCACTTATTTCCAGGCCAGCATGAATTGCAATCCTATTTGCATTTTCCAATGTCATGAGCGTGCATCAAACTAACTTTTATACCTTGGATAGTCTTGAGCTATGATCTTCCACCATCTCTGCCTCCTAGATAGCTGAGATTTCAGGGCTGAGCCACTACGCTCAACTCTCACTATACTTCTAATACAATTATTTCCTTGCCTCTAAAGTTTTTCCTTGCAATAGTTTCTGATTCAGCTTTCAGATTTATACCTTCCAACCAACACATTGAGGATGTCAAGACTTTCAGTCAATTCCACTTTGATCAAAGGTTTTTGATATTATGTAATTGCAAGGTATTTGCCTATAGGAAAGCCTTTCTCTTGCTAACATAACTTTTCATTGTGTTGGAAGAATTGTGCTCAAATTCAGCCACTGTGATATCATTAACTATAACTGCCTTATTAACTTTACTTGAAAAAAAATTGAATGAGTTTTATTAACTGTCATAAATCAATCAATTGATGAAGACTTGCTTGTGTATGAGGCTGAGCCTCAGTCCTTAAAAATAAATTGTTGTTGTTATTTTGCCAGTCCTGGGACTTGAACTCAGGACCTGGGTACTAGCCTTGATCTGCTTCTGCTTAAGGCTAGCACTCTACCACTTGAGCCACAGCTTCTGGCTTTTTCTGTTTATGTGGTACGGAGGAATTGAACCCAGGCCTTCACGCTTGCTAGGCAAGCACTCTAACACTAAGCTACATTCCCAGCCTGCGGGCTAGATTCACCTCCCCTGGTGCGGGGATGCTAAGCTTACTCCCTTATCAGTGCTCCCCTTTTCACCCTCTCCCCTGGGCACCCGACCCGCAGGCAGCCAAGGTGGAGCGAAGGGACACGGGCAAGCCTAAAGTGCACGCGGCCGAACGAGATCCCCTTTTCCTCCCTCCTTACCCACCAAGGAAGCCAGGCGCACACGGATCTCGGAGACGCTTCAGAGAGCAATCCGGTTTATTCGCGAGGGGCTCACAGTAATATAGTAGTGATGACAAGGATTGAGCATGAGCTGGCGATAGGCTGGCGAGCTTGTCCGTCCAAGAGCAGCTCCCAAGGACCTCCCTCATGGGCTAACGTCACTTCCCATAGTACCACCCTCTGGGCAAAGCCAGCGAAAAGGGAGCACATGTGCTTGCTGGCGCAAGGTGGGGGATGGTCTCAAAACTATCCCTTCTGGTTCCAGACCCAGAAGAAGATAGGTGTGGCTCACTTCCACACTGCCCCAGGGCTGGGGGAAGGGTGGCGTCTCAGGAGCACTGTCATTGCCCTTCCCCCCTTAAGGCCAAGATGAATCCCCAACATCTGCCCCTTTTATTTTTTTTCCTTTCTTTGAACAGCAGGAGGTGCCTTACTTGAGGGCGCGCCATGTCTTAGGTTGCCCGCCATGGGGGGTCTTACCCATCCTAGGCTAACGCACTAGCACTTCAGGACAACTTGCCTGTCGGGCCGGCCAGCCCGATGAGAGGACTCGGGGAGAGTGGGATTGGCACTTGAAAGAAAGCCCTGTTAATTTTTTCTCATGCCAGCAGACCTCAGTGAGCAGCGGGTCCTAATGGGCGTGTGACCAACCTCATGGGGTTCCTAAATGGCTAAAGGCCAAAGGCCACTTGTTGTCTGGACAGCTCTGGCTTTTCGCTCACAATATAAGAGACCAATTTGTCTAGCACAGGGCAATGCAAACATAATTCATATGGAAGCATCAAGCAGACATGAGCATAAGCAATCGTAACACAAGGAAAATGCAACATGAGCAACTGTAACACATGAGCAATTATAACACAGGCACCAAGCAATGGAGGGTCTCTTATCTGGCTCAGTCTATAGGAGATAGAGGAGTCCTGGTCCATTTCGGTGTCACTCAAGGTAGTGCAGATGGCTCTCCCTTTCCTCGATGGTGAGGTAGAGGCAGGTTCAGGTCCTGGCGATTTGGCAGCCAGGGTGCTGGCAACTTAACGATTGAAGTTAGTAAACACTTTATAGGAAACATTGCAGCAAGGTACCAATCCCTTGTTTATTGTAAACATTTATCATAAAAAATTAAGGTGTCCAAACTCTTTAGCTCCTATTTCCCTCCAATGGGGGCCCCTAAGATAAGCAGCAAAGGGGAGGGCAAAGGAAAAAACAACAGTGTGCAAAATTTCCCTTTAGTTCTTGTGCAATGCTGTGGGCCACGCTGCCACAGCAAACATTATGCCAAAAGGTGCCCGGCAAGGTCCAGGGAAGAAACAGGGCCAACACTGGGTCCATCGCTGGTACAGGCAGGCGTTCCCATTTCTCCATGGAAAAATCCACCATGGTCTTTGTTTTCCTGAAGAGAAAACAAGGAGAGACATCCCTCAAGGGCAGGTGCCCTTGGGTGGTCATTTAGATGAACAATATTTTAAGTATCTAGCTGGTATCCAGATTGGATTTGGTTCCCCAGTTGGGAAAACGCATGAGAAGCCGACAGAGGTTGGTCCTTAGAGAAATTTAAAATATTCAGTGTTAACATCGCTGTCCTCAGCTGGTCATGGGGCTTCCCCCCCTTTTTGTTTTAATAATTGATACTTCAGGGTCTTATTATGCCTCTCAATTATGGCCTGACCCTTTGGGTTATTTGGTATTCCAGTGGTATGTTTAATATTCCACGTTTGGAAAAAGGCCTGTAAAGGCTTGCTGATGAAACAAGGTCCATTATCTGTCTTTACCTGTAAGGGGAGACCTAGGATAGCAAAACATTGTAGAAAGTGGCCCTCAGCATGCCATGCTCTTCCCCCCGAATGTGCCATGGCCCAGCACGCATGTGAATGAGTATCTGTGGACATAAATATATATTTCAACCTTCCAAAAGGAGTGTAGTGGGTTACATCAGTTGGCCAGATAACATTAGGTTTTAGGCCTCTGGGGTTGACCCCCAGAGATTGCAGAGGAGGGACTTGCAGAAAGGGCATACATGACTTGCAAGTCCTAATAATCTTTTTTAAGTCTTTTATAGGAATTGAAGGAAATCTCTGATGCAACCCTCTCCAGTTTAAGTGTGTACGCCCATGGAGTCCTTGGGCCATTTGTACAATAACCATTGCTGCAATAGTCCCATTAGTGGCCAGCTGGTCGGCTATATGATTACCTTGTGTCAGGTCCCCAGGCAGTCTTTGGTGTCCACGAAGGTGCTGTAAGAATATAGGCTCAGCCCGCTCTTTTAACAGAGACCTGACTTGGAGCATCAGAGGAGTGATTGGGTTTTCATCTAATTTAATATATGAGGACACCAGGTTTGGTAGCAAATTAACCACATACAAACTGTCAGAAAACAGGTTCATCGGCTGATTGACATGGGTCAGTGCCAGGGCAACTGCATACAGTTCCTTAAACTGTTCAGATCCAGTAACTGCCTCAAAGTAATGGGTGTTTCCTTTCCCATTGGCAGGGGGGGAGGCGGAGCATACCACCACGGCAGACCCCGCTCTTCCCCATCTATAAAAACATTGGCAGCCTTGACAAGAGGCCTGGTAGAGAAAAGTACAGGAGGGGTCCATTGTAGCCTGGAAAATGAGGTCACCCACCTCGAGGTACCATAATGGCAATCTACCTTTCCCATAAAACCCTCCAGGGCACTGGACACCCATTCATTATTCCTTCTGACCCATTCAAAATCTGACAGCCGGTAGGAAATGGTTAGCACATCGGGATCTCGCCCATAATGTCTCAGGGAAGTATCCCTGCCCTTGATTATCAAGTCAGCTAGCTGGTCTAGCTGGGAATAAACCCTGGGAGCTCCTCCCACTGATGCGTGCACCCATTGGAGAGGCTCACCTGACTGGGTAATAGTGGCTGAGGAAAGCTCAGACCTGGGGAGGATCCAAAGGCAAAGTGGGCACTCAGGCTTACAGCCGGCCAACCGTGCCATATTTAGGACCATTTGTATTTTCTGAAAGGCTGTTTGAAGTGATGGAGTTATTGTAATAACATCAGTGGGCGCTTTGCCCTTTAAGGACTCATGGAGTGGAAGCAGCTCCTCTGTAGGCAGGTGAAGCCAGGGTCTTAACCAGTTAATCTCTCCTAACAGTCTTTGCATCTCCACCAGAGTATAAGATGACTGGAAGGATAACTGGGGTTTAAGGGGGCACACAGAGTCTAGTTTAAGTTCTGCCCCCAAGATCTTAAATGGGTATACTTTCTGAATCTTGTCACTGGCTATAAGCAGTCCTCCTCCTTGTAGGAGTGTTTGTAGCTTGCTATAGGCAGCGTCTAGCACTTGGGCATCAGCTGCCCCAATAATGATATCATCCATATAGACATATAAAATAATATCTGACTGGTTCTGAAGAGGTTGGAGAACTTGTGACACATAATGTTGGCAGAAGGCAAGACTATTAACCATGCCCTGAGGTAAGACTACCCACTCATACCTCTGGTCTGGCCCCGGTAGTTAACCGAGGGCACAGAGAAAGCAAACTTCTCACAGTGCTGAGGGTCAAGGGGAATGGAAAAGAAACAGTTCTTGATGTCTATTACAATAAGAGTCAGATCCTGAGGAATGGAGGGGATCCATGGCAGCCCCCGTAAAGGGGTGCCTGCGGGGATTATCCACTCATTAATTTTTCTTAGGTCTTGTACCATCCTCCATTTACCTGAGGCCTTTTCCTTGTTCTCTCTGCCTGTGAGCTATAGTTTAACACAGAGAGAAAACGCTGCAGGAAAGGCTGCAGGGCCACAGCAGGGGGCGGGCTGCAGGCAGACTGCTAACTCCGCCCAGCTGTGCAAAGTCAACAGAGGTGTGCCGGTCTCTGAGCCCCTGCCCAGTCTCCAGGAATTTGGCACTCACACCAGGGGCGGGAAGGAGATCATCCCAACTCAGCAAGCACTGATAACAAAAATCTAAGATCCTGTCTCTTTTTCCAACAGCCACACAAACCAATCCAGTAGGTTTGGGGCCGGCTTTGGGGGTGGAGAGAACGCGCAAAGCTCCGCGCCCCGGGACGCTGCAGCGCTCAGCACCGCCCACAGCCGCCGGGCCCCGTGTATCGCCAGCCCAAAAATTTTCGCTCTAGGCCACTCGGCGCCACCGCCGCACTCGGTGGGCCCAGAAGCAGAAACCTCTGAGCCCACCATGTCCCAAACATTGCCGGGGCCACGATCTCCCACGGTGCCCACCACCACCTTGGGTCCCACGTTCCTGGAGCCCAGTGCGCGGTGCGTGCAGCCGCTTACAAGTCAGGACTTTAAAGGTCCCGGGCAGTCTTTTGGATAGATACCCAAAAGTGGGGCTGCTGGGTCATAGGGGAGTTCTATATTGAGCCTTCTGAGGAATCTCCATACTGCTTGCCAGAGTGGCTGAACCAGTTTACATTCCCACCAACAATGAAGTAGGGTTCCCTTTTGGCCACATCCCCTCCAACATTTGTTATTGTTAGTTTTCTTGATATAGGACATTCTTACTGGGGTGAGATGGGATCTCAATGATTTGCATTGCTTTTATGGCCAGTGATGTAGAGCATTTTTTCATATTTCTCTTGGCCATTCTCATTTCCTCATCAGAGAAGTCTCTTTGTAAGTCTTTAGCCCACTTGCTGAGGGGGCTATTGGTTCTTTGCGGTTTTGTTTTGGAGGAAGGTAATTTTTTTTAGTTCTGCATATATTTTAGAGATGAGGCCTTTGTCCGTTGAATGGCCAGTAAAGATCTTCTCCCAGTCTGTGGGCTTTCTGGTTATCTTGCGAGCTATGTCCTTTGCCGTGCAGAAGCTCTGAAATTTGATGCAGTCCCATTTTTCAACCTTTCTTTGATTTGTAGCCTTTCTGGGTCATTGTTAAGGAAGTTCTGTCCTGCACCAAGGAGCCCAAGTGTTTCTCCTACTCCTTCCTTTAGTGTTTTCAGGGTGTCTGTTTTGATTTTGAGGTCTTTAATCCATTTTGAATTGATTTTGGCACAGGGTGATATATAAGGATCTAGTTTTTGTTTGTTGCATGTGTTGAGCCAGTTTTGCCAGCACCATTTGTTAAAGAGGCTATCTTTCTTCCAAACTATTGTTTTAGCTCCCTACCAGCACAACAATGTTCATCGCAGCACAATTTGTCATAGCTAGAATCTGGAACCAACCCAGATGCCCCTCAGTAGACGATGGATTAGGAAAATGTGGTACATATACATAATGGAATTTTATGCCTCTATCAGAAAGAATGACATTGCCCCATTTGTAAGGAAATGGAAGGACTTGGAAAAAAATTATACTAAGTGAAGTGAGCCAGACCCAAAGAAACATGGACTCTATGGTCTCCCTTAGTGGGAATAATTAGTACAGGTTTAGGCAAGTCATAGCAGAGGATCACAAGAGCCCAATAGCTATACCCTTATGAACACATAAGATGATGCTAAGTGAAATGAACTCCATGTTATGGAAACAATTGTTATATCACAGTTGTAACTACTTTCAATGTCCCATGTGTATCTGTAGCTTCTATTATTGATGATGTTCTTGTATCACCTTCCTGTGGTTGTACCTACACTATATCTGTAATCTTATCTGAGTATATTGGAAACCATGTATACTGGTATTAGAACTAGGAAATTGAAAGGGAATACCAAAATTGAGAGTCACAGGGTAAAAAAAGACAAACAACTACAAAAGCAATACTTGCAAAACTGTTTGGTGTAAGTGAACTGAACACCTCATGGGGGGAAAGGGAAAGGGGGTGGCAGGAGGGGGGTATGAGGGGCAAGGTAACAAAGAGTACAAGAAATGTATCCAATGCCTAACGTATGAAACTGTAACCTCTCTGTAAATCAGTTTGATAATAAAAATTTGAAAAAAAAAAAAAAAAAGTCCACGGTGGGGGGGTGGGGGGCCGGACCAGACTGCTGCCGCCGCCCTGCCTGGCATGTGCAAAGCTGCGCACCCCCCAGGGCTCGCGTTCACACCCATCCCTGCGTTTTGGAGGATGAACCTCAGTATTTTAAGAGGCGAATTATTCCACCTGTTTTGACTCTGTCCCATCTTCTTTGCTGACCTGATGGGAGAACCACGTGTCCTGGAGACTCTGCTCCAATTCTCTTAGGGCTTTCCGGTAGCTGCCAAACTCGCTCCCATGGGCTCTGGGCCCCACATTGGGCGCCAATTGCCGGGCTACATTCACCTCCCTTGGTGTGGAGATGCTAAGCTTACTCCCTTATCAGTGCTCCCCTTTTCACCCTCTCCCCTGGGCGCCCGACCCACGGGTGGCCAAGGTGGAGTGAAGGGACACAGGCAAGCCTAAAGTGCACGCGGCCAAACGAGATCCTCTTTTCCTCCCTCCTTACCCACCAAGGAAGCCAGGCGCACACGGATCTCGGAGACGCTTCGGAGAGCAATCCGGTTTATTCGCGAGGGGCTCACAGTAATATAGTAGTGATGACAAGGATTGAGCATGAGCTGGCGATAGGCTGGCGAGCTTGTCCGTCCAAGAGCAGCTCCCAAGGACCTCCCTCATGGGCTAACGTCACTTCCCATAGTACCACCCTCTGGGCAAAGCCAGCGAAAAGGGAGCACATGTGCTCGCTGGCGCAAGGTGGGGATGGTCTCAAAGCTATCCCTTCTGGTTCCAGACCCAGAAGGAGATAGGTGTGGCTCACTTCCACACTGCCCCAGGGCTGGGGGAAGGGCGGCGTCTCGGGAGTGCTGTCATCACCCTTTCCCCCTCAAGGCCAAGATGAATCCCCAACACCAGCCCCAAAATAAGTTTTATGTATAAATATGTTACTTACCTGAGACTCTAAACTGATGATACAAATTTAAAGGTTTTGTAGGGAATTGTCAGAGGTAAGATTCTGGGTCTCAAAGACCTTTTAAGAACAACTAATGCAAGAGGTGATCTAAATGATCTGTGCTTTCCAACATTAAGCAGTTGTCAATTTTCAACGCACATAGTAGAAATCACAATTAACTACACCAGCCTCGTAGTTTCACTGTAGCATATGCACTTAGCATAGGATTTGCTCAGTTCATCCTGCTTGTTGAACTTGCCCGATAGTGCATGTAAAACATAAAGTTGAGATTAACACATTGTCCCAAAATTTCTGGGAATTTTTTTCTTCCAAAACTGGCATAAATATGGCTTCAGATGTGTCTATTTAGTTAAAAGTGTTAGAACATTTTTTCCACTACAATGTGTACTTCACACTCAGATAGTTTATTCATATTAGCCACATGAAAGCTGTTCTCTAAGATGACCTATGATTAGTTGTTTTTCTTGTTTATTATTTTTTTTATCTCAAAACTCAGCCAGGTGCTAGTGGCTCATACTTATAATCCTACTCAGGAGGCTGAAGTCTGAGGATTATGGTTCAAAGCCAGCCAAGGCAGGAAAGTTAGGGAGACTCTCATCTCATACTACTCAGAAAAGTCCAGAAGTGGCACTGTGGCGCCAGTGGTCTTAAGCAAAAAGAAACTTAGGGGCAGTGTTCAAGATCCAGGACAGATATTGTCTAATATTGACATTACATTTAAAGCCATAGACGAATTTTCTTGAGCTTGGCCACATGGCTACTGTATATGTTCTTGATACATTGTATATTGTATATATGTCTACATGACCTAGAGAAGGGAAAGAAAAACAGGGCATAAGATATCACAAGAAATGTACACACTGCCCTACTATGTAACTGTACCCTTTTTGCACAACACTTTGTCAAAAAAATTTTGTGTTCAATTAATAAATAAATTAAATTTTAAAAAAAGATCCAGGACAGACACACACACACAAAAAAAAAATCTCAAAACTCAGATACTGGGAAATAGAAACTCTTACAACACTGTTCATAGGAACAGTGAATTAGCACATCCACCTTGAAAAACAAATAAGAACCGATGGTAACACTACTGGCTATATATTCAAAGGATATATGATCATTGTATTAGAGATGGCCACTACTATGTTAGTGCAGCTATAGTCATCATACCAAGAGATGAATTAAGTCTTTGCCAGCTGATAAATAAGAAATGTATATGTACAATGGAATGCTATTCAGTCACAAACAAGGACATCTGTCATTTGCAACATGGGTATAACCAGAGATGATTATGTCGAGTGAAAGAAGCCAGGCCAAGAAAGGCAAGCAGCACATAATATTATTCATAAGTGCAGTCAAAAAAGTTGGTCTTCACAGAGGTTGAGAGTAGAACAGTGGATATCAGAGGTTGGAAAAGGAAAGGAAAGAGAAAGATGGAAAAGAGTATACAGATTTCAAACTCAAGGACATGTGAAATAATATCCTTTTCTAAGAATTGGTTTTGTTAATAAGGAATTTTTACTTTTTTCTCAGAACATAGTACCTAAGAACACATACATGTATAAGTTTAAATTCCATGAATATTTGGTATTATTTTCCCCATATGAGAAGTATGTGTAAACATCTTCCATTATATGCAGAGGTGTGTTTAAGTGCCAAACATTCTATTAACACTGTGCTGATTTGGATTCTAATAAATCATGAATGACTTAAAAAAGTCACACACAGAAAGATCTCTAAACCCATCGCTCATAATACCACTGTGCCTTCTCTATTTCAGGTAAACATTAGAGCTGACATCTCTTTGAGGCTTTGAGTACTCTGCAATATTTAGGCTCCTTATTAATACAGCAAAGACCTTCCATTAAGTTCAATTTGTAGCTGTAATTCTGGGAAAATAAGTAACAATTGCCTTTGTTGCATTATGTAACCATATCAATGTATATAACAAACTCAACCTGCCCCTGAACAGACATTTATTAACAAACCCACTGGGTTTTGCTCCAGGAGGTATCAGCTTTTACTTGGATAACCTTGTTTAAGAATTCAAAACATCTGCCAATATTAAAAGTGTTACTACGTGGTTTCCAGAAATGTTTTGAGGAAGTTTTTAGAAAACTACCAAGAAAAAAAATTATGTGAAAATAAAATTTCTTGAAGTCAAAAAAAATTTTTTCTTGATGTCAAACCACAAGGGTAGAGCTCTTTTTTCTCCATTTGTTGTTTTTTTTTTTTAAACAGTCTTGCATACTTTCTTCCGTGAATAAAGGCAGTTGCTATTTAATTTTTGCTTCTCTTTTTCACTATTCCCTTAAATTATCATCACTGACCCACACATTGTACATCATGAAAAGACTAGGGGAAGAAATATGGCAGTTTCAACTCTAGAGGAAGCAATATGATAAAGTCACCACTCACTGCCCATCTAGAGCTTAGAAAATCTGAAATTAATAATCCTCACTAATAAACAAGACTTTGCCATCCACAAAGAGGTGGGGACCACATAAGATACCTATATTTTCAAACAACATGCTTCCTGATGTTTCAGTTCCTGGGTAAATGGCAATAAGTTCTGGTACTGGTAGACCAGGATCCCTCAGCAAAATGGACACTCATCAAATGTAATGTTTTCTCTGCCTCCTGAATAGTGAAAAGGCCAAGAGAAAAATAACAAAGAATAGATTTGAGGATCAGTTAGAAGCCAGCTCTGTCAGACAAATCCTTGCCCTCAAAACGCTTATCTCCAATTAACCAGCAAAAACCCTGAAGTGGCTCAACTGGCAGAGCACCAGCCCCAAGTGAATAAGGTGAGCAAGGGCTCAAGGCCCTGCTGGCCTGCCCCAGAGGTATAATTCATCAGCCAGGTGCTGATACTTTCAAGCCTCTAATCCTTGCTACTTGGGAAGCAGAGATGGGGTATTGAGGCTTAACCCTGGCTGGGCATAAAGGTTCCTGAAACTCCATCTCAACCAATGGCTAGGCACAGTAGTGTGTACCTGTCATCTCCCACCATAGGAGGACACAAAGAATGAAGGCAGTATAAGCCTGCCTGGAAATAAAGCAGAATTCTGTCTTGAAAACAACCAACACAAAAAGGATATTGGATCTGGCTGGGAAGGTGGTTTAGTGGTAGCATGCTTGCCTAGCATGCATGAGGCCCTGGGTTCAATTCTTCAGTATCACACACAGAAAAAGTCGAAAGTGCCTCTGTGGCTCAAGTGGTAGAGTGCTAGCCTTGAGGAAAAGCTCAGGGACAGTGCCCAGACCCTGAGTCCGAGCACCAGGACTGACAAAAAAATAAAGGATGTTGGACGTATTGCTCAAGTGGTAGAAGGCTTGCCTTTCAATGATAAGGCTGAGTTTCAATCCTAGTGGTGTTGTCAGAAAACCAGTATCTATTCCTGTGGGACATTCCAGGGCATGTTACTTCAGAAAGAGGCAACTAGCTGGCCCCACCTGTTTCCCAGCCCCAGAGTCATGTGTGGCTATTACGCTGGAACCCAAAAAGGCAGTTCTAGCTGGCCCCGCCTCCCAGCCTTGGGACCAGGTGTGGCTAAGATGGCGCCTGATGGTGAACCTGGAGGTGATCCTGTGGGCTGTGACGGAAAATTAGGCCGCCTCTTAAGATTGGTCCCCGGCCTTTCCACCCTTGACTGACAGCTCAGGCCTCCCCTCACAATCCCTAGATAGGTGCACGTACACCCCTCCCCTTCCTGCCGATCTTTGACCTGATTGGCTCCTATGCCTTATTTAATAGTAGGGTCTACCTCAATAAAAGAGACCTTGCACTGACTCGGCTCCCAGACGCGTCTGATTGTCCTCCGGTAAGGGAGGGCTGGGTGCGGGCGGTCTGTCGACCCTTTCCTTTCTTGGCTCATCTGGTTGGGGCATGCTTCCCTGTTATGCCCAAGTTGCGAAATGACCATCAAGAAGACCACCGAACACCAGACATTCCAAAATGCAAAAGCAAGGCTTTATTCAAGCGAGCCGCGACCCGGGCCTCGTCCTACCCACCAACACAGTGGAGGTTAGGAGGAAGCCCTGAGCTGCGATTTCACAGAGCTTATAAAGGCAAAAAAGTTACAGCTATCAGGTGTCCAAGCAAGATTAGGATACGGGTACAAATCTGATTGGCTCAGGGCTCGAGGCATTCCAGGGGCAGTTAGAGTTAAGCATTCCCAGGTGGTTAGAGTTAAGCAGGGAGTTTCCTGACCAGCTGGGCCCTAATAAGCTTGTCCTGCTAACCAGGATAATTGGTGGCCTGGGTTTGCTCACATGGCCTGCTTATCTCAGGTTCACGTGGTAAAGTGGGGCCTATCTTCAAAATGGCTTTAGTCTAGCTCTTCATCCCCATCTCTCCCACAGGTCAGGAGAGCATGGGGGACTAAAAACCCCGACATATTCCTTTGTCAAATCTTTGTAGAAACAATGGAATTGTACTTGTAGGAAGTAGAGCTGACTCCATCTTTACTAGGGAAATGGTACAAAATGTTGAGGGGAGTAGAGCTGACTCCATCTTGATTAGGGAAACATGGTAGGAAATGTTGGGGGAAGTAGAGCTGACTCCATCTTGATTAGGGAAACATGGTAGGAAATGTTGGGGGGAGTAGAGCTGACTCCATCTTGATTAAGAAAACATGGTAACAATTGTTAAAATGAAGTAAAATATTAGGTCAACCTGACCACAAAATTCTGCTTCTGTAAATGGCTTGCTTAACTCATTTGTTGCTTTCTCTACCTCCTGTGTCAACCCCCTACACCTGTGCTATGCTTTTACCTTTATAAACCCCAGATCGAGGACTGTTGGGGGTCACAGTTTCAGCTCCCAAGTCTGTGCTATGTCCCTGGCCAGTCAGTTCACTTTTTGCTTCCCCAATAAATCCATCTTTTTGCTCGAGACTGTCTGAGTGGTGTACTCTTAGAGGGATGTGGAAACTCCTCTCTTGAACCCTGTAACATTTCTGGTGCATTGGCCAGGAAAAGTCCTTAACCACCTTCCTTTTGAGGGGGAAGATGCTCTGGTGAAGAAAAGAAACCTCTGGAGGAAGACATGGAATAAGTGGCATTCATTGAGGAACCTCTCTGTCTGTACCTTTTCTTGATTCTGCTTTTGTTTGCTATTCTTTTTCTGACTCAAGGACCCACCTGTCCAGCAACTCCTAGATGTTCTCTTCACCACTGAAGAGAAAAGCCAGATTCTCCAGGAAGCCAAGAAGCTGGTCCCAGGACACAGCAGGCCATCAGAAGACCCCCTTGAGTTAGAGGAAGCCCTCCCCTCCCAGAATCCAGACTGGAACCCGGATTCGCCAGCAGGTAGGGAGCAGCTAAAGGTTTATCGCCAGGCTCTTCTGGGAGGTCTCTGGTCTGCTGGAAAGTGCCCAATCAGTTTTTCTAAGGTAGGGGAAGTTAAACAGGCAACGGATGAGTCCCCAGAAGCCTTTTTAAAAAGGCTTCCTGATGCTTACTGTACTTATACTCCTATAGATCCAGAACTAAGGAAAAAAGAAAAGCAATTAATGTAGCATTTGTGGGGCAGGCAACTCCAGACATTAGAAAGAAGATTCAGAAAATTAAGGGGTTTGAAGGAAAGAATGTCGGAGTTAGTGGAGATTGCATCCGGAGTTTTTGACAACAGAGACAGGTTAGGAGTTTGGCTAAGATTTTTGTTTGCTCTCACGAAGAATAGAGAAGGAAGGGGGGCTTTAAGCCCTGTGAGAGGAGGCCAGAGGAGGAAAGAGGAAGTAGCAGAAAAGGAACGCGGAGGTTAGAGTGGAAGTTAGAGAAGGCTCAGTGTGCCTATTGTAAGGAGAGAGGGCATAGGAAAGAAAAATGCCCAAAGAAAAGGGAAGCCAAAGTACTGGCCTGGATGATTGACAGAGTTGGGGCTCTCCCCTCCCCAAACCCAGGATAATTCTAAAAGTGGAGGGAAAACCAGTCAAATTCTTAGTGGACACCAGAGCACAAATGTCAGTCTTAAAGCAGGCCTTAGGGCTGATGGCCAAAGAGAAAAATGGGAAGTACAAGGGGCCACAGGATCTAAAACTTATCGATGGACTACAAATCAGACAGTGGACTTGGGCAGAGAAACTGTGACCCATTCCTTTTTAGTAATGCCCCAGTGTCCATACCCCCTGTTAGGGAGAGACTTATTACACAAACTGGGAGCACAAATCAAGATAGAGGTAGCGCAGATTAAAGTTGAGTCCCCTGCAGGAGGACCAGACCCTAAAGCTATCACTGCCAATAGCCCAGGAATATGTTCTGCACCAGACCTGTGGGGCACTGGCTGCTGCTTTAGGTGGTGGTCATAATAGGCCCACCTCTTCTCCAGCCCTGGGGCCGCGTGGCTGTTAGCTCCACCTGCAACCTCCGGGTCTGGAACCGGAAAGGCCGGCTCTAACCAGCCCCGCCTCCCACCTCGGACCACGTGCGTGCTAAGATGGCTGCGGGGGAGGAACCCAGAGGCGGTCCTGGGGGACGTGACGACCGCCCATAGAAGAAGTCCCATGACGTCACCTGTGAAGGACAGCCTGATCAGCCTATCGCCATGTCTAGCTAGCCACTCCAAATCCCTCCCCTTCCTGCTCATCATCACTGCTATATAAACCCCACCCAGAAATTAAAGCCTTTGGATGTTCCCGTGACGACTCCCCAAAATCGCTTGTGTGTCCTGAGTCCTGATTTGAACATAAGGGGGCTGGGGTTGGTGTTTTTCACGGCTTGTGCATTTTCTCGGTTTCTACCCCACAGGGGCACGCCCTCACGTCTTTCCCGTGGGTAAGGAGAAGTGCACTGGGCCGAGAGCCCTGACATAGACCAATGAAAACAGTCACCCTCTCAAACTCCTCCAGGAGCTCCAGGAGAGATTTCCCCAAGTGTTGGCAGAAACCACCCCCCAGGCCTAGCTGTCCACCAGAGTCCAGTGTAGGTCTAGCTGAGGGCTTCTGCTGAAGCCGTTAGAGACAGTACCCCATGGCCTCAGAAGCAAGAGAGGGGATCAGGGTCCATATCAACTGCCCCCAACAAGCAGAGATACTGGTCCCGTGCCAGTCACCTTGGAATTCACCACTTCTCCCCGTGACGAAGGCAGAAAGGGATGATTACAGGCCAGTAAAAGATTTAAGAGAAGTAAACAAGAGGGTTAAAGACATTCACCCAACTGTACCTAACCCATATACACTGCTCAGCATGCTTGACCCCAAGAAACAGGTTTATACAGTCCTAGACCTTCTTCAGCATCCTGCTGGTGAAGGCCAGTCAGCCCCTGCTTGCCTTCGAGTGGGCAGATCTGGAGAATGGATATCAAGGACAACTGTCCTAGACACAGCTGCCTCAAGGGTTCAAGAACTCCCCCACCATCTTTGACGAGGCACTGCACATGGACTTCCATGAGTACTGACTCTCCTTCCCCCAGGTTTCCTTGTTATGATATGTGGATGATTTGTGGATAGCTGCAGAAACAGAGGAGATCTGCTTGCGGGAGACTGAAGGGCTCCTCAAAGCACTTCAGGAACTCAGCTACCGGTCTCAATGAAGAAGGCCCAGCTGTGCACCAAGAGCCACATATCTTGGGTACGACCTCGAAGGGGGACTCTGGACCTTGTCAAGCTCTGGGAAACAAGCAATCATGCAAATCCCCACTCCCAAGACTAAGAGACAAGTAAGGGAATTCTTAGGAACTGCGGGATATTGTAGGCTCTGGATTTGGGAGTTTGCTGAAGTAGCATGGCCCTTATATGAGATTACCAAAGGGCCAGGAGAAAAGATTAGATGGACTGAAGAAGAGGAAAAGGCATTCTAGACCCTTAAAAAGCAGCTAGTCTCAGCACCAGCCCTGGCCATTCTGGATATCCACAAGCCTTTGCACTTGTTCATGGATGAAAAGGCTGGGGTAGGAAAAGGCGTGCTAACTCAGAAGCTAGGCCCCTGGTATTGCCCAGTGGCCTACTTACCTAAGAAATTAGATCCAGTTGTGTCAGGATGGCCTGCTTGCCTCGGAGTAATGGCAGCAACAACTCAGCTAGTCAAAGACTCTAACAAGCTAACATTGGGGCAGGACCTACTGGTAAGCCCCCCATGTGGTTGAGAACTTGTTGCGAAGACCCCCAGACCAGTGGATGTCCAACACCAGGCTAACACAGTACCAAGCCCTGTTGCTCAACCAGCCTAAAGTGACTTTCCGAGCTTCCATAGCCCTCAACCCTGCCACCCTGCTGCCAGACACTGATCAGACGGTGCTGCATGATTGTGCCAAGGTTGTGACCCACGTCCACAGCATTCAACCAGACCTCATGGACATCCCGCTAGCTGATGTGGAAAAGACCATGTTCACCAACAGAAGCAGCTCTGTGAAGGACAGAGTTAGGCTAGCGGGAGTGGTGGTTGTGGAACGGGACCAAGTCATCTGGGCCGAGCTGTTACCAGTGAGCATCTCGGCACAAAAGGCTGAGCTTATTGTCCTAACCCAAACTTTGACGCTGGGAAAGGACAAGAAGGTCAACATCTATATGGACAGCAGGTATGCATTCGCCACTGTACATGTACATGGGCCATTTACAAGGAATAAGGGCTGCTGACAGCAGAAAGAAAAACCATCAAAAACAAAGAACAGATATTAAGCCTATTCAGGCCATATGGTTGCCAAGCAGTTGCTGTAATGCACTGCTGGGGACATCAGAAGGGAACCTCAGAGGAAGCAAAGGAGAACTGGAGAGCTGATGAAGCCGCATGGGAAGTGGCTGCAGGAGATAGGAACCCCCAAAACTATGAGAGAGCACTCGGCTTTATCTTCCGCCCGCAGATGGTGAAGGCATGCTCTCGTTGGGCTGTGTTTAGCCAAGGAGAGTGAACTACTTAAATCTCCCGCCCCTGCCCCTTCTCACGTGTCGGTGATCGGTGCAGAGAAAGGAAGACTCCAGGGAGGCAGTCTGGGGTTTTGAACTGAACTCCTCGCCCAAGGGGTGGGGGGAAGGTTTTTATTACAGTGGGGAAGGTGGGAAGGCAGGCTTTGCTAATTGGCTGAGCCGGGCTGTCTTGGCCAGAGTGGCATCTTGGGACTCCCCCCACGGGCTGACGTCACGCCCCAATAGGACCGCCCCTGGGCACCAGCGGCACCATCTTGAAGGCATCCATGTGGACCCGAGATCAAGACGGGAGGCGGGCCAAGCCAGAACTACTCTTTCCGGTTCCGGACCCGGAAGGCGTAGGAGTGGCTTCCGGCCATTCGGTCCCAGGGCGGGAGGAAGGGAGGTCGATCGGGGACCGCCCCTCTACATATCCAGCCAACATCCCCACACCCCCCTACCATTCACCCTTCTGCGGATATGCTGTACACCATACTTTAAGGGCATCACACCTTATGCAATATTGTTCAGGAGACCTCCTCCTTTATGCCCTAAGCTTGGTTCTGAAGCAATAGCTGAATTGTCTAACCAACATTTGCTACAGTCCTTGAAGGCCCTGCAGAAAGTTCAAAAGGAATTTTACTCCCAGATCAGAGCCGCTCACGAGGAGCTGCCCAAGGATGCCCCAGCCTTACACCCTTTTGTGCCAGGACAGGTGGTGTGGGTACAGCAACATAAGATTGAGTCCTTGGAGCCCCGCTGGAAAGGCCCCTACACCATAGTTCTGACCACTCCTACTGCTGTCAAGGTAGACAGCCTAAAGACCTGGATCCATGCTTCCTATACCAAAGCAGCTAACCTGACCAAGGAGGACAAGTGAAAGGCGGTGCAATCTGGAGATAACCCACTAAAATGGACATTTGTAAAACATTTAGACTGATAATGTTCTTGTGGCTTGGATGCAGAGTGGTGGGAGGGGAGGGAGGCAAAGACTCACCCCACCAGACTGAGAAATACAGGTGGGAGATTGGGAGAGGAGGACTGGAGCTCTATGGTATAATTTGATTTATAGGCTGTTTGCACTGTCATCAAGCTATCTGGTTTAGCAAAAGGCATTGGAACTTGAAATTTGCTTCCCTCCACTGTTACAGTTTGGGACTAAACATTAGAAATTTGGATACTAATGTTTGATTATCAATGTTAAAGAACTGCTTGGGTTTCTCATTCAGACATCAATAGGAAAAGACAGGAAAAACCTGGGGCAGGCCTGTGAGCCTATCCTCAGGAGTGAGGGGTGATCTTGCAAAGATGCAGTTTAGCCAGTCCACACATGGTGGGACAGGTCCTAGTGAGGAGTCCACGAATAGTGGGACAGGCCCTGGGGGAGGAGTCCATGGTGGGACAGGCCCAGGGGGAGTCCACACATGGTGTGACAGGCCATAGGGGGAGTCCATGCGTGGTGGAAGAGGATAAGCTGGTACAAAAGCAGCTCATCAAGCTCTAAGGAGTGGGATGGGTGAGTATATGCTCATTCTATACGACAGGCCAATGAAGGCCTTTCTTCGTCCTGTCTCTTTTGTTTTCAGATTAACACTGGAAACCTGATGGTAAAATGATTTGATTTGTATTTCTAAAACTGCCCCCTTAGGATGGATTAAAATTGGAAAAGTCTTAAGAAGAGGATTAAAAAGGTTTATTTGTATGATGTAACTTGCTTTCTGTGCTATTTTGCAATTTGGATGCATTGAAAAAGTGAAGATGCTAAGTCTAGATTCTTGTTTTTGTAATTCTTGCATTAAGGAAGAATTGTTATTTGAGTTCAAAGGTCTTCTAGGCAGTAATTCAGACTGAAGAAAAAAATGGCTCTTTTAAAACAGGCAGCCTGAGGGAATGGGCAGTCCCTGGTGCCTCTAGGCTTCAGAGTTCTTTAAATGCCAATGAAAGGCAAAGTGAAAAAGTACTGCTACCAAAATGATTCCGGTTTGCCTGAGAGACATCTGGAGGAAACTACATCTTCACCCTGAACACCGTGGTAAAAGCAGATGGGACTCCATCACACGTAGCTGATTCCTGCTGGAAGGCTGCTTTGGATCCACTGAAACTTAAGATTTTGGGGGGACATTCTTTCTGTGGTAACCTACCCACTCCTCTGAGTTGACTGGATTTGACTCACTGTATTAAGAAAATTGGATAAAGCATGAGTGGCAGGCTAGAGAGTCACTCCCAGGTGATGACTAGGGTAGGAGGTGTGTCCAGGTGTATTAGGGTGTCCAGATGTAATAGGGTGTGACCTCAGACAAGGGAGGGAGGTAACTGCCTCCAGATGTGCCAGCTACCTAGGTAACTGGATGGAGATTTAAACAGGAGAGAGCACCTGCTTGGAGCCCTCCTGGGGGTGGACCTCACAGATAGCACTGGCTAACCATAGGCACTTAAGAGACACAGGAAGCTGGATTGGCCCATTTGTTAATAATGCATTGTCATTTGTACAAAGAATTGGGGCCATAAAACTGATGGTCCTATGCATCCAGTACATACCCCTCAATGTTAATAGGTCAAGGATTTGACTAGGCTGAAAAGGAGGGATGTTGTAGGAGGTAGAGCTGACTCAATCTTGACTAGGGAAACATGGTAGGAAATGTTGGGGGTAGAGCTAACTCTGACTCCATTTTGACTAGGGAAACACGGTAACAATTGCTAAAATGAAGTAAAATATTAGGTCAACCTGACCCCAAAGTTCTGCTTCTGTAAATGGCTTGCTTGTTTGCTTGCTCTACCCCCTGCATCAAGCCCCTTGAGACTCAGAACATGCGCTATAGAAAACGTCAAGTATGCTTCTTAAGTTGCTCAGCGAGAAAGGGCCACTAAAGGGAAGTGGCCATTAGCTCTGTGTCACCTGTCCACTACAGGAAACTAAGGCCACAGTCCCAAAGCTAAGTCTCAATTTTGATTCTGCCTCACATTCAAAATTCTAAATAATGAGGCAAGCACAATAACTCAGAAATCTACACACACACACACACATACACAGTCAACAATGCCCAGGACCTTGATTCTGACAGAAGCACTCAATGACTGCCCCTAAAAAATGCCAAGTAATATTATGAGTCTAATAAATTTCTCTCATTTATTCAAAATGTAGGAGCTACATGTTACTGCAACTTCATTTCTTTTTTTTGGGAAGGTGACTTATAACCCCTCTGCAAGGTTTTCAAGTGTTGATTTCCCTACAAAATCCAGTCCGGTTCCATGTTATCTTTAGAAAAAATAACCTTTGGTTGGCATTTAAACATGTACATGAGTAAGTGCTATAATTTCAAAGCAAAGGCCAAGAACTAACATTAGCTATGAAGAGGAATGTGAACAAGGCCGATATTTACAAGACAATGTGTGTGGAAAAACTGTAGAGTTTGAAAAGGAGAAAAATTCCACATGCAAGACAGGCATCCAAAATGGCTCAACATAATTTATTTTTTTATGTTAAAATGTACAGAGTTCTTTTGAAAGTACTTGCTAGAAAGGGGGGAAGATATTACATACAAGGAGAGGAAGGGAGGCCAACTGGCCAGGAGCGCATGACATGGAGCAGTACAAAGGCATCTAGGCACCCCTTCCCCTAGCTTACAGGTCACCAGGAACAAAGTACAAAGAGGTTACAAAACAGGAAAAGCAAATAGAAACAGACAGGAATAGACTTAGCTTCATTTGTACATGCGGCTTTTAGAGGCATCTGGAGCTCTATTCACACACTCTAGAGATCTCTTTAAAGAGAATTTTCATCTTTCTTAAAATAGTTTTTAATATTCTACAACAAAGATAAAAAATTTTAAAGATGGAATGAAATGAAAAAGCTTTTATTTTAAAAGGCATCAAAGTCACTAACAGTGAGTTTTTAAATTTTTTTAGAAGATTACCCAAGTTATCTTGCTAAAAATACATTTTTTAAAACAGAAGTGAAAAAATGACAGGTACCAATATTACTGTTGGATAATTTCTTTTATAATATAGAAAAGAACATATTTTTCTACAATAGGTCTACAGTCACAAAGAGGCTGTGGAAAAGGGAGCTGCCCAATTGAAATTTAAAAAAAAACAAAAAAAAAAAACAAAAACAAAAAAAACACAACCGCAAACCAACAGAAACAAATTCAAGGCCCTCATTTCAACAGCTTCTCCTTCTGCCTTGCCCCACCCTCCTCCCAGTAGACCTCCCTCCCCTCCCCACCCCTCCCCACCCCATCCCTTCCAGGAAGCATGACACAGCTGAAGATGTAGGGAGAGGGCAGCACAGTGCACTTTCTACAGAGATGACTGGGAATTGGAATAGTATATACAGAGAAACCGGGTCCTACACAGCCTTGCACATGCTCATAGTTGACAGCGGTAAGGTGTGGAATTCTGCCTTTTTCTATCTAACACACTTAATTGAAAAAGTCAATTAAAGTGTATAAAAAAACCAACAAACCTGTGCATTTGAAAAAATTTAATGCCTAATTAGTACTTTAAAAATTTATTTATATAAAATGTACAAACAAAGGAGAGAATTTATGCTTACAGGTATTTCTTTAAGCAGTATTTCCCCCTTTTGGATATTTGACTGCACATACCAAGTGGTATAATAGTTTCCATCTTCTAATGATGGAATATATATAATATATATATATTATATATATATATTTTACCTATCCCTGGAGCAAGTAATAAGAAGAGAATGGGCGAACTGGTTGCACAAGAGGAAAGAGAATGGACTGGGAACAAAGTAAGAAGCTGCTGAAGCCGTGCTGTCCAGATGTGCCCTATGCTGGTGGTAGGTCTCTCCCTCTTCTCATTAGCCACTGTCAGGAGAGGGGCTGGTGCACTCTGATTCACAGGGGATCAAAAAAAAAAACAAATGAAAACTAGAGGTATGGATCATTTAAGTAGCTATAAACTCACAAGAGTCTCATTTTGGATACACATTCTGCACCATCTCTGCAACATAAAATCAAGTGTCAAAAGATTTGTCAGATGTTTTTCAAACCACTGAAAGGTACAGTAATCCACCAACACTGTATGAACTCATGTGAGAGGCAAATCATTGGGGACTGCTCTTTTCAGATGTATCAGAGTCAAAGGCTCAAGAATCAAGACCCTTAGTTAGCATTTCAAAGTACATACTAAAAACAAGAGGCCAGGTGGAATATGCAAGTTATATGGCTGACTCACCAGGTGGTAAAAAACAAGAGGCTATTTCCTCTTTTTTATTAAGTGACCATATTTATGCCTCCAAAGGCGAGACTGCGATTGCATCCTCTGAGATTCTGCTGTTAAGTGAGACTTACAGTATTTTTGCGTCTCTGAGTGCTGAGTGGGAATATTATAAAAAGAATTATATTACACTTGATTCCAGAAAAACAAAGATTTCAACAAAGTTTGTCTATAAAGAAACATTCTTGGGGAAAGGTTTCAAGAGGTGTGTACAGGGAGAGGAGATCTTAAAAGGCGAAGCATTTTCTTGCCTCACTTGATTAATAAAAGTAGTAACAGTAAGTTTAAGGAGCTTGGGTTGCTCTCCATGTCGCCCGTCTGAGTCTCCCCTAAGTGCCTCCTGCTGGAATGAAGTAGGGACTGGGTTTGGAGGAAATGGTCTAGTTGACCCTTGAGATGTATATATAACATTTAAAAATGACGACAGTGGGAGCTGCAAACAGTGAGGGGAAACATACATTTTAAAATAAAGACAATTCACTTGTACACAAAGTCTGTCCATGTGGTGTGTAAAGAAAGTAAGGCTCTTTTTAATTATGAAAGGATTTGTGCATGTTTCCCCATCCCCAAATCCATTTTCAGATGAGTTCTACTGTAAAATGTTCAAGATTGTGAAGAAAACCAAAACCCAGAACAAAACTGAACCCAATAAAAGAGGTCAGGTTTTCTAAAAAATGAAAGAAACCAAAGAAAAGTTCCTCCTAAGTCTACAGCAATATTTTAACTGGAAAAAGGTCCATTTTTTTCTCTGGTTTGTCAGTATAAAAAGTTCCTTTATTATATATATTTAAGTTTTTCACTGCAAGTCCACTTGCTCATCTTCTCATGTAAGGTCCATTGAGCGGCTGCTTGGGCACACCCGCAGCATTCATGTAGCTGTGATGGGAGGGGCCGGTGTACATCATGTTTCCATGAGGGTTGGGCTGCATAGGCTGCTGGGTGTAGGCCTGGCTCCCCATCATGCCCATCTGCATCTGCATAGGATACTGTGCTGTCTGGTTCATGTAGGCAGGGTTACTATGGTAACTGCTGTTCATCATGGGCTGTGTCATTCGATAGCTGTTCATGGCATTCAAGGTGTTCATATTCATGGAATTGACATTATAAGCAGGAGTTGGCATTAAGTTAACCCCCATGTTCATGCCCCGCTGAACAGCCAATGCACGAGGACCAGCCTGCATGGCAACTGCTGGTGGGCTGCGGCCATACAGCTGCTGCTGATGTGCAGCCGCAGAGGGCAGTGGTGCGGACTTGGAGCGGATGGAAATGTGCCCCTTGACTGGCATCTGCCCTTGCAACCTCTGGGTGTGGGGAATGCCGATGTTGGTGGCAGACATGTTACACTGAAGCAGAGGTGAGGTGAGGTTCATGGTAGTGGATGCCAAGTTGGGAGGCGGTGTCATTGTGGCTTGTGCTTGAGGGGTCCCAGCTAAGGGATGAGATGGAGCTAGCTGAGCCAGTCCTGTATTAGACAAAGAAACACTGGTTGCATAGGAAGTCACAGCAGGAGAATGGCTATAAGGCATGGCATGAGGGTCCATAATGGTGTTGGTCAGCTGCTGCAACTTGGCTAAACTGAAAGTGGCTGATGGTTGAGAGTAGCTGCCAGCACCAAAGTCCCCTGGAATCCTCTCGTAGATACTTATGTTCCCTGTGCTCCCAGATTCTGGGATCTCCATGATCATAGGCGCTGGAGTAAAGCTGTTATTCATGCTACACTGTGACAGTGGGGGCTGCTGCTGGGGTGGGGGCTGAGGCTGCTGGGGCTGAGGGGGCTGGGGCTGGGGCGGCTGGGGCTGGGGCGGAGGAGGCTGCGGTGCTGGCTGCTGCTGCTGCGGCGGCTGTGGCTGTGGCTGAGGCTGCTGTGGCGGCGGCTGTGGCGGCGGCGGCGGCTGCTGGTTACTGGGAGGCCTCTCCACCACACAGCTCTGAGGTGACTTGATATTGCAGTTGGAAGCAGGCTGGACAGGGTTCTGCTGCATCATGCTGCAGCTGCTGCCCATGTTAGCCATTTGCTGAGTGACAACACAACTATTCTGGGTGAGGCTACTGGAGGATGACAATGCACCATAGGAGCAGCTGCTCTGAGAGGAGTTATTCCCACAGATGCTGCCACCCATCGTGGAATCGTAGCTGCTTGGGTTCTCATAGTTCTCTGTGGTGCTCTCAATGCTGCCCAGATCACTGAAGCCACTGTCCACTACCTGCTGAGAGTGGTCTGATACAGAAGGCACATCCATCATGGGGCTGGTCTCCATGTTCTGCATAGAGGGTGCGGACAGTGATCCTTGTTCCGGGCTGATCTGTGTGTAGCCACTCTCCAGGGCAGGCACATTAGGGCTGCTGACCGAGCGGACTGACTGGCTTGGATGAGACGGAACTGAGGATATTGGGCTATTATGTTCTGAAGCATGACAGTCTTCAACCATTGATATCTGAGGGTCATCATCAGCCTGTGTGTAACTCTGCAGTGTCTGACAAGCTGCAAGAGTCTCTTCACAGTCCTGGTAGGCCCCTTCATGCTCATTGCTTTCCTCTTGGGTCAAAGATTGCACTGCTTGTACAGTTTCCAGATCCAGCTCACTGTGAGGAATCTCTTCTTCCTCTTTTAATTCTATTAATTCTTCCTTAGTGTTTGAATCTTCTTCATGGTCATCCTCGGACCCTGGTATATGCTCAGATACCACGGATGTCTCATGAGAAGGCTGTTCCTCCTCAGAATCTGGTTCTGTTTCATCTTTATCCTTTATATTCTCCCTACTGTTCTGAATGTCACTATCTAAAAAAGACTCCTGGCCACCAGGCTCCTCTTTGACATCTTCTCGTACAGGCTGTTCCTCTGGCTCCTTTTTCTTTGCAGATTCCAAATGGCCATCATCTTCATCATCTGCATCATGGTCTTCATTCTGGTTTGGCTCTATGGTCACTTCATCTTCTTCCTCTTGTTCCTGTTCTTCCAGCTCCTGTGGCTCTTCCTCTGACTGCCTCTGTTCTTCCAAGATTGGAGGTTTCTCTTCCTCCTCCTCTACCTCAGCATCTTTCATTTCAGCCTCGGGGCTGTTGCTGCTGCCCACTGGGGAAGCTGCTCTAACTTCACTGCTAGTTGTATCCTCTTCCTCTCCCTCTTCAACCTCCTCTGCTTCTTCATGCAGCTCCTCTTCCTTCCTTTCTTCTGACAAAGGCAAATCCTCTTTTGACTCAACAGTTTCTTCATTCTCTTGAGTTTTAGATTTACGTCCAGCCTTAGGAATGGGAGCAAGGGGCTCAACAATGCATTCTTGCAAAGAAACAGCTGTGATTTCCCGATTCAACTTAAATCCTGGTTTTCGTCCAGGTCTTTTCTTCCAGTGGACTGGTTTGCGGCTTTTGCCTTTGGGCCATCCCTTTTTCTTTTTCATCGGTGTGGAAGTATCTGCCTCCAGTGAAGAATTGTTCACGTCACATTTTCGCAAGAGAGATACTGGCTTTAGGATAGGAGTGTCTATAGAGGAGAGATTTAAAAAATAAAGATAGATTACAAGATTTTATATTTCTCATATTTTTGAGACCACCATGCACAACAGGAAATACTTTCTTTTTTTTTTTTTTCTAGCCTGGGGCTTAGACTCAGGGCCTGATGTCCCTGCTTTCTTTTTGATCAAGGCTCTTTTTGCTCTACCACTTGAACCATAGCACCACTTCTGGCTTTTTCTGGTGCCAAGGAATCGAAGCCAGGGCTCCATGCATGCCAGGCAAGCACTCTACCGCTAAGTCACATTCCCAGTCCTCAAGAAATATTTTTTATTCATCATCACTTTTACTATTATTTTCATTTTAACAGTAAGAATCTAAAGAACAAAAGTAATTAATAGTATCTTCTAAAGCCACATAACTAGAAAATCAGTGGAAGAATCCTATCAACATTATGCTGCTACCCACTAGTTAAACCAGTTCCAGAGTATGGAAAGTTACTCTCCAAGCTTTAAAAAGATACAAATACCTAGTAAGTAACTTTTATCACATTGTCTTTATAGCATAATTGTATAAGTTACAAATCAGGTGGGGTTTTTTTTCTCCCCCATTTTCTCAAATTCATTGCTTCAGGTAGTATTTAGGAGCCAGTGTAAACAACTGTTCTTTTTTTTTTTTTTTTTGCCAGTCCTGGGCCTTGGACTCAGGGCCTGAGCACTGTCCCTGGCTTCTTTTTGCTCAAGGCTAGCACTCTGCCACTTGAGCCACAGCGCCACTTCTGGCCATTTTCTGTATATGTGGTGCTGGGGAATTGAACCCAGGGCCTCATGTATACGAGGCAAGCACTCTTGCCACTAGGCCATCTCCCCAGCCCCTAAACAACTGTTCTTTAAAAACATTTTCCCCCAAAACTCAGATTTGAACTTGTATTATATTTGAACTTTGTCTTGTATTTGCTAGGCAGGTACTCTATCACTTAAGCCACATTCTCAGCTCACAATGGTTTGATAAATGTTGTGTTTATATGCAAAGCATTTAGTCCTAGATAAATAAGAAATTTACTTAGTCCTAAACAAAAAAAGAAAAGTTAAAGCACCACTAATACTTATTCGAAATTTAATACTAGCATTATTTTTTCTAAATAAAGATAAAATATACACAAAACTCATTTTAACAATTTTTAATTATATAGCTCAGTGGCATTAAATATATCCTAAATCTCCATTAATTTTTAAGAGCTAAAAACACCAAGAAAAGAACAGGATATGGCAAGGAGAGTTAAAAAGGTACTAAAAGCACTTGTGTACTTGAAAGTATACAAGGCAATGGCTATATCAGAGAAAACTCCCCAAGGAGGCAGAATTTAAACATTACTAATGTAGTGAACAGTGATTCAAGATAACATAAAGTGGGGCTGGGGATATAGCCTAGTGGCAAGAGTGCCTGCCTCGGATACACGAGGCCCTAGGTTCGATTCCCCAGCACCACATATACAGAAAACGGCCAGAAGCGGCGCTGTGGTTCAAGTGGCAGAGTGCTAGCCTTGAGCGGGAAGAAGCCAGGGACAGTGCTCAGGCCCTGAGTCCAAGGCCCAGGACTGGCAAAAAAAAAACAACAAAAAAAAAACAAGATAACATAAAGTGCCAAGTTACATAGTAAATTTCCAGTTTCTGACAACTCAAATTTTATCATAAATAAAATTCTTGAGAATCATTTACAATAAAGCAAAGAATATAGTCATCTTATTGAATTGCATTAAAAGTATGTTATAACTGGGTGCTGGTGGCTCATACCTATAATCCTAGTTGCTCAGGAGGCTGAAATATAAGGATCATGGTTTGAAGTCATCTTGGACATAAAAACCTGAGACACTCTCAAGTAATGAACACAAAGCTGGAAGTTGGAGCTGTGGCTCAAAGTGGTAGAGTGCCACCAATCTTGAGCAGAAAGCTAAGGGAAAGTGCCCTGGCTGTGAGTAGAAGCCACAGTGTCCGTATACATAAAAAAGATAGTACTTGTTATACAAAAAATTAACAATAAAGAGAATAGCTGGGTGTGACAGCACACACCTCTAATCTCAACACACAAGAAGCTGAGGCAGGAGAATCACAAGTTCAGGGCAGCCTAGGAGACATAGTAAAATCCTGTCCCAAAAAAATGAATTTAAAAATGATTTAAAGTAGAATAAAGGACCTGAAGTGTGGCTCAAGTGCTAGAGCATTTGCCTAGTAAGTGCAAGGCCCTGAGTTCAAACTCAGTCCAAACAAAGTAAATAAATAAAAGTAAAATAAAGAGCTGGGCGTGGTCATTCATGCCTGTAATCTAGCTACAATGGGAGGAAGAGAGAGAAGGCTCATGCATGATCTGAGGCCATCCCTACACAAAAAGCTAAAACCTTATTTCACAAAAAATAATTAAAGCCAGGAGTTGGCTCAAGTGGTAGAGTGCTTACCTAGCAAGCCCTCAGTTCAAACACTAGATTTGCTATTAAAAGAAAAAAGAAAAAAAGTAGAATGAAAAACTTAATTAAAGCAAAAAGAAAAAAAGCTAACAGTTTATATAGCAATGGTGGGCAGTAAGATTTCTTCAAATTCACCCAGCTAAGTAAATAAATTTTGTTTGGCCTTATGCAGTAGCTCATGGGAGGGAATCGAGGTTCAAGAGCATCTTAGGCAACAATAAGTTCATGAGACTCCATCTCAACCAGTGGCTGGGTACACTGGTGCCTATCTGTCATCCCAGTTATAGGGCAAGTACAATGGTTAGTTCAGTGGTGAGTACCTGTCAACTCTAGTGACATGAAGAAGCACAAATAGGAGGAGTGCAGCCCAAGATGACCAGACACAAAGCAAGACTCTACCTCAAAATTAACTAATATACCAACAGGCTAAAGGAGTGATTCATGCAGTAGAATGGTACAGGTGCAAAGCCCTTAGTTAGTCCCCAGTAACATAAACACACACAAAAAAAAGAACAACAAAAAACCCACACACATTGGTTTGTGCTCATACAAGGGAAACACACTAGATATAGATGGCATGACACACTGGCAAAAACTTAAAGATTAGGTAGAATACTAAAACCTGGTTTTATCAAGTCCTACTTTCTGTGTTTCTGAAAAGTAATATAAACAAAGTTTTTTGTTTTTTGCCAAAAAAAAACTCAGGACCTGGGCACTGTCCCTGAGCTTTTGTTACTACTTGATCCACAGAGCCACTTCTGGCTTTTTCTGTTTATGTGGTACTGAGGAATCGAACCCAGGGCTTCATTGATGCTAGGCAAGCATGCTAGGCATGCTAGGTAAGCCACATTCCTAGCCCTAAATAAAATTATTTTAAAAAGTAAATAATTAAACTGGGTACCGGTGATTCACACTTGTAATCCTAGCTGTACAAAAGAATGACATATGGAGAATAGCAATTTGAGGGTATTCTGGGAAAAGTTCAGACCCCAGTACCTCAAAACAAAACAACAACAACAACAAAAAAAAACAAAACAAACAAAAAACAGCAGAGTTTTAGATACATCATATGTCTATTTTGAGTTAATGATACTATTACAAATGTACTACTAGTAGCTAGGTATGATGACCCACAGCTGTAATCCCTAGCACTCAGGAAGCTGAAGTAGAATTACAAGACTGAGGACAGCTTGGACTACAGAGTGACATTTTGTTTCAGAAAATAAAAACAAAATACTGGGCCTTGGTGGCTCACTCCTATAATCCTAGCCACCCAGAAAACTGAGATATGAGGATCAAAGTTTGAGGGCTGCCTGGGCAGAAAAAAAATCTGAGATTCTTTATCTCCAACTAACCAGTGATGAAGTGCCAATGAGCAAAAAGGGCAAGACCCTGATTTCAAGACCTAGAATTGGTATCAAAGCAACACAAACCAATCCCTCACCCCCAAAAAGAAAACTAATAACAGAAGGAAAGTACTGTATACTAGGTGAGGAAAGGTTCCTGAACACATCTGAAACAAGTCCCAATCCATATGAAATTTGTGTTATTTTTAAAGAGGTATCTTCTTAGGATTTATTCATTTAAAATATTTGCTTAAGCTAAAAGCAATAATGAGCAAAACAGTTCAGAGTGTTCACATTATAAGAAACATCTTTGCAATGCTAAGTCCAGGTGACTAACTAAAAAAGCCAAGAAAGGATTAGACAAAAATGGAGTTAAAGGAATAATTAAATGCAAAAAGAACACAGATACACTTGATATGACTTTTAGGGCTTGTCAAGCCTTTTTCTTACTTTAGCAGTCATGTTCCTTTCCAATCTTTTATTAAGAACATGCCGCTACCACTGTTCTGGATTTAAAGAAATTAAAACTGCAATAATTAGCTGGCTGCCGGTGGCTCATATCTGTAATCCTAGCTACTCAAGGAGGCTAAGATCTGAGGATCATGACTCGAAGCTAGCTCAGGTAAGAAATCTGTGAGACTCTCATCTCAAGTAAACCACAGGGAAAGGCGGGAATGGAGCTGTGGCTGAAGTGGTAGAGCACTAGCCTTGCACACAAAAGTTCAGGGACAGCACGTAGGCCATGACTTCAAATCCCAGGACTGGCAAAAAACAAAATAAGAAAAAAACTCTTGTAATAATTAACAGTTCTATAAAACATACCATCAGCGTCATCAGATTCTTCTTCTTCCTCTTCCTCTTTAGATTTCCTCTTAGAAGAGGAGTGGCACCTGAGAACATCCTGTGAGGACAAGCGATGGAAGTATCCTCTATGATAGAGTTCATTCTCATCCTCTTCCTCTTCCTCCTCCTCCTCAATCTCAAATGTGGGTTCTAATCTTGGCATTGGTCTCTCAGAGTCGGAGTCTTCAAAAGGTTCATCTAACACCTCTGTGGTCTCAGAAATAGTTTCTGTGACTACACTGCTATTGTGATGTTTGCGCTTTCGGACTCTCCTTCTTCGGTGAAGAATTGGTTTCTATTTAATTTAAAAAAAAACAAATATTTATTTATAGCAATGAACACCATCTTCTCTACTAATAATATGAAAAACATTTTAAAAGCTAATGGAATTAACATATATAAAATGAGGATGCTGTTTGTGAAAAACATTGTGAATATCATTTTAATAGTATTAAGGGCACACAGACTTTGGCTAAATGAATACAACTTTGTTAAAGAACAGGCAAGTGCATCCAAAGTACAGATATCATAATGACCTAATATTAGTTAAATTTTCCACTGAGTTACTTTCATACAAAAATTTCCAGGTACTGGCCCCTGAACTTCTCTTTTTGTCTTATACACCACTATGAAAGTTACCACATCAGTAAAGTTGTAGGCTATTTTCAGGAACTAGACACAAAAAATTATATTGAAGTGAAGAATTACAGAGTTGAGATTTTTATTTGGTGTTAATGATGCATTTTCAAAGTAAAATCTGTTAGTGAAATTCATACACTTTTGTACTAGGTTTACTTAATATTTTAAATCACACAAATTATATCTCCAAGTAATAGAGATGATAGCCATAAAAATATTTAATAGAATGTTCTCATTTACTAATGGAAAGAAATAGTAAGGACTTGCTCAAAATCATTTATCTAGTCTGTATAGAAACCACTGTAAAATAGTCTCTTGAGCCCCAATCAAATGAATATTTTTTCACACAAAGAAACAGTATATCTGTTTTACCTTATAAATATGCAATATAAGCCCTACTGTAGTAAAGATATATTCATAACTGTGCAATGAAAAGTAGTTAGCCGATCCTCAGTATTTTTTCCTGCTTTGAATCTACTAGTTCTAATTGAGAATACAATTTTCACAATAGATTAAAAATAGTCCTGCTCCTTGGAGAAATGACTGATTCTAGGATTGAGAGAGGAAATATAAAAAACAGACCTGAAGCAACTAATAGTGCCAGAAAGTACAAAAGCACTCAAAACAAACAAAAAAAACTCACAATGATGAGACCATGTGATAAGAGAGAGGACTAATCTCAAAGATCTCTAGCAAACATACAAGGCAATAGTACTGATTTACATACTGAAGTATCAAGTAAATATCGAATAAAGTCCATATTGAAACAAATGAACATCAGAATAATCAATAGGTGGGGCAGAATGGACAAATCTCCAGAGCAAATAATGTATGCAAGATAATATGTTCTTAAGCTCACTACCCATACACACCCAAAGTGTGGGCTGGGCATTTTTAGTGTTTTTTTTTTTTTTTTGGCCAGTCGTGGGCCTTGGACTCAGGGCCTGAGCACTGTCCCTGGCTTCTTTCCGCTCAAGGCTAGCACTCTGCCACTTGAGCCACAGCGCCGCTTCTGGCCGTTTTCTGTATATGTGGTGCTGGGGAATCGAACCTAGGGCCTCGTGTATCCGAGGCAGGCACTCTTGCCACTAGGCTATATCGGGCTGGGCATTTTTTTTCTAGTACAGTGTGGAGGAGAAACCTGACAAACACTGTGGTAACATCAACAATGAAAAGTCATACCGACAGTAAACACCTTTATAACTTATCATATACACTGACAGATATTCTTTAAATGTGATGAGAATGACTTCATACTTCTAAGGTCTTCCTTTAAAAACCACATGACTCGTTTCAAATATCATGAAAGGTATTATACAAAATACCTGACCAGCTGTCCTTACTGGTCAAGGTCATCTAAAAAGACAGAAAGAGAGAAGAGAGAGGCGAGAAAGGGGGAAGAGAGGGAGAGAGACGGAGGGGGAGAGGGAGAAAGAGGAAGGAAGGAAGGAAGGAAGGAAGGAAGGAAGGAAGGAAGGAAGGAAGGAAGGAAGGAAGGAAGGAAGGAAGGAAGGAAGGAAGGGAGAGAGAAAAAGAAAGAGGAAGGAAGGGAAAAAGAAACAAAGAAATGGGAAGAAAGAGAAAAGAGAAAGAAAGAGTGAGAAAGACAGCAAGAAAGAGAAAAAAGAGAGAAAAGAGAAAGCAAGCAAGAGAAAGAATGAGAGAAAAATATAAAGAAAAAAGAGAGGGAGGAAAGGAAAGGGAAAGGGAAAGGGGAGGGGAGGGGAGCGGAGGGGAGGGGAGGGGAGGGGAGGGGAGGGGAGGGGAGGGGAGGGGAGGGGAGGGGAGGGGAGGGGAGGGGAGGGGAGGGGAGGGGAGGGGAGGGGAGGGGAGGGGAGGGGAGGGAGGGAGGGAGGGAAGGGAAGGGAAGGGAAGGGAAGGGAAGGGAAGGGAAGGGAAGGGAAGGGAAGGGAAGGGAAGGGAAGGGGGAAGGGAAGGGAAGGGAAGGGAAGGGAAGGGAAGGGAAGGGAAGGGAAGAACTTTCCATTCTATCTTCACCTTCTGAGAAGCTGGGATTTACTATTCCTGCTCAAATGATTTTTCTTTTTTCCTTTTCTTTTTTGAAGGAAGGGTGAGGTTAGAGGGCCTGCTAAGAAAATAAATAATTTCATTACTCTGGCAGAAAGCTATTACTACTCATTGCCATGAAGAGGATCATCAGGGAACTGACATAATTTAGTCCACTTGACTTGTACCAATGCCAAAAGTTTACTCCATAGCCTGTGATGTGTTTGGCATAAGCAGTCCACTTACCAGTGGTTTTACTTTCTATGGTTCAGTTACCCAGTCAGCCATAGTCCAAAAATATTACATGGAAAAAGACAGCAAAAAGTATTTTATAAGCTCTAAATTATGTGTTTTTCTAAGCAGTATGATTAAATTCCATGCCATCCTGCCCCTTCCTGACCTGGCCTTTCTCTGGTATATCCATATTCCTCCAACCTGAGCAGCCATGGTTATCAGATAGATTGTCACAGTACTGCAGTGCTGTGTTCAAATAAGCCTTGTTTTAATTTCAGAATAGCCCAGAGAGCGAGAGTAGTGATGTTGGTGATTGATACACGCCAAAGAAAAGCTATAAGTGAAAAGCGAGAGACGATATTCACTTAACTTTTATTATACTATATTCTAATATCAGTTAATCAGTTATTATTGTTAATCTCTTACTGGGCCTGATTTGAACACCAAACCAGAAAGCTAAAAAGAGTTGTCTGCCCTTAAATAAAACCTGTGGCACCTAAGTGAACTTCCATGAACCAAAGACATTATCTACACATTTCAAGTGTTCCTTAGGAAGATCACAAACTACACTGTATTCAGATTTAAAGTTTGAAAAATAAAGTTAGAAAAATTTCTGCTTTAATCTTTAAAAACTGTAGGACAGAACAACAGTGTACAGTAAGTTGAAGCTAGAGGACAACACATATAGAAGCACATTACCTTCCGCTTCAAGGTGGGTTTTGTAAGAATTGGTGGTGAGTTTGACCGAGGACTTTCTGGCTCCTCCTCCTCCTCACTGCTCTCACTAAAGCCCCTAAGGACAGCCCTGTCTCCATCACTATAGCAACGAGACAGTCTATCATTTGCTTCTGGCAATCTGCACCTAAGAACCTTCGGACTTTTCTTTAGCTGTTCTCGCCATAGCTCAGCACCCTCACTTAATCTTCTTTTGGGAAGATCTGGCTTCCCATCCAGGCTTGGCTGTTCCTGAGAGGTTGTCAACTGTTCACTTTCAGTGTATTGTTCTTGGGAAGTTTCCAATTTTTCCTCACATTCTCTATAGTGTTCCTGAGGAGCTGATGGAGTCTCTTCCAAGAGCAGTCTAGAGTCTTTATCACCAAAGTGTTCTTGGGCCTTTCTGTTTTTCCTCCCACAGCGGCCCCTCCGAGATGGTTGACTATTCGCAGGAAGACTATCACGGGGAAGGACCTGCTTATTCAAGCGTGTGGAACTGGCTGGAGGTATAACTTCTGGCTTCTTTTCACTTTCTACTGAAGAATAAGAGTCTTGTTCTTTGTTCTCCCGAGACATAGACTTTCCCACCTGATTTGGGAAAATAAAACAAACTGGTTAAGTTTTCAATCCTGTATACTTATATCTACCTCTTCTGCCATTTCCATGACATACAAAGAAACCAAAATTAGGCATGGTGGTGATAGCTTATAATCCAATACCCAGGAGGCTGACTGTGTGTTCAATGTACGCATAAATGTGTTTAACCAATGAAGGATTGATGATGGCCTATACTATATAGTTTTCAATATTTTTCTTCATGTGATTGTGTACATTGAAAATTTCAGTGTTCTACATTTTAAGGAAAATGTACCTTCATTTCATGTTTGCAAAATGTACTTGATTCAATGCAGACTCCTCAATTACTATACAACTTAAAAATCAACTGTTTATATGCATTCTGGTAAGTAATTGGCCATAATTAATACACTAGAAGAAATCTCATGGTCTCCTAACGGCCTAGCACTTAAAAATACACTGGTAAGTAAATGAGCCACAGTGTTCCTGCAATTTCTACCTCTGAAATGAAACTGTCATCAAAAACAGAGACTACTGCTGGGCTGGAGGTGTGTAGCAAGTAGTAGAGTGCCAAGCAAACAAGCAAGCCAGCCAACGAAGTGGGAGGTCCAAGAGTTCAAACTCCAGGACTGGCAAAAATGAAACAAACAAAAAATTAGAGACTACTCATGCACCACACCCTTACACTGGTCTCTACTTCTCTTTCCTGGTGCTGGGGCTCTTCACTGTCTCCTTCATCCACCTCCTCTTCTTCCTCCTCTGAGACAACAGAGTTGGAGACTATAACAGGAGTCCAACGCAAACATTCGGGATCTACATCCACAGGTCGCAAATTCAGTTGAAGTTTGGCCATGTGATCCTGGATAAGTTTTTCCCGGCGTATAATCACAAATCTACAACCAGAGAAAAGTTTATAGCAATCAAAAATGTACAAGATGTACATAAAAATGAATATGGTCATATAACTGATAAAAAAAAACCCTTGAGATGACAATGAAAAATGCTTTGGAATAATGAAATATAGAAAAAGGCCACCTCAAAGTGCTAACAAGTATGAGTTACTAACTCGAACTTTCCATATGTGCAATTTCTTCTTCTCTGAGTTCCCTTTCCTATTATCCATTTATTGATCTCAAATGTCTCCCTTTTTCTGTAGCTTTTTTCTAGTCATTTTATTTAAGGGTACAGTCTGTCCTTCATTTTAATATATATATGTTTTACTTGGTGTCATTTATGTGGATAATCATGGATATATTTTAATGATACTGTTGCTAGAGGTATTTTTTTTAAATAAAAAGTTACTAGAAGAAATGTATTTAGTGGTTTAGGTCCAGAAATTAGAAAGAAAACTAGAAAAATAGTCTATAGATAATTATTAAATACCATAGAAACAAAATTGATATAACTCAGAACTACCAAGTATACCACTTTACATTAATTACTGTTTTTTCATCAATAATCTGGCTATCTGGTCCCAAAAGTTCCATTCAATTTCTTTTCTTTTTTTGGCCAGTCCTGGGGCTTGAACTCAGGACCTGGGCACTGTCTCTGGATTCTTTTCGCTCAATGCTAGCACTCAGCCAACTTGAGCCACAGTGCCAAATTTAACCTAGGGCTTCATGTACAGGAGGGAAGCACTCTTGCCACTAGGCCATATTCCAGTCCCCCAATTTCTTTTCAAAGGGATGTAAAACTCACTGGTCACTACGGAAGTCCAGCATTCGTAGGTGATGGAGTGTGGAAGTAATGTCTTGAGGGCAGATGCCAGTCAACTTGCTTAGCTTCTTAATGCTGATTTGCTTGTCATTTTGGTGATAAAGGCACTCCAATATTACACTTTTCCAATAAGCCATGTAGGAAAGACGACCTAGATCTGATAATGGTTTCTCAGGAGATCCTGCTTGGCCTTCACGTTTTGATAACAAATAACCTAAAGAAATTCCCAAATGTGTCAAAAACTCTAAAACAGTTTGATTCACCAAAATAGTAATAACTTTTGCTATAACCAATCCAAGTATTATAATAGCAATTTCAAAGGTAAATACCTTTAAAAATAGAAAACTACTTTAAAACAATGTAGATTATATAGTAACTTATAAATGCTGTGCTTTATCCTAATTACCTTAAGTTAATAGTTCTTGGTCTACAGTCCAGTTAATGAAAACCAGGACTTCTATCAACAACTTACATTAATAAGATTAAAGCTAAAATGGCTTTAATATCTACATAAAATAGGAGAAAATCATCTTTGCATATTTTATTTGGACCACTAGAGGGCCACTGCTGTATCTAAATTGAGAAATACAAAAGAATGTCATAGTTCCAGCATAATCCTAAGGTTTCTTCTATGAAGAATAAATTTCTTACTTCAAACACTCCTTACAACTGCCTATCAGTTTTGCCAAGCAAGACTGTCAGGAAGAAGGTGTCAACTTAGACACCTTCAAGGAAGGGACACACGTGGGTGCATAAAGAATGAGAGAAAGAATTTAAAATGGGCATGGCAGGAGAAATTAGCTTTTGTCTCATTAAAGAACATTTAAAATGAGCCTAAAATGGCTATCTACGCCTGGCACTGGGCACATGCCTGTAATCCTAGCTATTCAGGATGCCAAGATCTGAGGATTGAGGTTTGAAGCCAGCGTGGGCAGAAAGTCTATGAGACTCTTATCTCCAATTAATCAAAGAAAAAGCTGGAAGTAGAACTATGACTCAAGTGGTAGAGAGCTAGCCTTAAGCAAAAGAAGCTTAAGGACAGCACCAAGGCCCAGGGTTTAAGCCCCAGAATTGGCAAAAGAAGAAATTTTTAAAAGGCTATCTGGAAAAGTAAAACAAGTACTGTAATCCTACAGATGGTTGTTTATACAGCTCAAAAAATCACTATAAATAAAGTTTCCCTAACTTTACGTAATAGTACTTAACATAGTAATTATGAGTCTTATTTCAAATAATATATTAATACCAAAGGAAATATCCAGTTCTGCCCCATACTATTATCTATAACGGCCAAGAAGATAACTAGTAGTGCATACCTTTCATAAAACTGGTCAGGAATATAGTTAAAAACCAGTTAAAGAAGCTTAAGTGATTCAGATGAGAACTAACTTCTCATTTATATCTATATCTGTATAGACACAGAATATCTATAGAATATATCTATACCTACAGAATATTTATCTCTATATATCTATATCTATCTCTCTAGACAGATGTATGTATATAGAGATATAGATAGATGTAGATACACATATATTCTTTTAACTAGCATTTTATAGCAATATCTAGGGGAAATATTCCCTCAAACCACTATTTTATAATCATAAAAACAATTATAAATGCACACTTAACTTTGTAAGCAAGGTTATCAATGTATAAAACAGTGCAAGTTGCACATAAAATGGGAGGAGAAAACGTTTTGTCTTTAGTGAACTCTGCTTTTTAAAACTCAGAATAAGTTGTACTGTCACTAAGCAGGACCCAAAACTAAAACACAAGCATGCAGTTGCATATGCACATGCACACACACACACACACACACATTACATTAATAAGGAAATGAAAACTGAACAGGTTCTATATTTTTATACTAGTACTAATTTGGTTTATATTGTCAGTATTGCTGTGAATTAGTTACTACTGCATAAAACTAAATTCCACTGTGAATAATCACACAAAATTGCATTCAGTACTAGATATTTAAAAATACTTTGTCCCAACCAAAAGAAAAAGGACTGTGGCTTTAAGGGTCACACAAAATGACAAGTGATACTAAGAGCTAGTGAATCGTCTATAAATCTTTAAATATATACATCCAGAAGGTTCACAGGAAGAGACCATGAGAAGCTATGTTAATATAATCCTTACTAAAATCGATGAGGAACCTGCCGTAGCCCTTACGCTGGTACTGAGGAAGAATCATTATACAGGAAACGTTGTATTTCTGTTGGCAGTGCTTTTCCTGGTAGAAAAAGAACAGAATTTAAGTTTTAAAACAACCTGGCAAAACTGAACAGCAATGCTAATTATTAACAAACAAAGACTAACAACTCAAACCACAAAGCAACATCTCAGGAGAGTAAAAATAAAATGATGCTACCCAACACCACCTGCAACTTAAAAACATGTCAATGTCTAAAATCAGCAGAGGATTCTGAGCCCACCTAATCTGCAATGTTACAGTAAAGTAAAGAACCAGAAACAAGAGGAGTCATCAGCTTTTAAAAAGCTTCCTTAACTTCCTGCTTTGGTACAACACAGAACAATCCCTTCTATTAGTCATACCTAGGCTTTATGCAAAATAGTTCTGGCAAATAAGTCTGAGAGAGTATCACCAATTAACCAGCAAAGCCATTAAAAGTATGGCTTGACTAGTAAAATGCCAACTGAGAATAAAAGAGCCAAGCAAGAGCACAAGGCCCTGACTTCAGGAGTTCAAGTACCAGTGTCAGTATGTGCGTACACCCGTCCCCCACTCGCCCTGCCCCCAAACACCCCTTACTTCTACAAATTAGTCAATATATTTAAAATCAGCTTTACTTAGTGAAATAGTCCTTAAAGAAGTCTTACAAAACTACCCCTTCCCACTAAACTTTTTTTTTTCGTTTTTGCCAGTCCTGGGGCTTGGACTCAGGGCCTGAGCACTGTTCCTGGCTTCTTTTTGCTTATGGCTAGCACTCTACCTCTTCAGCCACAGCGCCACTTTCTGCCTTTTGTTTATGTGGTGCTGAGGAATCGAACCGAGGGCTTTGTGCATGCTAGGCAAGCACTCTACCACTAAGCCACATTCCCAGCCCCCAACTTTTTATATTCAGATTTTACCTTGGGATTGGCTTGAATAAAAGTACATCTTTTAAGTAGTATGACTAGGAAGCGCTTTTTCTTCAAGAGTAGAAAATTAAGAAAAAGAAAATAACCTTTAATAAAAATAGTCTCATTCTTATTCTATGCCTAAAATTCAAATTAAGATCAGAAAATTTAAGCTAAGAAAGAACTGAGAGAGGTAATGACTGTGTTTATCTTACAAGTTCTATCCATTATCACCATGGGAATAGAAGTCATTTTAAAACTTTTCCTCCTGAGTATTACCAGCATTGTGTGTTCCTAGGAGAATATTGTCTGTTGTATGTTACTAGGCACCTCTAGCAATTGGTAAGTTTCTGAATGTACCTACAATTTCCTTTCCCCAAAAGCTACAAATGACACTGTGAAAGTGCTGTATCATATAGTCTCCTAATAAGAACTAACAAAGATAGTTTCATACAAATTTAACATTTCAGATTTAAATTTAAACATTTAGGTTACAGTGACTGATGCTTATTACCCTAGCTATTAAGGAGGCTAAGATCGGAGGACTGTGGTTTAAAGCCAGACCAGGCAGAAAAGCACAATTAACTAGCAAAAAGCTGAAACTAGAGATGTGGTTCAAGTGGTAGAGTGGTGGCCTTGAGGAAAAAAAAACAACCAAGAATGCTAGACTTTGAACTCAAACCCCAATACCTGCACAGTAAGTAAATAAATGAATAAATAATACTTACTTTAGAAAAGTAGCCAACAAGGTGGCAGCCCTTGACATCATTCTGTGTTAATACATAAAAAAGAAATGGCTCCACGTCATAATAGAGTGTTTTGTGGTCAAGAAACAACTTTGCCAAGAGACACAGGTTTTGACAATAAATGGTACTCACATTCCCATCAACCTGGGGAAGAAGAAGAAGAAGCAATCAGAAAAATGCCCTTTTAATTCTAGAATAATATATATCAGCCGCTGCAAGAATCCCTGGCCACCTCTAAGAGGACTTGTGAGTGACCCCAGTACAGGAGAACCTTAAAACTGTGGTATAATGGTACTTGCTACTTTAAGACAACTAAATATATACAACTGTACCTCAATAGGCAGGAATAAATGGTGGTGAAGATCTACTTTTAAAATAGCATTTTTCTGTAAGAATAAGATTAAACGCAGCTTATTTTAAAAAGTAATTGAACCAAAGATTTAAGTGTAACCTCTTCTAAAGTACACTGCTAGATAAAACAGTATGCAACACCTCTACTAGCCGCCTAAAGCAGTACCATCTGGCTTGTTACATTCAGGTACCCCAAGTGAAGCTACTTGAGACAGCACTAACTATTGTCACTTAGAAGTGCCAAGCAGCTTCCTAGGTAAGAACCTGGCAAAGAAGCCTGGGACTGAGATCGGGAGCACCATATTGTCATTCCTGGGTTCTTGAGTTGCTGCAGCCTACATTCTTAAGAAAATCCCAGCAGATGACCATGTTACCTCCCAAGATTATATCTGGTATACTAAGTAAACTCTTCAGCAATCTAAGTAACTTAATGTAACTTCTGTTATCATATGCATAAATATATGCTTAAGAAGCAACTGGCTTTTTAGTATTGTGAAATGTATCATACAAAACACTCAGTGTCTGGACAATCTAAATTCTATCACTGTATTAATTAACAGGACTTAGTGTATATTAAGTACTCAATATTTGACACTCAAACCTTCAGCACTGAGGATCAAGCAATTAAAGATCACTATTAGGAGCCAAACAAAATCATAGGCATGTTATATCATTAAGATTTACTACTATTAGAAGCTAGATGGTGGTGGATCACGCCATATGTATGGCTATTCAGAAGGTTGAGATCTAGAGGACTGTTGTGAGGCCAGCCAGACAGAAAAGTTCACCAGATTCCATGTATAAGCAAGTCAGCAAATACCAGAGCTAGGAGTGGTGGCTCAAGTGGTACAGCATCAGCCTTGTAAGCTCAAGGACATAAAGTCAAATAGAGGAAGGAAGGGAGGGAGGGAGGGAGGGAGGGAGGGAGGGAGGAAGGAAGGAAGGAAGGAAGGAAGGAAGGAAGGAAGGAAGGAAGGAAGGAAGGAAGGAAGGAAGGGAACATTTACTAACACAAATGAATATAACATTATAAAAGATATCCCTCTTAAATAAGAGAAATGCTTTCTAAAAGCCCTATTATATACAGTCTAAGACATACTTTTATGACCTTAACCTATATAAAAGCAGATGGCATTTTATCGAATGGAATACTTTTTCCCTCTTACTGGCACATAAAATACATTGCAAGTGATGCTGCAGATTCAATGACATACAGAGTAGTTTATTGTGAGGTAAAGCTTGTGAACTTGGTACCATTTGGTTGTCTGCCTTCAGCTAGCTGAATTATCTGACTCAGTAATGAGTGAACAATAATAAACATTTCCCCCCCAAATCAACACTACAAATGGCACTTGTTTTTTAAATTGTCAGAAGAACAAACATGTGACTTACCTCAAAGACAGAAATATTATTTTTTCGATATATCTCATTTGCAGGAGGATGAAACCAACCACATTTCTTCATGTGCTGCTGTAGAATAGTTCTACTTTTCATGTATTTTAGACAGAACTCACAAAGATACAATTTAGGTAGCCTGTAAATAATAATTAAAACGGAGCTTTACATTTTACATATCTTCAAATTTCATGACTCTATTTTACTTATTACCACCCACATGTTAAAAAAAAAAGGTGTGGGTGATTCATATCTATAATCCTCGGTTACTTAGGAGGTTAAGATGAGAAGGAATCATGGTTCCATGTCAACCCTAGAACCCTTCTCAACCACTGGGTGAAGAATCCTAATGCCTGTCATCCAAGCTACGAGGAAGGATTGGGAGGATCATGATGACAGGCTAGCCAGGGCAAAAGTATTTATTAAAAATGCATCTCAACTTGAAGAAGTTGGGTGTGCAGCAATGCTCCTGTCATCCCAGCCATACTAGGAAACATAAAATAAGAAGATCCTAGTCCAGGGAGAGGCCCAGGGAGGAACTAAGACCCTTTCTCAAAACAAAACAAAATGAACAAATAAACAAAGAACAAAACAGTGCAGCTGTTGCTCATAGCTCATAACTATAGTCCTAGCTACTCAGAAAGGTGAGATGTGAGAATCAAGGTAGGAAGGCAGCCTGGACAGGAAAGTCTGTAAGACTCTTATCTCCAACTAAGCAACAAAAAACGCTAGAAGTAGAGCTGTGGCTTAAGTGGTAGAGCAATAACTTTGAGCAAAAAAGCTCAAGGACAGTACCCAGGCCCTGAGTTCAAGCCCCAGTACCATCAAGGAGGAAAGGGAACACATAGTCAAGAAGGGGCTTGACCAATGGCTCAAGGGTATATACCTAGCCTAGCAAGTGTGAGGCTTTGAGGTCAAACCTAAGTTTAACCAGTCCTCCCCCCTTCCCCCAAAAGAAGCAAGACAATTTATCACTATCTCCATTAATCAAAGAAAGAGGAGGAGGGAGGGGGAGGGGGAGGAGCACAGGAAGAGAAGAGGGGAGGTGGAAAAAGGAAAAGTAGGGAGGACAAGAACTGAAACACAAACTAATTTATATAGCAGCACATCAACTTTGCCCACAAAAAGGCAAAGATGAGAAATTAAGGCAAATCAGTGCTCTTCCTATGAAGCTAAGAATTTTTTGTCTTTTGAAGTCGTTTAACTGACAGACATGAAAATCTCAGATTTTTTTCTCCTTTGAGAATCTGAAGTAGAATAAAGCTTGCTTCTGAACATACAAATAGAAAAAGATTTTGCTGAGCTACAGGTTCTTCTACCTTCCTTTGTTTTGTTGTCTGTTATCTTTGTATTCATCTATTCGAATAAAGAAATAAAGGTTTCCTGAATACTTACCTCATGGCAGGCGTTATACTGGAGCAAAAGGTGTATGTAGTACAGAGTAAACTGCACATATAGTACATATTATAAAAACAGTAATTTGTAAATGATTTAAGTTTGAAATTGCAACACTAAATATGTTTCGTCAAGTTAGGACAAACTACATTCTCTCTCTCTCTCTCTCTCTCTCTCTCTCTCTCTCTCTCTCTCTCTCTCTCTCTCTCTCTCTCTTCCTTTTCAACAGTACTAGAGTTTGAACTCAGAGCTTCTTGCTTGCTTGGCAGGTGCTCCACCATTTGAGTCATGCCTCTAGTCCTACTTTTTGTTGGTTATTTTTGGAGATGGAGTCTCAAAGACTTTTCTGCCCAGGCTAGCTTTGAACTGCAATCCTCCAGATCTTGAGTGGCTAGGATGACATGCATAAAACACAGGCTCCAGCCCTCCTTTCTATCCCCAAAGTTCTAGCTCTCTACCTGGCTAAAACGGGGGGTGGGGGGGGGGGGGAATCACTGTAGGAAGTGACTGAAGTTTTGTAAGCTAAAATAAATGCTCAAATTATTCTTTCAAATGTTGTAATTTCAGTTTTTAAATTGCATTTACTCAATACCCTTATGATTGTAGTAGTACTTTAATAGATCTTTCTTATCCTTTTTATAAGGAATTTCGTTAAAAAAATAAGTAAATGATTAGATCAGTTCACAATTAAAACTGTTAGCTTTTACATCTAAGACCCTAAGACTAAAAAAAGCTTTCTGCTACAAAATAAAACCCAAGTACCCTCAGCACAAAATTGGCTTCATTATATCTAGCCTGTATCCAGAACTGCTATGCCTAGATAAACTAAGATCTGACATCATCATTCATACTACATATAAAACACTACTAAATAGTAAAGTAACAAAACACAATGCAAATAAATTACTGTATCTTGCTTCATTATTTAGTACTAACATGGAAGGAAAATTTAAAACCTCAATAGTTTAGCTGCTATTAGTTAAGACAGTTATGCTTAAAAAGATTAACCTCGAATTAAAGAAAATACTTGTCAAGTAGGTTACTATACATAAAAAAAAGCTTGATTTATTAAAGTAGGAGGATCATAACCATTTTCACATGTTAGAAGTAGTTTGGGAAGTATAATTACAAGTTACCTGAAAATACCTAGTATTCTACTAAAGCCTTTCCTGGAGCATAATATGGAACAGTAGTACTGTATGAACCAAAATCACTAAAAAATCACTGTATAAAAATCATTCCAAAATAATGAGTGAAACAGTGTTGACACCATGAAGTGCAGGTGCAGGAGTAAAGACCACAGGAAAGAAGTATGTCCTGTGCTACTATGCTTGTTTCCCTGGCCTACCTCAAACCCAAGTATTCAGACAGAAACAGCAGTGAGACAAGTTTTTTTTTCCTTCTTTACCACCAGATCTACAAATTTCAAAATGGAATGACCTCAACTATAACTACCATCATCTAATGTGGTCACCAAATTAACGAAGGTCACTACCAAGTTTTCTTCTTGAATATCCTGAATACTTTTGAATGATTTTTAACCTTAAAGGTGAAAGGGGGCCTGGGAATATGGCTTAGTGGTAGTGTTTGCCTAGCAAGCATGAAGCCCTGAGTTCGATTCCTCAGCACCACATGAACAGAAAAGGCTGGAAGTGGAGCTGTGGCTCAAGTGGCAGAGTGCTAGCCTTGAGCAAAAAAGAAGCCAGGGACAATGCTCAGGCCCTGAGTTCAAGCCCCAAAACTGGCAAAGAAGGAGAAGAGGAGGAAGAGGAGGAGGAAGAGGAGGAGGGGGAGGAGGGGGAGGAGGAGAGGGAGTAGGAGGGGGAGTAGGAGGGGGAGGAGGAGGGGGAGGAGGGGGAGGAGGAGGGGGAGGAGGAGGAGGAGGAGGAGGAGGAGGAGGAGGAGGAGGAGGAGGAGGAGGAGGAGGAGGAGGAGGAGGAGGAGGAGGAGGAGAAGGAGAAGGAGAAGGAGAAGGAGAAGGAGAAGAAGAAGAAGAAGAAGAAGAAGAAGAAGAAGAAGAAGAAGAAGAAGAAGAAGAAGAAGAAGAAGAAGAAGAAGAAGAAGAAGAAGAGAGAAAGGTGAAAGGTTGGCAGCTACATCCTAACTTTCTATTTACTTGCATTAAATTCTCAATAGGCCATTTTTAACTGCTACAATATGAAAGCTGAAGTCATATAGTAACTGGTAGAGTGCCTGCCAAGCAAGCACAAAGCCCTGAGTTCAAACCCCAATATCACCAATCAACCAATCACACTATGAAGATATGGCGATAACATTATCTGAGTACAATTTTTCATTGGGGACAAAATGTTGCAAGTGAATAATTCCTCAACTTTAAGTTTGAGAAACATATGTTTAGAAAAAAGCAGCGATGAACCACCTAAGCTTTACAAATTATTGTGAAGATAAGCACTAACTTTAAGATCATCCAGTCCATTTAGTTTAGGTCTCATATCAGAGATGTGAAAATAAAATACAAATTTTGTCCATTTAAATCATTTCAAAATGCCTATACACGACCAAATACAATATTATGAATGTATGCCATTACCTTTGAGTAGCAAGGTGTAGAGCACTTTGTCCATTTAAAAACAAAACAAAAATTTTGATTAACATTATATGAAAAATATAAAAGAAAGCATTATAGTGTGCTTTATTCCAATAGATTTCTTGATGAAAATATTTTAAAAGCCTCTGACTAATCCAACCAAACCCAAGGGAATAACATTGTTAATTTCAAGGGAATCACTTGAATAAATTAGAAAAACAAAACCTTTTAGTAAAATGCATGAACAGCTGCAGTTTTCTCATGAAAGAAAAAGAGAGAAAGGAAAGGAGAGAAGGAGGGAGGGAGGGAGGGAGGGAGGGAGGGAGGGAGGGAGGGAAATGAAGGAAGGAAGATAATACCACATAGAACATAGATACCATGAGATGAAATGCAGATATGGAAATTCTCTATCTATCTATCTATCTATCCATCCATCCGTCTGTCTCTCTCTCTGTCTCTCCCCTTACCTACCTATCTCCCTAGAGAATTCTACTGGCTCTGCTACTGGTGCATTGTTTGTTTCAGACAGTCTCTTGCACAACCCAAACTAGCCTAGAACTATTATTTAGCTCAGATTTGGTACTCTTTTTCCTGGCAGCACCTCCTTGAGTCTTAGCTTTGCTCAGATCCAACATAGGTGGACCTTCTACTCTTGAAGCTTAAAGTTTAACAGTATGCTAACACCCCAGCAGGTGAAACAGGGATGGGCAGCAGCTGTGTATAATTACTTTATTTCTAAGAATGGTACAAATTTTTTTTTCCTTAGTTCTTATAGTATTTCTGACTTCTGCAATACCACCCAGGAGAGTAGCAGTCAATGTGGCCTTTATAATACAATCAACTTGTAGTAAAATTAACAAAAATTATACCAAATATTAATTAAGTAGAAGATTAAAGCATGAGCCATGTTATACACACTTCTGTGAACTAAATGTTCAAAGATTATGGTGATGTGATATAAGAAGAGGGCTTAATTCCTAGGTCTGTCACTTGTAAATATTATTGTCTATGGTATATCTGTTGAACCCTGGCCTATAAAATGAAATCAAAAATATTCTCCTCATAAAATTATTCCAGCGATAGTCCAGTCCCAAGTCCAATGAATGGTAATTATACCTAATATTAGTTATGGTTATTCTATTCAGCCATTTTACTCTATAATTTAATAGGCAATATTACTAAGGATTGTTTGGTTTCTTCTGTAGTAACTGGAATTATATGAAAATCTAATCTAGTAACAATTTTAGTAACAACTATGCATCAGATGAAGGCAGGAAGAGAATCAAAAGGTAGAAGAAACTTTCTGAACTGGTAGGTGCTAATCTGCCTCATCAAAACCTCAATGAGGGCTGGGAATGTGGCTTAAACGATTCAATTCCTTAGCATCAGATACACAGAAAAGGCTGGAAGTGGCACTGTGGCTCAAGTGGTAAAGTGCTACTAGCATTGAGCAAAAAGAAGCCAGGGTCAGTACTCAGGCCCTGAGTTCGAGCAGCCCAAAACAAAAAAACCTCTCAATTATTTAATAGTCAAGTTTTTTTTGTTTTTTTAATTATGAAGGAAAGGTCTAAGCAGCTAGAGTAGAGAGTATTCCCACAAGGACACAAGGACAAATTGTCTTCCTAGCAGCACATCTAAGTTATGTTTCTAATGGTGAACCAAATAGGGCTCTCTGTGAACTCACCTTTGGCCATATGTGAATACCATGTAACTTTTAAAGAAAATTTTATAGTAAAAGTTGTTTATATTCTTCAATGTCTGAGACTTAATCAAATTGCTACAAATGAAATAGCATTACTGCCTTTTTGCCTTTTTTTGGACAGTCTAGGGGCTTGAATTCAGGGCCTGGGCACTATCCCTGAGCTTTTTTGCTCAAGGTTAGTGCTCTACCACTTTGACCCACAGCTCCAATTCTGGTTTGGGGGTGGTTAACTGGAGATAAAGAGTCTAATAGAATTTCTTGCCCAGCCTGGCTTTGAGTCGCAATCCTCAGATCTTAGTCTCCAGAGTAGCTAAAATTACAGACATGAGCCACCAGTGCCCGGGGGTCATTGCTTTTTGAAAAATAAATGTATATATAAAATTATACACAAAAGATTTTTCCTCTTTTACAAGACAACATGTAGTAAACCATCTGTACAACTCGGTGGGGGGGGGCTGAGGAGGAGGGGGATAGGAGAAAAATGAGGGAGGAGGTAACAAGTTTGACAAGAAGTGTACTTACTACACCTTAAGTATGTAACTGTAACCCCTCTGTACATCGCCTTGACAATAAAAATTAAAAGAAAAAAAAGGACGAGAAATAAAAAAAATAAAAAGGTTTTTTCCAGTTGTGATTCCCCCACCGCCACGCCGCCATGCCCTCTTTTTTCTTTACTCTAACTGCCCTGCTTTGGAATTAGATTTTCTTTTTTAAATACCAGTCCTGGGGCTTGAATTCAGGGACTGGGCATTGTCAGAACTCTACCACTTAAGCCACAGCAATACTTCTATCTTTTTGATGGTTAATTGTAAATAAGAGTCTCGTAAGCTTTCCGGCCCAGCCTAGCTTTGAACCTTGATCCCCAAATCTCAGTTTCCTAAGTAACTAAGATTACAGACACACGCCACTAGCACCCAGCAAGGATTTAAGTGTTTTAAACCTTTAATCTAAGAAATCTAGTACAAAATTTTATGTAAACATCACCAAAATTAAGGATAGAGGTTTATTATTTGGAAAATGAAAGATATCTAAACATTTTGCTCAAGTTTAAAAGAACTCAGCAGGGCTAGGAATATGGCCTAGTGATAGAGTGCTTGCCTCATATACATGAAGCCCGGCATTCAATTCCTCAGCACCACATATATAGAAAATGCCAGAAGTGGTGCTTTGGCTCAAGCTAGCCTTGAGCAAAAAGAAGCCAAGGACACTGCTCAAGCTCTGACTTCAAGCCCCAGGACTGGCAAAAAACAAAAACAAAAACACACTCAGAAGTACACCTACCATACTCATTAAAGATATTAAAAAATGAGTGTTTAAGAAAAAGTCTGTAATTATTAAAGATATTATTAAATTACTGAATATTTTCTGAGAGAAACCTCAGGACAACAATAGAAAAGGAAAGATATAGTAAATGTTCGAAATCTTGCCTTAGGAAGTTGACTGTAAATTTCTTATACTGTTGCTGTTTTCTAATATGATTCCCAATTATTATTATTTTTTTGGTTATTTACTTTCTGCTAGCAAAAGTCTAGGTAATCTAAGCAACAAGTTCAATGATCCTTTCAGTGTCTTAAAAGACATAGTTCATGATTCCATTCTCTTGCCATGTTTTGAAACGTGCTAAGTTTAGCTATTTCCATTCTTTCCTGGAGAAGAGACAAGATGCTTGTGATTTTAAACCATCTCCATCATAATTCCAGGTACAGTAGATAGCTTGATAAACAAATTTTCTTCTCTATATTGAGCACTCTGGAATGTGGACAATAAAGGAGCTTCCTTTATACTTACTCCCATATAGCTAGGTTTACAAGTGAGTCTCACCACACCTACCTATTTTTCTGATATGGTCCCACTAATTTTTTTTTTTGCCTAAACTGGCCTCAAATATCCACCCTCTTAAGTCCAACTCTCATGTAGCTAGAATTATAAGTATGCGATCACGGCAAGCCAACATATTTCTTCTTGATTATTCAAAATCATCGCTATCTAAAATTTCTGAGGAATCAACTAAACACTAACAGTATTCTAGGCAGTTGAAGAATTTGTTTTTTAACATGCATATATACATACATGCACATGTATTATGTACAATTTTATAAGACTTGTTTATAATTATCTTCCTTTAACTCCATGGTATAGAGTACTGCTTTAGATAATAGTCAGTCAGTTTAGGGCTAACTGATACGTGTTTCACAAGCCTGTGTTTCGTGAAGGGTTTTTGTTTTGTTGGGTATTTTTGCCTCTTTTTTCGCGGGGGGGGGGGGGGGGCGGGGGGAAGGTTTAACTGTCACTTCTTCACTGAGCTCAGGGTCTATTCTACCATTCTTACTCCTATTTTTCTTCTGCTATACCCCTGGAAACCACATCAGCAAGTTATATGGAAAGATAAAATAAAAAGATGCCTTCAGTGGAAGGCCTTTTAACAACTATACTGCTCTATTACTAGTTTCTTGGGAATAACTTACATTACAGTATTCTGTACATTATAAGCACTAATTTTTACTAATTAATGTGACTGCTAGACTTTGCTACAATAAACTAGTGTTTAACTTTTTAAAAATCTCATCTTATTTCTTTTAATTCCATCCCTAAAGGGAAAATACAACTCATGTTGTTGGGTATTTACCATTTTCTATGTGATATCCATGCTTTACCTCACTTAATGTTCATGGTAACAGGTATTATTAGTAACAATGTTTTACAAATAAGGTAACTGAAGCATAGGGTAGTTGAGTGACTTCTAACATTATGTCACTTATATATGTCAGAGGGGAGTCATGGAACCAATTTGGCTCTGCTACATAGAGTACCTCATCCGAAAAACTAAAGAATGACCAATTTTTATCTCCAGAAACCAAGTTTTTATACATGATATTATGCTATACTCATTTGTCTAAATATTCTTGGGAAAACACAGTATCCACTGCATTTTTAAATTATAAAAATTGAGATCAAAAGCTGTGCAAGTGAAACTTTATATGTGATTTTCTTTTTTTAATTTAATGTGAAGAGTAAAGGCAAATTTGTCATAAAGTGTTCCCTTCTCATTCTGACCAAGTGAAAGATTTTTAATTTTAAACCACAGCGTTTGCAGAGGTTACAGGAGAGAAAATGTAAAGCCAGGTGGAATTAAGAGGCCTTAAGGACATTAAAAGCTCTTAGCTTCCTCAAATGTGAAAAGATAAGCTGCTAAATATCTCCAGGTCCCTTCTAGTTCTAGAGTCCTAAGATGCTGAGAGCAGAAGGCAAAGGGTCTCTCCAAACATACCTTGAGTATTCTTGAGGATATGGGGAGGAGTACCAGGTGTGAATCTCATACTTCCCAAACTCAATGACAGAGGGACAGCGAACTTGTGGGTCAGGGGGACCAGTCACTCCAACTTTCTGTGTAGTTAAGAAACATTACAAAAGTTAGCTAAATTAAATATACTGGCATAACAAAAAAGAATATCTGAATCTAGATATTATCTTTCCTCAAGATTCCATAAGAACAACAATAAAAAAATGTCAGGACCAAGCTAACAAATTTATTTCAAAATTAATTATATTATTCTTCCCCAAATAAGGAATAAAATGGTAATGGATCTGTTAGAACAATGCAGTTGGTGTCACTGTACTTTATACATTTAGTAACACTGACAATTATTGGAAAGTCACACTTTCCCCAAACTAAACTTACTCTTACTGATTTTTAAAAAAATTCTGTCATTTAAAAATATTAGATAAAGGATATTTTTAATGGGGATGATGTTGCTTATTTACCTCAGCTAACAGCAGTGGAAATGACCTACTGAACATGAAAGTACATAGAGAAAAGAATACTTTCCTGATTTAGGAGACTTAATAAATCCTTAAAAATAATATAGAAAGATTATGATAAACGAACCTATCAAGAAAGTCTTCCTTTCATAGTATATTAATTTAGTAGAGTGGAGATTTAACCAAGAAAAAAATACTTTGCCATACATAGGCTACATTCTTCTATCTTCTGTTTATAAACAAAAAGTATCCATGTCCCCCTTACTCCTAACAATAATTCTTGGTTAAACCAATAATAGAGTGATTTTTAAAGTCTTTATAACTTTTTCTACTTCCATACCAGCAATTTGAATATAAGCCACTGCTGAAGACAATGAAGGTTTTAAAGCCTTAAGTTCAAAGGCAATTGGCTGGGCTTGGAATATGGCCTGCTTGCCTTGTATATAAGAAGCCCTGGGTTCAATTCCTCAGCACCACATATATGGAAAAAGCCAGAAGTAGCACTGTGGTGCAAGTGGCAGAGTACTAGCCTTGAGCAAAAAGAAGACAGGGACAGTACTCAGGCCCTGAGTTCAAGCTCCATGACTGGCAAAAAAAAAAAAACAAAACAAAGGCTTTGTTTTGTACGCAACTCATATATATGTGTATTTATCATGGAGGTTTTATAAATACTAACTTATTTAAGATGAAAGCAGAGCTAGAATTTAGCTTTATCAAATATAAGACTTAATCACTTTAAGAAAACCCAATTACTTCTTCAAAAGAATAATCATGTACTAGCATAGTAGTTTAAGTGGGGAGGTGCCCAAAACAAAGCTCTGGGTACAAACCAAAGGGGAGGGAGGGAGGGAGGGAGGGAGGGAGGGAGGGAGGGAGGGGCAGGGGAAGAACCATCAAAATGATCCTTCAGTATTATGTCTTAGAAATCACTCAGAGATTACCAAATTTCCCTCCTGGAGCTCATAGACACATGTACATTACTAAGATTTTTTATTTACTAGTTCTATATAAATTCTTTGATAAGAAAAAGCTTCTTCATTACAATTCATTTGAGAACTCTCCTGGGCCTAGCTAACTATTCCCTTTGCATAAAAGGTCAAGGGATTTAGCTTAGGTTTCATTCTGGAATACTGCCAGGTGAGATCTCGAGATCTTTTTCAGACACCTCAAAACAAAAGACAAGCATATTGTACTAAGTACTGGGACTCCTCCAAATGCAAAAACAATACAGAAACACACAAAATGAGATTAAAATAGGATTTACTACATTCCTAAAAACAAAAACAGAACTTTGTAAAAGAGAATAGAGTATGCTATTTCATAAAGCAAGACTTTTCTATTTTCACAGCTCAAAAACAGTAATACAGAAAAATAGTGGAATAACCAAACACCAGAAGCCAAATCTACCTTCCTAAGACACAGATCAAAGAGGAGGTACAAAGCTGAACCAGGCACCTGCTGTGGCGCTGCCTGCTGGGTGAGAGCCTTCCCATCAGCTGCCCGCTGCTCTTCCAGGCGGATGTCTGACGTAAAAGTGGACATCCAGTTCCAATATAATTGTTTGCACATCACCGCAACTGAGTCTGTACAGAGCTAGATGTGTGGCAGATCACCTCTACCCACACCCACCTTTCACCTCTGAGCTGCACAACACTGCACATGCGCTCATGTGTGTATGTTTTCCGCCACTCCCAACTCCCTTGTGCAGCCTCCAGAGCAAAGGTGTTTCCACTCCGTTACAAAGCACTTACAAAGTGAACAGGCTCTACATAGGAAGGAAGCAACTGCACACCTACATTATCCACCCAAATCTGGACCCAAATCAAACGATACAGTCAACTTTGTGAAGATAATTAAATTTTTCAACTAGAATATCCATCAAGTCTGTAATTTTCCACAATGGCAAGTCTAAAATAATTAAGAATACAAAATATATATATTTTAACTCTTAAAGCAAGTTCTTCACTTCATGAACTTTTTCCTGTTTGAACATGCCAAATTCTTTAAGATGTCATATATTTCAAGTCTGAACCCTTTAATCTATAATCACTAAGGGGAGGATTAAATGTACTAGTAATTTGGCTTAAATCAAAAGAAAGCTTTATGCTTATTTCTAATAATAAAACTTTTATTACTAGCAAGTTTATTTTTTAATGTCAGTTCTAGGGCTTGAACTTGGGGCCTGGGTGCTGTCCCTTAGCTTTTTCACTTAAAGTTAGTGCTCTAGCACTTGAGCCACAGCTCAACTTTTAGCTTTTTGGTGATTAACTGGAGATAAAGAGTCTCAGGACTTTCTGCCAGAGCTGGTTTCAAATTTCGACGCTCAGATCTCAGCCTTCTGAGTAACTAGGATTACAGCAGTTTTCTTTTTTTAAGTCTATTACTCTTTAATCAAAACAGCTTCCATTAAATGGCATATCTAGTTCTAATTTCTAATATATAAAAGACATTCCTGAAGCTCCCCCTAATCTGGCAAAAATACCCAAAATACAATTTATGCAAATGCAACTTCACTTTCCATCCCCCAAGGAGGAATGGTATATTGAGATGAGAGTAGAGGGTGAGATGCCCTCTTACTAGTACGAGACAGAAATGTGGGGAGAAGAGATGCCATACTGGCATTTAAACATTTTCCCTAGAAAGATCATAGTAAGTAATCCTTTCAATTAAGGGTTAAAAATAATCTTATGAAAAAGGTGTAAGAATAAATTCATGTGCTCCAATATATGAACAGAAGGGAGAGAGAAAAATCAGCAGTCATGAGCAGTTACTGTGCCAGTCTCTCAGCTTTCTATGGTTGTCTCATTTAATCCCCAAAATCCTTTCCTCAAAATTGGGAACTCATGACCAATTTACAGATAAAAATTTGAGAATCCAGGAGGATAGTGGGCCAAATACCAGATAAGAACAGAATTACAGATAGCCCTCAACTAATTAATTTTGTTTTGTTTTGTTTTTTAAAGTCAGACCCTATTTTTCCTAAGCAGCTGGGCTGTGGCTCAGACCTTTTGCATGCAAAAGTTCCCAGAACCCAAACAAAAGAAAATAGTCTGGCACTGGTGGCCCATGCCTGAAGATCAAGGTCCTGCCAGTATGGGCAGTTAAATCTGTGAAACTCCTGTCTCCAATTAACTACCAAAAGGACAGAAGTGGAGGCGCAGCTTAAGTGGTAGACTGCCAGCCTTGAGTAAAAAAGAAGAGGGACAGTGAGTGCCCAGGCCCTGAGTTCAAGAACCAATACTGGCACACACAAAAAAAAAAGAAAGAAAGGAGGAAGGGGGAGGAAGGGAGGGAGGGAAAAATCAAAAGAATGCAAAAATGAAACTACATTCTAAAATCTCTAGAATAAAATGTTTTAGATTTTTTTTGTTTTAGAGAAATATTATAGCACAGACATGTACTAAATTGGTAGCCCAATAGGATTTGGAATAGCACTCCATAATTAGACACATTAATATTTCTTTTAGCAAAATATACTGTAGGTCACATTAACTAGTATGTAAGAACATAAGCAGCTGCATGTCAGTTTAAATGTTTTGACAACAACGAAGCTCAGGTAAATCTGTTTACGTAAAAATTCATTTGCTTTATCTAATGAGTGAGTAACTTGTTTTACTGTACTCCAAAGAAGATATACAGATGTGGATAAGCACATGAAAAGACACTTAACATCACTAGTAAAATGCAAATGAAATCACAATAAAACAGGAAGGTGGTTGTCATTTCAAAAAATAGCAAATGTTAGTAAGAATGTGGAGATATTAGGAGCCTTAGCTCATTGCCCATTGGGAATGTAAAATAGTGAAGAAATACTGGCAGTTCCACAACAAACTACACACAGAGCTCTACCAGCAATACTATGCATAATAGCCAAAAGGTACTATCCATTAGCAAATAAACAAGATGTGGCATATGCATACAATGAAATATTTTTAACATGAAAGGGGAAGGTATGTATGCTAAAATAAAAACCATGGAGACATATATTAAGTGAAATAAGCTACACACCAAAACACAAACTCATATATATATATATATATTCCTAGAATAGTTAGGAACCTAGAATACTTAGAAAATAAAATGGTGGTTGCCAAGGTATGTAATATTCATCAATACTGTTGGGTACAGGGGATCAATTTTGCAAAATAAAATGAGGAGGTCCTGGAGATCAATGCTGGTAATAAGTACACCCCAATATACTTACTGGCATTAAAAATATTATTTTTAAATGGCTGACAGATAAACTATGTTACATATACTTTACCACAATGATTTTTAAAGTTTTGAATTTAATAATACAAAATATTGTGTACAAATTATATATAACTGCATACAAAATATTATGTATAAATATTCTTTGTATTTCAGCATTGCAGGTAAATGCTGTGGCCCATCTAAAGAGTGATACCCAACTAAGCCACAAAAGTTCAAGGAAGTATAAATACTACCCATCTCACTTTTTCTAAGCCTTTCGGTTAGATGCTAAGGCAGCTCCTTTGCTAGTTATTGTACCATTAAATACCAATAAACAATGCTTTCACAGGACCTATAATCCAGTGATCCTATCAGCTTTCTTTCTCCTCATTCCCTCTTATCTCTTTATCCATCTTAGATTCTAAGGTCTTTCACTGTAATGCCCATCTTGGCATACATTCTTAACTTCTTTGCTCTCTCAACTAAACAAAAAAATTTCAAACTCTATTCTCCACATAATCTGTCAGCTTCAATTTTGAACATGGCTTGAGAAAAACAGAATTATGCTAACTTGCCATTCCCATTGCCACAGAAATATGTTATTCTTCCCATATAAGAAGTATGCTTCTTTTGCTATCACATCTCTATCCAAACACATCCTATCTTTCTATGCTCTTACTGTAAAACAGCATCTTAAAAGTACCATATACCATTATTAAAACCAATGTCTCCTATTCTTTCTAGAACTTACTCCAATTATCTCTTTACCCTCCCTTACCACCATGAAACTGACTCTCACACACACCTCTATGTTGCTAAATCTGATCACCAACTTGCAATCTTCTACTTTGAGACTTATCTGTTGATTTTAACAGCTCATCCATCCTTCCTTCTGGAAACATTTCCTCCATGTCATTCTTAAAAATTAATTCTTCAATGTCAGAAAACATTAAAATTAGCATGGAAATATGTGCTCTTTGGAGATAATGAGAAAAGCATTTTAAAAGGGCTGCCATATCCCAAATATTACTTTTTGCTATTAAGCTTTTTTAGTTTGTTTTTGTCAGTCATGTGGTTTGAACTCAGGACCTATGCAATGTCCCCTGAGCTCTTCAGCTCAAGGATAGCACTCTACCACTTGAGCCACAATGCCACTTCCAGTTTTGTGGTGGTTAATTAGCAATAAAAGTCTCATGGACTTTCCTGCCCGGGCTGGCTTTGAACCATGATCCTCAGATCTCAGCCTCCTGAATAGCTAGGATTATAGGAGTGAGCCACTGGTGCCCAGCTGCTTATAAGCTTTAAAAATAATTTATTCTCTGGGGGCTGAGGATATGGCCTAGTGGCAAGAGTGCTTGCCTCGTATACCTGAGGCCCTGGGTTCAATTCCCCAGCACCACATATACAGAAAACGGCCAGAAGTGGCGCTGTGGCTCAAGTGGCAGAGTGCTAGCCTTGAGCAAAAAGAAGCCAGGGACAGTGCTCAGGCCCTGAGTCCAAGGCCCAGGACTGGCCAAAATAATAATAATAATAATAATAATAATAATAATAATAATAATAATAATTTATTCTCTGTACTATCCAAAGCAATCTATAGATTTGAATACAACCTAGGGAATGAGTAACATTCATACTACCATTCTTCAATATAACTAGTGCTGGGCCGGGTGCAGGTAATCCTAGCTAGCCCCATAACTCAACCCCCACCCCACCCCCCACACACACATACACACAAAATGGTGCTGGGCAGGAAAAAAAAGATACCCAAACACACAAAATAAAATTAGAATTCTCTCTCTCTCTCTCACACACACACACATACACACACGCGTGCGCACAACTAAAACAGGTCAAAATGCATCAAAACAAGTATACAAGCTGAAACTACACAACTCTTCAAAGAAAACACAGGTGTGACACTTTATGACATTACTATGGGTCAAGGGATTATGAACCAGAGCCCAGAAACAAAGGAAGCTAAAGCAAAAGCAGACAGGTAGGGTTATATTAAATTAAGAATTTTCTGAACTGCAAAGGAAACAAAAGTTTGGACAACCTACATGGGATGGGAATGGGAATGGGAATGGGAAAAACACTTCTGAACTATTAAAAAAATTATTTCTGAGCTATTCATCCAAGGAAGACTATGCAGACTATAAGGAAGTAAAAAAAAAAACATACAAAAAAAAACCCCAATGCCAAATAATCCAATTTGAAAATGGGAAAATGTTTCAGGTGTGGTGGGACATGCCTATATTGTCAGCAGCACTCAGGAGACGAAGAAGGAACATCTTGAGATTGAGGTAAGTCTGGGTTACAGAATCCTGTCTCAAAACATAGAAAGGAAAGAAGGGGAGGATAAATAAAGGCAAAAAGTGTTGATGTGTATATTAGCACAATCACTGTGGAAAATATTATAGAGGTTCCTCAAAAAAAAAGATGAATGAAAAATATGAAGCCTAGTATGGTAGTGCTTGCCTGTAACCACAGCTACTTGAGACAAGAGGACAGCAGTTTAAGGCCAATGGAGGCAGTCAGTTAATAGAACCGTATTTCAACAACAACAAAAGCCACAGATAACTCTGATGCCAGCTACTGGGATTGCAGAGATAGAAAGGCTGCTATCTGAAACTGGCTCCAGAAAAAAAACAAACCATGAGATCTTATCAATAAATAAACTAGAATAAAAAGGCTAGAAGCATGGCTAAGTACTTGCCTATCATGAGTAAGTCTTGAGTTCAAACCCAGTTATGACAAAAAAAAAATGGAGAACAGCATTATGACTTAACAGTCCCTAAATAAATCAGGATATTGAAAAGACTTTTGCTTCTGTGTTTACTGCAGAACTATTCAAATACTGAAGAAGATGTAGAAGCAACCAAGGCCTATCAATGGATGAGTGAATAGAGAAAATGGGTATGTATTTACAAAATGAAGTATTATTCAGCCATGCAAATAATGAAATCCTTTCATTTTGTGCCTAAGTGGCTAAACCTGGAGGATGTTATTTAAGACAAGTAAGTGAAATGCAGAAAGATAAATACTGAATATTGTGATTCATAATGTGAAAGCTAAATGAAAGAATCTTAAAGAAGCAGAGTAGAATGATGGTGAAGAGAGGTTGGAAGGGTGAGAGGGACAGAGCATGAAAGGTTAAATTACCAGACATTCTAATGTTCTGTAACTCAGTAGGGTGACTATAGTTAACAATAATTTATTATGCATTACTAAATAGCTAAAAGAGAGGTGTTTAAATGTTCCCAGCACAAAGAAGTAGTAAATATGTGAGATGAGATTTCCAATTATCCTGATTTGCTCAACAATGATTTTTAAAGGAAGTGATTTTTAAAATTTGCAAGATTCCCGCCACCACCCACCCCCACCCCCCCCCCCCCCCCCCCCCGCCCAAGTGCAGAAGAGAAAACTTTATTTGGCTGAACTGCAGGCCTGCTGCTAAATCCAAGGCAGGAAAGACAGTAAAATTTGGAAGATTTTATATCATTTCCTCCAGGCTTATTGGGATCTTAATTGAAATAAAATTGTAGAATAACAACATATATTAATTTTAGTTCCCTTTTTCTTTTCAGAAGTGGCTTTAAAATTATTTATTGTTATTACAGAGGTGATTTACATGAGTCAAGTAATAAGTACATTTCCTTTCATCTGTTCCCTCAGTCTCTCCCAGTCCTCCCTCCCATCTCCACCCACAAGTTGTATAGTTCACTTTCTTCAATGTCCAGTGTGCTCCACTGCTATACTTTTTTACCCTTTTGCCTAGAGTTCCATGCCCTCCCCCAACCCTCCCAATGATATACACATGAATACACCACATATAAGGTAGAGAGAATCAGCAGAAAAAAGGGGGGAAATGTCTTGTTTCCATATCTAATGTGTTCATTTTAGTAGGTGTATTATTTTATATAAATATGAAGAGGCTTTAGGCATTGCACCTTTGTGATTCTCTCCTAAGACTATCCTCTTTTGGTTTCACTGTATCTAGAGTTCTGTATCATTTGTCATCTGCTAGTGCATTTTAGATCTAACTTCTGCATAGCAGGGAGAACATGCTCCATTTGTCTCTTTGAGCTTAGCTTACTTCACTTAATATAATTTACTCTAGTCCCATCCATTTCCCTGCAAATGACATTATTTCATTCTTTCTAATGGCTGTGTAAAATTACACTGTATATTTGTACCACGTTGTTTAGATCCACTCATCTATTATAGGGCATCTGGGCTATTTCCCTATCTTGGCTATTGTGAACAGTGCAGCAATGAACATGGATGTGTGCAGGTGTCTTTATCATATCTTGGCTCATGATGTTCAAGGTAGATGCCTAGGAGTGGTATGGCTGGGTCAGAGGGAAGGTCTATGTTTAGTTTTTTGAGGAACCTCCTGACGGTTTTCCAGAGTGGCTGTACTAGTTTACATTCTCAACCACAGTGCAGTAGGATTCCTTTTCCGGATCAGCCCCACCAACATTTGTCATTGTCAGAATTCAAAATATTGGCCTATCTACCCGGGGTAAGATGGTACCTCATGGTTGTTTTGATTTGCATTTCCTTTATGGCCAGGGAGGATGAGCATTTCCTCATGTGTTTCTTTGCTATTCTTACCTCTTCTGAGAAGTCTCCCCTTAGCTCCTTTGTCTATTTAGTGATTGGTTTATTAAGTTTGGGAGGGGTTAGTTTTTTGAACTTCTTATACAAGAAGTTCAATATTGAATAATATTGGATATTGGGCCTTTGTCTGATGCATTGATGGTAAAGATTTTTTTCATAGTTGGTTGGCTGTCTTTCTAGTTTAGTAACTATGTCCTTAGCTATACAGAAACTTTTTATTTTAATGTAGTCTCACTTGTCTCTAGTCAGGGACTTTTGCCTGTATCTCTGAGGTCTAATGTCTCTCCCACTCTCTCTTGCAGTAGTTTCAGAGTTCTGGGTCTGACGTTGAGGTCTTTCATCCACTTTGAGTTGATATTAGTGTATAGTGACAAACAGGGATCCATTTTCAGTTTTCTGCATATGGCTGCCCAGTTTTCCTAACACCAATAGTTGAAGAGTGTGTTTTCTCCACTGTATAACTTTGGCCCTTTGGCAATTACCAGATGATTCTAAGTGTATGGGTCTTCTAATCTGTCCCATTGATCTAATGGTCTACCGTTGTGCCATTACCAAGCTGTTTTTGTCATTATGATTCTGTAGTAGAGTTTGAAGTCTGGTATTATGATACCACCCTCATTGCCTTTTGGCCTAGAATTGCTTTGGCTCTTCTACTTGTTTTATATGAATTTTTTGATTGTTTTCTCTATGTCAGGAAAGAACGTCATTGGAATTACATTGAATCTGTGTACCATTTTTGGCAGTATGGCCATTTTAACAATATTGATTATACCTATCCATGAACATGGAAGATTTTTCCATTTCCTGGTGTCTTATTTGATTTCTTCAGATTTTTATAGTTTTCACTATAAAGATCTTTTAATCTTTTGTTAGGTTAATTCCTAGGGTTTTGTTTTCTTTGAGGCTACTGCAAGTGGAGTTGTTTTCATGATTTCCCTTTCTGCTACAGAAAGGCTACTGATTGTTTGGGTTAATTTTGTGTCCTGCTACTTTGAGTGGCTCTTTCTTGTAAAAGTTTTAATGTGTAGCCTATGACAGAACAAATGAAATGATTCTACTTCTTGTATTTCCTGTAATTTTTTTAAATTTCAAAATAGTGGCTTTGAAAAATAATATATTAAATATTTCAATAATTCTTAATGTTCAACCAAGGTTAATTATTCAAGTAATTGTTACTAGCAAATACTGGATTTGTTCTTTATGAGTGAGTTTCCTATTAGGTGTAATTTCTAAATGAACTCCAAATATTTAAATTTCAACTATAGTACCTACAAAATCGTTTTCCTTGTTGGTAGGAAAAACAGATCCTGGGGCTGGGAATATGGCCTAGTGGCATGAGTGCTTTCCTCATATACATGAAGCCCTGAGTTCAATTCCCCAGCACCACATAGAAAATGGCCAGAGGTGGCGCTGTGGTTCAAGTGGTAGAGTGCTAGCCTTGAGCAAAAAGAAGGCAGGGACAGTGCTCAGGCCCTGAGTCCAAGGAATGGCAAAAAAAAAAAAAAAAAAAGGAAAAACAGATCTTGAGACATTAAGAAATTACCCAAAGTAAAAGCTAGTAAATGATAGAGCAAAACTTTAAACCATGTCTACATGACTCATAGCGAAGAATCTGTTAAATCATAGTATGATAAAACACTGAGGATTTATACCGCGGTTTTTATCTTTTTATTGTGTGCTTTATTTATAAATTTTTCAAAAGAATTTAATGATAAACACAGTCTATTCACCAATGAAGTCTTTTAATCCAAAATCTTTATTTTTTAACATAACTGGGATCCCTAGCATTAGCCTCATAATTATTCTTCTTCTTATTTTATTTATTTATTTTTTTGTCCGTCTGGGGATTGAACTCTGGCTGGGCCTGGGCGCTGTCCCTGAGCTCTTCAGCTCAAGGCTAGTGCTCTACCATTTGAGCCACAGTGCCACTTCCGGTTTTCTGGTGGTTAACTGGAGATAAGAGTCTCACAGCCTTTCCTGCCTGGGCTGGCTTTGAACCCGATCCTCAGATCTCAGCCTCCTGAGTAGCTAGGATTACAGGCGTGAGCCACCAGCAAGCACCTGGCATAATTCTTAACTTCAAGGTAAAAGAGAAGTCAACTAGAATTACACAGTGAATTAATTGGGGAAAGAGAAAAGATAAACGAATGTAATTTAGAAGAGCCTTTATGACTACTGTCCCTTTTCAATTTCATCTCGTCATTCTCTCTCTTTTTTATCCTAAACCACTCTGATTCCTATAATTCGACACACTTTCCATATCTCCAAATTTCTGTTCATGTCTGTTCCTTCTGAATACATGAAATATTTTTATCTTTCATCCTAAAAAAATACACCATATCCTTTAAAACCTTTAATGAACACTCCTCTAACCTCTCCAGACAACAGCAGATGCTTATTTCCCTATTCTCTAACAACACTCCATAAATGAACTTCCCACATTAACGAGAGAAAAAATTCTGTCATTCACTTTTAGAACATTAATAGGTTCTTTATATATTTATATTGTATCATGTGTCACAAATGATTAAGACTGAAGCAATTAGCAAATATTCTAAATTAATACAGGTGTTTTATTACTTACAAGAACCTTATTTCTTGGTCACATCCCAAGTTGTACATCATACAGTAAGAAAATAAACTAGGGCATTTAACATCGGCAATCAAAGTACTTTATCTGCAAAACCAAGATTTGAAAGGAATACCATAACCAGAAGAACTACATAAACAATACACATGAACTAGATAAGTTGCTATTGTAATTTTATTAACAATTGTTTCATTAATGAGTATTACTTGATTGTCCAATTTTAATATCCAACTTTACCTGCAGTGCTTGTTCCTGGATGTCACGAAATAATTCCATATCTTTCTCAGTCATGATTTCTTGGCTCCCAAAAAGCCGCTCCTCACTTTCTTGTTTGCCATCCCAACCATCCTGATTGTCTGCACATAAAGAAAGGGCTCACATGTTATCTGGACTACCCTAACAAAAGAACTTTCAATTTGAAGACCTTAATATTGTACATATAATCAAGAAGAGGATAGTACTAAACTGACTCAGAAACATATTACTCATTGCTGAATCTTTAAATACTATATCTGCCTTTTAGTGAAAACAGATTTGTCTTAAAGCTTCCAAAAAGTTTATCATAACCCAGTTAAAATGTCATTTAAAGATTACATTTTAATAGGCAGAGCAAGAAAAAGGCCTAAAGAGTATAAAATTTGTCTTGAAAATTTGTATAAATGTAATGTGTCCACCAACTTTCAAATAATTTTCAAACTTGCTACTTTTACTAGTCTCTGGAAGTGCTAATTGTCTTCACATCCTGGGTAACCTGTTAAATCACAATCTGCAAAAACCTGAGGACCATAAATGATAATCCTTTAGGGAAATATTAAAAATTCTGATAATCATCCATTAAATGATATTCTTCCTCAACTGAGCAAAAGCGTCAGTGAAGACAGCCAGGTGCCCAGTAGCTTATACTTACAATCCTAGCTAGTTAGGAGGCTAAGATCTTAGGATTGAGGTTCAAAGCCAGCCCAGACAGACAAATCTGCAAGATTTTTATCTCCAATAAACTAGAAGAAAGCTGATACTGGAAGTATGTCTTAAATGGAAGCGTGTCAGCTATGAGCAGAAAAGCTGCATGAAAATGTGAGGTTTTTATGTTCAAGCCCTAGTACGGGGGGGGGGGGGGGAGGAACTAGTGAAGGGAGTATTTGGAGATTGTGTAGATTTATTCTTTGCATTTAAACATGACACAGCTAGTGGCCTCATTTCCTCTTTACATAAGTATAGCTAAAAACACTAATTAATGACAGTTCTTTTCAAATCAACTACACATATGGATTGTTACTCACTTAGGACAAAAAGCAAAAGGACAAACTCAATGTTAACAAATATTCTCACAGTGGAGAATTTTTGAAAAAACCAAATGTATAATCTAAAGGTACTATGTAAGTTGAATGCCCCCTAGTGCATGAGCCAGATGAATGCAGGGCCAGATCTAGAACTACAGTGGTAGTGATGATGCACCAATTGTTTCTTAAAATCTACATTTCGTACAGAAAATGATGTCTGTAAAAGCTAACACACCAATAACTAAAGTTCAATGTTAAGATTCACATACACTTTATATATCTGCTCAAATAATTTTCATTTTTTAAATTTTCTAGCACATTTTTTAGTAATCCATCTCAAGTGAAAATGTCATTCGTTAAGGATTGCTTTGACAACCTTTTAAACCCAACCTAAATAGAGTACACTTCTTGAAAACAGAAATTAAAATGTCTTAGGTGCTTATGCAGTAATTACTTGATTGCCATTCTAGTGAAAAATCAGTAATGTAGAGAAAGGGGAACCTGAGGGTGAGCCTATTCTCTCCTGAACCCTACCAATGAATTATTTATGTAAGCAGGAATGAAGAAGCCATGAACACATCACCTACCAATGAGATATTCAACAGAAGAAATCCAAGTTAAATTCTTCTGCAGCATGTTAGTGTAACTTTGGTCTTTGTGAGCCAAGAGTTCATTTTCATTCTACTTTCCTCAGAACCCTGTGTTTCCTTAACAAGGTTAGATTCTCTAAATTCATGGTTTCGTAGAGAGGCTATTTTAAGCTTTAATTATCTGGAAATCTAATCAAATTCCTCTGACTTAACTGTCTACCACACTATCATATGGCACAAATGTTTTCTACTGTGAAAACTAGCTAATTCCGCCTCATAAAAAGTTCACACCTAGAGTCCTCTATTGTTCTCTTTAATACATGAAAACCTACAAATGTATCTGCCAAAATCTCAAGTACAGTGACCTCATTATATCTGCATACACTGTGGTCTTTTTCTGTGCTTATATTAACAGCTGTTTAGTTACCTCTACTCTTTCCAAGTTCCTTCCCAGAATAAAATAAGCATTGTGATCCTCATTATATAACTTAAATAGAAATTTATAATATAAAGAGTTATCTTTGCTTTAAGGTTATATATCAAGTTTTTGTGGGTAGATGTTGTGTGCTCCTACAAAAAAAAAAAAATCAGTATCATTTTGCCTAAAAGTTTCAACTGGTTCACTCTTCAACTTTGGCAATTCCTGTCACAGTATCATATAAATACATATATTTTTAATGCATTCTTTTAGTTGTTCTTGATGGTGGTAGTACTGGTGTATGAGTTCAGGGCCTTGTGTTTTCCAGGCAGGGACTCTACCCCTTGAGTTCCATCTTGTATTCCAAAACCAATTTTTGTTTCATTTTGAGACAAGACTTCACTGTGTAGCCCAGACTAGCCTTGAACTTGTGATCCTCCTGCCTGTTTCCTAAGTACTTGGGATTATAGGTATGCTTCATGCTTGGCCATAATCTTTTATAATGAAATAGAAAACCTACTCTAGATACTAGTGCTATTCCAAATACACTTTTGGAATACTTTGTGTGTCTAAGTTTCTTTCATTCAAACTTTTACCTGTGGGCCAATCTGAAGTGCTTGATTTTCTGCTGCCCTTTTTCTTGATTCTGTATTGCTCAGAGTAGTCTACTACTTCCCCTCGAGCTTTCCGCCCATCAGGGGAAGGGGTGAAGAACTTGGTAAGGCCATCAATGAGCCCTTTGGTTTTCTTGTTAAACTTCAAGGGAACACTGCTACCTCTGCTGAAATCCAAGCCATCTATTCGCTCTAAATATCCTTCTTCTGATGATGATGCTGATTGGCTAGAAAGAGTGATTTTACGTTTGCGCCCCCTTCCAGGGCCAGTTCGGACTTTGCTGAAGGGACTTTTTGATCTAAAGAGTGGGGGGGAAAAAGGAAAAATAACCATTTTTTAAAAAAGAATTAGAAGATTTCTATGTAACATATGACATATTTAGAAAATAACCCATAATTTTATTTTTCAAGTATATATGGAGAAAGTTCTATAAACTATAAATGAAAAGTAGTATATTACTAGAAACATCTATTATAGAAAGCCCATCATGAGAGAAGCACTAAATCAGAAGTTAAAAGAGATGTCTAAGACACAATTCTGTCACTTACAGTAAAAGGGTACATCCCAGACAAATCACATTCTAACTCCCAATGTCTTCATCTATCAGATGAGATGTACTAGCCAACAACTACTATTCTTTCAGATATATTCCTTTAATACTACAATCTTTGCATCAACTTAGTCGTACTTTTACACTAAATACAAAGATGGGTTACTCTCTGAAAACCAGAAATCGAAAGATTTATAGGAAAACAAAAGCTTGATTTAAGATTAAAAATAGAACACTAGTTCTGTTACTTCCGGCTGCTAATGGTCATTCATTTCAGTTCTATCACTTTCAAGACAGCATAGGAAAAAAAAAGTATAGAAAAGGAAGGTAAATTTTCAGAGAATAAAAGGATGTTTACAAACTTGAAAATATTTTATGTATCATGTATAGTGAATTACCAGAACTTTTAAAAGTCAACTACTGAATCTTGCCCCACTAGTTTCCAATCACAGCAAAGTTTCCTAGTCTAAAATAACTTCTCATTTCTACTAATAAAGAAAAAAAACAAAACACATTACTTTATACCTAGAGAACACAAAAATGGGACTTATTTATCACTTTAACATAAAGAATTTATCCAATGATTTAAAGACCTAACAGATATTTACAACTGAAACTAGATCAGGAAGGAAACCTGCAAAAGCTAGTTACAAATTTTTCTTTGCTGTCTCTACATGCAAAGCACTGGTTAAGAGCCAGAATTTGGTGCCAGACTATTGGGTTTAATGCCAGTTCAACACTTAGCTGTATCACCCTCTACATGTTAATTTTCCTATGCCTTAGCATCCTCTTTTGCAAACAGAAGTAACAACAGTACCTACAATTCATTGGGTTTGGGAGAGAACTAAATAACTTAGCACACATAAAGCACTAAACAGTGCCTGGCACTTCAGTAAGGGCTCAGGTTAGCTATTATCATGATGTACAAGTGCCAGTTATAACAATGAATTCTGTTTCATAAAGAAAACAAGTGAATCCTACACTATAGAGAAAGCCCTATCCTTTTCTCCCCTCACCTTGCCACAAGTACAACTTACACCGTGTTTTGTTTCTTTAACCTGTTTTTTGGCCGTCCTATTGGATTAGCATAGCGTCGTTTTATCTGTGCTGCTTTCTTTTGTAGAAGTTTTCGTCCTTTTTTCCTAGGTCGACATATTTGACATATCCACATGCCTATAAAAAATAAAATTCCACACATATGTATGACATACATAAACATACTCAAGTAATTTAGATAACCTAACTCAACTACTTAACCTCCTTATGAAAACCCAATAGAAGGCATCCCAAAAACACATACACAGAAGAGCACAAAATTCTATAAAGAGCTGGGATTCACATATATTCATAAAGCTTGCAAATGGAAAGAATGTGTTGATTTTTAATTTTTTTTTAATTTGCTCTACAATCCAGACATAAGATATTGGTTCCCAGGGGCTGGGGATATGGCCTACTGGCAAGAGTGCCTGCCTCATATACATGAGGCCCTGGGTTCGATTCCCCAGCACCACATATACAGAAAATGGCCAGAAGTGGCGCTGTGGCTGAAGTGGCGGAGTGCTAGCCTTGAGCAAAAAGAAGCCAGGGACAGTGCTCAGGCCCAGAGTCCAAGCCCCAGGACTGGCCAAAAAAAAAAAAGATATTGGTGCCTAATTAGTAGCCTACAACAAAAAGGAACCAGGCTTCTTAGGGTAATAGTTGACTCTAGAACAGGACAAGGAAGATCCAAAGCAACCTGCAGGTTTTATAGAATAATAAAGAATAAAGTAATGCACATAAACTGTTATCACTGATAGCACATCAAAAGAACACAGGTGCCAACTTGAAGGAGTTTCTAATTGCCAAATCTGGAACAATTTTGGTTAAAAAAACAAACAAACAAAATGGAACAACAGGTGATAATCCATAGAATAAAATTAATCCAAGAGTCCATAATGAGTTAAATATTCAGATAATAAGAAAGCGATAGTCCATCTTTAGAGCAGAACTTCGATTACTCACTGTTTAAGGAATGATGCATTTTTCAGGCATCACATTAATAATTAGTATAGGCAAGAATGATTAATAGATTTTAGGGAGCAAAAGGAAAAAACTGTAAGGTATCTGTTAAGAGTTTTTTTTTTAACCATAAGCAAAATTACTACTGGTAATAAGATATCTCTTATGATAAACTGAGAAGGGCATTATGTCCTTTAGTAGCACTGTTAAAATTTGAAACCTTGATCTAAGAAAACTTGAGAAGGCAATGTAGAAACCTAAATTGAGGAGCCTTCTTTGAAATATCTGACTGGCAATCTTTACAAGTGTTAAGATCAAGAAAAAAAATCTGAAGTCACAGACTGAACAAGACTAAGATATTAGGACAGCTAAATGTAATATGAAAACTTGGATTGGATCCTCAATCAGAACTTGTAAAGTCCATAGATTTAATCATATCATATAAGATCAGATCTACATTAATTTCCTGGTTTTAGTATGATGTTGTAGTATGACAACATTAGGAGAAGCCAGGTAAAGGATATAGTAAGATTAGTCTATACCTTTTTTTCCTGTCACTTTTCTGTAAGTCTGAAAATGGAATTATAAAGTTTCCTGTTCTGTTATAAAACTTTTTGTGTAGAATTTAAATGCACAGAAGAGAAGCCGTGAAATATCTTCTGTGTCTTAAAGGATTCTCACAAGGCCTTTTGTTCAAACTTTAAATAAATGCAAGGGGTAAGGAAAACAAGTTATTCTTTTTAAAAATTTAGTGTCAAAGTGATGTACAGAGGGATTACAGTTTCATATGTAAGGCAGTGAGTACATTTCTTATCAAACTTGTTACCTCCTCCCTCATTTTTCTCCCTCCTTTCCCCCTCCCCAATTCCCTCCCATGAGTTGTACAGTTGGATTATGGCATATAGTTTTTTAAGTACTGTTGTTGCATTGGTTCACCTTTTACCCTTTGTCTCTCTGTTCTAATGTTCTCCTTCCCTTCCCTAGTTCCAATAAACATATATACAATACCCAGGGTACTGAAATCAGTAACAGTGATATCAAGGGTTAAAACCCTGGGGAAGAAAGACAAAGAAAGTGGCATAATTTCAGATGGTACACTGAAAATAACAATGACAATGGTAAACCACTTATTTCCATACCTTGGAGTTTCACTTAGGACCATCTTATGTGTTCATATGTACATAGCTATTGAGCTATTGTGATCTTCTGCTAGGACTATCCTAAACGTGTGCTAACTATCATCAATGAGGAAAAACAAGAGTCTATGTTTCTTTGGGTCTGGCTCACTTCACTTAGTATAATTTTTTCCAAGTCCTTCCATTTCCTTACGAATGGGGCAGTATCATTCTTTCTTACAGAGGCATAGAATTCCATGAACCACATTTTCTTGATCCATTCAACTACTGAAGGGCATCTGGGTTGGTTCTATATTTTAGTGATGGTAAATAGTGTGGCGATGAACATAGTTGTGCTGGTGGCTATAGTGTGGTCTTGCTTGTAATCTTTTGGGTAGACACCCAAAAGCGGGGCTACTGGGTCATAGGGGAGTTCTATATTTAGCCTTCTGAGGAGCCTCCATACTGCTTTCCAAAGTGGTTGAACAAGTTTACACTCCCAACAACAGTGCAGTAGGGTTCCCTTTTGGCCACATCCCCTCCAGCATCTGTTATTACTTTTCTTGATAATGGACATTCTTATTGGGGTGAGAAGGAATCTCAAAGTTGTTTTGATTTGCATTTCTTTCATGGCCAGTGATGTTGAGCACTTCTTCATGTGCCTCTTGGCCATTCTCATTTCTTCTTCAGAGAAGTCTCTTTTTAGGTCTTTAGACCATTTATTAAGGGAGCAGTTGTTCCTTTGAGGATTTGTTTTGGGGGAACTTAATTTTTTGAGTTCTAAGTATGTTTTAGATACGAGACCCTTGTCTGTTGTATGGCCGGTGAAGATCTTCTCTCAACTTGTGGGTTTTCTATTTATCTTGCAAGCTATGTCCTTTGCTGTACAGAAGCTCTGCAGTTTGATGCAATCCCATGTGTCCAACCTTTCTTTGATTTGTTGTGTTTCTGGGCCTTTATTAAGAAAGTTTCAACCTGTGCCAAGGAGTCCAAGTGTTTCTCCTATTCCTTCCTGCAATGCTTTCGGAGTATCTGCTTGTACCTGGATGTCTTTCATCCATTTGGAATTGATTCTGGTGCAGGGTGATATATAAGGATCTAGCTTTAGTTTGTTACAGGTGTTTAACCAATTTTGCCAGCACCATTTGTTGAAGATGCTGTCTTTCTTCCATCCTAGCTCCTTTATCAAAGACTAGGTAGCCACAGGTCTGTGGGTTCATTTCTGGATCTTCAGTTCTATTCCATTGGTCCTTGGGCCTATTGTTGTGCTGATACCAAGCTGTTTTTATTACTAAAGCTTTGTAATAGAGTTTGAAGTTTGGTATTGATATTCCTCTAGCACTGTTCTTCCTGCTTAGAACTGTTTTTGCTATTCTGGGTCTTTTATTGTTCCATATGAATTGTTGGATTGCTTCCTCTATTTAACTTAAGAATAATGTTGGAATATTGATGGGTATGGTGTTGAATTTGTAGACAGCCTCTGGCAGTACTGCCACTTTCATGATGTTAATCCTCTCAATCCAGGAGCATGGGAGGGTTTTCCATTTCCTTAGTTCTGCTTTAATTTACTTTTTCAGGTTTTTAAAGTTTTTACCCTAGAGGTCTTTCACTTCTTTAGCTAAGGTTATTCCTAAGTATTTTATGTTTTTTGAGGCTACTGCAAAAGGAGTTGCTTTCCTGATTTCAGCTTCACTCTCTGCATTGTTGGCATACAGAAAAGCCACTGATTACAAATTATTCTTATAAATTTAAGATTATTCAAAAGGTAATAAATCAACAAGATGGCACAGAGTAATTCAAGTAAGATCCTAAACCAGATAACTTGGCTTAGGGTTGAGTCATTTTCCATTATCAAGAAAATTTTCTTGCCAGGACACTCTTGGCTCCCATCTGTAATGCTAGCTACTCAGGAGCTACTGAGATCTGAGGATGGTGGTTTGAAGCCATGGAAAGGGTAGAAACTCCATGGAGAGTCTTATCTCCAAGTAACCACCAAAAAGCCCAAGGTAGAGCTGTAGCTCAAGTGGAAGAGTGTCATCCTTAGCAAAAACGCTAAGGAAAAGAGCCCAGGCCCTGAGTTCCAGCCCCAGTACTGGCACCAAAAAGGCGGGGGGAGAGGCAGAGGAGGAGGGGGAGGAGGAGGAGGAGGAGGAAGAGGGGGGGAGGGGGGTAGAAGGAAGAAGATGTTATCAAATATCCTATACACATTTTACTTAAGAAATTTGTAAATCACAAAATCAGAGTTCAAATGGACAAAATAGTGGCACTACATATTTCCTTTAAAAAACTATAATCATGATAAGTTCCTTGAGCTGCTAAATCACCGTTTTATATATTTATATATATATGTGGTATGTGTACATATATATACATATATATTAGTCTTCTCACAATAGAGATACCTGCATATTTATTTTATAACAACACTATTCTTAACAGCCAAACTACGGAACCAGCTTAGTGTCAACTAACTGATGAGTGGATAAAGAAAATGTAGACTTTCTATATCTTTCTATCCCTATCCACATAAATTGGAGTGCTTTTCAGTCATAGGAAGAATGAAATTATGGTATCTGTAGGAAAATGGGTGAACTGAAAATCATCATGTTAAGTGAAATATGCCAGATTGAGAAACATAAATATTCTATGCTCTTACTCATAAATAAACTCTAGATCAATTTTTCAAAAATGATAAAAATGTAAAACAGGAGGACTGTTTGGAGAAGGAACTAGTGGTGGGGAAGAGGGAGAGTAAAAGGAGGAAGGTAAATATGATCTAAGTACTTCATATGTATGAAAACAGAATGATTAAAGATGTTAAAACTTTTTTAATGGGCTGGGGATATGGCCTAGTGGCAAGAGTGCCTGCCTCATATACATGCCAGCACCATATATACAGAAAATGGCCAGAAGTGGCGCTGTGGTTCAAGTGGCAGAGTGCTAGCCTTGAGCAAAAAAGAAGCCAGGGACAGTGCTCAGGCCCTGAGTCCAAGCCCCAGGACTGGCAAAAAAAAAAAAAAAAAAAAACTTTTTTAAAGGGGGTGGTGATAAGAAAGAGTAATGGGGGTAGATCAAAGTGCATTACAATACATGTACTTCAATCAAAATCATTCCTGCTATTATGCATGCAATATCGTAATAAATCCCCTTTGTACAATTTAAAATTTATAAATTTATATTTTTTTAAAGATGATATTTCATGCAAGTCTAACCAGAAGTCAATTATATCCTATGTAATACTTTCCAAGGAACAAGAATCAAAAGGTATTTAGATTATTGTTCACAACTTAACTTTGTTAGAAAAATTATTCCACCCTCAAAAGTACTGAGCAATGACATAATCAACATGACTTAATACAACTGAATTTCTTCCTTAAAAAAAAGAAATATTTTGGGTTTGGAGGCATGGCTCAGTTGGTAGAGTACAAGCCAATGAGCAAAGTGTCAGGTACTGAGTTTGAGTCCCAATGGGGTGGGGGTGGGGGGCACGAGTTTCAAGAGATAACATACAGCAAGTGTTTTGGGCCTCTAGCCCAATTATCAAAACAGAGGAGAATAAGCCAGGCACCAGTGGTTCACCCCTTTAATTCTAGCTATTCAGGAGGCTGAGATCTAAGGATCTCCGTTCAAACACACCCCCAGCAGGAAAGTTTGTGAAACCCTTATGTCCAACTAACCACCAAAAAGCTGGAAGTGCAAGTGTGGCTCAAGTGGTAGAGTGCTAGCCTTAAGTGTAAACGGTAAGAACAGCACTTAAGCCCTTGCACACACACACATACACACACACACACACACACACACACACACACACACACACAGGAGGGGAGAGGGGGAAAGAAACGGGGAAAAGGAAGAGAGATTATACTATATAGAGAGGGGGGAGAATAATAAATCCATAAAGATATGTAACTGTCAATTGGCTGAAACAAAAGACTTTACCTACTTTTTGTATGGTGGGTGCCAGTCCTGAGGCTTGAATTCAGGGCTTGGGTACTGTCTTAGAGCTTCTGTGCTCAAAGCTAGCTAGTGCTCTACCACTTGAGCCACACTTCCACTTCAGGCTTTTGGTGTTTAGTTGGAGATAATGAGTCTTATGTACTTTTCTACCCAAGCTGGTTTCAAACAGCAATCCTAAGATATCAGCCTCCTGAGTAGCTAGCGTTACTGATATGAGCCAGGATCTGGTTGCCTCTACTTTTAAAATGGCAAGTCTCACCGGGTGCCAGTGGCTCACGCTTATAATCCTAGCTACTCAGGAGGCTGAGGTCTCAGAATTGTGGTTAGAATCCAACCATTAGAAAACTAGAAGTGGAGCTGTGGCTCAAAGTGGCAGAGCACTAGCTTTGAATTAAAAAGCTCAGGGACAGCACCCAGGCCCTGAGTTAAGCCCCTCAACCAACAAAAAAATAAATAAAAATAAAATAAAATGTTATCTCTTCCTACTTATACAACTCAATATAGGCTGAGTTATTCTCTTTGCAGTAGAGAAAACACACTTTTACTAGCATATCCATTGATTTCTCCATTTTATTTCAGGAAGTGTTTCTCACCTTTTGGCATCCGTGTGAGTGGTGGATCACAACACTCCATGTGAAAACCTCGATCGCATGAATCGCAAAAGAGCATGTTATCCTTTAAAAACAAAAAGGAAAGAGAAAGGTGATTCTGCATAACCTTAAGAAACAGAAATAAGACAGGATTATAACTTCATGAAAATGGGGAAGACCAAAGAAAACAGATGAGTTGCTATTCTAAAGCTTTCTTTAATCTATATTAAGGAAACAGTCTGAATTACCAAAAAGGTTTGCTCTATTCAGTCTCTGATAAAGAGCTAACTAATTTCATTACTTTCCGGGGTACCTCCAGCCAAGAAAAAGTTAATCTTGATCTGACATTTAAAAAAAAAAAAGGCATAGAACAGTTTTTAATTAGGAAGTACACATTCCTAACTGAATGTCTCCTATGTTGCTCAAAAAAGGGGGGAGGGGGAACTTTCCTTAAAGTAACTTAAAGTCTCTCTGAAAATGCATAATTAGGATTCTTTATAATTACCTAAACAGATATCCTAAGTCTTAAGCAAGTTTCCTAAGCTTATGCATAATGTATTCTAAATTCTACTAAATTCTATTTTTCAGTAGAAAATAGCCAGCCACACTGGGTGGAGATGTTGATTTTACCTTCTACTTCTGTATGAAATATCCACATGGGAAGGCAAAATACTCACTGCATTTTTGCCTTGATCTCGACAGGAGCTGCATGTTTTACACTCGATACACTGCCACCGTAATGCCTTCACTCTAACCGTTAATTCTGGGGAAAACTTTAAACAGGATGGATGACCTTATAAAAAGGGAAAAGATTCATGAATTAAATAATAAAAATTACTGTATAATTGTACTAAGGAAATTATGTAGACCACAACAAATATCTTACATGTAAATCCTGAATGAAAGCCTGCTGTATATCATCAGTACTTGGCCTAGAATTCAGTTTATTAGTGCTACAAATTTAGACATTTCCCCCAATTTGATTACAAAAAGTTCATACAGTTCAAACTTAGGCCTGCATTATGTTTGTATATATGCTGTTTTGAATAGCAAATATGCCTGGAAGAACACACAAACAGCTATTTATTTATATTGGTAACATCGTAGAAAAATGGAGTTGCAAATATTTTGAAGAATTTTATGTTTCATCTTATATCCTTTTCTGTGCTCTTTTTAATGGAGACACATTACTTTTATAATTTAAAAAAAAACTTGTAATTTCAAAGTTATGTGCTCATGATTTTAAAGCACTGAAGTTGAAACTACAACCAAAAGTAGTGTTTCTACTTGGATCAGAATTAACAGTAATTTTAAAAAACCAACCTGATTCTTCCTCCATTAGTTAATATAAGTTGGTAGCAGTTAGATGCTCAAATTCAGAGTAGCTATTTTACTCTCAAGGCAGAAAAGATTTGTTTCATCTCCAATAATTGTATTTGTCATTTGTGAGAGAAAGCTTGATTACAATATCTTTTCTCCTTTCTTTTCTAGTCACCAGGACTTTCCTCTTGTATGAAGTATTAAGTTTGTCATCAAAATATTAACACTGAAGAGCAACTGGAGAGGAAGTTAAAGTCCTCTGTCCATAGTCTTATCACCCTAGAAAAATAGCAATTTTCATGTTCTCTTTTTCCTTTTTATTTTTTATGCTAGCCCTGGGGCTTGAACTCAAAGCCTAGGTGCTGTTTCCTCAGCTGTTTTGCTCAAGGCTAGTGCTCTACTACTTGAGGCCAGCTCCACTTCTAGCTTTTTTGGTGGGTAAATGGAGATAAGAGTCAAACGACATTTATTTATGTCTGGATTATCCTCAGATCTCAGCTTCCTAAGTAGCTAGGATTACACGTGAGAGCTACCAGCACCTAGCCCTTTTTCCTTTTTAAGCTTGCTGAAAGCCCTTATTTGGTTGGAATTCTAGAATGTGTAGTTTTTATTTTGCTTTCATTATTTTGAGTAAAGTTTACACTTATATTCCTCAAATCTATTGACTGATAAATGATATACCCTTCCACAACCCTCTCCTATTGCTAAATACTTTGACTAAAGAGAGAACACTAAAATGACTTGTCACAGTCATTGATTCTTTCTTTTAAACTAACTCCTCTTAAAAATAGAGAATCCTGAAAATAATGGCTGAATGCAAACATGAGGTCCTGAGCTTAAACCTCAGGGAGGAAGGAAGGGAAAGAGAGTCTGGTGAGTGCAATGGGCATTTTATATGATAGGTTACAGGGTATAAGAATGGTGAGTACAATAAACATTTTTAGTGTCACAGGCTGAAGGTGCATAGCCAAACAATTTCTAAATGTGATGATACAATATCCATTATCACCAGCAAAGAACGAATGCCTTACATTTCATCACTCTAGGTTTGAATTGTGATATGTTCAATGAGTCATTTTCTTATACAAACTGGCTGTTTATAGGCTATATTCTGGATTTTAGGCTTGGAAATGGGATCATGTTCTTTACACCTACAGATCATTTGGCCCTTTGCCAAATTTAATGAAATTATTTTCTCAAAACTATTGAGGCTTCTGATCAATAGGCAACAAAATGAACTTGGCAGCAAGGTAGGTGAACCATCACTGAAGCTCCAGGTGACTGAAATTTTTTTTTAAATTGAAACACCAGTTAAAATTTTAACGACTTCATAAAATGGCAAGTCAAAATTGCTCGGATAAGCGAAATTTTCCAAATTTTCAAATCTCCAACCCACAGAAAAGAGTAAAACTGAAACAAAGGAAAAAAATTAAAAGGGTGCTGGAAGGGGGAAGAGGGGGAGGAGGAGGGGGAGGAGGGGGGGGGAGGAGGAGGAGGAGGAGGAGGAGGAGGAGGAGGAGGGGGGGGGGGGAGGAGGAGGAGGAGGAGGGGGGGGGGAGGAGGAGGAGGAGGAGGAGGAGGAGGAGGAGGAGGAGGAGGAGGAGGAGGAGGGGGGGGGGGAGGAGGAGGAGGAGGAGGAGGAGGAGGAGGAGGAGGAGGAGGAGGAGGAGGAGGGGGGGGGGGAGGAGGGGGGGGAGGAGGAGGAGGAGGAGGAGGAGGAGGAGGAGGAGGAGGAGGAGGAGGAGGAGGAGGAGGGGGGGGGGGAGGAGGAGGGGGGGGAGGAGGAGGAGGAGGAGGAGGAGGAGGAGGAGGAGGAGGAGGAGGAGGAGGAGGAGGAGGAGGAGGAGGAGGAGGAATCACTTCCAAGCTACTAAATTTTAGAGTAATTTATTTCTGTAGTACTAGATAACTGCTACTTATTTCTTTAGGGGGGAGGGGTAACTAGGATTTGAACTTGGCCTTCAACCAGCAATGCCCTTTTTTCATTTGCTTGTTTTGTTATTTGTTTGTGAGTCTCTACTTTTTGCCCTTCCTGGTCTTGGACCATTGTTCTTCTACCTCCACCTTTTGAGTAGCTGAGAAAACAGGCAGGTACCACCATCCCCAGAGGTTTTTGAGCTATAATCTGGCTGACTTTTGCCCAGTTTCACCTCCCAAGTATATTCAGTTTCTTTAAAATTTACCTCATTGGTTAATAGTCTTAAAATTGTGTCCTTCCCTAGAGCTTAAAGACTCTATTTCATTCCCACCTCAACTAGATCAGATTCTTTTTTTATTTTTATATATTTGGGCTCCTATAAAAATTTATTTGCAAGGTTTTACATAACTAATATATGTTGGAATATATATCACTGCAATATGTAGCATGCTGCTATATTTTTATCCTGTCTTCTTTGTGGATTTTAAAGCCAAATTTTCATTTGTCTTGTAATACCATGCTGGACATGGCCACCTAGCTAGCACCTAAGATCTATTCTCACCTTAGAAGCCCCTATGCATAAAAACTGAAGAGCATAAAATAAACTTGCTGGACAAGTTTCCAGATAGCTTCTAGATATGAACTGAGTTCTATCGGGAATATTTGAAAGACAGAGATGAAATGAAGATCATCTTCATTCCAGTATTATTTTCTAATGGTAAGTCATGGAAACAACAAGATCTACTCTTTCATTTCTGTCCAGTAGGAAATGATGATGCCCACAATAAGCACCTCAATACCTAGCTACAGAACTCAACAGTTCAGAGGCAGTGATATCATGTCCACTCATTCTTTTGTTTGTTTGTTTATGCATGCCAGTTCTGGGGCTTGAACTCAGGGCCTGGGCACAGTCCCTGAGGCTCTCTGTGCTCAAAGCTAAGCTAGTGTTCTACCACTTGAGGCACAATGCCACTTCTGGCTTTTTCTGTTTATGTGGTACTGAAGAATGGAACCCTGGGCTTTATGCATGCTAGGCAAGCACTCTACCACTAAGCCACATTCCCAGCATGTCCACTCATTCTTTAGGAGTCCTTATCTTCAAATCCCACCTCAGAGGAAGGCTGGTGAATATACTTTAGATAATTTTCTTAAAATTAAAGAAAGTGTTAAGATATTAAGCTTCTAGAATACAGGACTTTGCCCTCTATCTCCTTTTATTTCAATAGCACACTGGCTCAGACTTCAATAAGAACACATAAACTTAACTGGAAAAAAATTTATCAACAATAAATAAGTACTGTCAATGGCTTAGGTTCTATGACAGTTTTGATGTATGATATAAACTGTGTTTCTGACCACAAAAATGAAAAGCTCAACTTAGGGTTTCCCTCTTCAGCCCTCCGGACAATTTCACAAGTACCTAATTCCCTTCCCCTTGAAGTATCTAATGTAGCTTCTGTTTTCTGAACCAATCTTGGATTGTCAGTTTATAAAAATAGTGAAAATTAAGCCAAGAAGGACAATGAATGACAGCTTACTAAAGCCTTCCTATAAGTTCCAAAGACAAATTAGGAGACTCTGCAAAGCCTTTCCTAAAGCCCAGAAGTTTATACACATATTGAACTACAGAGTTAACACTGTGCCCCAATGTAACAGAAGAAAGTTTCCATCCAAAATAATAAATCTGAACCAGGTGCTAGTGGCTCATGCCTATAATCCTTACTACTTAAAAGGCTGAGATCCTAGATCCTAGGATCATGGTTCAAAGCCAGCCAGGGCAGGAAAAGTCCATGAGACTCTTAAATAAACTACTCAGAAAAAGCCAGAAGTGGTGCTGTGGCTCAAGTAGTAGAGGGAAAGCCTTGAGCACAAGAGGTTCAGGGACAGTGCCCAGGCCCTAAGTTCAAGCCCCTGGCCAATAAAATTAATTAATTAATCAAGCAAGCAAGCAGTTATCATCCTAATTCTTTTTTGCACTTAGCTTAAGGAATGGATCAACAAAGACAAGGTAGTGGTTATTAAAGAACCGAAGAAAAACTTTTAATTGACTAGTACAATTTATATTTAACAATGAAATAGAGATCAACAGGGAAAAATAAGTTCACAGAAAGTTTATTTTACAAAGAGCTGATTTAAATTAACTGTATTACTGTCATAAGGATTCAGTATGCAAACTCAGTTAAACACATTCTCCTGCCTTGACAAATATGTTGAGAGGAAATGGGGGTCACATACCACTGTTGCCACAGTCTGCACAGGAGATGAGTTCCTCTGGCTTCTTTTCCCGGTTTTGTTCTTTTGTACCAAGACAGAAACTACAGATGGGGATTGGTTCAGCAACCGGCTGTTAAAAAATTAAAAAATAAAATAAAATTCATTCCAGTACTAGCACTTTAAAACATTACAACTAAAGTTTCATACTGTTATCAGAAGTTCACATAACTTTTGGACAACTGTACCACTCTCCTAAAATTCCTACTAGGTAATTCAGTTTTTACCAAGTCTGTTTTCTAATTGATTTTTTTTTTAAGATCACATCCCAATCCCATTCACTTAGAAACTAAGTGACAAAGTATATCTTAAACACAAACAAATCCTTCACCTAAAATCCAGTCAACTGAATCAAGTGAAAGAAGACATGTATCAGCCCTCACCAGGTATGTGCTTTAGAAGAAAAGCAGTAAGATGTATACAAATAAATTATTTGTAATGTTAAGGCAGAAAACAAGTATATATACTCCATATCACTGGGAGAGATAAATTCCCCATGGTTTGGAGGAGGGGAATGCATCACATATCAAGTACCAGAACTCAGTTGTGGGATTTTAGTGAGCTAGTCCAAGGACAACAGTGTTAGAAGCAAATTTAAATTTAAGTATCTGTGTTTCCTCTACAAAACTGCTTCCCCCTAACAACTGACAGAGAGAAAGGCAATACAGGTAATATAAAATGTAAATAGGATAAACTTAAATGTGAAGTCTGGTAAGGCCACTGTTTAAACGTCTATGTTAGAGAGGAAAACAGGAATGAAAAAATAAATGTTGGATCACTTTGTGAAGAACTGCCTCTGATGCCTCAAAGAAAGTGGACTTTAAAATTCAACAAAACACAGACATTTAATATTTTCAACTATTTTTGTCTATGTTTTTTTTGTTTATGTGGTGCTGAGGAATCAAACTCAGGGCTTCATGCATGCTAGACAAGCATTCTACCACTAAGCCACATTCCCAGCCCCTATTTTCAACTTTTATCTAGTAATCACACTTGAATAGTAAGTAAATTAAAATTTTTAATTAAAAGGAGGACTTTTTCTTCAGGCAAAAAAGAAGTTACTGATGTGGTAGATAATCACCTGTATTTGAGCAACATAACTAGCAATACCAAACACAAATGGGAAGAGGCTAAGATTGGCCAAACAACTCAACAGTGATGGCAGCAGTCTGGTGAGGACCTGGACTAAACCAGAGGACAGTAAACAGAATAAACAGCAATAGACCTAAGAACCACCTAGATGTGAAAGTAATGGACAACGAAGACTCAGGGTAAATGAAAAATGTGATCAACTATGTTAAGAGAAAGGAGATTATACACTTTACAAGTATTTAGTTGTGTAATCTCAACCTTTTTTTTCCTTCTTCAGTGCTAGGGATGGAACCCAGGGTTTTAAGCACACTCAACTATTTTTACTAGGCCTTATGTAGGACAGCAACAGAAAGCCCTTGAAATGCTTTTGGTTTGCTGAGAACCGATAACAAATTACAGTAAAAGGTTATAAGTACCAACATAGAGGTAGAACAATGAAAGCAGACTAGGAAATAATCAACTGAAGGATAAGGTGTCAGAAAGTAATTTCACAGAATTACCAACGATTTTATCTCTTCTAGGAGTACTTAACATGAAACTCACCGAATGAAGATTTCCAAAAAGTAGAAGGTACAGAACTTGATTTAGAAGAGGAAGAATGAGCTTAACTTGGAATGTACTGAGCTTACTAAAATGCTAACGGAACATGGAACATCCACACATCAATGCCTATGAACATTATGATATAGGAATCTGAAGTCCACAGAAAGACTGGTCTGAAGATAAATATCTATAAGCCATACAAATATATAATACATACACAATGACATTAAAAGCCATCAGAGTTGATGACTCTTCCCATGAAGAATGTGAAGAACAAAGACAGCTTAGATCACAACATGAAATGGCTGGTAGAGGAAATGCTTTTCTAAAGAGGAAATGGTTTAGTGACAGTTGGGTAGAATAACAACAAAATGTCCAACATAGAAAATAATTAAAGTGTCTAATTCAAACAAGCAGTGTTCACCCAGAGATTAAATGAGAAACCTTTCAATTACTTATTCTGGCTGCAGTAGTAAAAGCAGAGAAGTCTTCATAAAGGAGTGAACACTTGAAAGAAACCCTAATGAAGACCTAGAAAGAAGGTAGAAGCTAGGTCATAATATCTGAGCTTTATCCTGTGGCTTCTAAGATACCACTAGAAGATTTATTTTTATTATACGTTTTTCTTTTTCTTTTTTTGCAGTACTGAAGTTTGAACTCAAGGCCTTTTAAATAGGATTGTGTTTTTGTCTGAAATCCAACTCAGAACACAATCCTGATAAAAAGACAAATGACTCCAAAAGCAATACTTACAAAATAATTTGGTGTAAACCAACTGAACAACTCATAGGGGGAGAGGGGAATGGTGAGGGGGAGGGGGGAAATGAGGGAGGAGGTAACAAATTGTACAAGAAATGTACCCACTGCCTTACATATGAAACTGTAACCCCTCTGTACATCACTTTGACAATAAATAAGTAATTATTAAAAAAAAAAAAAGAACACAATCCTGAACACACAGCTTCTCAAGTAGCTGAGATGACAGGAACACTCCATCATGTGTAGCTTACTGATTGAGATGAGGTCTTACTGACTTTTCACTTGGGCTAACCTCTAACCAAAATTCTCCTGATCTCTGCCTTCTAAGTAGCTGGGATTACAGTCATGAGTCACTGTGCCTAGTTTACAATCTGGAACTTTAAACATGTGCCTTCACTGGAATATTACTCAGCCACAGAGAAAAAGGAAATTCTATCATATGCTGTAACATGCATGAAGCTGGAAGAAACAACATTATATGAAATTAATCAAACACAGAAAGACAAATACTGTATTTTTTCACTCAAATGTGGAAGCTAAGTCAAATAAAGGCACTGATCAAAGAATACTGAAATTGTATAGAAATCATTTTCAGTAGTAAATAGAAAATGCATCTATAAGGTCTATTTTCTTTGACATTACAGACCAATATTTTTTAAAAGACAGTTTTCTCAGCTACCAAAACAAAACTGAATCAGAGAAATACTACTACTACTCATAATAATACTATCATGACATTTTTAACTAAGTGATCATTTCAGCTTAATTTTTTAAAGTGAAATTTGGAGCCCAGTATAGTAGTACATGACTATAACCCAAGCAAGCTATTTGCAGGAGGATGGCTAGTTTGAAATCAGGCAAAATTAGTTAAGATCACATTTCTCTTTGTGAGCGTGCGCGCGCGCACACACACACACACACACACACTTAAAAGAAAGAAAAAAGTCAAAGGGACTAGCCTGTAGCTAATTAAGAGATCTGGTAAATTAAAAAGATTTAGAAATTAACAGGTATTACAAATTGAATATTTTCAAATATAAAATAAAGTTAAAAAGAAAAAGGGCTTTGAGGCATAGCTCAAGTAGGTAGGGAACCTGCCTATATCCAGGACTTGGAGTTCAATCTCTGGTACCAGAAAAAAATAAATGTGCAATTGGGGAAAAAAAATAATGTACTTTAGGAGTTGTTTTAGCTGATAAAAGTTATAAAAAATTTTAAATGTTAAATCATCTAGATTAAAACAATCTATAAAGATTTAGTAACACTGCTAATCAATACACAGTGTTTTTTGAATATGTGGAACTATTTGTCAAGAATATGAAAAAAACTAAAATTCTGTAATATTCTCATTCCCAATCTATTAATAACCATGAAGAAGCCACTGGAACAGGGCTTAAACCACATTAGGCCAGGTGCCAGTGGCTCATGCCTGTAATCCTAGCTACTCAGGGAGGCAAAGATCCGAGGATTGTGGTTCAAAGCTGACCAGGGTAGGAAAGTTTGTGATTATCTTCTCTTCAATAAACTACCATAAAGCCTCAAGTGGAGCTATGGCTCAAGTGGTAGAGTGTGAGCCTTGAGCAAAAATAAATAGATAAATAAATAAGCCTCAAGGACAGTGCCCAGGTCCTGAGTTCAAGCCTGGATATGTGAGCACAAACATGCATGCACAAACATACACATACACATACAACTATATTGGATCTCTAGCTGCTGATGGATCACATCTGTAATCCTAGCCACTCAGGAAGTTGAGATCTGAAAATTATAGTTCATAGCCAGCCAGGAAAAAAAAAATCCAAAAGACTCTTATCTCCAATTAGCCAGAAGTGGAGGTGTGGCTCAAGTGGTAGAGAACCAGCCTTGAGTAAAAAAGCTAAGAGATAGGACCCAGGTCCTGGGCCACAGTACTGGCACAAAAGCCAAAATACTGGCACAAAAGAAAAATATGTAAAGACAAATAATATGCCTATAACCACTATTCCCGGACTTATTCAAGCCTACTCCTTTTGTCTCATTGGTCCCACAATCTATATAAAGTAAACTCATTCTTACAGCTAATAAAACAAGAAAGATTGTGGCAGGTAACTTTACATACCATTAAACACCGGAACCAGGATAAACTGTTGAAAAGTAAACCAAAGCACATTATTCAGCTACCCTAAACTTTCTAGTCCCATAGCTTCCATCTCAGATGAAATGCCACATAAACTACAAGGTCCTATGTGACCTGGATATCCCATGTGACCTGGATATCCCCCAATATATACAAAATTACCTCTCCGGCCTCATCTCCTTTTATTCTCATCCTCCTAAATTCCACTCAAGCTTCTTTGCTTCTCTTTTCTGTAAATTATATATGCCATGGGCAGAGACTATGTAATTGCTTCTCTGTGTATAAAATGTTCTTTCCTAGATCCTTCTCAAAAGGGATTTCTCTGTATAACCAACTAACACATTTCAAAGCACTCTTCCCATCACAATCCCTCCATGATTTTGTTTTCCTTTTGCCCTTTTCACAACTTATTGTGTGTGTGTGTGTGTGTGTGTATTTACCCTCAACTAAATGCAAATGTTTTGAAAACTCTGATTTTTGTCTGTCTAGGATGTCATTTCTAGTACTGAGAGCAGTGCTTAGCACCTAACAAGCATTTGGTACATATTGTAAAATTGATTAAATTACCTTGCAGAACTAGAAATAATAAGAAAAAATCATGTACTGCATGGAAAGAATGATGAGTTGGGTATAAGCCTGATAAAAGTTATATGCACGTCAAAAATAATCACAGAAATACATAAATGCCACACTGGTTAACAAAAGCAATCTCTGTGACTCCACAGCCTCTGTAACTAAATAAGACTTCTTTCACAGCAAGCTACCTCCATTCAACTCAAAAGTAGGGGATACTTCAAAGAGTAACTCAGATTGCACTGTGTGTACATTGTCCAAAGTCACTTTAAGCACCATGTTATGATCCCCCAAAACATCACTAGATGGCAGCATTGAAGCAAACATACAGAAAATGTTTTGCTAAGGAGAGTATTTTGACTAGAGCTTTGGGAAATACAGTAACTTCAAAAATCAGAAACAGCAAAAATTCTGTTAATGACTTCTGTTCCACTTGTATGTTTTCTCTGTTCTTAAATACTAACAAGTCAAGAACTTACTGTAGCCAGGCACAGTTATACATGCCTGTAATTCCAGCAACCTGAGAGGCAAACTGGAAGGATCTCAGATCAAAGCTGGCCCAGGCAAAAAAGTTATCAAGATCTCATTTCAATCACTAAGTTTGTCATGACAGCTATGCAAGAGGCTGTAGATTAGAGTCTGAGGCTCTTGGGGAAAAAAGCTAAAGACCATACATGCAAAGTGTCAAAAGCAAAGAAGGGCTAGGGGCATGTCTCAAAGAGGTAGAACACAATGTACGGCCAGCATGAGGTACTGAGTTCAAACCTCAGTATTACAAAAAAACAAAGTGTATAAAATTACCTTCAGGTTATGTGTATAAAGTATATTATGACATATAAATGAACTTAGTATTTAGACTCCAGCCTTATTCCCAAGGTATCTTATTATGTATATGCAAATATTTCAAAATTTAAAAAAAAAAACTCTGAAGTATGAAAACACTTTTAGTCTTATGCATCTCAGATAAGAAAAACTCAATTTGTATGTGACATCTTTGGGCTTACCAAATTTCCTAAGTTTTAAGGTCACTGGAAATTACGAGAATTGATAGCCAATTAACTAATATTAATGGCCAATATTAAAAGAGTATGGAAGAGCCAAGCATAGAGGCATAGTGGCATGTGCCTGTAATCCCGACATTCTGGAAGCTGAGGCAGAAAGATCACAAGTTCAAAGGTAATATTTAGTTGGGGTCAGCTTGAACTACATGGCAAGATCCTGCCAATTAATTAGATAAAATAAGAGTATTAAACAAGTACATAATTCATATATTACCTGTAACAAACACTAAGCAACAAATATCTGTATTGTTTTTCCATAGCCATAAATACAAAGTATTAAGTCATATAACACAAATTTACATTCAACTATAATTACTGAGTCATTTTTAACATCAAATGGTATACTGCAAAATGAAATATATACTATGACTCCATTTCTGTGATATACCTAGAATAGGTATATCTAATGGATATAGAAAGTAATGGAAATACAAAGTAGAAGAAAGTTTATCAGATGCTAGATATGGTGGTAGGTCTGGTTGAGTTACTGTTTAATGAAAGGTAAATTATGTGTGAGATAAAATATTGGAAATGGATAATGGTTGGTTTACAATACTGTGAATACCTTTGGATTGTACATTTTAAATGATTGAAGTGATCATTTTATGTTAAAAATGCCATTCTAGGGCTGGGGATATAGCCTAGTGGCAAGAGTGCCTGCCTCGGATACATGAGGCCCTAGGTTCGATTCCCCAGCACCACATATACAGAAAACGGCCAGAAGCGGCGCTGTGGCTCAAGTGGCAGAGTGCTAGCCTTGAGCGGGAAGAAGCCAGGGACAGTGCTCAGGCCCTGAGTCCAAGGCCCAGGACTGGCCAAAAAAAAAAAAAAATGCCATTCTAAAAATATAGGACCAAATGGAATATTTCTCATATCTCACAAGCAGATGATTTCAGTAACAGGTCAACATTCATGAAGCAAAAAGCAATCATTTGTCCTCACCTTAAAGCTGCCATTTCTATATATTTTTGTAGGACGCCTTTACTGTATCTTGTATACACTAATATGCACTTGTATATACTAATAAACCCATGAGTGAAAAAGTCAATTTTTAATAATTAAATTTTATCTATTTAAATATTTGCCTTTTTTACTTTACCAACATGAATACTGGTTATCTCTTAATATCGTGGCATAAAAGTAACTCTCTTATTATGCCTTACCAATTCTCTTCCAAGATAAGCCTAAAAATCAAAATCAATCCATCAAGCACTGCTTAGTCTCAAACTGAAAACTCTTTATGACCACCATGTATCTAGCTTACTCTGTGTATGGACCACCATAAACTTCTCTTAAATATATCCTAAAGCTACAAACTACATCAATTCTTCTTTGAATCTTCTAGTGGTTCCAAAGTGTTTATTTATCCTGACCCTTCCTCTCCTACAATTACAATCAAGTAAATTTAACTTTCAATATCTGCCACTGAAGCACTTTATTATATATAATAACTACCCAAAAGGCAAAGAAGAATGTCTTAGAAGAGTGCGAAAGTACACTATTCTTAGGCAGGCTGGTGTGAAGAAGGAAACTAGTTCAACTGCTGAGTACTAGGAACTAGGAAAAATGCTAGATTTTCCAATTATCCAATGTACAAGACGTCTGGTAAATAGTACTATTTGGTGAGCACTGTTCTGCACTTATCAACATCAGAAAAATCAAAACAAAATCCACAAAAAATAACTTGATAGCTAATAAGTACTACTCATATCCACTTACACCACAAAAAAAAAAATCTGCAAGTACATGAGCCATTAGAGGGAATCTTTGCACAATTAATTATCTTTAGTATTATAAAGAAAATAAAGTATCAGGTATTCATGTTAAGAAATACTTTGTTGAAAAGATGAACATTCTGCCCTCTGTTTTAGTTTTATCAAATTCTCCATGCCTAACTCCATGGCCTTTTAAACTTCAGCTCCTCCTAAATGCTTTCTGACAGTTTAGAATTCCATTTTTTTATCTTTTTTAGAAAAACAGTCAAGATAGCCTGTTAAGCAGAAAACACCCTTGTATGTAAATAAGTACTTACTGAAATTTATAAAATACAGTGCTACAAAACTATGCTTAGCTCCAGATAGGTTTTTCAGCTACTTACTCAAAGCCTTTTATAGACTTTATAATCTGGAACTATACACTTTAAACTATTTAAATTCTTCAACATCCCATTTAAAGCACTCTATTACTGAATTCATTTTGTTATGATGAGTTTTTTCAATGACTTCTACAACTAGACAGAAAATAATACTGGCAAAAAAGTTAATAACATAGACAATTTCAATTAACAGTTTTACTGTAAATTTAGATTAGAAAACAATCCCTTGCTAAAATACTATAATTTGTTTTTTGAGGGGTGGTGTCAGTCATGGGGCTTGAACTCAGAACTCAGGGCCTGGGCACTAGCCTTGAGCCAGTGCTCCACTATGTTGAGCTACAATGACACTTCCAGTTTTCTGGTGGTTAATTGGAAATAAGATTCTCAGACTTTCTTACCTAGGCTGGCTTTGAACTGTGATCCTCATTTCTCAGCCTCCTGAGTAGCTAGAATTACAGGCATGAACCAAATTTCCTATTTTTAATCAGAAGGAACATTAAAAACAAAAATACATCTTTTTGCTGAACTTAAATTCAACACTAAGAAATTATAAAGGGTTATTTTCTTTTCCAATGATTAAGCATTATGTGAAAGCCCCACTTCCTGCTTAAAGATACTTCACTTTCCTCATTCATCTAAATTCAGTTTTTCCAAATTGTGATCACCTCCCCCTCTTCTTTCAACTTTAGTTCTTCATTTTATATGCTTCAAGATCTCACCTAACATCATATGCAACCTCCTACACGGACTGACCTCCTATAGTCTTTATTTCCTGTGATTTTTTCCTGCATACTGCTAACAGATTAATCCTCCTGAAATATTATTTATACACAGTAATTCACTGGGCTCAAAACTTACACAAGATAATCTATCATCAATTCCTACAAGCTCATTATTAAATTTCCTTCTCCAATACCAAACCACTTTACTCACTCTACTTTCCTGTACTTTCAATCTAGTTACTTGTCTTCAACAGTTATATTTAGGTTATTTCTCCAGATTATTTTACCCCTTCCTCAAAGGACATGATGTCCTTACCTGTTAGAATCAGCTGCAGTAACCCTTAAAAACAGATTCTGACACTTCTATTATCGCACTGGCAAGTTACTTAACCTCTTTGGTATAAACAGTTTCAATAATGTATTCTTGGGGTGGGGGGTGGGGGTGTCAATCCCCAGGCTTGAAACTCTGGGCCTTAGGCAGCTGTTACCTTTTTTGCTCAAAGCTAGCTCTTTACCACTTAAGCCATAGTCCACTTCCAGCTGTTTGGTAATTAATTGGAAATAAGTATCTCATCGACTTTCCTGCCCTGACTGGCTTCAAACGGTGATCTTCAGATCTCAGTCTCTTGAGCCACCAGCACCAGATTATAGGCAACTTTTAAATAATCTTAAGAGATTAAATAAGAAACAAATTAAGAAATATCCAACAAATACTGGTTTCCAGTTTATCCTCCAAAAGTTACTTTTGTTAAATGACTGCCAGTTCTTATCTCAGGGTAAATTTTTATTTTATTTTAACTCCCCAAAATAGGAATGATTGAAATTTGAAGTAATATAGACTAAAATATTCCTATAGGTGATATTTATACAACTTTTAAAATTCTTTTTGTACATACACACTTACCACACTGTGAAATACCACTAATTCACTAATGATGTGTGAGCACAACAACATTAGCAAAAGAATATTTTATATGCTAAAATATATGCTTTGGAGGTGGAAATCATGAGATTATGGTTCAAAAGGCCAGCCCAGGAAAGAACTTGACAAAACACCATCTCAACCAATGGCTGGGCACAGTGGCGCACACCTTTTAGCACAGCTATGCAGGAAGCACAAAGGACAGTCACAGTGGTATGTGCCCTTCATCCCAGGCAACATGTGGAAGCACAAGTGAGGAGAATAGTAACTCAACCTGCCCAGGCAGAAAGCAAGATGCTACTTGGAAAATAACCAATGGAAAAGGGTCGTGGAGGACTCAGTAGCTCAAATGGTAGTCTGTTTAAGCAAGCACAAGGCCCTAAACTCAATCCACAGTACCTCCCAAAGATAAAAAAAGAAAAAAAGCTTTCTCATTCATTACACTTTTAAATATTCTAGTTGTAAACATTTATTCCTGCCAAACTAAGGTTTAAATAACATCATTTTCTTTAAGACCTATCAAGAATAATAATTAATATATATCTGATAGAATAACCTGTTCTGCTAATATCAAGATCATGGTATTCCAAATTGAAAGAAACCTTCAAAAACCATCATATAATCTTCATTTTTACCAAAGCTGAAATCACTGTCAAGGGCATGACTTATGAGGTGGCATTCAAAACCAGGTAGATACAAGGGTCAACACAGTAACTCAGGCATACAATCTATATCTGAAATTATTCTTTAAGACAAGAAAAACAAAAATGAACAAGACCTGTGCTGGTAGTTCATGCCTGTAATCCTAACTATTCAAGAGGCTTTGAACCATGATCAAAGCTTTTCTGGGTAGGAAAGTCCATGAGACTCTTATCTCCAAGTAACTACCAATAAGTTGGAGGTGGAGCTGTGGTTCAAGTGGTAGAGTGTTAGACTTAAGCAAAAGAGCTCAGGGACAGTGCTCTAGACCTGAATTCAAATCCCAGGAACAGCACAAACACAACAAACAAACAAAAAAATCAAAAGAATGGACAAATACACAAATAGAAAACGTTAGGTTTCCATTTCTAGTAAATGGTGATATTCACGTGGCAAAATTTAACAAATATTTAAAGCTGAAATTGACCAGACACTCTCCTGCCTTCTTTAAAAAATAGTACTCTTGCCGGGTGCTGGTGGCTCACTCCTGTAATCCTAGCTACTCAGAAGGCTGAGACCTGAGGATCTTGGTTCAAAGTCAGCCCAGGCAGGAAAGTCTATGAAACTCTTATCTCCAATAAACCACCAGAAAACCCAAGTGATGCTGTGGCTCAAGTGATAAGAGCACTAGCCTTGAGCTGAAAAGCTTAGGGACAGAGCCCAAACCCAGAGTTCAAGCCCCAGGACCAACAGAAAGAAAAATAAAAGACTAGTACTCTTCATAGCAATAATAAAATCAATCCTTTACCCATTAACACTTGCAGAATATTTAGGGGTATACTATAACAGGTTCCTAAGTGTAACTAAAAAGAGTAGTAAGCCTTACTATTTTCCCATCTCACATTAGCATCTCTGTAACCAAGTACAGAAAAACTATTGGGGGTCGGGGGTAGGGGGAACAGGAGGGGAAAAATTGGGAGAAAACAAGGTAAGAGGTGACACTGTTCAAAAAGAAATGTACTCTTTAGGGCTGGGATGTAACTCAGTGGCAAAGTACTTGCCTTGCAAGTGCAATGTCTTGGGTTAGATCCCCAGTACCAAAAAAAGAAAAAGACCAAAAAAAAAAAATTCGTTGAAAAAAAAAGAAATATATTCTTTATCTGACTTATGTAACTGTAACACCCCTGTATATCACCTTTACAATACCAATAAAATAAATAACTTCTGCCTCTGAAACTAAGAGAGTATGCACGAGTCAAATGTAGGAGAGGGTTGGAACTTGGGGAAGGAGATGACTAATTCCTAGAAGTATAGAGGAGAGAGAGAGAGAGAGAGAGAGAGAGAGAGAGAGAGAGAGAGAGAGAGAGAGAGAGAGAGACTCAAAGACTTTCCTGCCCAGGATGGTTTCGAACAGAGACCCTCAGATCTCAGCCTCCTAAGTAGGATTAAACGCAAGCCCGGCCTAGCTGCCATTTTTGTAATATATGTACTATTGTAATCAAACACCCTTAATGCCTGCATCTTTAAGTTACTTTTTGAATTATTTGTTTGCTTATTTCTTTGGGTCTTTTGAGGGTACTTCATTCTCTATGTAGACCAGGCTGGTCTTGAACTTGCAATTCTCCTGCTTCAGCCTCTCAAGTGCTGGAGGCATATGCTACCATGCCTGGAAGTTTATATTTCTTGAACTAGGATTACTGGGTCAAAAGATGTATACATTTCTAAGAGGTTTGATACATACTGCCAGACTGGATTAGGCCATGCTATGAAACTTTGACTCCTGATTCCAAGCTCATCCTTCTGTTGTCTGTTTTATGCTGCTGGGCTCCGATTCTGCACTGTTCTTCTCCTCTGAAGGCTAGTTTTCCATTAAGCTCCATTATCAGGGAACACAAGAAGACTGGAAAGTAAAGATGACAAAAGAACAAATTTGTTCCTTTTGGCCTGTCTCCTATTCCTATCAGTGTTACCTTTTCTAGCTAGCAAAGCCAATCATGTGTGGTCTCAGTTTCCTTTCTGTTTTCTCAGGATTAGACTCCTAATATTCCTTCATAAAAACTATTAGCAGCAGGGCAATGCGTCTTCTTCAGATGAGAGAAAGGGATGAATTGAGTCCCAACTTCTCAAACCTTTGAAAAACCCAAACATTTCTTATCCTCTCAGCCAAAGTGGTAGTAGCTGCTTGAAATGCGTCTCTGTGTTATTTCAGTGCTCAGTTAAAAGAGGTTAGAAGAGAAGAAACCATGTATACAGGCAGAGAGAAAATGTCACGAGAAGATACAGCAAGAAAGCAGCAATGTGGCAAATAAGTAGAAAAGCCTCACCAGAAAACAAACCTTGCCAGCAGCATCATGTGACCATCTAGCATCCCAGAGAAAACAGATCTATGTTGTTTAAGTCACATAGACTATGGTACTGTTATGAGGCCCTATGAAGCAGAAAAACCTAATCATTGAACTCACCTCACATTAGTCTCATTTTTAATGTTAACTTCCACATACTATTATCAATATTATTTATCATGTGTAAAGACATTGAGTTATGTGCTAGAGAAACAGATATAATATAATAAAACTAGCTACCTGCTGCTAGGTCTAACAATCTAGCTGCAAAAATAGGACATAATCAAGAAAAGCGTATTGTTACACAGGACATGTTGGAGAACAATTAAATAAGAATACTATATTTAAAGGTGTCAAATGAAGCAACTCAAAATAATCCTTTCAACTGCAATAAGCCCAAAAGATTCAGAAGAAGAAGAAAAAGAGCATCTCACCTTATTTTTCTAAAAAAACTATATAAAGCTCTCATTAACAGGCAAACTTGTTTTTTTTTAGTCTTAGATTCAAGCTATGTCACCAAACTAGAAAGAAAGAAAAAGATAATTTTTAATCTCTAAAATCACAGGCATTCTATACTCAATACTCAATCTTATTAATAGTCTTCTGGGCATTTGTGCTCGTGGCATGCTCCAAAAGTATCAGTACTTCCACATATTACAAAAACCATACAGTAAGGGCAACCCTTTTGAGCCTCGCTAGCCTCTTTCAGTTAAACAATATATCTAAGGTTCATTTGTAGTAATGGCTATGTTCAATCTGTTCCCTTTGGTTGCTAGTAATGGTATAAAAGTTGTATGGATGGACAGCAGTTTCACTTATCCACTTCCTAGTTGAACATTTTGTTATCATGAGTAAAGCCACTATAAATATTTTTTAAAATCAGTACTTTATATTAAACTATCTTAAAAGTTCTTTGAGAAGATATCTCTCTTCCTAAAGATAAAAAAACATTTTTTTAAAACTTTTTGCCAGTCCTGGGGCTTGAACTCAGGGCCTGGGCAATGGGTTTCCTGAGCTTCTTTTGCTCAAGGCTAACACTCTACCACTTGAGCCACAGTACCACTTCTGGCTTTTCCTGCTTATGTGGTACTGAGGAATCGGACCTAGGATTTCATGCATGCTAAAGCAAGCCCTCTACCACCAAGCCACATTTCTAGCCCCCAAAAATATTCTTTGAAAAGCAACATAATTACAGGAAGCTATGAGCACTTTATCTTCTCTCTCTCTCTCTCTCTGTCTCTCTCTCTCACACACACACACACTCACACAGGCATACACTATGTCAATATTACATCAAATTAAACCAGAGGTAAGGGTATTTCATCTTCTATACTACTTCTGAAACAGTACAAATAAAGCCTTACGTGGTTAACAAGTTTGAAGCCTGAGGACAGTAGCTTTCAAAAGAAAAGACAGTAGGATAAGGGTAGAGAACACAGTGACGTAATGCTCAACAAGGAAAACCAGTAAGTGCAGGCTGTGCATGCATTCACGCCTGTGTGTGCATGCGCACACAAACATGCGCACATACGTGCACGCATGCGCGCGCACACACACACACACACACACACACACAAGAGAAGCAAGGTGGAAGCAACTCGCTTGGTTTCCAGCTCCAAGTTTTTGGCAAACATTCAATTCCTTCTGCTGTCTTCCTAGCCAGAGCATTTATCTGTGTAATGTCGCCTGATCTAGGGAGGGAATGAGGTTGAAAGGAGGGGCATGCGAAGCAAAAAACTCTTTCACAGGCTTCCAGCCCCTCTTTACATGCTGTTAAGTATACAAAGATGTCTAGAAAGCCAATGTGTTGTACCAATTGAAATACTGCCAGCAAAAGTGTGCGCTCTCCCTCCCCCACTGTGCTTTGTGTGTGCAAGCATGTGCGTGCACACATGTACCACATACACACATGCACATATTCTACCCAAAGAACAAGTGCAGCAAAAAGAAAAGGCTATAACTAAAGCCTTGATCATAAAAAGACGCCCTTCCAAAATTATTTAGTCCTATAAGGAAATAACTTCTGTAAAAACACCTTACTTGGTCTGCAAGGCCAACATACAAGCACATACTACCATAGAAACAAGCTAATAATGTTTCTAAGTACCAAGAGTATCCGATCAAATAACATTTACCTAATAGAAATCTACCACTTTTCTAAGGACTATGGGGGAACAAAATATGTATTTTTTTAAGAAACAGTTCAGAGCCAGGCACAACGGCTCAAGCCTGTAATCCTACCTACTTAGGAGTCTGAGATTGTCAGAGTGTGGTTTGATGCCAACCTGGCCAAAATATATATATGTTTTCAAGATTCTGGACCAATGATTGGGTATGGAGATATGTGTCTGTTATTCTGGAAACATGAGTACAAAAAAGAAGGATCCAGTTCAGGCCAGCCTTTGCATAAAGAAAGACCTATCTCAAAAAATAACCAACACAAAAAGAGCTGGTAAAATAGCTCAGTGTTAGAATACCTGCCTAGCAAAGAGGACCTCAATTCCAATACTGCCAGACCCTGAAAAAAATAAAGCTAGACAGTGTCTAACACTAAAATCCTAGGCTATGGGCTAGCTACTTAATTTGAAGCCAGGTGGGGTAGAAAAGTCAAAAAAAAACTTTATATCCAAAATAATCAACAAAAAGCAGAGCAAGAGGCATGAATCAAGTAGGAGAGTGTCAACCTTCTAGAAAGCAAGAGCCCTGAGTTCATATATCAGTGCTGCTGAAAATATAAAGTACAGTTTTGTCTACCTAGAAAAGTTTGCTGCTCTGACATTTCTGTTGCATTCACAACAATAGCACTAATGAAATCAAACGTGTAATTGTATTCTCAAATTAAGAAATGAAAATTCATAACTCATATACAGTCAGGTTTATTAGTTTCCTATAAATGAATGTCAACCCCATTATACATTGTTACTATTACCAAATATAATACAGAAAAAATAGGAAAATAACCTTAAAAAGCAGCCAATTTACTCTTACTCAAATTACTCAACTTATTCTAATTTATTCTACAATTTATTTATTTGTAAAATAAAAATACATGACATAATTATTTTAAAACTTTCTTTTAGTTCTTAAATATACCACAGGGTTTCCTCTTTTCAAAGAGCCAAAACAACTAGTTAAACCTAATCGTAATGAATAATCACAAGAGTAATCATAAAAAAATAGAAAATAATAAAAGCTAATGACTGGTATAGAATAGTTAGAATTTAAGTGTGTGGACCAAGTTCTATGAGACACCAAACTGTGTTTTCAGGATTTGGAATCTAAAAGGAGGTGAAACTAAGAAAGTTCAAAAACAGCAAAATTTCTCCTGAGATTGTTTATTTGGATTTGAATTGTTAACTTTATAACCCAAATCAATTAACCAAACTCCACAGTCAGTACTGCATCCTCATTTTATTGATAAGAACAAGATATTAAGCATTGAAAACATGTGTATATTTGGTACTATTTAATCCCCAAACATCTCCTCAGTCTAGTATGACTGATTTATACAGAGTCAGGCAGACTAATAAAAAAGTATACAATACTATAAGCATGCTGAGTTATCTACACATTGAGTTACAAAACTCCCCTATTTAGGATCATCTAAAGTCTGGATTTACAACTCAAAAATCCTAAAGCCCAGTAACCAGAAACAAAACCCTGTCCTCAGGTAATATTTTAATACTGTTCTTCGTTTTGCTTTTTTGCCAGTCCTGGGGCTTGAACTCAGGGCCTGAGAGCACTGTCCCTGGCTTTTTGCTCAAGACTACCACTCTACCACTTAAGCCACAGTGCCACATCTGGCTTTTTCCATATATGTGGTGCTGAGGAATTGAACCCAGGGTTTCATTTATACAAGGCAAGCACTCTACCACTAGGCCATATTCCCAGCCCATTAATACTGTTCTTAAGATAGTACTGTGAAGGAAGAATTCTGAGATAATGAAAATGTCCCAATATAGTAATCCACTACATGCAGGTTAGTGGGTATCTAAACTGTAGTAGTGGGCTGGGAATATGGCCTAGTGGTAAGAGTACTTGCCTTGTATACATGAAGCCCTGGGTTCAATTCCTCAGTACCACATATATAGAAAAAGCCAGAAGTGGTGCGTTGGCTCAAGTGGTAGAGTGCTAGCCTTGAGCAAAAAGAAGCCAGGGACAGTGCTCAAGGCCTGAGTTCAAGCCCAGGACTGGCAAAAAAAAAAGGTAAAATGTAGCTAGTTTCTAGTCTTAATTTGTTTTAACTTTACTGTAAAACTAAATGTCTACATGAGGCTAATGGCAACTGCATCAGCACAGGTCCAGAAAAGTCTATAGGGATGGAAGTATTAAAACTGTAATTTTAGCCAGACACAGTGGCTCAATCCTATAATCCTAGCTACTTGGGAGACAAAGCTGGGGGACAGCCCTGGCATACAAGTGCATGAATCTCCATCTCAACCAATGGCTAATCATAGAGGCACATTCCTATTATGCAGCTACTAGGGAACCACAATAGTTCATGTCTGTCATCCCTGACATCGCAAGGAAGCACAAGTAAGAAGATCATAGCCCAAATTGGCCTGGGAATAAAGCAGAACCCTACAAAAATAATTAATATGGAAAGGGACTAGAAGCATGATTCAAGTGATAGAATACTTACTTGTCTGGCAAACAAAAGGCCTTGAGTTCAGTAGGTAGAAAAGGCACTATGATTTTTAAGAAGAATAAAGCAATATAAAAGATGAAGTCTACGTTTTTTTTTTACTATGACATATGATATTTTAATTGCTTATTTTAGTGGTTTAAGACAGGTCTCACTATGTAGCCCAAGCAGTCTTGAATTCAAGATCCTCCATTATGACCAGATCAACAGGCAAGTTCTCATATAAGATCTACAGTATATAACTCAATGGACAGCACACATGCAAAGCTGGCTTTTAAGCCAGGAGCCTCCCATTATATTGCATCCTTCACCTTTTAATATAGTGCCTTTTATGTAATCAGTTACTGAAAACCCATTAATGAGAACACTACATATAATCACTTCAAAACTGAGAGAATCAGTCAGTTGGTTATACTGGGTCTCTTGTTTATAAAATGAAGGTAACAGAAGATAGGCTGTTTGACTTAAAAAAGGAACTGTAAAGTAATTTGAGAATTAAACCTAGAAAGGCCTTCTGGTTACTACACATAAGACTAAAGCTTTTTAAATATTATTCTTAGTGCTGTTATTTCAGAAAATCTCACAATAACTATATTCCCACTGAGCAGCCACATACACTGTGCTAGTATAGACGGGGAATAGAGAATAACAACAACATCTACATGAGTAAATAAAACAACAGGAAAAGGTGACCTACTTGTGGAGAAGGAGGGCTAAACTGACTAACATATGTGTGTCTGCATGATTTTTATACCCTTTACAAAGTTTTAATGTGCTTTTCTAAGTTTTTCTACAAAGTATTCAATATTAATATCATTTGTCAAAAAATACAGGACTTGAATTAACTTTCATAACTCCAGTTAATTTAAATTCCATGTACTCAATATCTCATTAAAGAAAAACAACAACAACAACAACAATTTTCCTGGGTGATAAGCTTATCTTCAGAACCAGGCTTTTTACATACTTACTGCCTTACCAATTAATCTTAATTTAGGTATTCCCATTAACAACTCCCTTATTTGAACATAAAAATAGGGACAAAATTCTTCGGCATGTACTTATTTCTAAAATTTTTGCTTCATCCTAGTTTACTCAAGCCTAAAAAACTAATCCTAAACTAGGTGCTCATACTTGGCAGGAAGATATTGGGGTACTACAGTTAAACTACAGTTAAAGACTCTATCTCAACCAATGGCTGGGTGCAGTAGTATGTACTTGCCATCCCAATGACACAGGAGAAAAAAATACACAACTAGGAAGATCACAGGGCTGATAGAGTAGCTCAAGAGGTAGAGTGCCTGCCTCACAAGTGCAAGGTCCTGAATTCAAAACTCCAATTACCACACCCCCCCCACACACACACAAAGCTTAATCTTAAAGCTTCATCTTTTCAACCTACTCTCAAAATGTGTACTACTCAAAATGTGTACTATTATTACCTATGAATCGGCAAGCACATGTAAACCTACCTGGGAGAAACCTTTCAACACTAGTGCAAAAATATACATAACCAGCCAGTCATCAGTGGCTCACAACTATATTCCTAGCAAATCATGAGGCTGAGATCTGAGGATTGTGATTCAAAGCCAGCCTGGGCAGGAAAGTCCACAAGACTCTTATCTCCAATTAACCAACAAAAAGCCAGAAGTAGATCTGTGGCTCAAGTGGTAGGGCACTAAACTTTGAGCAAAAATGCTCGAGGATTGCACCTAGGCCCTGAGTTCCTCAGTACTGGCACACAAACCCTCCAAAAAATTTTCATAACCAATTAAGATTAGGTCAGAAGCTTAGAGCATTAAGTCCATGTACCTACCAAGTGAGCAACTATATATCAAAGCATGCTGGGCTGGGAATGTGGCTTGGTGGTAGAGTGCTTGCCTGGCATGCATGAAGCCCTGGGTTCAATTCTTCAGTACCACATAAACAGAAAAAAACAGAAATGGTACTGTGGCTCAAATACTTGAGTGCCAGCCTGGAGCAAATGAAGCTCAGGGTCAGTACCCAGATCCTGAGTTCAAGCCCCAAGACTGGCACAAAGCAGTACTAAAGCACGGTACTAGTCAAGTGTGGAAAAGCAAAAAAAGAATGGGGTTCATAGTCAATGGTTTCAACCTGACCCATATAAGGCAACTAGAATTATTAAATTATGGCGTAAATATAAAAATCTTGGCTTGCCTCAAAAAGATTCAACAAAGCCCAGAATTTGGGCTGGCTTCCTCTTCCCAATCCCAAACACTCAATCTCAAAAGCACCTTCTTCTACAATACCTCTGTTCATCACCTTTACAAAAGGTACTACCTGGCAGTACACTGAGCTCCATAGAGACAGCGCAGGGGCAAGTGAGAGCTGGACGGACACCGAGCGACTCTGTGCCTCACAGAGGAAAAACTAAACATGGGCAAAGGAGATCCTAAGAAGCTGAGAGGCAAAATGTCATCATATGAATTCTTTGTGCAAACTTGCCGGGAGGAGCACAAGAAGAAGTACCCTGATGCCGCCGTCAACTTCTCAGAGTTTTCTAAGAAGTGCTCAGAGAGGTGGAAGACTATGTCTGCTAAAGAGAAAGGTAAATTTGAAGACATGGCCAAGGCGGACAAGGCTCGTTATGAAAGAGAAATGAAAACCTACATCCCCCCTAAAGGGGAAACAAAAAAGAAGTTCAAGGATCCCAATGCACCCAAGAGGCCTCCTTCGGCCTTGTTATTGTGTTCTGAGTATCACCCTAAAATCAAAGGGGAACACCCCGGGCTGTCTATTGGTGATGTTGCAAAAAAACTGGGAGAGATGTGGAACAACAATGCTGCAGAAATGCCTTATGAAAAGAAGGCTGCTAAGCTGAAGGAAAAATATGAAAAGGATATTGCTGCCTACTGAGCTAAAGGAAAACCTGATGCAGCCAAAAAGGGGGTTATGAAGGCTGAAAAGAGCAAGAAAAAGAAGGAAGAGGAAGATGATGAGGAAGATGAAGAGGATGAGGAAGAAGAGGAAGACGAAGAGGATGAAGATGAAGAGGATGATGATGAATAAGTTGGTTCTAGCGCAGTTTTTTTCTTGTCTATAAAGCATTTAACCCCCCTGTACACAACTCACTCCTTTTAAAGAAAAAGAAATTGACATGTAAGACTGTGTAAGATTTGTTTTTAAACTGTACAGTGTCTCTTTTTGTATAGTTAACACACTACCGAATGTGTCTTTAGATAGCCCTGACGTGGTGGTATTTCAATAGCCACTAACCTTGCCTGGTACAGTATGGGGGTTGTAAATTGGCATGGAAATTTAAAGCAGGTTCTTGTTGGCGCACAGCACAAATTAGTTATATATGGGGACGGTAGTTTCTTCATCTTCAGTTGTCTGATGCAGCTTATACGAAATAATTGTTGTTCTGCTAACTGAATACCACTCTGTAATTGCAAAAAAAAAAAAGTTGCAGCTGTTTTGTTGACATTCAGAATGCTTCTAAGTAAATACAATTTTTTTTAAAAAGTTACTACCTTACTATATATACGATAGTCTGGATTTATACCTGCTGTCTTAGCTATTCCTTTCATATCAGAGGTGACCTGATTTGCAAGGCAAATTATATGATATCCCTAACCTTCAGAAACTTAGCAATCATTGCCAGCCAGTTTTATAAACCATTTGTGGTCTACAATGTGTCCAATCATTCTTGACATCAGATTTGTCTTGACCTTAAATTTCTCATATCTGGTTAAGAAAACAGTAAATAAGCAGGAAGGTCAAAGGGCAACTGTTAGAAAGGAACAAATGCAAGAAGGGTAAACGCAATAGAGCAACATAAAAATGAATGCCACAGCTAATGCTTGCACACTATGTCACTCAGTCTATTCCATCTGGCTAAAATGCTATAGAAAAGTACACTACACTTCACTGGCTACTGTGTTAAGTTAGGATTAAAAATTATTATTATTAGTTTCCATTTATGCCTCTTCTTGGATATAATTTCCTTTCAAAGACAATATGAATGAGTATAGTAATCAATACTAGAATTGATACATTTTCAAAAAACAAAAAGAGTACTATGTGAGACACCATCACATCAGTTAACTACTGTGTTTCTATCAACCTGTACCCTAAAAGGGCACTACTCCAGATTAGGCCAATGGTAAAAATTCATTCATTCAAACCCACTTACATACTTAACCATATGCCCTATACTGACTGTTTAAGGAACAGGGATACAGTAGTAAATAAGATAATGTTCCTAAATTCATTTAGTTTATTTATAATCTAACAAGAAAAAGATAAGAAGTAAAGTACTGGATAATACTCAGTTGTAGTAAGTAGCTTGTAGAGCAAGCAGGGAGCTTGAAATGAGATAAGAGTTAAGGGGGAGTAAAGAGGTAACATTTAAGCAGAGACCTAATGTAGTCTTGCAAAGGCTAGAGCAGTAAAATGCCACATATACAAAGGTCTCAAGAAGAGAAATAGCTTGTGTTGTTACAAAATAATGACCAAAGGTGATAATACGGATAGGAGTGAAAGGGACATTTTTTTCTATAGTATAGGGTTTAGAATTAAGACCTTGTACTTGCTACACGAATGCTCTATAACTTGAGCCATATCTTAACCCCTTTTGCTTTAGTTATTTTTCAAGTAGGGCCTCACATTTTTTCAAACTGACCTGAACTGTGATCCTCCCATTTATGTGCCCCAAGTAGCTATGGTGACCATGCCAGTATATTGGCTGAGATAGGGCCTCCATAACTTTTGCCTGAGCTGGAATTGAACCTGAATCTTTCCAACCTCCGCCTCCTAAGCAGCTGGGATAACAGGTGTATGCCACTCCCACCCCAGAAAATGACCTTTAAAAAAAAGAAAAAGAAAAAAATCCAGGAGGAACCAAGGTAGACTCCTGACTTTGATAAAGGGGTGATTTATTCAAACTGTATTTTTTTTTAAGAGAGTCTGTTTTGTTAACATTGATTTTGAATTAAGATCAGCCAGAGTGACTACCCTAGGGATCTGCATGTCTCTATGTCAAACCAAAAAAAGTCCATTCCCAGGGATTTTCTGAGCTAAATTTGCAAAGATTCATTTCCCTCTCTAGAGTTGTTAACACAGATCACCAACTGCCATCTCCAACTACAAACCCTATCATATGAAAACATTTGTCTGAGTCAGGAGTCAATATAATCAATTTAGAGCGAGCAAATAAATGAGAATCCAGGTGATTCATTCAGCAGTCCCTTTACCTGGAATTCCACTTTCTTATGTTTCAATGTTTCTTAATCAACTATAGTCCAAGAATATTAAATGAAAAAATGTAAAGTAAGTTTTAAATGTTTTACAGTACACTATAATGACTGCTCTAATTATTAATGTTAATCTCATGTTGTACCTAATTTATAAATTAAAAAACGATACAGCATTGCCCAAGATTTCAGGCATCCACGGGGATTTTGAAAGGAAGAGGGCAGATAGAACTGTGGTAGTCTAATCCTAAAATCAGTGTTCCATCTTCACCACTTCTTACAGGTTGATCATATGCACTAACAAATCACTGCTCTTATTCAAGCTTTTCAGACCTACCACAATTCACTACATGGCAATTCAAATTTTATTTCCTTTACTGAACAAATGTATCAAAAGCCAGATATATTAAACTCTTATACATCACATTGTAAAACAAAACTGAAACAAGCTTGTAGCAAAGAAATGTGAGACATGTCAAAGATTACAAAAATAAAGATCTTCTTAATTCCTTCGGATCCAAGGACAGCTTCTTTTAGGGGAGGAAGTGAAAGAAATTTTAAACAAACAAGATAAACAAAGACAAAAGAAATTAATATAAAAATAAGCAAAATGGGCTGTGAATATATTGGCCTAGTGGTAAAGTGCTCACCTTGTATAGACGAAGCCCTAGGTTCAATTTCTCAGCACCACATATATAGAAAAAGCCAGAAGTGGTGCTGTGGCTCAAGTGGTAGAGTGCTAGCCTTGAGCAAAAAGAAGCCAGGGACAGTGCTCAAGCCCTGAGTTCAAGCCCCAGGGCTGGCAAAAAAACAAAACAAAATAAAAATAAGCAAAATATTTGACCAGACACTTTTCTAAAGAAGATAGAAACACATGAAAAGATGTTCCACACAATTAATCATTAAGGAAATTAAAATTACAATGAAATATTGTTATTACATACCTATTAGAAGGGTCTTGGGGGAGGGGAGGCCAGAGGAGAGGGGAAAACCTGGGAGAGAGCAAGGGTTGACACTGTCCCAAAAGAAATGTAACTGTAACCCCTCTGTACATCACCATTATAATAACAATTAAAAATAAAGGGTCTTTTTCTTTCTTTTTTTAGTAGTATCAGAATTTGAATTCCAAGCTTTGCTTTCAATAAGCAAGTGCTTTACCACTTGAGGTCTCTGGTAGCTTTCTGCCCAGATTCAGAGTTGGCCTTGAACTTGTAACTTGCCAGACGATCTCTACCTCACTCACAGGATTACAAGTATATGCCCCCATATCCAGCTCTTTTAGAATTACTTGATATAATAACACAGATGGAGTATCACATGTCTAAAATGCTTCCGACCAGAAGTGTTTGAGGTCTCTGGTAGCTTTTTGCCCAGATTCAGAGTTGGCCTTGAACTTGTAACTTGCCAGCCGATCTCTACCTCACTCACAGGATTACAAGTATATGCCCCCATATCCAGCTCTTTTAGAATTACTTGATATAATAACACAGATGGAGTATCACATGTCCAAAATGCTTCCAACCAGAAGTGTTTTAGAGTTCAAGGTATTTAGGATTTGAGAATACCTACCTATATATAATCAAATACCTTTGGGATGAGACTCCATCTATAAGCAATCTTCATCTAAAGCTAATTTTTACCGTGCCTACATCATGATTCCAACCTCTACCAAGAACTCAGGGGCAGAATTCTCTACTATGTCATCATGTTAGTATACAAAATATTTCAGATTTGGGGAGAATTTCAGATTTGGGATTTTTTTTTATTGGATTCAACCTATAGATAGTATAAAGGGAATGCAAAGCAAATTAAACTTTTGTTACATCACCACCAACAGTGCAAACCATGCATCCATTATAGAAACAATTTAGTGCTTTCACACAAAACTTTAATGTGCCTTAAACATATAACTCAGTAATATTTGTCCCTAGGTATTTATTCCAGTAAAATGAAAGCCTATTTGAATAAGATCAATAATGGTTCAAAAGATATCAGGTCCTAATCCATGGAAGCCATAAATGAGAGTTCATTTGGAAAAGAGGTTCTTTTGAGATATGACCAAATGTTGAGCCTGAGAGATTATCCTAAACAGACGGGACTTACTTACATTTTAAGTATCCTTCGAGAGAGAGACAGACATTGCACACATGTACACACAGTATAATATGCAGACTCAGGTAGTGATTTGAGTTATGCTGGCCACAGGCCAAAGAATGCCAGAACCACAAGGAGCTAGAAAAACCTGCAGTGGTAGTGTGCCCTGCCAACACCTTGATTTTGATCTAGTAATTCTGCTTTCAGACTTCTACCTCTTGAGTAGTAAGAGAACAAACTGCAGTTTGAATATTTTTTATAGCAGTCAGGGGAAACCAACAAATTATGTTCACCCAAAAACTTGGACATGCATGCAAATTCATGAATTCAAATACTGTTCAAGGGAGAAATAAACTGTGGTACATCCTTATAACAAACTACTACTCAACAATAAAAAGGAACAACCTATTGACAGTCACAACAGCATGAATGAATTACAAATACATCATGTTACATAATAGAAACTAAACTTAGAAGGCTAAATATGATTGCATTTGTATGACAGTCTGGAAAAATACATAAGGAGGATAAAAAGCTCAGTGGTTTGTCAGATTTGGGGTGGGAGGAGATAAAGAGCCTAAGGGAAGGTTTTTGGAATGCATATTGGAGCTTTTGTGTATCTTGATTATGGCAGCAAAAACCCAATCCTACACATTTGTCAAAATTGATCAGTCTAGACACAGAAAATAATGTTACTATATGTACCCATAAATAATCAAATTAGTATATCCATTATAGAGGAAAGTGGTTCTGACATTTTCTAATTTTAAATATGTTCATGCATCCATGTACTACATATAACTTCTTTATTCATAATGAACATTTCCCTACTACACATGATTTTTTTACATCTTCCCCCAAAGTGTTAGTTCTTCCATAACTTTCAAAACTGACTTATTCAATAGATATTTGTATATAAACAGAGGGTGGGAGAAAGGTTTTGAAAAGCAAATGGCATCCCTAATCTTTCTGTTTTATCTTTCCACTTCCTTTAAGAGAGGGCCTTGCTACATATCCCAGGTTGGCCTGAGATTTGCAATCCGTCTGCCTCTACCTCTCAGCCTCTACAACAGGCCTCAGTCTCTTTAATACACTTGCCTCCATATAATTCATGATAAATGATATTCTGAGCAATTTAATAATCTTCCAATATTTCATCAACATACACAGAAAAGAAGACTAACATATAATACGACATTCATTCACATAAGTGTTCCTTCTCTTCTCTCAATTGTTCTTTCATATCCCCTACAAACTCAAGTCATTAGCAACTAAAACACAGAACACAACCAAAAATTTCTTCCAACTTTTTTCAACACAGGGAAGTGTCTTTCTACCATGGAAGCAATTAAGAAGTATCTTAAGTCAAGGTTTCTTTCTATAGAGAGTCAGAAAGTAAATATTTTATACATTGCATACCACAGAAGTATCTCAAAGTCAGTTTCTGTAGAGTCAGAAAGTATTTTAAACTTTGCAGACCACTTAAGATTAGTATTACTCAGAGCATATTCTTTGTTTTGGTCTTTTGTAACTCTTTAAAAACATGAAGCTCGGGCTGGGGATATAGCCTAGTGGCAAGAGTGCCTGCCTCGGATACATGAGGCCCTAGGATCGATTCCCCAGCACCACATATACAGAAAACGGCCAGAAGCGGCGCTGTGGCTCAAATGGCAGAGTGCTAGCCTTGAGCGGGAAGAAGCCAGGGACAGTGCTCAGGCCCTGAGTCCAAGGCCCAGGACTGGCCAAAAAAAAAAAACCATGAAGCTCACTTAATGACCACATGAAAACAGGCCTTTGGAGGATTTGGTCTACCAATTGGCTCTCCCTGACCCCTGTTCCCAATTCATCATTTTAAGGATATTTGAATTGAGAAAAGGCACCGTGACAGCTGACAAAGGAATTTAGAGGTAAGCTCCCTTATGGTCATTACCATTTGGAAACTAAGCATCTATGTTACTGAGTATATCTAGTATATTCACTGAATATAGTCAATGGTTTTTCTATTCACTTTCCTATTCAATCACTCCTCAGTATCATATTTTTCTACAGAGCTATCTTCCAAACCAGAAATAAGTATCCATTAGAGCTAGACAAAAACAAAATCATCTTAAATTATACTTAATTATTATGCTGAGCCTCTTCTTTTATATCCAAATTTACTTCCCACTGGTACAGAAAAGATCTGAGGAGCATCTATTCACCTAGATTAATTTATATCATACTCAATACCTACTATGTATGGAACACATAAGAGGAAAAAGCAGGAATCTTTAAAAAGTCCTCTTAGCTAGGCGTAGTGGTGCACTTAGGAAGCAAAGGCAAGAAGATTGGAGCAACTCAAAAAAGAAAATAAGCCTGGTACCATGGGCTCACCTTGTAAACTTAGCTATTACTTCTGGAGGTAAGATAGGGGAAATGGCAAGTCAACATCAACCCAGACAAGAAAGTTAATGTAAGACCCCTCTTAAACTCATAGCTAGGACCAGTGGTCTCTTATCCTAAGCTACATGCAAGGCAGACATTGGGCATACCAGACAAGTCAGAACAGGAAGATGTCAGAGCATCTCCACAGAGGAAGCTGGATGCGGTGGAAGGAAGCTGGACATGGTGGTGTGCACCTCTGATACTAACATGCCTTGTTAGTCCAGAAAATCTAAAGGTAGGCACTTGCTGGGCTTTAAGAAGCAAGACCCTATCCTAAAAATAAACAGTGAAAGCAGGGCTGGAGATGTAGCACAGTACCTCAGTAGCCTAGAAGCATAACACTCTGAAATTAAACTCCAATGCCAACAATTTTTTATTATTTTTTAAGTCTCTTGAGAGTTACAGATTAGTGAGAAGAAACAGACAAAAATAAACATAATATGAAATACATTAGACAGTAATAAGTAATAGATGCAAAAAATAACACAAGAAATACCAATAAGGAGTTCAAGTATGACCAATGGGCCATTTTATACAGGATAGTCAGGGGAAAAAATGAGATAAACAAGTCAAGCAAAGTATTTACTTGGAGATCCCTAGAACTCTGCACATGTGTCCTTTTAATTCATGGAAGTCTCTCCTACAATGCTCTACTTTTGTCTATTGCATATATCTATCATATGTATAGCACTTAGCTTTTCTTTTTTCTGTCTGAACACACATATAGAAATGTGAGCTACATATTGTGAGTATTTTGCACACTGATATATCCAAGAGCTAATGACAATACACAGTAGGTACTCAAAGTATAATGACTATCTGCAGGAAAAGTTTTGCCACTATAAGAAAGAAGTAAATACAAAATTCAGAGGTAGCATCCAGCACCAGGACTCAGACCTGAAATCCTAGATACTCAGGAGGCTGCAAGCACAACAGTTATGGTTAAAGGGTAGCCCAGACAAAGAAGTTCATGAGACCCTACCTCAAAAGTAACCACCAAAAAAAGTAGGGATAGAAGCATATTCAAATGGTAGACAACCAGCCTAGCAAGCCCAAGGTCCTGAGTTACATGGGTAGGTGGGAGAGAGATGGATAGATATAAGCAAGCAAAGATAGGTAAGGGTAAAACAAAGAAAAACAGAGAAGCTGGAACAGGAAGTCACAGATATGGAAAATACACTCGGAATCTACCAAAGGGAAGTTCAAAACATGGCAGAGAAAGCCAAGAAATGTATAACCGATATCAACAAAGGGGAGGAATACCAGAACAGAGGGATGCAACACTAATTCAAAATAATTATTACAGAAATTTCCCCTACGTTAAAAGAGAAAATCTCACTCACATAACAGAAGCATATAGAACGCCTAGTAGACAAGATCCTAGAAGAAACACTTCTAGACACATCATTCTAAAAACATTAAACCTGAGTAGCAAAGAGCCAATTTTAAATGCAGCAAAATCAAAGGAGCTATACTACAATGGAAAGAAAATCAGAATCACTGCAGACCTCTCCACACAAATCCTCAATGCAAAAAGAGCCTGGAAAGGTTACTATCCAAGCCCTGAAAACAAACAACTGCCAGCCCAGACTGATATACCCAGCAAAGCTAGAATTTACATTCAACAAAGGAACCGAAACTTTCCATTAAAAATTAAATGAATATATGAACAAAAAGCGAGCTGTACAAAAAATATTAAGCGGAGGAGCACAACCCAAAGAAAACAGTCAAGATCAGGGAACCACATCAGGTAGAAATCACTAGGAGATCAATTTAGTATGCACAAGAAAAGGAAAGAAGCAAAATACAGGTAAGCAGGAAAATGGCAGGAAACACAACACCTCTCTCTATAATAACTATAAACATTAATGGACTCAATTCTTGAATCCAAAGAAAAAGAACTGCAGAGTGGATCAGAAAACAAGACCCATCCATTTGTTGTCTCCAAGAGACCCATCTCACAGCCAAAGATGAAAGCAAAATCCAAATGAAGGGATGGAAAAAGGTCTTCCATGCTAACGCACCCAGCAAGAGGGCAGTGGTTGCCATTTTCATTTCTAACAAATTAGCATTGTCATTAAAACCGGTTCAAAAATATAAAGGTCATTACACATTAATACAGGAAGCAATCCATGAAGAGGATATAACAGTCATCAACTTATATTCATCATATAATGGAGTACCTAAATACATTAAATACTCTCAGACTTACAGAACAAGCTAGACTCAAATACAAGAGTAGTGGGAGACTTTAATGCCCGACTCTCACCAAGAGACAGGTCAACAACACAGAGGATAAGCAAAGAAGCCTCAGAGCTAAATGACACCATATCCCAGATGGACTTAACAGACATCTACAGAGTTTTCTACATAACACATTCTTCTCATTAACCCATGGAACACACTCCAAAAACTATCATATTCACACAGAGAACTTAAGCAAATACAAGAAGATTGACAAAATCCCTTGTATTCTATCAGGCCACAGTGGAATCAAACTAGTTCTTAACAACCAAGCATACTGCAGAAATTACTCAAATACATGGGGCTGAACAGCACATTACTGAATAACAAACCTGGATCACAGAACAAATTAAAGAAGAAATTAGAGAGTTCCTACAATTCAATGAAAATGAAAATACATCACAAAGGAATCTCTGGAACACAGCAAAGCAGTGTTGAGGGGAAAGCTCATTGCCCTTAGCTCACACTTCAAAAACACAGAAGCAGCTTAAGTAAATAATTTCATGATGCAATTAAAACTGCTAGAAAGGGGGCTGGGGATATGGCCTAGTGGCGAGAGAGCTTGCCTCGCATACATGAGGCCCTGGGTTCGATTCCCCAGCACCACATATACAGAAAACGGCCAGAAGTGGCGCTGTGGCTCAAGTGGCAGAGTGCTAGCCTTGAGCAAAAAGAAGCCAGGGACAGTGCTCAGGCCCTGAGTCCAAGGCCCAGGACTGGCCCAAAAAAAAAAAACAAAAACAAAAAACTGCTAGAAAGGGTTGGGGATATGGCCTAGTGGCAAGAGTGCTTGCCTCGTGTACATGAGGCCCTGGGTTCAATTCCTCAGCACCACATATACAGAAAACGGCCAGAAGTGGCGCTGTGGCTCAAGTGGCAGAGTGCTAGCCTTGAGCAAAAAAGAAGCCAGGGACAGTGCTCAGGCCCTGAGTCTAAGCCCCAGGACTGGCAAAAAAAAAAAAAAAAAAAAAAAAACCGCTAGAAAGCAAGAAATAATTAAATCTAAAGCTACTACTACATGGACAGATATAACCAAGATTAGGGTGGAAATTAACCAGATCAAATTTTTAAAACTATACATAAAATTAATGAAGCAAAAAACTAGTTTTTTGAGAAAATTAGTAAAATTGACAGACCACTTGCAAGAGGAGACAAGGGGAGGAGGGGGAGGAGGAGGAGGAGGGAGGAGGGGGGGAGAAGGGAGGAGGAAGAGAGGGAGAAGGAAGAAACAGAGAAGACTCAAATCAATAAGATCAGGGATACCACAGCAAAAATTACAACAAACATCCAGGGCATCCAAGTGATCATAAAGAACTATTTGGAGAACCTATACTCACTAAAGAAAGAAAACCTAGCAGAAATGGACATATTTTAGAGAAATATAAAGTGCCCAAACTGAAGCAAGAAGACATAATTCAATTAAATAAACCAATAACATATAATGAGACAGAGGAAGCAATCAACAGTCTTCCAAAGTCCAGCCCAGATGGATTCACCATGGAATTCTATAAGACTTTTAAAGAAGAACTAATACACATACTCCTCAAGCTTTTCCATGATATAGAAACAGAGGGAACACTCCCAAACTCATTTTATGAAGCCAGTATCATACTCATCCCCAAACCAGGCACGGATCCAACAAAGAAAAACTACAGACCAATCTCTCTGATGGACACAGTTGCAAAGATCCTCAATAAACTATTAGCCAACAGAATCCAGAAACAAATTTTAAAAATCATACATTATGACCAAGGCTTCACACCACAGATGCAAGGCTGGTTTAACATATGTAAATTAATAAAGTAATTCGCCACATTAACAGAGTCAAGATCAAGAACCACATGGGGGCTGGGAATATGGCCTAGTGGCAAGAGTGCTTGCCTTCTACACAAGAAGCTCTTGGTTCGATTCCCCAGCACCACATATATGGAAGACGGCTAGAAGGGGCACTGTGGCTCAGGTGGCAGAGTGCTAGCCTTGAGCAGGAAGAAGCCAGGGACAGTGCTCAGGCCCTGAGTCCAAGGGCCAGGACTGGCCAAAAAAAAAAAAAAAAAAAAGAACCACATGGTTACAAGTGAGGCAGAAAAAATCTTTGACAAAATACAACATCCATTCATGTTAACAAACTCTGGAGAAAATAGGAATAGAAGAACATTCTTTAAAACTTGAGAAAGCAATAGCTAAATGGGGAAAAAACTAAAAACACTTTCCCTAAAATCAGGAACAAGACAAGGATGCCCACTTTCTCCGCTCCTTTTCAATATAGTTCTGGAATCCTAAGCCAGAGCAGTAAGGCAAGAAAAGGACATTAAAGGGATCCACATAGGGAAAGAAGAAATTATATTATCCCTATTCTCAGATGGCATAATCTTATACCTGAAGAACCCAAAAAACACCCCCAAACTCCTAGAACTAATAAACCACTTCAGCAAAGTAGCAGGATATAAAATTAACCCACAAAACTCAGTAGACTTTCTGTACGACAAACAGTAAAGGAAACCATGAAAACAATCCCATTTGCAATAGCCTCAAAAAGAATTATCCAGGAATTAACCTAACCAAAGATATAAAGGATCTATTTAGTGAAAACTATAAAAAAAAAAAAATCTAGAGAGAAATCAAAGAGGACACCAGGTAATGGGAAGACCTTCCATTCCATGCTCATGGATAGGTAGAATCAATATTGTGAAAATAGCCATACTAAATGACATATAAATTCAACGCAATCCTCATCAAAATCCCAATGACATTCTTCACTGAAATACAGAAAACAATCCAAAAATTCATAAATTCACAACAAAAGACCTAGAATGGCCAAAACAATTCTAGGCAAAAGAGGCAACACAGGCAGTATCACAATACCAGATTTCAAGCTCTCTAACACAGCTATGATAACAAAAACAGCTTGGTATTGGCACAAAAATAGACCCAAAGATCAGTGGAATAAATTAGAAGACCTAGAAATAAAACCAAATACTTGCAGTCAGCTGATATTCAACAAAGGAGCCAAAGACATACAATGGAAAAAAACATAACCTCTTCAACTATAGGTAGTGGGAAAAATGGGCAGCCACATGCAGAAAACTCAAAGTGGACCCAATCCTGTCACCATGCACTAACATCAACTCAAAATGGACTAAAGACCTTAACATCAGACCCAAAACTCTGAAATTACTGCAGGAAAGAGGAGAGATACTGAACTTACAGGTACAGGCAAGAACTTCCTAAACAAAGTCCCAGGAGCACAACAGATTGGAGAGAGACTGGACAAATGGGACTACATTATAGTAAGAAGTTTCTGCAGTTAAAGATGTAGCTACTAAACTAGAAAGACGGCCAACCAAATGGGAAAGGATATTTACCAGCAAGGCAACAAAGGCCTAATATCCATCATATACAGGTAACTCAAGAAACTAATCTCTCCCAAAACTAATAAACCAATCACTAAATGAGCAAGGGAGCTAAAGAGAGACTTCTCAGAGGAAGAAATAAAAATGGCAAAAAAGCACATGAGGAAATGTTCATCATCCCTGGCCACAAAGGAAATGAAAATAAAAACAACCCTGAGATACTACCTTACCCTAGTCAGAATGGCCTATAGAATTCAGACAACAACAAATACTGACAGGGATGCAGAGAAAGAGGAACCCTACTGCACCGCTGGTGGGAATGTAAACTAGTACAACCACTCTGGAAAGCAGTCTGGAGGTTCTCAAAAAACACAGACATACCCTACGACCCAGCCATACCACTCCTTGGCATTTATCCTGTACAACAGGAACGAGGATATGACAACAACACCTGCACCTCCATGTTCACTGCTGCACTGTTCACAATAGCCTAGATATGGAAACAACCCAGATGCCCCACTACAGATGAATGGATCCAAAAAATGTGGTACCTATATACAATGGAATTTTACATAGCCATTAGAAAGGATAAAATAATGGCATTCGCAGGGTGGAACTAGAATAAAGCATGTTGAGTGAGACAAGCCTGATATGAGGGTGTTAAGATTTATAACGTGATGAGAGATGACAAAGTAAACAGGACTCAGGATATCAATACACAGTGAGACAAAAAAAAAAAAAAAAAAAAAAGTCTTGGGAGAAAAGCACCAAATAGACCCAGGCATCTCTTCATAGGTACATAAAATAATATACAGACTGAAAAGAACCCCAAAAATAAGTAAACAAAGGACCCCTTCTTATTTGTCTTATCATTTTTAGATGACTCTATATTCTCTACCGCACATATGGTGTATACATGTGCACATCTGAGGGAAGCTGGGAAGGTGGCACAGAATGAGTGGCAAAGTGGGTGAAAAAATACAGCAGAAGGGCCCAACAGCTGTAATGGACATCGATGAAAGTGAACTAAGCAGCTCAAGGGTGGTGAAGGGTAGGGGAAAATGAGAGAAAAAGAGGGATACTAAGCAAAAGGAAAGAAATGTACATATCACACAATCTGGAAGAGATTGTTTTATTGTTAATGTTTATAGATTTCATAAGCTTAGTAGATTAGAATGATGATGTCCATCATTGGGAAGGTAAAACTGTGTATTGTGAAATTTATGTACTTAATTTCAATAAAGAAAAAGTTAAGAAGAGAGTTCCCAAAAGAAGAGGTAAGAATGGCAAAGAAACATGAGGAAATGCTCATCATCCCTGGCCATAAAGGAATTGCAAATCAAAACAACTATGAAATACTATCTTACCCCAGTTAGATTGGCAAACATTTTGAATTCCAACAACAGCCAATGTTGGTGGGGATGTGGGGGGAAAAGGAACACTACTGCACTGCTGGTGGGAATGTAAACTAGTAATCACTCTGGAAAGCAGTCTGGTGGTTTCTCAAAAAACTAAACACATAAGACTTTCCCTATGACCCAGCCACACCATTCCTAGGCATATACCCTGAGCATCATAAACCAAGGACACCTGCACATCCATGTTCATTGTTGCACTATTCACAATAGCCAAGATAGGGAAACAACCCAAATGCCCCACAATAGATGAGTGGATCCCAAAATGTGGTACCTATATACAATGGAATTTTTATATGGCCATAAGAAATGATAAAAATAATGTCATTTGCAGGGAAATGGGTGGACCTAGAACAAATCATATTAAGTGAAGTTAGCCAAGCTCAGAGAGACAAACGACATATGTTCTCCGATGTACAGAAGTTAGATCCAAAACACAATGGGACATGACACAACACACAAAATTCTAGATACTCATAGAGACCAAAAAGAGGACAGTCTTAGGAGAAAATCACAAAGGTGCAATACCCAAGTACTTCTTCATATGCACATAAAATAATACACACACTGAAACAAACTCCAAAGATATGGAAACAAAGGACTTTTTTCTTAAATTGTTTTTTTTTCTGATAATTCCATATTCTTTACCTTATATACGGTGTATTCATGTGCACATCTGTGGGAAGGCAGTGGGAGGGCACAGAATAAGAGGAAAAAGGGTGAAAAAATGCAGCAGTGGAACACACTGGGCATTTATTTAAGTGATCTATGCAGGCTGGGAATATTCCCTAGTGGTAGAGTACTTGCCTCAAGTGAACTATGAACTCGAGACTGGATATGAGAAGGGGGGAATGGGAGAGAATGAGGGAACAGATGATACTATGTAAAAGGAAATGGACTTTTTAACTGACATGTGTAAAAGAATATCACCTCTAAAACAACAATAGAGTAAATCAGAAAAAAAAAAGATTAGGAGTTATGCTCTTTTAAGACACACACAAAAAGGAAAATGTCTCAATATAATATATGACATGATCAATGAGGTAATCACAGTAACACAAGGAGTAAGGAAAAGATGATAAACAGATTTTTTTTTGTGTGTCAGTACTGGGTTTTGAACTCAGAGCCTCCTATTCTTACTAGACTTTGTTTCTCACAGCTGGTGCTCTACCACATGGGCTGGCACTTTTTTTTTTCTGGTTAATGAGAGATGGGGGTCTCTTGAATTTGTCTGCCTGCGCTGGCTTAGAACCTTAATCTTCAGATCTCAGCCTCCTGTGTAGCTAACATTATAGGCATGAGCCACCAGCACTTAGTTACTAGGTATTTTTTTAAGGAAGAAATCCAAAGGTGGAAACAAAAGGTATTCTTTTTTTCTTATTCTTTGTTGTTTTTCTTAACTTTTCTTTTTGTCTTGTTTGCTCATGGGAGGTAAGGAGAAGTACAGAAATGAAGGAACAAAGGATGAACAATTGCAGCTGTGGTACTCACTAGACACTGTTAAAAATGTGGCGACATGACAGAAAAACTGAGAGTGTCGAAAGGTATGACCTATTCAAAAAGAAATGTACTATTTACATAACTGTAACCCTTCTGTACATCACCTTTATAATAACAATAAAAAAGAAACCCAATGGTCTTATACAATTAGCAAAAACAATCTCATATATAAAGGAGATGGGAACTGAAGCAGAAACTAGAGCAGTGAGTAAGCCAATAAATACTTCAGTACAAGTAGTTATTTGTTACAGGCCCAAGATTAGGTTAAATTAGACTATAAATTTAGGTTTAAATAGCTGAGAAATCACTGCTAATAATTCTTCACCTATTCTTCACCCTTAAGCTTCTAGAAACTATATATTAAATTGGATAACCATTTATGAAGTGAGATAGGAAAGCAGCGAAGAGAATAAATAATAGAGTAAGCTAAAATGTTAAGTGTTCTACCCATAGTATCCAGAGACATCAAAACTGAGTTATACCTGTCCAAAGGTCAGGACATCAATGTCCCTTCTGCACTAAAAAGAATTCTAAGCCCGGCACCCATGGCTCATACCTGTGATCCTAGCTACAACTCAGGAGGCTGAGATCCTAGAACTGTAGTTCAAAGCCAGCCCAGGCAGTAAATCTGTGAGACTGTTATCTCCAATTTACCACCAAAAAGCCAGAAATGAACTTGTGGCTCAAGTGGCAGAACACTAGCCTTGAACAAAAAAGCTCAGGGACAGCACTCAGGCCCTGAGCTCAAGCCCCAGGACCAGCACAAAACGAAACAAAAAAGAATCCTGATTCCCACACTGGCCATCTATGCTACCTACAGTGAGTGGGACTGAAGTCTACAGCCAATATGAATGGAAACTGGGAGGATGCAGTGAGGAAGCCCGGAGGACAGACAAATCAGAGGTATCCAAATAAATAACTTTCCTGATACTGTAGGAGCATTTAACAGCAAATCCCAAGTTGATTACATGTCACATATTCTTGCCTTAAATTCAGAACACAAATTAGTCTCACTTATAAAACAGCATATGCCTATAGACAGTAAGAAAATATAAAAGACAATGAAGATTCAACCTTCAAAGTGCTTACAAAATTTTAAATCTAGGGAGGTTTTTTTGCCAAATCACAATCTCTTGTACAATTTTAGAGGTACACTTCAACTCTTGTCATATGTATTCTTTCAGCAGAGATTTGGGTTGTTTAAAGGCTGAGCTAAGTAAATATGTCCTAGGGTCCTAGAGCATCTTGATTCAATCATATTTTTATTATCTTATTATTCCTTCCAATGCCACAAGCAATGGAGATGAACATCAAGTTACCTCTTCCAAGGCATATTTTTCTCTTGTCAGTGAAGAGTAGTATTATCTGTCCTGTAATATCCTACTCCAATTATTCAAAATGTCAAGTCTGCTGTTCACACAGGAATCTAAAATTAGCAAAGAAATTTCTTCAAGGATATAGAAAGACCCGAGAGATAGGATTCTCCAATTGAAAAAGACTAATTCTTTTTTCCTCTTAGAGTAACTCCCACAGATACTGTACTGCATATGCAGGCAAGTGCACAGACTTAATTCCCATTAAACTATGAAAAGGCTAAGTTTCAAAAGGACATTAGAGCCCCAGAAAAAGCAGAAGGGTGATGCTTCCTAAGCAAGTCTTAATGAAATTAATGGAAGACAGTGGTTGTATTTCCCTGGGCCTGAAAAACTCAAAGCAAAGTTACACAAGTATAAAGGTGAAAACTCCACGATCCTTTCAATACATTTATGTGAATTCTGCACAGGCATTGCTTGTTAAGCTTATTATGCCTTGAAATCCTCTGCTGAGTACACATTTGAAAACTAGGTACCAAGAAAGCAACATGACAAACACAGCATTCTTTTCCTTATTACTTAAAATTAGTATTAGAAGTGGAAAATATAAAAATTAAAAGCAAAGACCATTAGTCAAAGATTAAGTAAAGCTTGGCATGGTAGTACACATGTAATACGAGCAGTTGGTGGGCTAAATCACGAAGACAAGTTTGAGGGCAACCCAGGATACACAGTAGTTCCAGGCCAACCTGGAAAACAAAGTAAGACTTCGCCTCTTACAAAATGTCATAGAATTAGTATACCTAATGTACCATGAGAATATATTTCTTTATTTAAAAAAAAGGGGGGGGGCACATGCCCTTACCTCCACCCTCATTATTTACAGCATTCAGATGCTAAGGCAAACACCATCTAAATATTTTTTTAAAAATTTAAAACAGGGGCTGGGAATATGGCCTAGTGGCAAGAGCGCCTGCCTTATATACATGAAGCCCTGGGTTCGATTCCCCAGTACCACATATATAGAAAACGGCCGGAAGTGGCGCTGTGGCTCAAGTGGCAGAGTGCTAGCCTCGAGCCAAAAGAAACCAGGGACAGTGCTCAGGCCCTGAGTCCAAGGCCCAGGACTGGCAAAAATAAATAAATAAATAAATAAAAATTTTAAAGCAACACAGAAGAAATCTCAACAGCCATCTCACCAATGCAGAAAAGTGGTATTAGATAAATCAAGGGGGCTTAAAAGATAAGTGCAGGCTGGGCACTGGTGGCTCATGCCTATAATCTTAGCTACACATAGGCTGAGATCTTAGGATGGTGGTTCGTAACCAGCCCAGAAAGTCCATGGCATTCATACCTCCAATTAACCCCCTAACTGCCAGAAATGGAACTGTGACTCATCTGGTAGAATGCTAAATTTAAGCACAAAAGCTCAGAGACATCACCAGGTTCTACATTCAAGCCCCAGGACGGACGGATGGACACACGGAAACACACACACACACGCGCACGCGCGCGCGCGCGCGCACACGCGCGCGCGATATGTACAGCAGTCCTTCAGTATCAATATGGCATTAGTTGTAAGACCCCACAGATACCAAACTTCTTCAAGCATACTCAAAAGTCTCATATAAAATATATAGTATCTGCATTTAACCTGTATATGTCTAAATATACTTTAAATCATCTCTAAATTACTTTTAAAACCTAATATAATGCAAATGCTATGTAAATATGGTGTATTTGGGAAATAATGACTGAGAAAAATATGTACAGATTCAGTATATATGCAATTTTTAAAATATCTCAATATTGAGTTAATTAAATTAATCTTCCACAAGTGTTGAGGATTAGGACAGCTGAAGATATTTTTCTCTCTTTCAAAAAGAGAGAGAAAGAGAGTGTGTGGTGTGTGCACACATGCATTTAACAGGGTCTAAAACACTGATCCCAGACAGATATTTGCATAAAAACAGAAAGTCAAGAATTAGTGCTGACAAAGAACTACAATATGCTAAAGACTGCAAGAGCTATGAAGAGAACAAGTTGCAAAAAACTAAGAACCTGAACTTTGTCCAGATGGCAAATGAAATCTACTGGTCTTAAGAATTATTAAAAAAGAGAAGACAGGATATTTTCGAGATAATACTCAGAACAAAAGCATAGAGTAAGCACTGAAAGTCAAGACAGAATCAGCTAGATAATGTAAGCTCTGTAAGGATAGTCATGTCAATCCCTTTGGTGCTCTGCTAAATCCTTAGCACTTAAGACTATTCCTACCATCACTCAGCCCTTTACTGAGTGAAGGGAACCATCTTGAAAGACAACTACAGTGACTCAAGAAGAAATGAGAAGAGACTGAACTGGGGCAAAGAAGACAGATGTAGAAGGCATGATGACTAAATGTGCTAAATATCAGTAACTTCATATTTTTTGTACTACTAGGGTTCAGGACAAACCATCCTAAAACATGATAGGAGACTAGAATGTGTCACCCCAAATTAGAGTCCTCTGGCATATTTTGAAGTGGTTATTTTGAGAAACTGCAGGCACTGGAATAGCTCTGAAAAGCTGTCCTTTTGTAAAAGACATTTACATCTCTAATGGAAGTCTACATTAGTGAAATGTAGGCCTGAATTCCACATTCCAGATGACTGCCTTGAGATAACTGCCATTACTTAAGACTATCTGCACAAAAAGGATAGTCTTGGTTCATCTAAGAAAGCTCAAGGTCACCTCCACTCACCCACCACCCAGGTCTCCATCTTTTTTTTTTTTTTTTTGGAATGGCACAATTCTGTTTATTTCAGCCAAAGCCTTTAGTTATATACACCTTCTATATTTGTCACTGTAATGGGGTTCCCCCAAGGGAGGGGACCACAGTGTAATGGGGTCCAAGGGGGGGAACCCCCATCCCTCCAAGAGTCCACCACTCAGAGACAGTCTCAAGTAAAAAGATGGATTTATTGGGGAAGTAAAAAGCATACTGACTGGCCAGGGTCATGGCCCAGACGCGGGAGCTGGAACCGCAACCGTAAAAAGCAGGCTGGCTGGCCAGGGCTGCAGCCCAGACTCAGGAGCTGGGACCGCGCACCTCTCCATCCTTTTTTGTAATTCAGGATAAAGCATATACTTCAATCATCAAACCCTTGTCAAGTCTGAAATGTTGTGGGATTCTCCATGCAGTTACACTTAATTGAAATTTTTCTCCTTTTCACCCTTTAAACAGGAAACAGTTTATTTCGCAGATTAAACTATGAAATCTTCAAAAGAAAATATATCTACTCCTTAACAGGATTAGTAGTTTATCCATTCTAAGCTCTGTAAAAATAAATTAATTATTTTAAAATCCAACTTAACCTAGCGATGGTGGCTCTTGTCTATAATCTCAGCTACTAAGGAGGCTGATATTTGAGGATACAAGTTCAAAGTCAGCCAGTGCAGGAAAGTCCATGAGACTCTTATCTCCAATTAACAAACAAAAAGGCTGGAAGTGGAGCTGTGGTTCAAGTGGCAGAGAACTAACCTTGAAAAAAGCTCAGGAACAGTTCCCAAGCCCTGCATTCAAATCCCAAGACCAACAAAAATTAAATTTAAAAAAATCAATCCAACTTAATTTACTATAGACTACAAAATGTCATACAAAAAATTATTCCTAATGGTAATATAAATCAAAATTATTTAATTTACAGTCAGCACTATGAACACATGCCATCTCTAATGTGATCAAAATACTATTTGAGTCAGCATTTACCAAGTCTTCAAAACATGTTCAGCAAGCTAGTAAGTGCTTAAACTGAACACATGAATCCATCTTAAGAGATCTGGGGGAAAAAAATCCTAATCAAGGGGCAATGATGTTTGTTAACCAATGAACGTTACACAATTTCCTTTTCCACACATAAACACAACAGATAAATGTTTTTTAAGGGAAGTCACTTAATCTCTTCTCATGTTGAAAAATAAGGGTTTGAATGTAAAGAAGTCCATAAAGACTTTTATTTCTACAATTAAATATTTCGTTTTACTAATTTAAGATTGTCTCTGTACAAGAGACTTTACCTTTGTCTATATGCTATTTTGAAAACCTTTTACTTTATATGTCCAAGACAACTTAAGATTCTATGTACGTACCAGCAATGTTTGTTCCCAATTTCCTTCAGTATATGATGAAGTGCTGTAGGCAGGTGACAGAAAAAGAACATAAAATCTACCTGAGGGCTCACTATATAAGCCACTATCGTGCTAGGTCCTGTCTATTATAATATTTCTTATATCCCAAAACTGGGAAGAAATATTAACCTAGGAAAAACTGAGAGCATGCCAAAATTCACACAATGAGTTATGATGTAAAAACAGAAAGAATATTCAATCCAAATCCTTCCCCATACTAAAGATGGTAACTTCATTGAGAACTCAAGTACGTCCTCTGGTCCAGTAAGCACACATTTTTCATTATTGTCTAGAAAAGGCTTTATGCTTTTATATGCTTTGTATGCTGTATTACATACCTATGTTGAAATCCTTTAACTCCTGCATATTGTAGCTTTTCTACCACATAATAAAAGAGAAAAAATTACATGCAGCTTTTAAGGGTGCTAATTGAAATTCTAGAACAAATAACCCTTTTCTTTTGGGTAACCTGTAAAACAAATGGCAAGCACATGAATGATATATAATCAAGGGTAACACTACATATAAACAAATCATGTTTCACAATGACATATTTGAATATAAATAAAATCAGTGACCTTAATGTAGAAGTAATTCACCTTAACTTTTTAAGACATCCCTTACTTAATTTTAAATATCATACAACTAAGTATAAGACTGCTGGTTCCAGGGCAGAGATCTACAAACTATAGCAAACCAAATATAGCCCCCACAAGTTTTGTAAATCTCACTATAAAATACGCACAATCACTTACACATTGCCTATGGATGTTTTGTAAAGTATATCTAGGTAAGAGACTATATGGCTTGAAACATCTAAAATCTCTACTATCTGGTCCTTTATTTAAAATATAAAATAAAATAAAATTGTGCCAACAACTTGCCTGAATTTCAAATTCTTGAGCCTAGTTTTTACTTAGAGAATAATCTCATATATGGGGACACAGATGGCACATGAAATAGTAGTAGATGATTTGGAGCAATTCTGGGGACAGGGTTACAAATCATACATGCTATACCAAAGAATTAGGCTCAAGAGGATTTTAAGCAAAGAGTAACTTTAATTTTAGAAAGCTGGCAATAATAGCTAACATTTACACTTTCCCACTATTCTAAGAATATGTGACTATTTCAACGGAATTACAATTAAAAGAAAAACTTTTCTTCAGTCCACTAGTCACTTGTCAAGAGTTTAAATGCTATATATTCTCCCTTTGGCTCCTACAAAGAAAGGAAAGCAAAGATATAAAATATTCTTATCACTACAAAAAGTCCTATTAGCACTGATACAGTAAGCCTCCACAACTTTATAAAATAAGCATATTATTATTTCCATTTTATAGAAGGGTAAGTGTCAAAGAAAGATGAAGCAAATTGACTAACATCTTACTGCAGATACAAATCCACATGGTCAGAGCTTTGAGCCTGTATCTTTTCTTTTCTCTTGACACTGGACCCTCAATATTACCATATATATTTCAGATTGATCTTACATTTGCCATGTAATCAGGCTGGCCTCTAACCCATGATCCTTCTGCCTCAATCTCTCAAGTACTGGCATTAAAAAAGTAGGATACTGGTGAATGCATGCTAATCACTTTTAGTAAGTGCCTTCTGGGTAACAGTGTGGACTGGAGGGAGATGATACTGGAGGCAGAAAGGCAAATCAGTGAAGCTGCTGAAGAAAGTCAGAAGAGAAATGCTGAGAGGTTACTCTAAGAGAGTAGTAGCTGAAATGGAAATAAAACTTATTAACAGAAATGTTTAGAAGGCATAAGAAAAAAGACAGCGGATAGACTAGAACTAAATCGAAAAGACATACAATTTGGAAACCAATGCCAAGTTTTACTTCTTTCAACAATAAGAAGAGAGGGCAAGTGAGATTCCATCTGGGTCAATATGACCATGTGAAGTGACAGAGGAAAAAACCCCCTACACAGTGAGATAAACAAGTCCAAAGTTCAGAAGATAGATCAGGAATTAAGATAAAAAAATTAGTCATCAAAGCAAAGACATCTGTAGACAACTCACAAAATTGGAAATGGATGAAGAATAGAAATGTCCTAATATCTAGGTGAAAACATTTTTCTAAAACTTCATGATTCCTCTAATTTGGACCATTAATTTAAAAAAAGCTCTCTATCAAGAGTGTATAGCTTTTCTGAAACACTGAAATAAGCAGATTTTTATGTCTGTGGTTTACAAAACCACCAAAATTCTCTAGCCCAGGCTTCTTCTATATTTTCCATTAAGGAGGAAGTTCTAAGTACACTGTGTCACAGGCATTGTTATAGTACTAACAGTATAAAGCAGTACAACAGCATAATGAAACGTTCACAAAACCAAGAGAGGCATGAAATTTCCCGGATATATGTCTAGTTGCTGTGTAACTCTGGACAAGACACTTAAATCTTTGGCTCTCAATTTCCTCATTTGTGAAGAGTAGAACTCCTGTGATCCAAAATTAATAGCTCAAAATTCTACAAGACTACAAAAGATTCCACTTTTTTCCCCTAAGGATTTCTCTATACTTTGAAACAACTATGAAATATGCCTCAATACTAGAGCAAAATTCATTTTTCTTATTTTTCCCACTGCAGATAATTACAAACTATTTGACCCCAAACAACATCTCAACAGCTCTAAATGCTATATTACTGTAATCTGTGTTTAATTTCAGTCCTTTACAAAATAGTGCCATATTACAAATTACTTCTTCACCTGTTCTGTAATAAAGTTGAAAGCAATTCTTTGGCTGTGTAAGGTTTACAGAGTTACACACAGGGCTGATGAAAGCCATCTGTTGAGAACTATGACTTTCCTGTCAAAGGAAAAAAAAACAAAACCAGAAGGAACAAGGAACAGCCTTTATTTTTCCTGGGTACCGGCAGCTGAATGAGACCTAATCCTGCTCCAACTAGGACAAGCAGAAAGGTGAAGTTGCTAGTAATCGTAACTCATTTGCTAAGATCTTTTGTCAAATGACTCCACCCAAGTAGCCAACTGGTAAACAATGTTACCAGAATGGAGCTCCAAATTCCTATATATAAATATGTTTCCTTAAAATAGTTCAATGCAAGCTAGAAAAGTAGTTATTATTGTAATTTTAATACTCTCTGACTTAGTAGAGAAAAAAATTCAAATTCTACTTCAAACAGAACACTTGACACCCAAATTCAGTCTTCTCACATAGCTAAGAACCAAGTCAGTGTATAAATTTTTTCTGACCACCCCACACCACCCCCCCACCAGTGTGGAGGGGAGGAGAGGGAGTCAATGTGGAGCTTGAACTCAGGGCCTAGGTGCTGTCCCTGAACTCTTTTGCTCAAGGCTAGCACTCTACCACAGCTCCATGTCCAGGATTTTTGCTGGTTAATTGGAGATAAGGAGTCTCATGGACTTTCCTACCTGATCTGGCTTTGAACCACAATCCTCATATCTCAGCCTCCTAAGTACCTGGCAGTACAGGTATGAGCCACCAGTACCTAGCTCTCCTCAAAATTTTAAATTATCAGTCAAGTGAGACCTTTATCTCCAATTAATCAGCAAAAAGCCAGAAGTGGAGCTGTGGCTCAAGTGAGAGAGTACTAGCCAGGAGGGGGAGGAGGAGGTGGAGGAGGGGAGGAGGGGGGAGGGGGGAGGAGGGAGGGGGAAGGAGGGAGGAGGGAGGAGGGAGGAGGGAGGAGGGAGGAGGGAGGAGGAGGAGGAGGAGGAGGAGGAGGAGGAGGAGGAGGAGGAGGAGGAGGAGGAGGAGGAGGAGGAGGAGGAGGAGGAGGAGGAGGAAGGAAAAGAAAAATTATCTAAAAGATGTCCAAGAATCCCTTGGAACAATTAACAAAAATAACAAAATTAACAAAAATAAAGCTGAAACATGAGTGAATGGGAGTGAATGGAGGAGGGCCTAGATAAATGGAAAGAAGAATGGTGGGTCAATACAGTCCTAATACTCAATGTACATACATGAAAATGGAACTAGTAAACTTAATGCAACAGGTAGAGGAAGAGGTAGGCAGGGGCCAAATGATGGAAATGGTGACTTTTATTAAAAATACATTATATACATAAATGAACGCGTTCAATATTCAATTAAAACACTCTTGTACAACTATTTGTAGACAGCAAAATAAGTCAAAAAGATTCTTACAAAACCCTGCTTGGCCAGATTTCTTGAATAGCTACTATTATATGTTTGCTTTTACAGCATTCATGTAAGACTAATGAGAAAGAAAAGAACTAGTCAATATGTCCAAGATAAACTCAATAAAAGTAGGCAGCAAGGACAAGAGGATATTTTAATGGATATTGTATTTCTTTACATTCACTTCCTATTTGATTTGTAGTGAGATGCCATAATGAAAAGCTGTATTACTGAAGAATGAAAATTTGTATTATTAAACATTGAACAACTATTATATTGTAAAAATTTAACCATGTAGCTTTCTTTTGAAACTTTAACGACAAAGTATCAGAGTATTTATAATAGTTCCCAGTACGATCTTAACCCTTAAGAAATACTAGCTCCTAATATATTTCTGCAAGCAACTGTTGACATTCTCACTCTATAAATGAGGGCAAAGAAAAACAAGAGAGGCCAAGGTGGTTATATCCTCTACATATCTAATCTGAAGCAATCTGTGCAAAGTCATGCCTTGGTTAATTTCTCCTTATTTCATCATTTTTTCATTCACGAAATATTAGGAGGTGCTGGGGGAAGGGGGGCAACAGAGGACTCTGACACAGACTCTACCCCCAAGGAGCTTACTGTCTAATAGGATACCATTACACATACATGGTCAGAGATGTTTCAGTCAAGTAAATCTAATACTGTGTATAAAATGAACCGAAGTAAGAAGAGAAAAAAATGAAGCATAGAGGCTACTGAATCATGTAAGTAAAGAGGCAAGTTAGAAAGACAGAAGCAGAACAGGACATGGCTGGAGACTAGATACAAGGTCACAAAGCACAGAAGCAGATGACTCACTTCTAGTTAGTATGGGTCTCAACTGAGAGGCTAGGGAAAGACTGGTGTATATAAAGAAAAGTATTCTGCACAGAAACAAAATGCTTGATATATTTGCTACAGTCAGAAAGAAATGGCTAAATACTCAACCAGGAGTGAAGAACCACAAATCTGCCAGTGATTTCTTTTTTTCTTTTTTTTTTTCTTTTTTTTGGCACCAGTCCTGGCCTTGAACTCAGGGCCTTGAACACTGTTCCTGGCTTCTTTTTTTGCTTAAGGCTAGCTCTCTGCCACTTGAGCTACAGTGCCACCTCTGGCCATTTTCTATATATGTGGTGCTGGGGAATCGAACCCAGGGCTTCATGTATACGAGGCAAGCACTCTTGCCACTAGGCCATATTCCCAGCCCTAGAAGTGTAGGTCTTTTATTTTATTTTTTTGCCAGTCCTGGGGCTTGGACTCACAGCCTGAGCACTGTTCCTGGCTTCTTTTTGCTCAAGGCTAGCACTCTACCTCTTGAGCCACAGTGCCACTTCTGGCCTTTTCTATATGCTGGGGAATTGAACCTAGGGCTTCATGTATACGAGGCAAGCATTCTTGCCACTAGGCCATATTCCCAGCCCTGCCAGTGATTTCTTATCCCTGTTATCTGCCTCCAAAAACTTGACATCCAATCAACTGTTCATATCTATAATTTATTGGATACTAGACTACCTCCAGGCAGCTTCCCTCATAGGAATACAAATTAAAAACTACATTTATTCAAATCAGTTACCATTTAGCTCTTCTTAAAGTCATAGTATCTTTTGGTGATCCTTGACCTCCAGAAGCTTCCAGTCTAACAAGGTAGTAAAATAGATCTAATTCTAGGTTGAGGAACTGTAAGAGATGTAAAATGCCCTAGAAATGCATAAAGAGAGGCAGGAGCAAAGCTCAACAGGAGGAAAATGGGTGGAAGCAGCTGAGAATGCTCCCCACTTCTAAGCTAGACACCTCAATCCCCCAGAAAGACTTCTCATTCATGCTACAAATCTCTTTGGGAAAAAACAGCTTGTGGACTGATGTTGAAAATGGTAAACTGGGTGACAGAGATAGTGTGGGGTACAGATGCAAGTGTAGCTTTTGGGAAAGAGAAAGTAGGTGAAACCATGGAATTGGCATGAATAATGAGACATAACTAGAAGGGAATGTGAGGACTTCATACAATCATGGCCCTGACAGGAACATGAAATCCTGCATACCTAAGAGCCAACTGCACATAATGCTACAAGGTGGGAAGGATATCAAGAGATACAAAATACAAAATGATGGGCTGGGGATATAGCCTAGTGGCAAGAGTGCCTGCCTCGGATACACGAGGCCCTAGGTTCGATTCCCCAGCACCACATATACAGAAAACGGCCAGAAGCGGCGCTGTGGCTCAAGTGGCAGAGTGCTAGCCTTGAGCGGGAAGAAGCCAGGGACAGTGCTCAGGCCCTGAGTCCAAGGCCCAGGACTGGCCAAAAAAAAAAAAATACAAAATGATGATGAACTGGGGAGAAAATTACTGCTGAGTACCAGCAATTAAAACATTAGTATACCAACAGCATCCTGAAAGATACTAGGAAACCCATCCCTGAGGGCGCCCAAATTAATGTCCAACTTAGATGACAGGCGCTGATGGCCAGGCATCAAGGCAAGTTGTAAGAAAACAGAAAAAGCAGGGTGCTGGTAGCTCAGACCTGTCATACTAGCTACTCAGGAGGCTGAGATCTGAGGATCACAGTTCGAAGCCAGCTTGGGCAGGAAAGTCTGTGAGACTATGATTCAAGTGGTAGAGCACCAGTTTTGAGTGAAGAAGCTTAAGTGACAGTGCCCCGGCCCTCAATTTCTTTTTTTTTTTTTTTTGCCAGTACTGGGCCTTGAACTCAGGGCCTGAGCACTGTCCCTGGCTTCTTTTTGCTCAAGGCTAGCACTCGGCCACTTGAGCCACAGCGCCACTTCTGGCGTTTTCTATATATGTGGTGCTGGGGAATCAAACCTAGGGCTTCATGTATACGAGGCAAGCACTCTTGCCACTAGGGCATATTCCCAGCCCTTAAAGGTGTAGCCCAGGCTGGTCTCCTGCCTTATCCTCCTCGTTGATTACCGGCTTTTTTTTCCCCAGTACTGAACCTTGAGCTTATTAGTAGATACTCTATTATTTGAGCCATGACCCCATCAGTTTTGCTTTGGATATTTTTTAGTTTAGTTCTTCATGTTATACCTGAGACAACCTGACCTATAATCCCCTTATTTACACTTCTTGGATAGCTGGAATGACAGGTACACATATGTCTAGCTTTTATTGATCAAAAGGGGGGGTCTCTCAATTTTTTTTTGTCCAAGCTGATCTCAAACCACCATCCTCCTGATCTCCAACTCACAAGTAGCTAGGATTATAGAGTTACTAAGTCACCATACCCAGCTCATCAATGTAATTCAAAAAGTAGCCAAGAAAGAGTGAGTGCTAGTAATTAAATATATGATGACCAGCTAGGTAGGGCACATTAGCAGGAAGATATCATTAATAATGGGTATCCCAATCTTTAAAAGCTCTACTTTTCTTTCAGGACAGCAAACTACCCCAAATGACTGCACTCAGAGGCTAACAGGAGACCAAAATATTCCATATAGTTAATTACATTTCACATTTACCCAAAATCTTATTACAAATATTTATCTGCCTAAATTGTTTTAAAATGTCTAGGGGCTTTATTGCCATTGGTTGGTTAGGTTAGTCGAATGGTTGGTTTTTGTGATAGGGTCTCCATATGTAACCAAAGCTGGCCTTGCAACTATGATCCTATGTCTCAGTCTCCCAAGTGTTGAATTATAAGCATGCATCACTCCAGTAAGCTTCAAATGTCTTTCTTTTTTTTTTTTTTTTGGAGGGAGATACCAATCCTGGGCTTGAACTTAGGGCCTGAGTGCTGTCCCTGAGCTTTTGTTCTCAAGGCTAGAGGTGCTCTACCACTTAAGCCACAGCTCCCATTTCCAGCTTTTCAGTAGTTTACTGGAAATATAAGTCTCACAGACTTTCCTGCCAGAGCTGACTTTGAAACACAATCCCCAGATCTTAGCCTCCTGAGTAGTTAGGAATATAGGCATGAGCCACAGGAGCGCCCAACTAAAATTTATATGTTTAAAAGAACAATTCTGCTTAGACAAAGCCCATTCCTAATCACATTTTTTTTTTGTCAGTTATGAGGCTTGAACTCAGGGCCTAGGCACTGTCCCTGAGCTTTTCTGCTCAAGGCTTAACACTCTACTACTTTAAGCCACAACTCTACTTCCTGTTTTCTGGTGTTTAATTGGAGATAGGAGTCTCAAGACTTTCCTGCCCAGGCTGGTTTTGAACTGCAGACCTCAGATCTTAAGACTCCTGAATAGCTGGCATTACAGGTGTGAGCCACCAGTGTCTGGCCCTAACCACATTTATGATTAATGCACTTCAATGACTTGTTAGTGATAAATTTTTATGGAGTCATCAAAACACAGTATTAATGATAATTGCCATGTAGTATGTAAAAAACTGAAATCAATTCACTTCAAACTTGGTAACAACACAAAATCTGTTATCCATGTTACTGTACCACTATTTTTTGTAGTATTTTGCTTTTAGAAGATTTTTTGTTATTTTAAGTGAGCCATCATACCAAGCAGTCCACATATCCCTGAATATAATAGCATAGAAAACTACCAGTCATTGCCTTTCTCATAAAATACTGTTACCAGTAGATATGAGACTGAAATTTAAACCAATAAAATATAAATAAATTGAAATTACCAAACTTACATTCATAAATTATTTTATGTAAAACCACTATTCCAAGCATAAAACATGAAAGAATTTTATTATAAAGACCATTTCCAAACAGCTAAAATAAAAAATGTAATCATTCTTCATTCTCACTAACTTGAAAACATATCCCATCCTAAACAGTTACTTTACCTTAAAAATGTAAGTTAAGTTCCTACTAAAACTTATTTACTTCTATGAATGCAAAGTACAAATTCCAGTGACAACTCCCAGGCCCATGGGAATATGGTAGAGTGCTTGCCCTGTGTACACGAAGCCCTGGGTTCGATTCCTCAGCACCACATATATAGAAAAAGCCAGAAGTAGCACTGTAGCTCAAGTGGTAGAGTGCTAGCCTTGAGCAAAAAGAAGCCAGGGATAGTGCTCAGGCCCTGAGTTCAAGCCCCAGGACTGGTAAAAAACAAAACAAGCAAACTGCCAGGCACAGGATCAGTTAAAAAAAAAAAAAAAAGAAAGAAAGAAAAAACTCTGCTATAGTCATGCACCAATTCCCATGTCGGAACTTTAATGACAACTGAATTGAAAATTAGTAAGAACAGATATTATTCTTAAAAGGATAAAGCAGAATTACTCAAGTAATATTATAGCTTCATCCAAGAAACAGTTAGTTACTTCTCAAAGATTAATTGTTGTGAAAAATATGAGTGTCTGGGCTGGGAATGTGGCTTAGTGGTAGAGTACCTAGCATACATGAGGCCCTGGGTTCAATTCCTTGGTACCACATAAGCAAAAAAATAAATTTTTAAAAAATGAATAAAAATATAAGACCCCAAAACTGCCAAAAAATATGAACAAATTGAAAAACAGAAAAGAAAAATATGAATGTCTTACTAGTAGTACTTTATAAACTAAAAACAGTTTGCAAGAAATAAATTTCTTATCTCTATTCAGTCTGCCTTAATCCCCCACAGGACCTAACTTTAAATACACTATTTATAGTAGGCATTCAAATGTTTACTGAAAAAATAATGAATAAATGAAGTAAATAAATTATCTTACAGTAAGTAATATCTCCATTTCCAAAAAAAAAAATTATTAGCGGGAAATTTCTACATAAGCCAGGTATATATTATCTACTATACCCACATCCCACAATTCAAGAAAAGCAACATTTATCCTAAATGAAAATACTCTGCTAGAGCAGGGCACCAGTGGGTCATGCTTGTAATCCTAGCTATTCAGTAGGCTAAGATCTGAGGATCATGGTTCAAAGCCAGCCTGAGCAAAAACTTTCTTGAGACTGTTATCTACAATAAACTACTCAGAAAAAGCTGGAAGTGGTACTGTGGCTCAAGTGGTAGGGCACTAGCCTTGAGCACAAAGAGGCTCAGGGATAGCTCTCAGGCCCTGAGTTCAAGCCTTAGGACAGGTAAAAGAAAACAAACAATAACAAAAACACAAAAAAAAAAAACAACTCTGCTACAGCCATACAACCAATCCCCACACTAGTCATGAGAAAGCTTTAAAGACAACTGAGTTGAAAATTAGCAACAACAGATGTTAGATATTATTATTAAGAAATGAGATAAAAGGATAAAGCACGGTTCAACTATGGAGTACTTGCCTAGCAAGGGTGAGGCTCTGTGTTCAATCTATCAGAAAAAAAAAGAAAAAGGAAACAAAAGGTTCTGTAGATAGAACTTACTTTTTTAATGGACCTTAGATATACAAAACTACCTAATAACCTTTGGTTCTCATTAATATTTAATAACCTCTGGTTCTTATTAATGTCCCATTTTGAAATTTGTCCCACTATAGGAAAAAGAAAATAAGGGATATGAACATGAAAGGAGAAAAAAATACATCCTTTTACAATTAAGAATTAAGACATTCTATGAAGTTCTTAGCACTAAGAACATTCATAATCCTGTTCTTAAATGTAGTGACATTATAGCCTCTAAAATGTGTTCTCATGTAACTATTGCAAAGACTCTGGAGCTAGATTCTGGGTTCAAATCTAAGCTGTGCTAGGATATAATACATGATTGGGCAATGTACATCTTTTATGCCTCAGTTTCTTTATCCACAAAACATCAATATCTACCTTCATTACAAGTTCATAGCAATGTTAGTTACTGATCCACCCTAATCTGCAGTTTCAGTTATCTTTCCATCAATCAGGACCCAAAATTATTATAGGGATTTTACAGAATAAAAAATTCATAATTTTAAGTAACTTATTACATGTTATAATTGTTGCATTTTATTGTTAAATATTGTTCATCTCTTATACCTATTTATAAACCAAATTTAATCATAGGTATGAATATATAGGAAAAAACAATATATAAAGATGCACTTCCATTCATGATAGGATTCCTTCCCAGTTAGCCTATGGCAAGCATTATAAATTGAAAATGCCTTGTTAGGAAGTAGTGCTATGGCTCAAAGTGGTAGAGCACTGGCAAAAGAGCTCAGGGATAGTACCCAGGCCCTGAGGTCAAACCTCATGACCAACCCACCCTCTCCCCCCAAAAAGAAGAAAATGCCTTGTTAAAAATACTGAGGGTTGGGCTGGGAATATGGCCTAGTGGCAAAAGTGCCTGACTCCCTGGGTTCAATTTCCCAGCACCACATATATAGAAAATGGCCAGAAGTGGCGCTGTGACTCAAGAAGCAGAGTGCTATCCTTGAGCAAAGAGAAGCCAGGGACAGTGCTCAGGCCCTGAGTCCAAGGCCCAGGACTGGCAAAAAAAATAAAAATAAAAAAATACTGAGGGTTTGAAACTTGGCTCATGTGGTAGAGCACCTGCCTTGTGGGTTCTTCAGGTAATACAAAATTATTAATACACATAAATGTCCCACTGCCACTTCATGTTCCATACCAAATGGGATAGCTAGGCCCTAATAAAAATCCTCTTGTTCCCTACCTCTGCTCTAGAAAGTTTATCAGAGTAAATTTCTATGACTGTTTTCTAAAAAACACTTGAAGTAAGGTATTGAGACTGGTGATCTAAGTATTTTGAAGCACATTTTTCATATATGGCTTAGCGCTACGGGAGAATTCATTATTTTTCATAAAATATAAAATTAAAAATGCATTCAATATATTCTACCTACTTAGAATCACATCTCAGCAACACAGTGCACAGTAGAATATCAGTTGTTTCCCTCCCAATTTCTTGGAAGCTGGGGCTTAATACCTCTGCCCAACATCACAAGAGCCCAGGAAAAGATAAAAATTCAAAGTTCACCCTACTGTAGATAGCTTTTGTGACATTCACTGTACAAGTAGGAAAACTGTAAGTCAAACCATAAGTCAGGGATTATCTGTACAAGCCAACTGGCTAGCTGTTACCTAGGTTCAGAACAGCAAGCCAATCAATCCTGCACCAGTTGATTGGGTAGTTTCAAGGAAAGAAATGAATGTAATTAAAATAAAATTAGAAGTAGATATATAATCTGTTCAGCAAAGAAACAATTCTTCATTTTAGAGTTTATTGGATTATGGTTCTGAACTTGGGATTTTCACGTAGTAGGGGAAAGTCACTCTGGAAATGTGCTACTGAAAATAAGACTATTTAAAAATACTGAACAGATTTTGTCAATGCTAATTTCTTATAAATCAATTTCCCAATGAAATCAGAACACAGAGAAGTCTACTCAAATAAACTCAATCTTCCCAAATATACACTCCAAATTTAGTTACTTCAGTTCAACAACACTATATATTAGAGATACACAGCAAACAGGTATTTCTAACCAAAGCAAACCAGCATATCTCTACTGAATTAAATCTTTAAAAAAAAAAAACTCAGAGTGCTATGCAATGGCCTCAGCGAAGGTCCTTGGCTCAGCTGCAAAATAAATGGTCTTTACCAGCTTTCTTCTAAAAATAAAAGCTTAGAGTTCTAGAACTTGGGGAGTTACTCCATATTGCACTAAATTGACTTTTTCAAATACATACAACTGACTTTTTATGTATAGCTAATTGTGTGTGTGTGTGTGTGTGTGTGAGTGTGTGTATGCCAGAAATGAGGCTTGAAAGTTGGATCCCTACCACTTGAGCCAAACTTCCACTTCTGATTTTTTGCTGCTGAATTGGAGATAAGTCTCACAGACTTTTCTTCCCTGGCTGGCTTAGAACCTCCATCTCAAATCTCAGCCACCATAGTAAGACTAGTATTTTTTAATTAAAATATCTAGAGCTAGGCAAGGTATAGAAACAGCCCAGATGCCACTCAATGGATGAGTGGATCAAGAAAATGTGGTTTATATATACAATGCAAGTTTATTCATCCATCATTTACAAAGAAATGGGTAGACCTAGAAAAAAATTATGTTAAGTGAAGTAAGTTATGTTTTTTCTTATATATGGAAGCTGGAACTAATTTATAAATGTGCAAGTAAACACATACGGGGTTATATTCAAGTGTATATAGATGTGTGGGATTTGCAAGAATTCAAACTGTAATTTCTTAGAAAATAAAATCAATACCAAGAAAATGGCACTTGAAAGGTGTGTGGTTGGAAAGGGATAAACAAATGGGGGAGGGGGGAAATGCAGTCAATTCTCAATGCATACCCTATGAAATTTAAAAAACATTGAGGGGGGGATTGTGTTGAGAAGACAGAGAAAAATGATGAAAAGGTGACAACGCTCAAGATGCATTGTGTTTGTAAACTGATTTATTGAATGTTTACACCTGTAAGCCAAGCTACTCATGATGCTGAGATCTGCCTGAGGATCATGGTTCAAAGCTAGTCAGGGCAAAGTCTGTGAGACTTACCTACAATTAACCACAAAGCTGAAAGTGGTGCTGCAGATCAAGTGGTAGCATTACCCTTGAGCACAAAAGCTCAGGTATAGTATTCATGCCCAGGGTTCAAGCCTCAGGACCAGCAAAAAAAGAAAAGGAAAAGATAATAAAAATACTATTAAAAAAAAAAAAAAGGACAGGTGCCTATGGCTCACACCTTAATCCCAGCTACTCAAGAAACTCTTGAGATCTGGTTCAAGGTTCAATGTCAGCCCTACAGAGAAGTCCATGAGACTCTTTTCTCCAATTACTCACCAAAAAGTCTAGAGCACAAAAGCTCAGGGACAATACCCAGGCCCTGAGTCCTGAGACTTGTACATACATAAACACACACACACACACACACACACACACACACACACACACGAGACATAGCTCAGTGATATGCTTCATGTATTATGAAACAATAGGTTCAATTCCTAGAACCAAAAATAATCATTATCATCAGAATCATCTAATTCAAGCAAGGGAAGTTACTATAAAAGCAAACAGCCAAGTGTTCTAACAAGAACTTATATACTCAATTCACGGGTATGCCACTGAATTTAACTATAAATCATTTGCTGTTTCCATGAAGTTAGCCAATCACTAGGTAATAGTTGTAACAATCCAAGTATGTTTTTGGTTTTTGGGTTTTGGGTTTTTTTTGGCCAGTCCTGGGGCTTAGCCTGAGCACGGTCCCTGGCTTCTTTTTGCTCAAGGCTAGTACTCTGCCACTTGAGCCACAGCGCAACTTCTGGCCATTTTCTGCATATGTGGTGCTGGGGAATTGAACCCAGGGCCTCATGTACACGAGACAAGCACTCTTGCCACTGGGCCATATCCCCAGCCCCCCAAGTATGTTTTATTTGTAAAAATCCCAGTATCTTTTATTTAACTTCAGCCTTGACCCAATTATTTTTTAACACACTATTCATGGGCTGGGAATATGGCCTAGTGGCAAGAGTGCTTGCCTCACATACATGAAACCTTGGGTTCAATTCCCCAGTGCCACATATATAGAAAACAGCCAGAAGTGGCGCCATGGCTCAAGTGGCAGAGTGCTAGCCAGGGACAGTGCTCAGGCCCTGGGTCCAAGGCCCAGGACTGGCAAAAAAAAAAAAAAAAAAAGCAGCAGAATAACACACTCTTCAAAAATGCCCAATACTCAAGAAGTAGAGTGCTAGCCTTGAGCAAAAGGAAGCCAGGGACAGTGCTCAGGCCCTGAGTCCAAGCCCCAGGACTGGCAAAAAAAAAAAAAAAGCGCCCAATAATGAGTCATTTTATGAATGGAATTCACTATCAATTCATGAATCCATGAGAAATCAGTTTAAAGATAACACAGGCTGAGTACGCCTTATCCAAAATAGTTGAAGACCGTCTTCAGATTTCAGAGTTTAAAAAAAAAACCTCTGTATAGACTTTAGACGTTTAACATTCCTAGTTTGAAATATTTCCCAAGATCCAAAACTAGAAGATTCTAAAATGTTCATTTAAGCCGGGGACTGGTGGCTCATGCCTGTGTTCCTAGCTACTCAATAGGATCACAGTCCAGCCTGGGCAGGAAAGTCTCTGCGATTCCTATCTCTGATTAACCATCAGAAAACCCCAAGTGGAGCTGTGGCTCAAAGCCTTGAGCAAAAAGGGATCAGGAACAGATCACAGGCCCTAAAGTTCATGCCCCATAACCAACCAACCAAAAAAAAAAAAAAAAATTTAAGCTTCAGAGAATTAATCTGGGGCTCAAAAAGAGCCAAAGTTGGAAGCATTTCAGATTTTTCAGATTTATCCTTGTATTTCAAAGTTGACAGGAAAAATTGAAGCCTAAAACAAACTTCTAAAAATTTCACCAAAGAAAAGGTGTGCAACAATTTAAAGATATAACTTAAAGCACTACTACCACTCTCCAAAGAAAAATCAAAGCATTAGAAATAATTTTACAGGTAAAATATTATATCAACATTAAAAAATATTTCCTAACAAAATTCTCTTTATCCCTAACTACCTAAGGGACAAACTTTACTGTTAAAACTGTACAAGAAGACATAACACACGAGAAGGTACCACACAATATGAAATAAAACCTCCCAACTTTCCAAAACTTTTATATTACTAGGTAGTTATGCAGAGGTTATCTTGATCAATGTCACCACCCCTTCCATAGTTCTCCCTCATTTGTTCTCCTCCTGTCTTTACCCTCAAGTTCAACTTTTACATAATATATATTGAATATAATGGCTGCACTTGCTCACTCTTATTCTCCGCTCATGTGCCCTCTCCTTCAGTGCCCCTCTGCCACACCAATGTGTTTCCCCTTCCTGGTATTTGTTTTGTTAAACAGTTCGTTAATTTTTCAGGAGTTACATCACTGGACTTGTTCCCTAAGCGTACCATCATTCTGTCAGTTTACTTGTGTATATGCATAAATCCTGTATATTGTGTCATGCATGTTTGTATATCGGATATAGTTTCCACATGAGAGAAAACATGCAGTATTTGTCTGAGCCTGACTTACTTCACTTAATAAACGTTTTCTAAGTCCATCCACTTCCCTGCAAAAGATATGACATTAATCTTTCTGATAAATCCCACTGTATATATGTGCCACATTTTCTTAATCCACTCATCCACTGTAGGGAATCTGGACTGACTCCATAACTTAGCTATCATAGTGCAGCAAATGGGTGTGCAAATGTCTTGCTGTATTCCTGACTTGCAATATTCTGAGGTAGATGGCCCAAGAGTGATATCAACTAGATCATAGGATAAGTCTATTTTTAGTTCTTTGAAGATGTCCTGGCCCACTGAACTATAGAGGTCACAAATAATGTTTATGTTACAAGCTGATAGTTCAGCTTGTAAATTCTACCTACTTGGGAGGCTGAGATCTGAGGATCAAGACTCAAAGCTAGCTGAGGGGGAAAGAAAAAAAAAAGAAAGAAAAATCCATTGAGACCCTTAATCTCTCATTAATTAGCAAAAAGCCAAAGTGGAGGTGTAACTCAAATGATAGAATGTCTGCCTTGAGTAGTAAAAGCTAAGGGACAACACCTAGGCCCAGTTCAAGCCCCAATACTGGCATAAAAAATAAATTAAGTTTAGAGTTTCATCTTATTCAAAGTAACACATGATAGAAAGCTATAAAACAACAAGAAATAAAAATTGCTAAATTTGCTTAGTAACCTGCATTAGGTCATAAGAATTGGTCTCACTTCTGTCTAAAGATAATTTGAAAAAAAGAAAATTCTTAAGTAATCTACTTCTTTCAAATTCAAGTCCCCAGCATTTGGAAGCTCATCAACTTCTAATAATTAGGTACCCTAAAAATTTTAAATCAATTTTGTTTATTTGGGCTAGAGGTGGATCTGAAGCTTGAACTCAGGGCCTGGGCATTGACCCTGAGATTTTTGGCTCAAGGCTAGTACTCTACTACTATGCAGGCCACAGCTCCACTTCCAGCTTGTGTGTTTAACTGGAGATAAGAATCTCACAGACTTTCCAGCCCTGGTTGGCTTTGAACTGTGATCCGTGTAGTTAGAATTACAAGTGTGAGCCACTAGTACCCAGCAGAATTTTTAATTCTAAGCTAAATATGGTCTTGAGGATATAACAACATTCCATATCTTGAAGCTGATATGCTTCAGATATTTTAAAGTACCAGATTAACATTTATTAAGTTGTCATAGTTAGAACTCATCAATAAAAAATCAGAAGGAAGCACTTCACAAAAGTTCCTGAACACAACTTCTACATAACTTCCAGAAACATAAATTTGTACCATCCTATTCTCATCAGCTCTTCGAACACTGATGTATACCCATTTCTTACCTTATCCTTTTCATGTGGAAGCAGTGATACTGGAGGTAAACAGGAAAGAGACTCACAACTCTCTTTCCCATCAGCACTGGTTGCTTTAGTGTTGAGCCTATAAAGCGGTCCATCTTTAAGGAGTCTGCCGTGGCCAACGGCACGTTTGATAGCCAATCGTAACTGCTGGTGAAAGCCAGAGGTAGAACTGCCTCCAAATAATGCAGACACATCTTTCTGACCTTTCAAAAAGCGTTCAATGCTTTTTAAAGTTGAGCCACTGGACTCTGCCAAGCCATCAAATGCCCGTTTGATCAGTTTACTCCAATCCACATTTTGTTTATTATCCAATTTTCCATGGTTTCGAGGTTTAGGAAGTGCTATTCGCCCTGGATTATCAGGATCTTTATAGGAATTGAGTCCTTTATTTGAGACTTTTAAAATTGTTCCATCTTTAACACTCAATTCCAGTTGTTCTAAAACAGTTTTTCGATCTAAGCCATGGGATGAAGACACTGCATTACATATCCTTTCTTCTGAAGGACGCTGTTTCTGCTTCTTCACTTTTTTGATGGCCTCCAAAATCCACTCCGTATACAGCGGGTTAGCGAGTTTTACCATGGTGAAGGATTCTGTATATCCATAGAGTCGTTATCCCTTATCCTGATGCTGAGTAAGTTTCACACCATGGAAAACAAGATCCTCGGAGGCTAGTAACCAGTTCACCATAGCATACAAGTTTTCTGGCCTGAGTCAGTCCTCCTTTCACAAAACCGAATGCCTTTCCACTTCAAACCAACCGCTTATTTGAAATATCTTCAAACTTCCCAATAGCACTACACGAGACTCTTCATAGAAAAGTTGCAAGAATTCCATAAATCTCACTCACTACTTCAGAGCATAAGTTGTACATCTTATACCTGAAAAACAATTAAAACAATGTCAAATTTCTGTCAAGACATATCTTCAAATAAGATGTAAGTTGAAACATCCCTTTTAAAGTGTTTGTTGAGCAGTCCTCTTAAAGAGTTTTTAACACATTTCTATTAACATTCCAGAATCACATATTAAATCATTTAAAAAGAAAAGGGGAAGAGGGAGAGAAATGAGTATTTAGGATACAACGAGGAAACAAAATGGGATGTTTTATAAATGATCTTAAGCTACAACTAACCAGAAGGGTGCTGGCTATTCTGTCCTCGGAAATTTCTGCTCATCAGTCTATGAATTTCAACTCTTCCTCCACATCTTTCCCCAACAAACTATTCAGCATTTCAACAAGTATGAAGACTAGTAGAAAGAATCCTGCAATGAAAGTAAAAGTGAATACTTCATCTTTCAAAACTCCAGGGTGGAAAAACACTGAGAATATCATAATTACTTCACAGGTTAAGAGAACAGGAAACACAAGAATCACCAACAAAAATTCATAACTGAAGTACAATATTATTACTTTCGTTGAAATAAAAATTGAGAACAGCCCAGTGTGAAAGTGCTTTTTAAAATAATTCAATTTCATGCTAATTTTACCTAGCATACATACTGAGGGGAGAAACAACTACAAAATTTCTTACAAGCAATGTATAGATAAAGTAGAAAAGAATCATTGGGGTTAAATACACATACTACATATCAAGCGTATAATACAGAAAAAAATGTATAAACTATTTGTGGGACAAGAGAGAAATGAATTTGATAAAAAAGAATTCAAGCTGGCAGTCTCAAAGTGAACATTAATAATAAAACAAAGGCATATACAAACATTGCCTCTCTGGTTCAAGTTAAATTTTCTCAGAAAAAAATTGGTAAGCATGCATTCTTAATCACTGAAATAATGGATTGCGAACCTAAATTATTCCCTTGCCTCTAAAACTAAGTTTATTTTTAAGAACTTCTATTATTCGGTGGAGCATTTACATTAATTACAAGCAATGCTAGGGAAAAAACGACCCCTAGCAACTATTCCTTGACATTTTACACAAGAAAAAAAACCTAGTAGGTATTAGGAAAGGGATAATACTAGTACCTCTGGTAAGAAAGTAAAGACTAAAAACAAAACACTCAAAGCAAAGCCAAGATTTACTTTAAAATTAGCTGAGTAAAAAGAAACCTCCTGAGAAAACTGCGCTTCGCGTGGGTGAGGGTCTCTAGAGGATAGGAATCAAGAGTATCACAGGCATGGCGTAAAGTGATGGGAAGCTAGGGGTGTGGGAAGCTCCGTCCCGGGTGAGGACGCGGGGGTGCGTGCACGGTGACTGACAGCCCCTCGCTGGGTCTCCGGCTGGGACTCGCACCGGTGTCCCGGACTGCGGAAGGAAGGCGCCAGGGCTCGCCCGCAACCTCCCAGGAAGCACACCCGCAGCTGGGAGGCCCGGCCGGCCGGCCGGCTCCCCCGCCGGGCCTGCCCACCTCCGAACGCGTCTTCGCGCTCTCTTTTCAAAGCGCGAGAAACTTTCAGAACTCGGGACGCCACGAGCCCGCAGCTTGCCAATGGGCTGCTTCGCGGTTTCCATTTGGAAACAGAACCCGAGAGTAAGTTAACAATGAAATCACGTGGAGTTCCGAGCCCCGGCCACTCTGTCTCCAGCTCCCCCAAAACCCAAGCTCCTCGGGGCCGGCTGGCGGGAGGAGGGGAGGGGGGGACTCGCCGGCGGCCGAGGTGCTTGACAGGTGGGGCAGCCGCGGTCCGGAGCGGCCAAGGCTGACAGGCAGCCCGCCACCTCCCGACCCGGCGCCGGGGCTGACAGCCCGACAGACACAACACCACACGTGCTGCCTCTTCCGCACCACAACACCCACCAACCTGTCACCCCGCAGGCCCCGCTCAGGTCTCCCCGCCCCGAGCAGGCGCGGGAGAGTGCGCGCCGGGAGCGCGGAGAACCGGGCCGGGCGACCGGCGCAGGTGGGGCCGACGGTGGGCGCGCCCCCGAAGGAGAGCGGGCTCGCCGTTCAGCCAGCCCGAGGCTCCGCGGCCTGGCCGCTTGCCGCCCGCCACGGCGAGCTTCCAGAGCCCGGCTGGTCGGCAAGGGCGGGGGCGGCGGGCCGCGAGCGCCGGGCTGGAGGCGGCGCGGGCCCGAGGCGGGTGAGCCGGGCGCCGGCCGGGCGCGAGGGGGCGGCCGCGGCGCCCAAGCCCGAGGCCTGGCGCAGAACAGCGGGAGGCGGCGCAGGCCGCGGCGGGGCCTGCAGCCGCCCGCCGACCCTGCGGGACGGCGGAGCGAGCCCTGGAGCGCCTCGGCCTCGGGCTCGACGGCCGCGGACAGTCAGGGGTGTTTCCTCGGCTACTTACCGGGGGAGAAGAGAGCCGGGGGCCCGGGGCCCGGGGCTGGACCGCGGAGATGCCCCAAACTGACACGGCCGCCATCTTGGAGACAGTGAGCTCCAGCCGGGGGGAGGGGAGGCGAGGCGGCGGAACAGCCGCGGGGGGAGGGGAGCGTTGGGAGAGAACGGCTGCCTGGGGAGGGAGCGGGAACAGCCGGGGCGGGCGGCGAGGGGCGGAGGGGGGAGCTCCGGAGGAGGGCAGCCGAGAGCGGGAAGAGCCGAGCAAGCGCCGGGAAAGGCCGGAGGGCGGGGCGGCCTAGGAGGGAAGAGCGGGCCGGGGGTCACGTGGGGCCGGTACAAAAGGCCAAAGCCAAAGCGGGTGGCGGAGTGGCCGAGGCTGGAGGCCTTTCTCACGCGCGGAGGTCAGGCCGACGCCGGGCGCGGGCCGGAGGGGCGCCCCCGCCCCCAGGCACGCCGCTGAGGACCGCGGGCCGGCGCCTGGGTGGGGTGACTCGGGGCGGCGCGGAGATCTGGTCGCGAGACAGCTCGGAGCTCCCGGTGGCGCCGGTGTTTACGGTTCGCGGGGCCTCCCACCCCGGAGCCCCCTTGGCGAGCCCGGAGCCCGGGCGGCTTGGGCGGGCGGCGAGGCCGGAACTCGATGCCCGTGTCGGTCTGCCGCGGTCCCTCCCTCACCTCCCCGGCCGCCGTGGGAGCGGGCGGACCTCACTGGAGCCTCCGTGACGGAAAGCGCCTCGACCGGGACCGGGACGCGCCGCGACACCGGCGCCCACCCGGGAGAGGGGCCTCCGGGGCGCTCGGGCCATCCACGCCCGCTCACGGCCAGCCCGAGCCCGCCAGGCGCGCGTTTTTGTCTGGTCTCTCATCTTGAAACTGAGAGGTTGAGTCAACTCTCTTCTTCGTTCTGGAAAACAGCAACAAACGAAACCACCCAGTATGTGCTAAGCACTGTCCTCCCAACCCCCCCTTACCACCCACCCCCCCCCCCGGTCCAACGCCTGCTCCCCGACTTTGCTCTGTTGTGTGCCCCCATCCGGCCTCCACTCCTCCCCAACACACTCTTGTCTTGAAAAAGACCTCCCACTCCGCCGCGGCCTTAAACCTGATACTCACTTTTCTGAGCTTCTGTAGGATTGAGCACTTGCCTCCATTGATTTGGAGTTTACTATGCTGTTCTTACCCATATCTTTGATAAATATGTTCCCAGATAGATGTGCATGGTGCTTTTTGCCTCTCTAATGTCTAACAAAATATTGTACACTTCTAGTGAATGAACATTTTGTAAACCACTTGGAAAGTTGCCGCCTCACTTCACACCGCCTCAATCCAGAATTTCCCGATCTCTGTAGCCCATAACCATTCTAGTCCTTAGATGCTATGTTCTGTATGATATGGTAGGTTACCAATGTCATCCAATAAAAGGAACATTTAAAAAAAAAAAAAAGTTTAGACAGGTACTGTAATCCTAAAAACTTAGGAGGTGGAGATTGCATGGGTTTCCTTGGGCAAAAAGTTGACGAAAACCTCATCTGAACAGAAAAGAGGTGGTGTGTATCTGTCATCCCAGCTACAAAAGAGAAGCATAAATGGGTGGATCATGGTCCAGGTCCACTTGGGCAAAACATGAGAGGGTAAAAATAAGCAAAAGGAGCTGGTGGCTTGCCTTACGTAGGTAGATAACCTACTTGACAAGTGTAAAGCAATTGAGATTAAGAAAACAAACAAAAAACGGGGCTGGGAATATTGCCACTAGCAAGAGTGCTTGCCTCCCATACATGAAGGAAGCCCTGGGTTCGATTCCTCAGCACCACATATATAGAAAATGTCCAGAAGTGGCGCTGTGGCTCAAGTGGTAGAATGCTAGCCTTGAGCAAAAAGAAGCCAGGGACAGTGTTCAGGCCCCGAGTCCAAGCCCCAGGACTGCCAAAAAAAAAAAATAATAATAACAATAAATAACAAAAAACGAAGGAAGAAGGGGAAGAAGGATCAGTCAGCTAAATATTTTGATACTGATGACATGGTGTGAGGAGATACACGAAATCATCATGTGGACACAAGGTATTCTTGTGAATACAGGTAGGTATTCTATCAGAAAGGGTATCTTCTTTCCTAGATGAATCAGAAGGACCTAGTCTCAAGTAAAAAGGGGCTTACATATAATGAAAAGACTGGTGGAGGAGTGACAAAATTCCCAAAAGAATAAAGCAAATTTCTTATTTCCAAAGTGGACAGATAAAACATTTATCGAATGAAATACTCCTGTGACAGAATGAAATACCCTTGTGACAGTAGAGGCTGTAGTGTTCAAAAGAAAAATGATACAGAAGCAAATTGTGTTTGCTTTTGGGATAATTTGGATGAAAACTAGCCATGGGGATCCCGGAGGAAAGACCAAACAGGAGCTGAAGCACACAATAGCAAGAATTTAAAACAATTTGCAACATAAAAGCACACTGGAGCTTTCCAATAGCTTCTGTAGAGTCTTTGCATTTTCAAAACCAACTGGCACTTTCTGGAGGTCTTCCTAAATACTACAGGAAAAATAGATTGAAGTCCTCATCTTTTTGCAAATTAAAAGACAACTGCAACTCCAAAGCACAGTTTGTCTTAACTCCTTTCTTAGATTTTGTTTTGGTTTACTTGTAGCGGATTCAACCCTAGCATGGGCCACTAAAGATTACCTCCCCTTCCATATTTTACCCTAGAAATCTGTTTCTCAATTGTCCTCGATAATTATTTTAAGCAGTGCTTAGGTCAACCTAAAATTCCAAGACTGCTTTGTCCTGGTTTCAGAGAGCATGTTTTTACTCCATTTACACTTAATAAAATTACTGGCAAATTTAAATTTATGCCTGATATTTTGGCTCATCTATTTTATAACATATGTTCTTTCTTGTCTTCTTTTCTCTGTTCTGGGGCTTGAACTCAGGGCCTGACCACTGTTCCTGAGCTTCTTTTGCTCAAGGCTAGCACTCTACCACTCGAGCCACAGCACCATTTCCGGCCTTTTCTGTTTATTATGTGGCATTGAGGAATCAAACCCAGGGCTTCATGACTGCTAGGCAAGCACGACCACCTCCCCAGCCTCTTGCCTTCTTTTGAATTAAATCATTTTGATTACACTGTTAATTCTTTCTACCAGCTGAGATAGCCTTTTTATCAACTTCCCTGGGATTTCTGAGACTTTAGAAGTCTGTGAACTGACTCAGTCGGAACTATAAATTCTTGAAGAAGCACATCTATGTTAAAGATCCTGCAGACTGAGTAACTTTGGCTGACTGGACCATTGTGATTATGGAGTTTGAATATTGTTACTAGTCAATTACCTTAAATCTTGTACTTGACCTAACATTCTCCTAATAGATAAACTTGTTAGAGGTGTCACTAAGCTTAATAGACCCCTAGCCTCTACTAACCCTAAAGCTAAGAAAGTCTCACAGACTTTCCTGCCCTGGCAGGCTTTAAATCACGACCCTTGGATCTCAGCCTCCTGAGTTAGCACAGATTAGAGGTATGAGTCACAGCACACATTGAAAGTTTGATATCTTTTATCTATTTTTAATGTATCTCTTTTTCTTTCAGGACTTATTTCTTTAATTTAATTAATTTATTTGTTAGTGCTGTTCCTGGGGTTTGAACTTGGCCTGGGCTCTGGCCCTGAATATTTTTCCCTAGGCACTTGAGCCAGAGATCCAATTCCAGGTTGGTTTGTTTGGTTTTGTGTGTGTGTGTGAGTGTGTGTGTGTTTGATTGGAGATAAGTGTCTCATGGACTTTTATATCTGGCCTGGCTTTGAATTGCAATTCTTAGATCTTAGCCTCTTGATTAAGGATTACAGGTCTGAGCACCAGAAAAAAAATAATTTTTTGTAGCTTATTGCAAACCCAAAACATTTCCTGTCATCATCTCCTTTATTCTCTTTGAAAACACTGTTATACTTTCTATACTTATCAGCTCTTAAACCTATTATTGTCATCAGCTCTATTATTGAGTTCTTAATTTTGGGTCATCATATTTTTAAGTTGTAGAATTTTCAGATAATTTTTTTAATCTCAGTTGATTTGGTGAAATTCTAAATTTTTATGTATCTACCTTGACCTTAAATTTCCTGAACATATAAATCCTACTGATTTTAAAGCTTTTGCTGATCACTAAAAGAACTGGGTTTTCTGTGGGTCTGCTTCTATCATATATTCTTTATATTGCTCTCTGGATTTTTTTATTCTCCTTCCACAGCCCCTGACTTCTCGCTCCCCTGGTAATTATTAATGGTAAACCACACGTAGAGTTTGAAAGTTGTAGAGACCCTGGATAGGATTAAGTTCATCCAAAGAAAGGCTCACTCTTGTCATCTGCAAAGTAGTTATAGGGAAGACCAATCATCCAACTCAATTAGAGGTTATATAACCCAAGTTTGGGCTTTGGTAAGGTTTAGTTCACTCCTTTTTGCTATTTTGATTAACATAATCCTCCTGGGGCTCCAAATGAGAATTTGGTTTATTCCCTGGGATCCATTCATCCCAATGGATGCCACATTCTAATCTTGTTTCCTTAGAGCCACAAGATTGTCAAAATACTATTCCACTTTTCTTTTTTTTTTTCTCCTCAGCTTCTTAGCCTTCTCTCTGTGCATCTTCAGAATTAGGCAAATGAGCTGCAAACCAGTGACTCACACCTCTAACAGGAGGCTGAGGTCTGAGGATCCCAATTTGAAACCAGCCCAAGGTGACAAATCCAAGAACCTCTTACCTTCAATTAGCTGGAAGTAAAGGAGTGGCTCGAGTAATGGTGCCAGGATTGATTGAGAAAGTGTTGGGTTCGAGCTCCAGTATGACGCACGCACATGCACACTTGGCAAATGACTTAAGGGAAAATGGCCAAGTATTGGCCTCATTCATTCTACCCTTTTCTCCAGTTTTTTCTCTAAGTTTTGTCTCTTTCAACTCTGCCAAACTGACAAAAATCCCACTGGTGTCTTTGCCTTTAGAGCCTCTTTCTGTTACTCTGACCAGATCCTGGACAAATGCCCAGAATTTCCTGGAGGGAGAGTTACTGCTAAATACCATCTCACCCCTACATATAGTTTCTCCTCTGAGACAGCGTCTTTGCAAACTCCAGTTACCTCAGTAGCTCACTGATGCCTTCACATGCCTGTTTAATATACTAGCTGGCTGTCCTAATTGTTTTCAGCTGAATCCCTGGTTGACTTAAACACTCCTATCTTTCTCAGAACCATCAAAAGTTTCTTTTAAATGAAAAGGTCTGGCCTTCCTTCGAAATAAAAGAATGTCTGAACAAGGTTTGCCGCGGGTATCAAGATGTAGTTTCTAACAGCATCTGTGTTTCGGTATCATCTGAGCACTTTTAAAATGATCCCCGGAGCTGGGGATTTAGCTCAGTGGAAGAGTGCCTGCCTGGCAAGTGCAAGGCCCCAAGTTCGGCCCTCAGCTCTGGGAAAAGAAAAGAAAAAGATGATTCCAGGACTCCAAACCAGGCCTACTCCAACTGAACTTCTGAGAGTGGTTCTATATTAAAAAAAAAAAAAAAAAAGGAAAAACTAGCAAAGTAGATAATACAATGATTCTTAGATACCAAATAATAGATGTTAGGCAGTGAGTGACCATTAAGATAAGAAAAAGCAAATGATGGGGTCATGTGGTTGGTTTATCTACAGCCTTGAGATGATTTGTCAGCCTCTGACCAGGAAGCAAGGGAGCCCAGCAATCCGGTTGACTTTAAGAGGCAATATCAGCATTCAGGAAGGGTAAGGTAGCTAAGGGCAGCAAACTAGGAAAAGGGGAAGCTACATGTGCGTTGAATACCAGATAGATACAGAGGGTTGTCTTTATTCTTTGGATGTGTATTAATTTGCACATGTTTGAGAGGAAAAACAAACAAACAAATTGGAAACTAACTAGGGAAAAGAAACAGCAAAGAGAGACAGGTAGAACAATTCCCAAAGCTCCCACCTGCATGGAAAGAGCTTGTTTCCACCAGCCACAATAGAAAGACTTTTAATACTTTTGGTCTTAGTCCTCAGGAAAGTCTAGTCTTAGTACTGAAAAGGAATCTCCCTATGTTACAAGAGATGAGAGACATTTGAAGAAATAATGACTGAAATGGCATCAAATTTAATTTTAAAAAATACAGGAACACAAATTCAAGTTCAGTAAGCACCAAGCAGGAAGAAAAATTGTAATCACATCAGGCTCTGTGGTTTATGCAACTTCAGAATTTGGAAAATGAAACCAAACATGTGATTTACACCTGTAATCCACTCAGCAGGATTATAAATTTCAGGCCAGCCTGGGGTATATAGCAAGACACTGTCTCAATTAAAAAAAAAAAAAAGCTTGACAACCTAAAGAATAGTGTAGTAAAATCACTGAAAATCTATAGAAAAAATAAAACCATCAGGCAAAGAAAAGACATTATACATAAAGAAATGAAGACCAGTTACATTAGACTTCTTACTAGAATCTATGCAACCAAAAGAAAAAAAATCTTAAGATTATTGAATTTTTTAAAGTTAATCTAGAACTGTTTACTCAGCAGAAAATTTTAGAAATGAATTAGGAACCAGTGGCTCATGTCTAGCTACTTAGGAGGCTGAGATCTGAGGATGGCAGTTCCAAACCAGTCCCAGCAGGAAAGTCCGTGAGATTCTTTATTTCCAATTAGCCACCAAAAAGCCAGAAGTAAAGCTGTGCCTCAAGGGGTAGAGCACCATCCTTGAGTGAAAAAGCTGTAGGAAAGTGCCTAGGTCCTAAGTTCAAGTCCCAGTACAGGCACAAAAAAAAATCAGAAATGGTGGTAATTTAGACAAAAACTAAGTTTATCAGTGGTAGACCTGATGTAGCAGATACATGGAGCAACATTTCTTGAGAAACAGAGGCAGAAAATATTTGAGATGTGAATCAAGACCTAGATATTAAGAGCAAAAGAAATATTCAATTGTGAATAGCATGATTTTTAAACCTAAAATGATCTTTGTGTGCCAGTACTGGGGCTTGAACTCAGAGCCTATTTTTTGCTCTTTTGCTTAAGGCTAGCACTCTACCACTTTAGTCACAACTCCACTTCTGTAATTTTGTGGTTAATTGAAGATAAGAATCTCACAGACTTATCCTGCCTGGCTAACTTTGAACTATGATCTTCAGATGTTGGCCCCCTGAGTAGCTAGGATTATAAGCATGAGCCACCAGTGCCCAGATTATAAAATGATTTTTAAAACAATAACAATGTTTTGTGATATTTAAATTTATGTAGAAGTAAAATAGATTAGTTGATATATGTGGAAATAGAAGTAACTAGTGTACGTTTTTACACTTCTGTTAGTGATGTAATATTGTTTAAAGGTTAACTGTAGTACTTTTACGGTTTAAACTTTAAAGTTCAATATTTTAAATCCTAGACAACTATTGAAAGTAACAATAAAACTGAGGTAATGATAAATAGGCTAATAGTGGAAATAAAATAGAGTAACAAAAGCAACCCAGAAGAAAATAGGAAAAGAAGAAAAAATGGAGCAAAGAATGGCTGAGATCAATAGAAAAGTATAGCAAAATACACATTTAAACCCACATTGTTAATTACACTAAGTATAAATAATCTCAACATCCAATTAAAAAGAAGAGATGATCAGATTTGATATAAAAAGCAAGAAATAAATATACACAATTCCTACAAGGAATACATTTTTAAAAGATACATATTTTATGTCCAAAAGATAGGTAGATAGGTAGAGACACTAGAAGTAAGGAAATGGAAAATCAAACCAAGCAAACACCAATCAAAAGAATGAAGTGGGGGTTGGGAATATGGCCTAGTGGCAAGAGAGCTTGCCTCATATACATGAAGCCCTGGGTTCCATTCCTCAGCACCACATATATAGAAAAGGACAGAGGTGGCGCTGTGGCTCAAATGGTAGAGTGCTAGCCTTGAGCAGAAAGAAGCCAGGGACAGTGCTCAGGCCCTGAGTTCTAGGCCCAGGATTGGCAAAAAATAAAAAATTAAAAAATAATGAAATGGCTATATTATTGTCGAGAGACTGATTTCAAGGTGGGAAATTATACCAAAATAAAAACAGGTATTTTAGATTGATGAATAAGTCAGTTCATTCAGAGTACCTAATAATCCTAAACATTTATGGAACAATAGCAAATCATCCAAATGCTGGATTTAGAACTGAAAAATGAATAAACAAATTTCCAATTAAAATGGAAGAGCTCAACAATAATCTATGAATAATTGGTAAAAAAAAAAAGAGTAATGATATAGAATTCCTAAGCAACATTGTCAATCAGAATGAACTAATTATTGTAGGATATTGAATCCAACTGAAGCAGAATTTATGTTCTCTGCCTGTGCACACAAAATAGTCATCATGTTAAATTATGTTTACCTCTGAGTTAAGTATTACTTCTGACAAAAATGGAATTAAATTGGATATCAACTACAAAATTAAATAACTTCCAGAAATTAAATAGAAAAATCAGAAAATACTGGCAAATTAAGCAATGTATTAGAAGAAGTGATAAGGGGTAATAGAAATTATTCAATATAAATAAAAAGAAGCATCTAAAATTGTGGAACAGAGCCATACCAGTGCTTAGAAGAGAGCATTAAATGGTTACATTAGAATGAGAGCAAAGGGGATAGCTTAGTGGTAGAGTGCATGACCATCATATGTAAGAACCTATGTCCAGTCTCTAGCCCTTTTCCCAGATGGAGAATAAATGTCTCAAGTATCTGTTTTAAAATATTAGAAAAAATGAGCAAACAATCCACATAGTAAGTAGAAAGGAAAAAATATTAAAGAGCAGTAGCCAATAAGTGGGAGAGAGAAAAACAGAGAAGAAGCAATAAAATCAAAAGCTATTTTTTCAAAGGATTAATAAACCTGGTAAGGTTCTAAGAAGATTGAGCAGGATAACAAAGAGAGAAGATATAAATTAATGTTAAATATGAGGAATGAAAGAGAAGACATAAACAAGGACTTAAAGAGGAGACATAAACATATATTCTACATCAAGTTGAGCTTAATGGAACCCTCCTGTAGTCTCAGCTACTCAGAAGACTGAGGCAAGAGAATTGTTAGAATCCAGGTGTTAGATACCAATATAATATGAGATCCCTCAGAAACAAAAAAAAGATTAAAAAATAAAGCAAATAAGGCATGTTATGAACAACTTTATGCCGGTGTATTTTTGTTTGTTTGTTTTGCTTTGCTTTTTGCCAGTCCTGGGGCTTGAACTCAGGGCCTGGCTTCTTTTGGCTCAAGGCTAGCACTCTACCACTTGAGCCACAGTGCCACTTCAGTTTTTTCTATATATGTGGTGCTGAGGACTCCAACCCAGGGCTTCAAGCATATGAGGCAAGCACTTTACCACTAGGCCATATTCCCAGCCCCCAGTATTCTTTTTACCAATTATATTAAATGAAAGACAATCTACTGATGGACACATAGATTATTAGGAAAGTCTTACATGTGCTAAAGAAATAAAAATTAAAATCCTTCCATGTGATGGATGTGGTGGCAGGCACATCAGTACTTGGGAAGATTAGGATGAGGATGGAGAGCCTTCGGTCAGCCTAGATTATACAGGGAGACTACCTTAAAAATAAAATAAAAACCAAAGCATTTCACAAAGAAGTTCAGGATAAGGCAGTTTCACTAGTAAATTATACCAAATATTTAACTTAAAAAAAGTCGTACTCGGGCTGGGAATATGGCCTAGTGGCAAGAGCACTTGCCTCCTACACATGAAGCTCTCTGTTCGATTCCCCAGCACCACATATATGGAAAACGGCCAGGAGGGGCGCTGTGGCTCAGGTGGCAGAGTGCTAGCCTTGAGCAAAAAGAAGCCAGGGACAGTACTCAGGCCCTGAGTCCAAGGCCCAGGACTGGCCAAAAAAAAAAAAAAAAAAAAAGTCATACTCCGAGAGAATGCTTGCCTAGCATGCATAAAACCCTGGGTTTTCTTCCTCAGAGCCACATAAGCAGAAAAAGCCAGAAGTGGCGCTATGGCTCAAGTGGTAGAGTGCTGACCTTGAGCAAGAAGAAACCAGGAACAGTGCTCAGGCCCTGAGTTCAAGCCCCAGGACTGGCAAAAAAAAATAATAATAATAATAATACTCTACACAAATGTTCTAGAAAATTGAAAAGGAAGGGATATTTAACAACTTGTTTTTTTTTGGGTGGGGGGGAGAGACTGGTCATCTAAAAATGTACCCAAAAAAGCTAACACAAAATCCATCTACTTCTGATTTTTTTAAAGTGTTTCTGCAAATCAGGAATAGAAACAAACTTTCCCACACTGCTAAAGGTACCTCTAAAAACTAATTACTTCCCTCAACGTATGATCCTAGTGGAGATATTTCTTGCTACTGCTTTTATACATTTATACATTAGCCTTGTGGTCCAGTTCTAGTCAAAGCTATGGTCTGGATAGGATTAGTTCCCCAAAAGATTCATGCATGAAAAGCTTGATCACCAGTGTGGGGATGTTGAAAGGCAGTGGCTCTTTAATATGTCCAACCTAAAAGGCCTTTTAAAAGATGATTAGATCATAGGAGCTGCATCCTCATGGATGGATCAATGACACCTCACAGGACTGGGTCAAGTTTCATAGAACTGGACTATGTCCTGTGAGAATGGGTTGTTGGAAGTGAACCTGAGACCTTTCACATACACTGCTACCACTCACACATACTCCTCACATTTTGATACCTTCTGTCATGAGGCACTTCCCAGAATGGAGCATTTGCAAGTACTATGCGCTCTTGAACCTCTTTTCTTTATGTCAGCCAGTATACAGTATTTTGTTATAGCAACACAAAATGAACTAAGACAAAGAACAATAAGACAAAATATAAAGACACATAGACTGAAAGTAAAAACAAAAAGAAGGAGCTGGGTGCTGATGGCTCACCCATATAATCCTAGTTTCTCAGGACGCTGAAATATAAGAATTCCTGTTTGAAGCCAGCCCAAGCAGACAAACCTGAGAGACTCCTATCTCAACTACCAAAAAGCTAGAAGTGGAAGTGTGGATCATGTGATAAGGAGCCAGGTACAAGCAAAGAAGCTCAGAAAAGAGCAGAGACCCAGAGTTCAAGCCCTGATATCAGCAGAAGAGAAGGAAGGAAGGAAGGGAGGGAGGAAGGGAGGGAGGGAGGGAGAGAGGGAGGGAGGGAGGGAGGGAGGGAGGGAGGGAGGGAGGGAGGGAGGGAGGGAGGGAGGGAGGGAGGAAGGAAGGGGGAGGGAGGGAGGGTGGGAGAAAGAAGGAAGGAAGGCGAAAAGGAAAGAAAGAAGATGGTGTTTATTCATACATGACTTAATTGTTCATGAAAAATATCTTACAAGCAATAAGCAACTAACATGGTATGTATATTAACATTACTGAATATAAGATCAATATACAGAAATCTAAAACTGGACAAAGTATTTAAGTAGATATTTCTCCAATGAAGATATATAGATGGTCGTAAGTACTTGAAAAGATGCCTAATCTCACTATTAGAAAAATGCAAATCAAAACCATAATGAGACACCACCTCAGACTCATTGGGATGAAGAAACTTGAGCCTTTATGTGCTGTTGGTAAGAATGGGAAATGGAATTACCACTATTGACAACAGAATGGAGATTTCTCAAAACGTTAACAATAAAAATATATATGATTCAGTAATCCCACCTTTAGAATACCACCTCAAAAGAATTGGAAGCAAAGTCACAGTAGCCAAGAGCTGGAAGCAACCAAATGCCTGCTAACAACTGACTGGATAAACAAAATGGAGTATCTGCATATAACATTACTCAGTTTAAAAAGAAGTAAATATAGTCAGATGATGTAGCCTATGCCTATGACTCACTCTGGAGGCTGAAGCAGGATTACAAGTTAGAGACCAGCCTAGACTGCAAAATGAAACCCTGTTTCAAAAAAGAAAAAGGAAATATGACACATGGATGAAATTTGAGGACATTATGTTCAGTGAAATAAGTCAGTCAAAAAAGACAAATATGTTGGTTATTTCACTTATCTGAGGTATGGTATTCAGGTTCCCAGAGAAAGCAGTATGGTGCCTATCATAATGAGTGGGGACAGGGTAGGGACAGAGTGGGAGATATGTGAAGGGTTAGTATTTAGTGAGTACAGGAATTTGGTTTTGCAAGACGAAAACAAATCTGGTGATGGGTGCTGGTGCTAGCTGCACAATAATTGGAGTGAATTCAATTGCTCTTAAGTATACTTTATGTAATCAAGATGGTAATTTTATGTATGCGTTACCACAATTTCCAAAGGTCAAATACATTTCTACAAACTAACAAAAATTTAAAAAAACACTTATTTACAGAAGCCTTGAACTATGAAATATTTGAGGATAAATCTGATAAAGGACACTTGTAATCTACTCACTGAATGCTGCAAAATATGGCCAAGAAAAAATGAAAGAAATCTAAGAAAATAGATATACCTTATTTGGGGACTGAAAACCCAATATTGACAAAATTATTATCAATTATTCCCAAATTGATCTGTCGGTACAATACAATTATAATAATTCTCGCAGCCTTCATGTATAGAAACTGATGTGCATATCTAAAAATTATTATGAAAGTATAGAGGACATAGAGCTATCATGCAATCTTAGCCTGGTGCTGGTGGCTCAGGCCTGTAATCCTAGATACTCAGGAGGCTGAGATCTGAGGATCAAGATTCCAAGTCAGCGGTGACAGAGAAGTCTCTGTGAGACTCTTATCACCAATTAACCACTCAAAACCTGGAAATGGCACTGTGGCTCATGTGGTAGAGGACATGAGCAAAAGAGTTCAGGAACAGTGGCCAGGCTCTGAATTCAAGCTCCAAAATTGAAAAAAAGAAAACCCACTATCATGCAGTCTTGCAAAAGAACAAGTCTGAGAGATGTATACTATTTGCTGTTAACCGGTGTGGTTTTTTTCACATTGTAAATACCACTAATATCTGTCATTCTGTCAGGGGATCATTGTACAAATCTTAAGTGACTCCAGTTGTAGTCCTAAAACATCATCTTTATATTTGTGAAGTCACACTAGCATTCCTTTGTTGTTTTTTTTTGCCAGTCCTGGAGCTTGGACTCAGGGCCTGAGCACTGTCCCTGGCTTCTTTTTGCTCAAGGCTAGCACTCTGCCACTTGAGCCACAGCGCCACGTCTGGCCATTTTCTGTATATGTGGTGCTGGGGAATTGAACCCAGGGCCTCATGTATACGAGGCAAGCACTCTTGCCACTAGGCCATATCCCCAGCCCTAGCATTCCTTTTTGTTTTCATTTCCCTTATTAATAATGTGTGTGTCAGGCTTGAGCTCAGGGCCTGGGTACTGTCCTTGAGCTTTTTTGCTCAAAGCTAGCACTTTACCACTTGACCACAGCTCCATTTTCTGCTTTTTAGTGCTTAATTGGAGATAAGAGTGTCACAGACTTTGCTGCCTGGGCTAGTTTGAACTGTTATCCTTAGACCTCAGCCTCCAGAGTAGCTAGGTTTGAGGCTACTTCTTTGGGAAAAAGGATTGCATGTTTATTGGCCATTGCCATTTGAGTTTTCTTTTCTGTAAATTACGTGATAAGTCATTTGACTTATTCTTCTCCCTCTCCTTCTTCTGCTCCTTCTCCCTTTTCCTCTTCCTTTTGCTCTCCCTCTTCCCTTTCCTCCTCTCCTCCCTCTCCTCCTCCTCTCCTTCCCCCCTCTACTCTTTTCCTCCCATTCTCTCCTCTTTACCCTATCCCACCTTTCCCTCTCAGTACTGGATTTGAACACTAGCTTGCTAAGCAGGTGTTCTACCACATGAGCCACTCCACCAGCCCTTTGCTTATTTTTCTTCTATCTTTGTATATTCCAAATATGGATACATGTTAGTTATATACATAGCAAATTATATCCCTTATCTAATGTCAAGCATGTCTTTTTACCTTTTTTTTTTTTTTTTTTTTGGCCAGTCCTGGGGCCTGAACTCACGGCCTGAGCACTGGCCCTGGCTTCTTTTTGCTCAAGGCTAGCACTCTGCCACTTGAGCCACAGCGCCACTTCTGGCCATTTTCTATCTATGTGGTGCTGGGGAATTGAAACCAGGGCTTCATGTATACGAAGCAAGCGCTCTACCACTAGGCCATATTCCCAGCCCTCTTTTTACTCTTTGATTTGTTGTGGGTTTTTTTTTTTGTTTTGTTTTGTTTTGTTTTGAGACAGGGTTGCCTTATCATTATGCAGCTCAGATTGGCCTCAAATTTACAATCTTTTTGCTCAACCTCCTGAGTGCTGTGATTGCAGACTTGTGCCACTATTCCTAGCTCTTTGGCCATGAATAAACCCAAACTATCATTTTTCTATCTGGAACTTTTTTTGCCTAATTTTGGTATCAAAGTAATGCTGGCCTCAGAAAATGAGAGACTTCCTTCTTTGCTACATTCCAGAAGAGGTGTGTGTGTGTGTTTATGAATGTGTTCAATTGATTGTTTTGAGACAGGATCTTAGGATCTCAGTATGTATTGAATCTGACCTCAAATTTGTTATCCTCCTGAATTTAGCCTCTCAAGTAACTTAAATTAAGAGCAAACTTCCTAATCTTGTTTTTTTGATCCTCTTTTTCCCTGCTGATTTTCCCCCTGCTTGATTTATCTAGTATCAAAAACAACAAAGCAAACTATTCTACTATGATGAGTTGATCTATTTTCTCTTGAATTTCTCTAAATTAAAAGATGTATTTGGGGAGCTATGTTATTAGATGCATACACATTTAGAACTACAGTATTATAGGGAATTGAATCTTTTGACCATTATATTGTGATCGGTTTTTGTTCTAATGGTGTTTTTTTACCCTAAATTTTACTGGCACTTTCTTGCAGTTAGTATTTGTTTACTGTCCCTTTTTCTTTTTCTTTCAACTTTCTGTATCTTTAGAAATGCCTCATATCTTTGACTTTAAAAATCCAGTGTAGCTGGAAGCCAGTAGCTTATACCTGCAATCCTATCTAAGCAGAAGATTGGGATCAAAAGGGTTGTGGTTCAAAGCCAGAAAAATCTTTAAGACTCAACCGCCAATTAAGCAGCAAAAACCCAGGCTGGAAGCTGGGCGCCCATGCCTGTGGCTCTTGCCTACAATCCAGCTTTGCATGAGGCTGAGATCTGAGGATCAAGGTCCAAAGCCAGCCAGGGCAAGAAAGTCTGTCTGTAAGATTCTTATCTCCAGTTAATCACTGAAAATAAATAAATAAGAAAAGAAAAAAGAGCCAGAAGTGGAAAGTGGAGCTCTGACTTAAGCAGAATGCTAGCCCTGTGCAAAACAGCTCAGGGACAGCACCCAAGCTATGAGTTCAAGCCCCAGGACTAGCACAAAAAGAAAAGCCAGGCTGGAGGAATGGCTCAAGGGGTAGAGCTCCAGTCAAGCCAAATGAGTGTGAGGCTCTGAATTCAAGCCTAGTGCCAGAAAATAATAACAACAACAATACAATTTAATTTTTATTTTTTAATTAAACATCTAGGTTATCTAGTTTTCTTTATTCTACTATTTTATTCTGTAGCTGTTTTTTATCTTGTCTTCTCTATATTTATTTGTAGCTCATTCTGATCTTATCTTGGATTTTTAAAAAATTCTTTTAAGATTTTGATGATAACTGTCTTGCTCTTAATCTGAGGTGGTCTTTTTGCTTGTTTTTGGTTTTGTCCTGGTGCCTGAACTCAGCTTTACCCCTTGAGCCACAGCTCCACTTCTGGATTTCTAGTAGTTAATTGGAGATAAGACTCTCATGGATTTTCCTGAACAAGTTGGCTTTGAACCTCCATCCTCAAATCTCAGCCTCCTGAGTAGCTAGGATTACACCTGGCTAATCTGAGTCCATACAAGGATAGATTGCTGTCTCCTTCATAAAGAGGTAACCTACTGCCAGCAGTCCCTCTAAGTGGTCCCATGTTGAAGACGGGGACTGCTGCTGGTGCGCTGAACACTCAGCAATGAGCATTGTCTTTGGTGAGCAGAAGTCAACATCAATGATAGTTTACACAGATTCTTCCTCGCCACTTCTGCCACTTACACAGGAGTCATTGAGCAAAGCCTGGGGTTTCAGGAAAAGGATTGTCATCTACAGCCTAAATTATCTTGCCAATCTGGTTATTATATCTTTGCTGTTGTGGTAGGACTGTTGGTGAGCACTGGAAGAAGAGCATTCTCTTCATCTAGTCTGACAAGTCAGACCTCTTTCTCAGAGCTGATCTGCCATCTCCCAGTCGTGGTGACCTGAAGTCACTGGGCCTTCGGTGGCTTGTCACTGTCCTTGCCTGTGAGTTGATACAGGACTGAAATTGCGGCTAATCTCTAATTGCTTCTGTGTGTAGTGGAAAAGAAGACGGGGTGCTTAATGCTTTACCTGCTGGTAGAATTTCTATGCTTCACTGTCTTCCCTTCAGCGAACAATCTCTAAGGGAGGACACTTCGGAGCAAGGCTACAGTTCCACAAGCACCATCTACAAAGCAGGTTCCTCCTCAGTTAAGTAGACAGGGAATTCCCCAGAAGAACACATTCCTATAGAGGCCGGAGTGGACTATATGTAGACACATTGCAAATATGATCCATCTGCTCTTGAAAACAGCTGTTTTTCAGGATCTGTCCAAGCATGGGCCTTACAATGCATATCTCTTCCTCCTGAATGTGCCATGCCTTGTGGCCAGAGCAATGTTAATGGTTAATTGGATCAGTTGATCCTTGATGCAAGTAAGGCAGCTTTGGTTACATAGAGTCTTGTTATCAAAAAAAGGCAGGCGGCAAGCCAAGGCCTGTAAACCACAAACAATTCCACTTTCTTTAAGAACTTGGAGCATCTCCTATAAGCTTGCTCATTCCTGACATTCCACAATCCCTCCACTCTCATCTGTTCCATACCTGTGGATGAAGAAAGGCTGTCAGTTGTGGAAGCCACCTAAGGGCCTGGAATCTCTTCTTTCTCAGGGCTGAGTTAGAGACCTCTGGGAAGCACTGGCTTATTTGTTTCACCATTCCAGGCCTTTTATGATCTGTAATTATTTGCCTCTAGAGATGTAAATTCCTTGAGGAAAAAAAAACTGCTTTAAATTGGCCTGCCAATATCTATAAACCCTTAAGTAAAACAAAAGCTATATTGAGGGCTGGGGATATAGCCTAATGGCAAAGAGTGCCTGCCTCGGATACACCAGGCCCTAGGTTCGATTCCCCAGCACCACATATACAAAAAATGGCCAGAAGCGGTGCTGTGGCTCAAGTGGCAGAGTGCTAGCCTTGAGCGGGAAAAAGCCAGGGATAGTGCTCAGGCCCTGAGTCCAAGGCCCAGGACTGGCCAAAAAAAAAAAAAAAGCTATATTGAACAAAATGCCGATGATTCTGATACCTCTCTACACCCCCATACATACACTCACATACACACACATACATACACACACAGAGTTAATAAACAGACTAATCTTGAAAACTTTGATAGCTTTCCTCCAATTGCATTTTCCTGAAATTTTCAGGTGACCACAGCCTGTGTTACTATTTTGCTTGCCTTTTTTTTTTTTTTTACAGCTTTTAAAAATCTGTGTTTATATTCCTAAACAAAAGATTGTATTGGGGTGTGTGTGTGTGTGTGTGTGTGTGTGTGTGTGTGTGTGTGTGTGTGTGTGTGTGTGTGCAGATCCTGGGGCTTGAATTCAGGGCTTGAGTGGGGTCCCTAAGCTTGTTTACACAAGATTATCATTCTATCACTTGAGCCTCAGCTTCACTTCCAGCTTTTTGGTGGTTAATTGGAGACAAGAGTCTCAAGGACTTTCCTGCCTGGGCTGACTTTAAACCACAGCCTTCAGATCTCAGCCTCCTGAGTAGCCCAGATTACAGGCGTGAGCCTCTGAGGTCTGGCTCACATTGCTTACTTTTATAAAGAGCAGAATAAGTAAGTTCCAAGTTGTGCTGTGCAAAGGTCAGTGCGTGTGATGATGAGTGAGGCTGGATATCTAGGTATTGTGGTTGCCATGGGATGTTGCTCTTCCCTGGGCTGCGATGCCACAGTATGAAAGCGCCCAGGCTGCCCCTGTGCCCATGCCCAGGAGCTCCTCTCTGGGGACAGAGGGCAGCAATAGTCATGGACTACTGCTTCTTTCACTCAGTATTAGGTTTTTGGTTTTTCATATGCTCATTTTGTTATATTTGATAGTTTAAAATTAAGAATAATAAATCTAAGCCAGATGTCATAGTGCCCACCTATAATCCTAGCTAAACAGGAGGCAGAAATGGGAGGATTGTGGTTCCAGGCCAACCCCTTGCAATAAAGTTCATGAAACTCTATCTCAACAGAAGAGGCTGGGTGTGGTGATGCATACCTGTCATCCCAGCTAGGGCAGGAAGCATAAATATGAGGATTTAGTCCAGGCATGTGCCCTAGCAAAAAGTGAGATTTAATCTCAAAATAACCATTGCACAAAAGAGCTAGAGTCATGGCTCAGAGGCAGAGTGCCTGCCTAGCAAATGTAATGCCCTAATTCAAACTTCAGTACTGCTGAGAAGGAAAATAATAATAAACCTAAAATCCTACACCACAGCCCCCTACCAAAATTGAACAACAGCAGACAGTTTAACCAATTTAATATGCAGTAGAGAAGATAAGAAGTATTAGGGGTATTTTGTTAACAATGTAAATCACTAGCAGAGCTCTTGCCTAGTATGCCCTGTCCATCTCAGCAGGCAGGGGAAAGGGAGCCCATTCCTGGGGTCCCAATTTACGTTAAAGGGAAAATTTCATGGAATTTCCCAGGTAATTTAAAGCTAGGCAGAACCTTCTAGATGCCAACCACTGTCTTGAGCTCTTATTAAGCACTAAGGTCCACAGTTTGGTCATGCACTTTAAGGGGAATTTACTTCTTATTAAGCAAATTTCCAGAGAGTATGTTTCATGAAGAAAGAAAATGATCCTAGAAACACCATCTAGGATGTAGACACAGTAATTCTTTTTTTTTTTTTTTTGGCCAGTCCTGGGCCTTGGACTCAGGGCCTGAGCACTGTCCCTGGCTTCTTCCCGTTCAAGGCTAGCACTCTGCCACTTGAGCCATAGCGCCGCTTCTGGCCGTTTTCTGTATATGTGGTGCTGGGGAATCGAACCCAGGGCCTCCTGTATCGGAGGCAGGCACTCTTGCCACTAGGCCATATCCCCAGCCCCTAGACACAGTAATTCTAAATGAACATTAGTTGTTCTAGAGTAGAATGATATTTTATTCATGAGCTAAAAATAGTATGATATGCAAAAGGAGACACAGAAACATAGGGAGGAAGGGTGAACAAATGCAGTTATGATATTTAATACATACTATGTAAACAATGAACTATGTAAACTGGCCTTGGTGGCTGAAGCCTGTAATCCTAGCAGCTCAGGAGACTGAGATCTGAGGATTGTGGTTCAAAGCCAGCCAAGGCAAAAAAATTCTGTGAAACTCTTATCTCCAATAAGTCACCAAAAAGCCGGAAATGGAGTTGTGGCTTGAATGGTAGAGCACTAGCCTTGAGCAAAAGAGCTCAAGGACAGTGTCCAAGCACTAAATTCAAGCCCCAGGACCAACACACACACACACACACACACACACACACACACACACACACACACACACACAATGAATTATGCAATTTGTAGGCAGGGATGGGAGGGGGAATTGGAGGAAAGCTAAGGAAGAGATAATAATATTCTCCAAGAAGAATTGTACTCATTACCTGACTTAGGGAATTGTAACCTCTTTCTACAACTCTTTAATAAAGCTACATTTCAAAAAGGAAAATAGTAAGATTTGTTATTTGGAAGGTAAGCAGATAGTCTATGGAAGTTCAGATGACAGTATACTATTCAGAACTTTAAAAAAAAAAAAGAAGCATGAGGGGCTGGGGATATAGCCTAGTGGCAAGAGTGCCTGCCTCGGATACACGAGGCCCTAGGTTCGATTCCCCAGCACCACATATACAGAAAAAACAGCCAGAAGCTGCTCTGTGGCTCACGTGGCAGAGTGCTAGCCTTGAGCGAGAAGAAGCCAGGGACAGTGCTCAGGCCCTGAGTCCAAGGCCCAGGACTGGCCAAAAAAAAAAAGAAGCATGAGAGACACTGGGGGTTAACTTTAAATGCCTCTCACTCAGTGAAAGAAGCTAGTCTGACGAGGGTGCATATTGTATGATTGTGTAACATTCTGGAAAATGTAAAACTATGGAGATTCAGCCAGTGCTTATCAGGAGGCAGCAGCAAATAGGGAGAAACAGTTGCAATGGAAGATTTTTAGGGTAGTAAATATACTCTTGGTGATAGCACAATAGTGGGTATGTAACATACCCACAGGATGCACAAATCCAAGAATGAATAGTAAACCATGGGCTTAGTGTAATACAGATGTGTCAGTATAGGTTTGCTGATTATGATAAACCCACCACAGGGCTGGGAATATGGCCTAGTGGTAAAAGTGCTTGCCTCGCGTACATGAAGCCCTAGGTTCCATTCCTCAGCACCACATAAAGAGAAAAAGCAGGAAGTGGCGCTGTGGCTCAGGTGGTAGAGTGCTAGCCTTGAGCAAAAAGAAGCCAGGGACAGTGCTCAGGCCCTGAGTTCAGGCCCCAGGACTGGCAAAAAAACTAAACAAAGTGGTAAACCCACCAATGTAATAGGGCACATGCTCAGTGAAGGGTGTGCTGCACCTGAGGGGGAAGGCATGTGAGGAGAACATCTCTGCCTTCCTCTCATTTGTACTGGGAAACTAAAACTGCTTTTTAAAAATGAAAATATGTATTGTGTCCATATTGGAGCTTGAACTCAAGGCCTGGGCATTGTTCCTTTTCTTTCTTCCTTCCTTGCTTGCTTGCTTTCCCCTCTGCAGCCTGTTTTTCCACCTGTAAAATGGAGTCAATCAAGAGCCTTGGAAGATTGATAACAGCAGTTACTTAGACTATTCTCAGTGTGCCCAGTTAGTATAAACTAGCCTCTGACAGCAAAAGGCTGCATTTCGCAGGGCTGAATGCAAAAGTTTTAAACCAATAAAGTGCAAAAAGGGGGCGAGGTTCATTTAAGGAAACTACCTGGCTTGTAGTGAATAAAATGAAAATAAGCAAATTGCTCCCCAAATTTCCAAGTGTATGTGGGATTAGGTATATGGCAAGCACTGTTTCTACCTCAAAAGTGGACTCAGTCATATTCTGCAGAGCCAAATATGCCTTTCTCTTGAGTGTAGGGAGACTTATGGATGATATGTAAGCAAGAGTTATTGTGTAGAACACATAGGAAAGGCTCCTCAAAAGGACAGCAGAACTGGGCATTATGGTCCACACCTGTAATCCCAGCACTTGGGAGGCTGAGGTAAGAGGATGCTGAGTTTAAAGATACTCTCTGCTACCTAGAAGGGACAGCTTTCTTTCACTTCTTGCGGCTTTGTGTTTTCTGGACTGTAGTCATGAGGGTTGCAGTTCCACAGGTCAGTTCGGATCATGAAGCAACCTTGCAGATGATGGCCAGAAAGAACTGGGGACCTGTGATTGCAAAGGTGCCTGCCTCAGAGATTCCACCGCATGAAACAGAAACTTTCATTTGTTAGCTGATGCCATCCAACACCAGTGGACAAGTTATGCACCACAGTTTAAGAACCGAAGCTCCGGAATTAAGTAGATCTGACATTGAGATTCTATTCTGCAACTAGTTAGCTGTGTTACCTTAGGCAAGTTATTTAACCTGTCTAAGCCTTGGCTTATCTCTGTCAAATAGCAATCACAGAAGACCTCTGACCAATATGGTTCTTGCGAAGCCACTGATACCCAGCCAACCGGATATGTTTTGTTTGTTTGTTTGTTTTTGCCAGTCCTGGGCCTTGGACTCAGGGTCTGAGCACTGTCCCTGGCTTCTCTTTGCTAAAGGCTAGCACTCTGCCACTTGAGCCACGGCGCCACTTCTGGCCATTTTCTATATATGTGATGCTGAGGAATCAAACCCAGGGCTTCATGTATACGAGTCAAGCACTCTTGCCACTAGGCTATATTCCCAGCCCCCAGATATGTTTTGTTATCTATTTCTTCTTGCTCCTCAGACTCTCAATGCTGCTTTTCTCTTCTGAAGAACCTTATTTCTCTCTGCATGTGACAGCACTTCCTGTGTCTCAGGGGAGAAACTGTAGGATCAACCCCTGAGCATCTTCCCTCACCCCAACTAACCCTTACCAGTGTCTCCTCAGGCCAAAGCTGAGCCTCCCATTGCCATTTGGAGACAATTCCTGCTGTTAACTCCAAAATCTAGGCTTGTCAGAACTCCTCTTGTGTCTTAGCTTGCAGACATCTCAAATCCTACTACCTTATAATATTCAAGGCAGACATTATCCATCCCTTTGTCACTTGTATTACTGGTCCCTCTCTCCTGCCCCTCACAGCCAAGCTATATAGTGCATTGTAGTCTACAATCACCATTTCCATTGTTAGTGTCACTGGCTACCATTTATTAAACACTAACCAATCCATGCTAGATTGCCTTTCTCCAATCTTAGAGTCGAGATACAAAGTAGGACTGTTAAGACTCCCTTTTTTTGTTTCTGTTTTGCTCAGTAGTGGGGTTTGAACTCAGGGCTTCTCATTTCCTAGGCTGGTGCTCTACCACCTGAGCATTGACTCTAACTCCTCCTTTATGCTGGTTATTTTGGACATAGAATCTAACCATTTCTCCACAGGCTGGCCTCAAACTAAAATCCTCTAGATCTCAATCTCCCGACTAGCTAGAATTACAGTCATGAGCCACAACGTTTTCTCTCTCTCTCTCTCTCTCTCTCTCTCTCTCTCTCTCTCTCTCTCTCTCTCTCTCTCTCTCTTTCTCTCTCTCTCTCTCTCTCTGGTTCTAGGGTTTAAAGTCAGGGCCTAGATCCTGATACCTGAGCTTTTTTTGCTCAAATCTAGTGCTCTACCAGCTCCATTTCCATCTCTTTTGTTGTTAATTGGAGACAAGAGTCTCACAGACTCTTCTGCTGAGGCTGGTTTCTAATGGCAGTGCTCAGATCTCAGCCTTCTGAGTAGCAAGGATTATAGGCACAAGCCACAGGCACTTGGCTACTCTTACTTTCATGTGAGAGACTGAAAGAGATTTAAGCATCTTGTTCTGATTGGAACCTAGGTCCCTCACAATACAATGTGTGTTGTTTGTGTAATATCAGTACTTCTCAAGCCTGCCAGAGCATCGGAGTCATCTGGAGACCTTAAAAAGATACAGATTCAGACTTGGAATGGTGGTCCACACATGCCATCCAGCCACACAGGACGGAAACATCAGGAGGACTTGAGTTTGAGGCCAACCTGGGCAATATATTAGCAGGATTCCTTTTCAACAAATAGGCCAGCTATGGTGGTCCATGCCTATAATCTTACCTACTAGGAGACACATAAATAAGATTATAGTCCAAAGCTGACCCTGGGAAAATCCGCAAGACCCTATCAAGAAAATTACTAAAGTAAAAACTGGC